>NC_066868.1:26532116-27732116 GCF_025177605.1 Cucumis melo | reverse complement strand
AATTATTTAGAATATTACCATCACGACATAAAATTAAAGCCATAACTAACCATTAAAACTATAAACACGATAAAAAGTAAACATGATAAACGTGTTGATGTCTAAGATGTTTGAAATTTTGACTGATTTTTCAATTTAACGAAAAAATAGATAATGGGTTGCTAAAACAAATCATTATACCCAATTTTATATTAAAATTATCGAATCAAACTAACGACCAACTTGGTTAGGATTTTCCAATTGTTTGATTTTGGAAAACCGAATTAAGTTTTCGAAAATCAAAATCCTATCATATGATGCTTTGTTGTTAGTTTTCAAAAATTATGCACAAATTCCACTTCAACTTCTGAATTTGGTACTTAAATTATATATTTTTTTTACGTGATGTTTTCAAAAACTAACTAAAATTTTGAAAGTTATTAGTATTTTTGAAAATTTAACTATACTAAAAAAATGAAAACTAAGAGAACTAATAATCAAATGGTTATGGGAAGAAAGAAAAAAGGTGAAGAAGAATAAAATTGATAGCTAAAAGATTGTTGTCTCGAAGATATTGAAAATGGACACTTGTCGTGTGAATACAAAAGCAGAGCGGTCAACAAGTCAAAGCGACGAGACATAAAGAAAGGAGAAAAAGATGATCATTTCATAATTCATAGAATCAAACTACAAAGAAATCTTGTTACGAAATTTCAAACTCAATTTCTATCAATGTTTCTTCATAATAGTCTTTCACTTTTCCTCACCATTCTTCATGTAACAATGCTTCCGACCTTCCTTTTCTGATGCTGATCGGCTGTTTTCCGTCGCTTCTTCTCAACTTTCCCATCATTTTTTCTTCTTTTTCTGAAGAACAGCGGGATCAACCGCCAATTACTTTAGATTTTGCTTTCTGCGCCACAAAATCAGGTCATTCTTTCTTTTAATATTTTTGCAAATTCTTCTTTTCGGTTTCTTCTGTTTTTGATTGTATTCGTTTTTTTTTTTTTTAGCTTGAGGAATTTGAAGTGTCTTTGGTCCTTAGTCTTTCACTGTCTTGTTTAGATTTCAATTCTAGAGGAAGCATGCCGTAGACTGTACGGTAGTGTTATGAACTTTGATTCTTTGTACTCTTTTAGAACACCTCTGTCAAGCTCAAGAAGCCAAAATACCGGTGAGCCAAATCTAGTTAATTTTCATGAAATTTGTTCTGTTTGTACTTTGTAGTACCGATTTGTTATACTTGGGACGGGAACGAGGTAAAGTGAATTATTAGATGATATAATTGGCTACGAGATGAGTAAGCTATATATCATATAATAAATAGAGGTATATCTTCAATTCATCATTTTTTTATTAGATTACAATTTTTGATAGCACGAGATTCTATCTCAAAACTAATTTGTATGTGAGAAGAGTAGCCCCTGAATTCCATTTATATACATTGCTTAATCTTTTTAATGTAGATGCTCAACATGGGGAAGAGTCGGGGACAATTAGAAACGAATAGGAAATCAAGAGAGTAAACTTTTGGTTGGAAAGTGCTTTCTGATTTCACATGGCTGTTGATTTATGTCTTTCTTCCTAGTCAGATGGGGGATTGTGAATCAATTATGCCAACCTCTGAAGGGGAGCAACACGCTCTAGCTGCATTTCAGCATCTAGTCAAGTTCTTAAGAAAAAGTCAGAACGTGAATAATGAGTTGAAAAAGCTCCTTGCCGATCTCGATTCTCATTTGACTTCCTTGCCGTTGTATACTCATTTAGAGGTTGGGAAGTTGAGCGAGTTAGAGACAAGGTTCATATCTGCGGAGGAGAAGATTATGAGATGGGAATCTAACAAATCCATGATATGGGATTCTGGTCCCAAAGAGGCTTGTGAATATATGAAGGCTGTTGATGAAATTCATAAAGTTCAGGAAGGTCTAAGAAGTTTATCTGCAAATGACAGTCAAAAGCAAAATGAACTTCTTTTCCAGGCCGACTCTGTCGTACAGATTGCAATGGCAAGGCTAGAGCAGGAGCTAATCCACATTCTTGTTCAGCACAAACTATATTTTGAGCCTGACTATGTTCCCTTCCAGTCTGGTGGCTATGATGTTGTCTATAACGAGTCCTTTGTTTCAGCTGAGGACAGTTTTGGAGGTGGAAACTTCCCACGGAGAGAGTATTCCTGCTATATATGCTGTGAACTTGGTCCATCCACACGTGATCCCTCATATTAAATCCATTGGAAATCTTATGTTTACTTCAAATTATATTCAGGAATTCTGCCTGGCTTTTGTTAAAATGCGGAAAGATGCGTTGAACGAGTATCTGTTCATTCTCGAAATGGAAAAGTATAGCATTGGAGATTTGCTGAGCATGGAATGGGGCGACTTAAACGTGAAGATCAAGAAATGGGTTTGGCTTATTAAAATTGTTATTAGAGTCTACCTTACTAGTGAGCAAAGACTCTGTAACAATATATTTGAAGGCATTGGATCTTATAGTGCAGTCTGCTTTACTGAGATTTCAGCAACTGCTATGCTTCGCCTGTTGAATTTTGGAGAGGCCATAGCTATGGAACCCCATCGACCGGAAAAGCTGTTTCACTTGCTAGACATGTATGAGGTCCTAAAGAATCTTCTTGGATACATAGATGAATTGTTTTCCGAAGAAACAGAAAAGGGTTGTTTTCTCAAAGTTGAGTTCCATAATCTTTTCAAGAAATTGGGTGATTCTGCTAGGGCTACGTTTGTAGATTTTGGAAATTTCATTGCATGTTCCATATCAACAAACCCTTTTCCTGGCGGTGGTGTTCATCATCTAACAAGGTATGTAATGAACTACATTAAGACCCTTACTGTTTTCAGAGACTCGCTTGTTTTCCTTCTCCAAGATCAAGCAACAGATGGCTTAAGTCCAACTTCTGAGCTGCAGAGTGAAATCAATAGCATACCTTGCCCAATGGCTTACCACCTTCAGTCAATCACTTCACATTTGATATCCAATCTTAATAACAAATCCAAGTTGTACAAGGACGATGCTCTACGACATATTTTCTTAATGAATAACATCCATTATATCGTTCAAAAGGTTGAAAACTCTGAACTCGTAGCCTTTCTTGGAAGTGGGTGGATGCGAGAACATATAAGAATGTTTCAAAGTCACGCAATTATCTATATGAGAGTCACCTGGCAGTCTGTTCTTTCTCTGCTAAGGCTTGATGGTGATGGAATGAAAACTCCAAAGGCAGTCTTTAAAGAAAAGTACAGGGCCTTCAATGCAGCCTTTGAGGAGATATATAAGAACCAAACCGGTTGGAATGTCCCAGATCCTCAACTACGTGATGACTTGCTTATTCAAACCTCAAATTGTGTAATTCAAGCATATCGAATCCTCTACGAGTCAAGGTCTCAATCTAACCGTGAAAAGTATATCAAATATACGACCGATGATCTGAGCAAGCATATGCTGGATCTCTTACAAGGCTCATCGTGCTCGTTGCAAAGTTCACGCCGGAGATGATAACTGTTGCTGGTAATGGTTTTAGAATTCAGCAGCCCCTTTCGGCATTCATGTCTTCCTTTTCTCGTTATCTTTATAGGCACTTGTTAATTATATTGTTCAATACCCATTCTTGCTTAAGACTCTAGCATGTATCCCAATACCTACAGAACCTATTCATTTATACTGACTACCAAGTCAACTTGTAATACTCACAGCTTCTCATTGTATAAAGTTCGCAAATATTGATTACTATCAATAGTCTTATCATTTTTAAAATGATCCAAGGGGTGGATATTTGGATTAAAAATGTTTTCAAGCACTTAAAGAGTTAATTGAAATGGACCGTCAATAAGGTTAGTACACGATTGACTGACAATAATAGTCAACAAGGTGTTTCTTATCATTGAATATGTTTTATGTGTATAAATTGAATTGCAGGCCAACATCCATCTAAGTCAAATATTTGATTTCTAACAAGAAATGGCTGGGAATAATTACTGTGATGTGCTATTGCTTGACTTCCAAATTGTAGTAGATAGATAGATTTCAATATTTCTATACTGTATTGGTAATGTTCAAATTCAAAGCATTAATTCAAAGCATCAATTTTCCAATTTTAATCCTTAATATTCAATTTCATCAAGTTGGATCCTAAATTGATGTGTTATGTTTCATAATACATTGAGCATACGTGAGAATACTTTTTGACAATATTCCAAACAGAAACTTACCAAGAGTGTTAAAATTGAAAAACGTTATAATGCTTACCAAGAGTATTACTACAGCAAACATGTTACTCAGTTTAAATACTTAAATTGACAAGATTCATAGAAATATCATCAAACCTGCAGGAGCTGATCTAAGGTCAAGTTCTAAGGTCTTCTCTTTGAAAAATTTTATAAGTCTTCAGGTCAATACTCCTACTGCCCTTTTCACAAACCGTATGCCATAGGGCTCATTGACACAATTTCCAACCTCCTATGGTTTTCCTTTGCCCTTCAAAGTTTTAGTACTGTTCTATAACAATTTCAATTTATGGTTTGAAGAAAGTTATGATTTAATCTTTATAAATTTGATAAAATATTCATGAGAATTTTCCCAAATCATAGGGATGGATTTTTATTTATTTCAACAAACAATAACCGCATCTTTCATTTGATTTGTAGATAATCAACACAATCAATTTCCAAATTTCCAGGCATTGAAACTTCTCAAGATCCAATCCTCAACCATCTAACAATCAACAGTTCATACATATATACTGTTGGAGAAATCTAGTCTAAAACATCAAAAGGTTCAAAGAACATTGTACAACAAAGACCTCAAGGAAGAGACGTGTTAGGAAGTAAAACACGATACCTAGCGCTATTGATACTGGGAGAGCAGGCAAAGCTTTCTGATATATTGCCAATAGCATCAAAGTGATTCCAAGACCAGCTACAATTGCAAGATAACAAGCATAAACCGTCATGTAATCATACATTGCTGCTCTACCAACCAATACACTATAGAAAATGAAGTCTCCTAGCCCCAACTTGATAGCACCAGAGGATCCCAATCCTATTCCCTCTAACATCAAATTTTCATTTGATCCAGAAGCTTCTGCTACTCCATGTGGCTGAACATTCCCTCCATTATCAATTAATGGAACAAGAAGCTCAGCGTTCCTTATGGGGTGAACCTCCCCCTCTTCAGCTCTAACAGCAGTTGATATGATTGGAATTGGATAGGAATTGGATGTTTCAATTTCATCTACATTAGATTCAGAAACCACATTCCCATCGGAAACAGAATCAGGAACAGCAACGGGGCGATTATCGGAAGTTTCATTTCTTTCCCTCCACACCCTCATCCTTCTTTGCACTAAATCCCTAGGATTTGAATCATGATTAACCACTGGCCGAGCCTCATAAACTAAAGCTGGAATATCTTCATCCCTAGATATTGCAAGCTCAACTAACAGCCTCAATGGTCCAACAGGCAGTAAAACAGCTGCAAGATCATAGACAGCCAATGCAACTAAAAGTGCCCAAGTAGTCCATTCAGGTAACAAAGTAAACCAATAAGCCACCAACATCCCAATTAAAACCAAGTACCCTTGTGTTACAAGGATAGCCATTTTTGACATGAACACAGCTAAAACACCCACAGCAGCAAAATTGAATAGAGCAACCAAAAAAGTGAAACAATCAATTGGAATACTGAAATCCTCAATCAAGAACAATGCAATTTCACCTCCAAGAAAACCCAACACAACAAAAGCAGAGAAACCCATGTAATACTTCAAGAACTTGACACATCTAAGGTAGAAAAGCAATACCATGAGAAATGTAGCCAGAGTTATAACAGCCACAAACACAAGTGAGTTTAAAAGAGCACCTATAAATTTGTCCCATGAGGTATCAGAGCTGCTCTCATTATATGCAATGGTAGCGATGGAGCCAACTGTTGCATAAGAAGACGAAGAGTTGGAGTTGAGGATAGAGACTAGAATAACTACCATGAACATGCAGATTGAAACAGGGGCAACAATTCTAACGATCTCTTCCCCTAGAGATTCAAGAATGCTGGTGGGTTTTTTATTTTCGGCCATCTGGGTCTTTTTAGTTATAGATCAAACTTCAATTCTCAAGGCTATGGCTGTCGCAACAATCTGAAGGGGAAGATTATTGAAGATTTCGACTCAGCGCCTAAATGGGTGGTGTTTCATCAAAGCGGGAACGCCGCCATAAGAAAAAAGAAAGCTTTCATCTTAGCACAAAGAAAGTTTGAGCTGACAAAAATAAAATAGCTTCGTTGATTAACAATTTGAACCCTCCATAGATTCAATTAAAGCGAAGCTCACCAATATTCTGCGTCCGCTTGCCCTTCTTCAATTACTCTGCTGACCTAACTCTAGGGGGCATATTTGCCCCGAATATTATTGGTTAAAAAGTTCCATTTTTCATCCTTGAATTGATTCGTTTTGTTCTCAAGACTCTATTTTGATTCGTTTTGTGAAAAATTAAATAATACCAATTAACATTTAAATTTGATAACCGTACAAATTAAATTGTTACAAAATGTAAAATTAATAAACTAAATAGTTACATGGAGATTGATACTTAGAATCTCGTTTTCATTATTGATCTCTTGAGAACTTGACCTATTATCCACTTCTATTAATAGTTTTAATTTTAATGTATATTAGTTTATCCTTCCAACTAATAAGATCATCAATTAATTGATAAGATAATATCAAAATTTTTCCTTTATGAAATTGACTCAATTGTAAACATTTATAAGAAAAGAAGTGAAAATTTTATGATCTATATTTTTAATAATCCAAATACATATGAACTTGAGCCTTTCACAATTTCATAAATCAAAACTTTTTAAAACAGATAGCTAAATATTAGGAAGGTTGGGACAAAGTATAATTGACACGTCCTTCTTAAGATAAGATAGGAAGTTTGTTTCTCCATCATGGTAACTATTGTAGTAATATATATAAATATATATTGAGAAAATTAGATTGGTTCATGAAGATTGAAGCAGAATAGAAGAATTCCCAAACTTTCCATTTACATAATAATAACAGCAAACCAATCATCATTTTCAGAATAAAGAAAGTATCATCAAGCAACATAAAAGAGCTGAGAATAGAGAGGCATCAGTTGTTCTTTTTTCTTTTATTCATTGACTATTCTATCCCATCCAGGTTTAAATGCCATGCCCCAGTTTGCCTTATCTATAAACAGATTTCAACAATGTTGTTGCCCAAATGAAGCAGCATAAGCCAACCCCGAATACATTGTCTGTCCTAAGGACTTCTATATGAATTTATCATCAAGTAAATTTTATGTAATAAATCAGAGGCCTTCTGTTCATCCGCATCATCATCCTTGGGAGGGAGATTAGAGGTCCATTTCTTAAAATGATGTAGACTACCCGTAAAGTCGGTGAAGAGGCCGTCGACGCCTATTGTGTTGATCCAGTAATCAAATTCCTCATATGGATCTTGATGAAAGTTGAAGTGAACAAAATTATACTCGTTTCGGAAAGTGTATGGATGTACCTACAATGAATATACCATGTCATTTGGATAACCATTTGGTATTTGAAATTGGGCTTATAAATACTACTTCTACCTCCTAGGAGTTTGTTTGCTTTCTAATCTACGTTCTAAATATGTTGTAAAAAAATCCAAGTCAAGTTTTGAATTGAAAAAAATAGTTTTTAAAATTTTGCTTTTTATTTTTGGAACTTGTGTTTCTTTTAGAAAAATAAAAACCATAACCATAAATTTCAAAAAAAACAAAAAAACAGAAAACCAAAAAATCAAGTCGTAAGTAAGTGAACAATATGAAGCTCTAATCAGTTTATAAGATTCAACGAGTATTGAAATCCAAAATGAGATCCCTATTAAACAGACATGTGGTTTCACACTTCCGACATAACAATATTCCATGCATCAGTTATCAGGTGTAAGAGATTTGACAGGAAAGTATGTTTACCTGTAGGTTATGGGCGTGTGCTCGGGTAACAAGATCTGTAGGTGTTAGAATATAGTTGTTAACTGCAGGAACCACAGTATCCTTCCAAGGTCCAATTCCCACCACATACTTTTTTATGTAATTGAAGTAGCTATCCGAAATAATTTCCCAATATGACTGCACATGATCCAAAACTGTTTTTAAGAAGAAGCTTATTCAGATTATAAACAAGAAAAAGCCAAGAAAAAACGAGAAACTAATATGAAATTAGCAGAGAATATTTGCCAAGAAGCAGATTCAGATTATGAACGATATGTGGCCAGGTACATAATTTGTCTCCAAAAGAGAAAAGGGTAGTGAATTAACACGAAGCTAACAAATCATCATGAGAGAGTGCTTAATGAGCATATCGTATATCCTTATCTACGACATTTACATGAGTTGATAAATGCAATCCTAACCCTAATTCGTCTCTGTCGTTATTATCAAATGAGAAGTTAGCTGTCTACAGCAAAACTCTCACTTGATATTTTGCCAAGACAACATAACATTTGTAGCACCAAAATCCAGATACATTCACAAACTTGAGAAAAATGCTCTTAGGGAAGGTTTCAAGTACCTGATTTGTGTCCTGTGTTGGAATTGTAGTATCATCGATCAGTAAGATCTTGGGCAGGTCAGTTAGATTTGATATGTGTATGATGGAAGTTGGAGCAAATGACTGAATGAATACAGGTTGATTCATCCAGTTTTTTGACAGATATGAACCTTGGTATCCATATTTTTTAAGAATCTCAACAAACTTGTCCTCAAATATCTTACCATCTGGCCATTTGACCTGTGTGCATTGCCACTCAAGTATTAGGGTTTGAAGTTTTGGTAAAAAGAAATCATTGAGCAACTAATTATAAACACATTGCAGCTTAGGGGTTTATCTCGAGAATATATAAGAAGTAAACCCATAAGCGATATACTGCCATTCTAACGAACAAATTCCATATTTGACTATAACATCACTATCAATAAGAAAAGGTCACAATCTTGAGAATGTCAAAGCCATATCAGGAAACCAAATTGCAGAAGCAGAAGAACCGTGATCAGATGATAGATAGGCTTTGTAAACTGTTTAGAAGTGTTCGCTTTTGTATAAGAAAACTTACGTGCTGGTTAATAAATACTGGATTTTTAATCTCGGGGTATATTCCAACAACTCTGGGTGCATCTAGTGCAACTGCAATGAAGTCCTCAAAAGTAATAATAGAAAACTTTCCTGATTCCATCATTTAGAGAAAAAAAATTGGTTAGTATCATGCAAAAAAAGGAGGCACCAGAAAAGAAATGAAGTAAAATATTTCCTCGTTAGTCATGAGGCCTCACATAGAAAGGGGAATTGGAATTAGTATGTCAAACTAAATAATTTTCAAAGTAGTTAAAATCACTTTTTTTTTACTTAAAAATACTTTCTTGAGCACTTAGAAAGCCATTCCAAATATACTATAAGTCAACTTCAGTTCAAGAGACTACTTAAGCTCAACAAACAATTTCAAGTGTTAACAAAGCATTTTTTTATTATGCTGTAAGGGCCAAGGGGCACATGGGTTATATCATAGAAGTTCGATTTTAGATTAAATATAATATTATGACAGAAGATAATCAGTTAATCACTTAGAATGAGCTAGAAGAAATCCAAGACAAATACACACTAAACAAAAACAAGTGGCCACAAAACACTGTTCAAACTAAAACTGGTAAAGTACGGGAGTAAATATTGATTATGGCCAATTCTAACCCCTGCTCGCTCAACTCCACTAAGAGTTTTTTTTATATTGCATACACTAGTGATGATCATCAATCAAATATAGGAATGTGCTACATGAAAACCAATTTATATTTTGATCTAGTAGAGTTGGTGTGTCATCAAGTGCAAGTCTAACTGGAATATTATTCAGCTACATTGAGGAAGTAATAACATTCAGATAAAAATTGATGGAGCTTGGACCCGATAAACTCAAATAAAGAAAGGGCTGCTTAAAAAATAAATATCATACCATTATATTGTTGATCTCTGTAAGGAAATCTTTGCTTCACCCTCAATGACTGTAATTCTTTTAATGTGAAATCAACTGCATGTAGTCAATTAGAACCCTTAGAAACACCATGAAATGAGGTTAAAGTATAAGGATCCAATACGAGATTTAAGCAATATAAGAAATAGATAAGCTGTAAAAACACATGCATAAAATTTTATAGACACTATACCGGTAAAAAAACCAGTGATATTAACTCCTTGGACTTCATATGTTCTTTTACGATTGGCGAACTTTTTATATTTTCCAACATCAGTAATCTCATCAAGGGTTACATCATGGAAGCATATAAGAGCCCCATCTTTGGAAGATAAGATGTCCGTCTCAATGAAGTCTGCGCCCTCTTCTATAGCTCTCTTAAAGATAAGCCATTGGTCAAAAGCAAATTATTAGAGCAAAGAAGAAAATTGAGTATAGTAGGCACATATTTCAATTACTCTACACAAGATCATAAAGTAAAACATGCAAAAGAACATAGGATGCCAGTGCCTAAAATCCTAAGTATTCAGTTTTTTATGAAGAGAAGACACAAACAGCTCTAATCCTATATTTTTATACAGCTTTATTTATGATTTTGACAATGAGCTTCGGGGTGTAATATCATATGATAAAACAGGACGCCAAACGTAGGAGGCCAGTGTCTAAAATCTCAAGTATTTAGTTTTTACTAAAGAGAAGCACAAAGAGTTCCAATCCTATATTTTGATACATCTTTATTTATGATCGTGACCATGAGCTTCAGGGTGTTAGAGGGAATGACATGAATTATCAATAATATCAAATTATTATTTATATTTTATTTAATAAATTTGATGTCATTTTATTATTTTCCAATTTTCTCGTTTCGATTAAGCAGGGGTGTTTTTGTAACTTTAATATGAAATGTGTAATGTTATGTTCTTTAAATCCAACAAGCTGCTCATTTGGTCTTCAGTTCCATGCAAATGCAAACGTCTGCTTGACCTGCTTCCCACTAATTGCACTATCTTCCAATAAATGAAGGATTCGTTATTGAACTTTGAGATGTCTATTATGAGCGGGTAATGTTTTGGTACCCTCATCAAGTACAAAACAATTTCAAAAATCAAGTGAACAAGATATTAGAAGGACTAGAGATAAAAGTAGATATGCCTACCTTATATGCAGGAAGAGTTTCTTCTGGAAATTCTCCATTTGAACCTCGATGAGCAATATTATATGGGCGATTGGTTTGAAGAGGTTGTCTAATTTCTCCCGGGAATCTACTAGGAAGTGGATAGAAAGGTCTTGCAGCACACCCAACAAAAAGAAATGAAGACAACACCGGAGTAACGAAGCCTGTCCCATCAAAGAAACAGAAATTCAACAATCAATTGTTGCCCAAAAGTTTACCACACTGTTAGGATACCTCCCTACAAGAACAGTCAAGAAATGCAAAGAACACCAAAGATAGATTTATATAGCAATATCGATAACGAGATTTTAATATACCATAATTTTTCAAGAGAGTTACTCTCTCCCACACTTCCCCAAAGAAAATTACCACAAAATTCTTCACACTTCCTCTCAACTGCGATCCCTCTATTTACAACTAAACACTAACAAACTTATTACATATTGACTAATAATTCTCTTCTATTAAACATACTGATAATTTACTGAAAATCCTATTATATCTCTACCTAGGTCTCTCGCACTAATGAATATTAATATACTACTGATAAAAGTAGTACATCTCTAACTAGGTTTCTCACTCATGCATTATAAAGCAGTGAACACTTGACCATCCTAGTGTTGGCAGACATAAGTCCTAGGTGTTACGGTGTTCCATGGGGTCGAATTTCCAGCACACTAATTGTTCATTAATAGGCATTTGAAGTACCTTTTATGAAGCAATATTCCAATTTAATTACTATTTTTCCCCATAGGCACATTATTTGGGAACTGAATTGCTCTAGATTATGTCTGGCAACAAGTCAAAAAATTAAACTGATAATACATACAAAGAGGTCGGTTAGGGAATTTCAATGTTTATCTCATCAAATTAGGATTATCCTTTCCATAGATGGAGCTGAAACCAAGACTTGCATCAGCCGCGCTGTAAATGCAGCAGTACCACCACCTAAGAAACCTCAATGCCGAGGTACTTAGGAAATATTTGCAAAAACAAAGAAGTCTGGCTTCTCCAAAGGGCAATAATATCACAAGAGAAAATGCCTTGGGAAATTGCCATTTTTACATTTCCAACCATGCAGAGGTTAGTCCCGATTACGAGAATGCCATGTTAGCATATAAAAACAAGGAGCCTCATGATACAGATGCATGAACGAGTAAGCAGATTATATTACAGCTAATCAGTGAGCAAACCCATGAGCCAAAAGATACAAAAAGACAAACCAACTTCACCATAAACGATTCAAATTTCCAGTGACGAAATTTGAGTTCCAAATCAAACAAGAAGACGAAACTGAGATGGGTAAAGTAAATGGAAAACAAGAAAACAAACCCACAAATCAAAAACAAAAAAAAAAACATTCAATTCCTAAAAATCCCAGCTCCAAATGAAATGAAAATTCCAAGGCATGGTGTGAATGGTGGATCATGACAGAAAAACGAAAAACAGAAAGAAATTGGAGTTTACAGAGTGCGGCGGCCATGGCTTTGGCCATTTCTCTGCTTCTCCGTCGTCCTCAGTTATTTTAACCAATTTTTTAGACGGAATCTTCTCACCGGATATGCCTTTTCGAGGGTCTTTTGAATTGCAACTTACGGCCCTTTGATACACCGTGGATCTAACCTACATGACAATATTCTTATCTTCACAATCATGAAGATAATTATTAGTTTAATTCATTTCCAACCTTAATTAAACAATATTCTATATTGACACATTTGTATGACATAATAAGGGTACATATTAAATTCATTTACTAAAAGTGATCTTTAGGGGTTTGTGATGATTCTTTTTTCGTATATATGGTTCGATTTGATTGACGTTAATGTATAATTATTTAGTTTTACAAATTCGGGGAAAATATTAACTTTTTGCTTACGTCAAGAATTTCTTTGCCTAGGGATATCTCACGTGTCGGAAAATAGTCCAAGCCCTAATGCATTGTTCCTTTAAATCGTGATTTGATGACATATATTTATGTTATTTTCATACTTAGCAAATAATCCAATTTTTCCAAACCCCACCAAGACTCCACTATAATATTGTAACAAAAGGGCACATGTGACTTCGATTAGACTATAACCAATAGAAAGGAATATCACGTTAGGAGTTCGATTATTTCATTATATTGTGAGTAAGTTTAAATTCATTATTAGGGTAAAATAGCGGAAGTTTTACATTCACTTATAAAAATGCAGTCGAGAAAACTGAATCCGAGGCAATCTCGCTCGAGTTTTCTTGGAACGAACATCGGAAATCTTCGAGCTCAGCCCGTTTCCCTCGCTGCAAGTGCATTTCCAGTAGTTTCTCACACCGGACGCTCGTTGGAAGCATTGATCATCTTTTGGACCGTTTTGGATTGCACCTTGGTTCTCCCTCAAACGAGTTCGCTTGAGATATTTAAAGTACATGTCATAGAAGTATTGACATGTTAACAGCAAAAAAGGAAAATCCACGTGTACATCTACGTGGCAGAAGTTTAATGGATGAGGCCAGAGGGTAGTGAGAAGAATGCATTGGATTTTTTGTATTTCCTTTTATGGGTTTAGTTCAGAAATTAGCCACTTGAGAAAGTGGGGTCCGTTACTTGTGGATATATTGATGACGCGTCAAACAATTATTGGAAGAGAATAAGTCAATCACTGGGCTCAAGAGAGATATTTATAGGATGCGGACACTCACATTTAACGCTTTCTCATACAAGTCCACGTTTCGTCACAACCTTAGCCTACATACGTCACTTTTTCTTTTTCTTTTTCTTTATTTCAATAATACATTTAAAAAAACAATTTAGAAAATATGAAAATTTGTTATAATTATTTATTAAATACATCTATATTTTTTTGCTTTTTTTTTTTTTAATTTCCATTTATAAACAATTTAATTCATGTTACTCTTCTAGAAGGTGTGAATTAATGAAAATATAAAAAGTAGGTTTTGTATGATTATATTTGGTATTGTTTATTTATATTTTGCATCCGAATATCTACCTCTCATTCTGCAGACAAAAACAAAAATTATTGATAGACGAGAGGTGATCAATGTTATTATATTAAAAATTAGGTTAGATCGATGAAAAATCATAGAATTTGACAAATTTATTATTAGTGATATAGTTTGACTTACCAGTAACAATAGACAATAATAATAAATTTAATAAAATCTCGTTACAACTATATCAATTTTTGCTTGATTTACTTTTAATTCTTTTTTTAAACTTCACTCATATTTCTTTTTTTAATCCATAAATATGTATATTATTTATAAAATAAGAAATTTTGCTATATTTTATAAATAGTTTATCAAATCGATTATTAGTTCTTTTCCGCATAGAAGATTACCAACGATACAATCTAATAGACTCCAAAAGTTAGAATCAAAATTTTGCATCATACTAAATCTACCGATACATTAGATATATCTACAATCGCTACTTCACATTTCATGCAATCATTTTGAACTTGTTTACCCACATTTATTTATTTACGTTCCATTTGAAAAAACAATTTAAGTTTTTGGTAGAACATTTTTTTCTTTTTTAAGAATGGTCACAATTAGTGACTTATCAATTGAGTTATATAAAAATAAATATATAGATAGATTAAGGTATGTACAAAATGGTAAGTAACTAATCATTAAAATGCATTGTTAATATTCTTGGTTTGGCTGTGATTTGAACCTGCATCAAGAATTCTAGATGAAATCATGAAAGTAATGAAACAGGAAAATGATGGTAACAATTAACAACAATATTCTCATTAAGTTGATGCTGTGATCCTCATTGTTCTTGGTGTTTTCTTTCATTTTTCCCTAAAAACCAAACAGCCAGAGAGAAATCAGAAGAGAAAAACATTTCAGTTTCTTTTTTCCATTGTAATTTCCTAAATAAAAAGGGCGAGTACAAGTAATTTAAGCAACTAACTGGAACTTACAATGAAAATGAAGTGCAGCATACATGGATGTGTTTCAGGGGGTTAGCCACTTCCTTCCCACCAGCATGTTTCACAAACTCAGTTGGAGTAAGAAAGCTTCCATGGCATACACACACTATGCAAACTTGCCCTTTCATATACTTGTACAAAAACCCTTCTACCTTCCTCCCGTTCGGCCCGTCCCCGATCGTTGACACGCTTGGCATCGTTCTCATCACGTCCATCCCCTTATCCCCTTCCATCAATGCCTTGGAAATTCTCGCTCTTTTTGCTGCATTTGTTGGTGGTTTTTCCGTTTTTCTTGATGCCATTGTTTGTGAGTTCACTACTGACTCTCTGTCATTTGACTCCAGTGATGATTGAGAAGTGGATGAGCCTTTTGCTGATCCCACACTTCCATGTCCTGACAATGAAAATCAAACCCAAACTGTTTAGAAGCTGTTGATCAAACTTATAAATCTGACATCTAGCTCAATCGAAATCCTAAACAACAATCAGTGTGTTTGATAATCCAACAACATAGTAAAACTTCAAGGAATTTGGACCAATCTTTCCATACTCCAATGAACCAAAGAGCCCTGCGGCTACAGTGAGGTAATAGTTTTGAAACTAGGCAAAACCCCATTTGCCAACTGATTGGATGGCCAATTTGAAAGCCAACAACTCAATGACAATGAAAGAATCAACAGAATCACAAGCTTCCATGGGAACATGCAAGAGGTTTATTAGCAAGATCAGTTGCCTGAAACATCACAAGAAATAACAAAGCTAAGTAATGCGACAGTGATCTCAGCTATGAACGTTTACTTCAAGATGAATTTCGCATCATTCTTTTCACCCTCAAAGTGAAATATGACTTTTCAGCTCCTTCCTAAGAGATCATCGCTAAGAAAATAAAGTGCTTATAATTCCCTTCTCCATTCCTTTCAGCTTATGAATCACCCAGCAAATTTAACTCAAAACCCAAAACAAAGAGAGAAGATTTTGATTAAACAAAGCTGGTGAAGATTAATCAATTTAAACAACATAGAATTACATCTGAGCTGAAAAGCAGCTGATTAAATAAGTCTTTGAAAAAGAAATTAAAAAACAAAAGAAGAGGGAGTACCTTCAGTTGTATAACTCTGCGAAAGGCTTCCTTGCGTGGATTTGATCTTATCAATCGCACGACATAGTGCAGGACTTTTCGCTGCAGAAGCGGCGGCCCAAGCCGCCACTTCAGACGGCGACGGCGGTATTGCGGCCGACTTCTCATCCTCCGGCGCAGGTGCTCTGCTACTCCTCTGCTCCACCAGTCTCTTTTTAGCCTCCATCCTTCTCATCAATTGAAACTCCTTTAGTTTAATCCGACCGAGTTGGTCTGTCTCAGCCGGAAGAGAGCAAGATCTTGACAACGAAAGAAACGACCCCGTTTGCCTCTGCATATTCCATTTCGACGCCTCTGCGTTCTGAGAAATCACTCCAATAACAGAAGACGATCGGGTTAACGAATTGTCCTTCGACTTTCCGCAATAAATTCCTCCAAGAGAGAGCCTAAGAGTAAGGTCCGGCGGTTCAGAAATAGAAACCTCCGTTGTTTCTCTACTCATCTCCGGTGAAAGTCTCAACATCAGATCATCCCCACATACACCGATGGCTTCCCCCATTGAACAAAAACAGACAACAACCAAAACCCCTTCTCAAATCAACCCACAAAAACACCTGATTTCAAGTTCAAACACAAAACCCAGATAGAATTAAAGCTAAAACCCCCAAAATCAAACGACCCAGTTGGGGAAAAAGGTGAGAGAAGAAGAGAGAGTTGAAATAAGCGATTGAAATGGAGGGAAAGAGAAACCCAGAAAGGGGAAATAAGTAAAGAAGAAGGAGAAGGAGAAGAGAGGGGAGGTTTCATGAAGGAGGGAAATGGGAAGAATCCACGTGGTGATCAGTGGTGAGGGGTTCACATCGTGTACGGTTAGAGAGAAACGGAGGTTCTGGGTGAGTGTGGGTTTCAAGTTGCAGGTGGAGGCTCCAATCAGCCACTCCCACCACCTGCAAGTAGCCGTAATACTCGCCCCCCTTCTCCAATTTCTGGCAGATGTTGCTGTTGTTATTGTTGTTAGTGTTAGTGTTTCTCTTTGTAATTTTCTTCTAAATTTCGTCTCATTTTCTTATTCTTCCTTTCCTTTCCCCAACTTCTTTGCTTTGCTTTTTGTTATTACCCACAGAACACTCCCTTCCCCCACGCCCACCTAAATTCTATTTCCATCAAACTTTAGCAACATTTTAATTTTAAAGCAATGTCTAAAATCTTGATGTTTACAAGAATAATATTGATGTTGCTAAAAATTTAAAGAGTTATTCCATACTTTTATCATGTTATTATGTTTCTAACTTTTGTTGATATGCTAATTTTTCTATGATATAATAAAAATATCGATTTTTTGAATCTATAAAAACAAACATATAGAAGTATCAATATGTCAATAGTATTGAAATGTTAATAGTCCCGCATTAGAAAAACCAAGGGAATTCATATTCCTTATAACGAACTATTTCTGTTATTATCAATTATTTTTTAGATCGAATCTCATAGTATCAAACATGGTATTACACATCCATTAAGCTTAAATAGGTATGCATGTTAATAGTCCCACGTTAGTTTCAAATAGAATTTTAATACTAATAAGTAACTAATTTACAAAATATCTAACATTAGTCTACAAAACTACATACGTGGGTGAGTGAGAGTATACTATTAATTTCTAAATGTCACATCAAATGAACTAGATTCAAACTTGCACTTCATGATTGAGGGAAGAAATATCTTAACAACCCATACAACTACGACTTGAGCTATGTCTAAAGGTTCAAATTGTAAAGTTTGAGATGATGTTTAGTCCATTGTGTAATAATTTATATAATATAATCTCTATTTACGAGAGGAGTGAGGAGTGAGTGGCAAATGTGGAAACGAGGGTGGCAATATCAAAACGGTAGCGTTTTGTTCTTTAATAAATAAAGAAAGGGTGGGGCCCAAATTTAAAATAAAGAAAAAAGCCAAAAGGATACCTTTTGGGGTTACGAAGAGAGAGAGAGAGAGAGAGAGAGAGAGAAAGGGGTAATTTAGGGATGTGGAATCTGACACGGTGTACGCTTTTGAGATCGACACGCGTCAAATTATGGGGATCTTTGTAACAGTCCCTCCCTCGAGGAGCTGTTTTGTTCTCACGTCGTCGGCGCCTCTTCCTTTCATTCAAATTATATTTTAACTATTTCCATAAATTCCTTTATTTTGTTTTAATTTTTTGCATTATAAGATTTTCTGAAAATTATTTATATGAAATAAATTATTTACGATTTTCTATTCAAATGAATATAGTTAAATTGATAGAATAATATTATCTCTAAAGTCAGCTCAACTGTACAATTTTGAATTTTCTACATTTCATCGTATTATACTGCATTAAAAGGAGGAAAGAAATATAAAATAAAAATAATATTCTGGATAATTAAAAAAATATATATTTTTCTTATAAATTACCTTAACTTTATCATTCAAATTAACAAATTAAATGTAAACTTTTCTCACTTAATCTTCATTACACGTAGAAACAAAGAAAATTTTCAAACATACAAAAATTGAACCGTTTATGAACTATAACAAAATCATAAAAAAAAATAAAAAATTATTATCGTATTTTTTAAATAATTTCAATTTATATTTACTATTTTTTTTTTACAATAAACATAATCTTAAAAAATCAAATAAAGAACCTTATCTTCTCATGTTAGCTCAAACTCAAAGAAATGTCTATGAAATTTCATATACTATAATTTGTGTGTATATATATATATATATAAATATTATGTGATTTTGATAGGGAAAAAGCAAATCCATGAAAATAGACCGTATCAAGAGTTGACGAAGACATGCCATCCCCATTCATCAATCTATCCACATGGCCCCTATTACAATTTCATCATTTTCTTTTTCCACTTTATCAATTTAATTCCCTAAAACGCATTACATATATCTTTCTTCTTTATCTTATTTTTTTCATCATTTTTTTCTATTAAAGAACAAAATAATAATAATAAGATTTTCGAATTTTACTCAATAATTCCGAAACCTATCGCTTTCACAAACTAACCCCAAAAAAACGAAGGGACGTAAAAGCCGAGTGATTAATATAAATAAATAAATAAATAAATAAATATATATATATATATATATATATATATATATATATATATATATAAAACGAGAATTGCGAGGGACAACAAAAATCCATTTTAACGTTCACCGTTTAGTTTCGTAACGCCTGCTTTTCGCTTGGCCCTTCGAGCAACCTGGGCGCCGTTTAGGTTTATAATTTTAACGGACGGTTGCGAAAAATCGGGGAGAAAAATTATCGCGGCGCCACGTGGGGGGTATTATTGATATTGACGTGGGTGTGGGTGGGGACGAGGGGAGGGGTGGGACCCAGGGAGGGAGGGGAAGGAAAGGAAGCAAGTTGAGGTGAAGAGCACACGTGGCAGAAAATAGAAGGGATTAGAATGGGAACCACATGTCGCCACTTGGCAAGTTGCATGCTACGTGTCAGAAAAAGGGAAGTACGGAATGACGAAGCATCAACTTGATTTGTCCCCCCTATAGGACATGATTGTCCACGACATAACAGGCTGGTGTCGCACACGCGCCCCCAACTATGCACCTCTGGACCACTTCCTATATATATTTTTCTTTCTTTCTTTCTTTCTATTATTGAAAGTGACCGTTTTAGCCCTACGTACAATACATACACAATAGGGTCACTTCCAAGTTCCATTAACTAAGGAATTGTTTGGATTAACTTCAAAATTAAAACTTTGTTTTTCTTTTAATTAATAAATTAAAAATATATTTTCTCTTTGAAATTTTATTTCTCCATTCTATTATTATAACCAAGTTTCTTTCTTAAATCAAACTGCTATACAATTGGAGTTGGTTCTTAGCGTTAGAAGTTAAAGGTGAACAACTTAGCTTGTTGGTGGTGGCTAGAGGGTGTGGTAGCTATGACAACCAGATATAAAGGGAAGTGAGGTGGAAGACTTTTAGAACGTTTTCATACTTCAAGAATTACGTAATTTAGGTTAGCTTAACCATTAAACATCCAGAAGTCGTCTTTTTTTTTTTTAAAAAAAATTGTTGATTTCGTGAATTGATAGCCAACATTTTCATCCTTTTATTTGTTGTCAACGACAAAATCGATGTAGATAGTCATTGTTGTGAAGGCGTTTATATGCTTCTGGCTTGAAACCGGAGAGTTTGTTCGATTGCTTCTTTGAAATTCATCAATTCTCGAAGATCTTCGCAATGGATGAAGGTAAACATTACCAAACTACTATAACAAAGTCTATTCTTCTTTCTCAGATTTTCTTCTTGAATTTGAGCTCAACGGATGAATTTGTTACCTCATTCGATTGAGAAAGAACGTGATAAACACAATGATTATACTTTAAACTTTTTAGTTTCAATTTCTCTTTAAAATTGGGTTAGACGTCCAATTCTGCTATTTTTACAAAAATAAAACAAACTTTTGGATCACAAGTCTAGTTTTTCTAAGTATTTTTGACAATTGGACAATTGTTCATAAAATATAATAAGTTCGGTTTAAAGCATAAGAGAACAATGCCATATTTCAATATTTTGTTTCCATTTAGAACAAACTATGTCATTAACTAATAAGGTCGGTTGCAAATGGTCATTCCACCATATTGTCATTGGTCACTTGGTCAAAATTATGCTAATTAATATCATTATTCAAATGCATTATTTAATTATCTTTACAAACACAAAACAAAAAAACCCCATAATTAATTGAGTGAATAGTGAAACAAATAATTAGATAATCAACATGTGATAAAGGCTAGGAGCTATAAACTATATATCTTTCACATTATAGCTCCATTCTTACTTATGTTTCATATATCATTATTTTAATTCAAAAACCAACCCTAAAACACAAATATTTTATTCAAATTCACATCGTAAACGTACTGTGTATTGTATGTTACAAGACGTCTGGTAATTAATTAGTTAAACACGATGGATGGATCGTTCAAGAATTTAATCACGTGTTTAATTTTATTCGATATTAAATATGAATTTGTGTAAAGACATAATTGTTCGACTGGATTTTCTAAAACGTAACTATCATTTGGCTTTATACAACGAATATATATGTACAAGAAAAGATAGTCTAGTCACATAATGAATATTAAATCATAAAAGCGTCTAGTTTGACCAACCGATTTAATATACGTTAAATATTAAGACAAGTTGTAGCGAAAGAGAAAAAAAGAATATCATTTTATTAAAGGATTTTACGTACACAACACAACAATGTTTCGAGATAAATAAAGATTTGATAAGATATCTTTTAAATAAAAACTTATTAAAGTGGTCACATAGGATGGAATCATGAAGACTTGATAAATAGTATTAAAATATAAACACATACACTATATGATATGATTGATTCCCACAATAAACTATGCAACAAGTTGATATATAAATTAATGGTTTTTTTTTCTTTTCTTTTCCTCTCCCAAAAGTTGATTTAATTAAATTAAAATATGATGGGGGCCATTCATGAATTAGCATCAAATCAAGTGACCAAGTTGATAACAAGTTGGACTTAGTGCAATTTAATTAAAATTATTTGATTAAGCAAAGAGATAACAATTATGCAATTTGATTAATTTGCATTAATTAAAGCATATCTTGGACACAATCTATTTAAAAGAGGGAATAATAATAATGTTTATTGGTTGGTTATGACTTTTTTTTTTATTTATTTAAAAAAAGCTTTTTTAAACTTTCATTAAAATTAATGATTGATGATGGACAAAAGGGAATATATTATAAGAAAAACATATGATTATTTCATTCTGATCTTGTTCTTCCACTTTCTTTCAATATAACACAAGTGGGAGTTACAAAATTATTAAATTTGTTATTTATTATTAGAGACTAAATTATAATGCTATTTGACACTATTTATAAACTATATATACTAGATTTTGTGTTCTAATATTTGGAAAACGCTTTTTTTGTCCATATACTATAAAAAAAATTAAAATTTTGATCTCCACCATTACAATAGAAGATCGAAATGTCAAGTGGTCTATCTTAAGGAATTAGCATAGATATAGGGAGATTTGAGTCCCTCTCTAATGTATATGCTCTTTATATTATATATATAACTGAAACAATACAAACGTCATTAGTTAGTTCATTAGTAAAACTGCCATTCAGGTTTCTCGAGATTCAGGTTTAAACTCTATGGAATTATAAAGCCTCAATCAACAAAAAATTTTTTTAATCTGCCAATGCGCCGTAATTTTCCTCAACCAAAACTAGTTGGAGACCCAAATGACTCTAAATTCTTTTCTTTTATATATATGTATATATAATGTATTGACAAAGACTTAAACAAAAGAGAAAGGTTTTTAATTTTTATATTGAAAAAGAAAAGAAAAGAAAAAGGAAGATGAGAGGTGAATTAGCTGTCAAGGGATAGTTCTTAGTTAAATGGCAAAAGATAGAAACAAAAATAAAGAGAGCAATCCCCACTTGCTTTGCTTCCAAACACCAATTTTCATTTTCTTTTGTCTCCTCTCTCTCTTAACTAAACCACCCCCCCATGTTTCACTGCTTCCTCTAACAAACAAAAGATCCAATAACAGTCATCACTGCCTTTTAAGGAAAATTTTGTTCACAAATCTTTTATTTTGTTTCATTTAATCTTATTAACTTCACCCAATTTTGTTTCAATTTAACATCTTAAGAACTAAACTCTAACTCTATTCCCACAGCAGAAAATGAATTTGGTCGAGTGAAGGTTAAAAATTTTCTATTTTTGTTGGATTGGATTGTGACATATTGAATTCTTAATATTTTTCCTTCAATTCTTTGAACATGCATAGTCTAGATAATTTCTTTACATACGTAGTTATCTTTTGATTACTTCACTTCCACTTGAATACGCATTCTCTCATCAAATTCAATATCCATAAACTTACAAAATATCTAATGAATTTCCACAACAATGTTGACTATTTTATCTCATCATATTTTCAATTCTTTTTCTACCATCTAAATCAAAAACTGGTTTGAGTCCCTCTCTGTTACTTTTTTGAGTCTTCCAATTCTCCACGTTTCTCTCTTCCAATGGATTAAGCATCTCGAAGAAGTCAGGCTTTCGTAGCCTTTTTCCTCTCCTTTTTATGTGTTTTCTTTTGAGAATTTGGGCTTCGTTCTTTTGTCCCAAAACTATGAATTGCTATGTCCAACAATGGCACATTTCAAACTCATCAAGCCTTTGAAACAAAAGAAACTAATGTTACTTGCAAAGATTTCGAATATTCATATAATCTTCAAACGTAAGAAGAATCCATGAAGGTTAGGGAGAAAGTTAGATATTAATTTATCGATATGGTTGAGAAGAAAAAGCAATGCATCAAAATTAGCAGTAATTCCACTGGACATTCTTGAACTGAGAAACCAAAGAATTGCTTTCTTTGAGGAAGGAAAGGTACTTTCAAGGTCTAATCAAGTGTTTTGGATTTCATTTTTTTTCATTTTGTAGTCTGTTTTAGGTGAAAAAGAGTGCATTTAAAAGATTGGTCTACTACAAAGGGAAAAGAGAACACATTCTCATCAGTTTGACCAAGAGGACAAAAAATCGAAACTTCCTATTTCGAAATTGAATAAAGCTGTAACAAACTAAGAAGTAGAGAAACGTAATGCGCTAAGAATTGCTGCCCTCTCGCAAACTCTCATATTGTCATCAGATCTCCGTAATTCCGCATGAGAAGAATGGATCCTGCAAACATCCCAGCGGCACGAAGCAATTTCTGCAACAACGAAGAGAGTTGAAATTCAGTTCTACTTATAAAATACAGCCATACCATGATACCAAGGAAATGTTGTGTTTAGGAGCCTGATATTTCATTTATAGAAAAAAAACAAAGAAATATACTTTTCTTTAGGAGTGTTTATGGCAAACAGAATTCACATAAGCACGACCTTACAAAATCTAACAATATTTGCCCAAGTTCCAAATAATGAATTAAGGAAGTAAGGTAGCTATATTACAACTACAACCTAATTGGATGGCATTCATCCCTCTTCTTAATGCCAAAGCCTAATCATTCTTTTCATGCACGTGGGCATCTGCCGATCTCACTTACTCTGGATGTCCTTGAGAATAGTACTTCTTATGCTGCCTGCCTTCGAAGTTCAAATTTACTTGCAGAGACAGCAATGATGCTTACTCGTTTTTTTTCTTAAATGGAAAACTGCATATCATGTTCAGTTTTATGTTTCAGATTCAATAGGAATAAATGACGCATATGACACAGGCATGTGAGGAGATAGTTATGCATTTGCAACTCTAACCAAATACTCAGAAAAACAGAACAAATCAATGTAATTTTCTGCAAATATTATAATTGAATCAATATTCTAAAAAGCTAAAGGAAGTCCCACTTCCTCTTGAAGAAGCCATGCATAGGCATCGAGGTGGTAATAGATGCAAGCTTCAAATTTAATAACAAACAAATCCTCATATTGTATGATCCATCAAGTGTTGCAACATACATAATTAAAAGTTATAAAATGTCATCCTTACCATCACGACTATAATCAGGATCGACTTATTCTAAAAAAATTATCTTCGATGTAATTAAATCTTTTGTCACAACAACTCAAGTATTGACATTCCGTGCAGAAGGGAAGTTTTACATTTTTTCAGACTTGAGCAAATTAGTTTCATTCTTTTAATCATCACGCAAGACATGCTAAAGAGCCTTGGCTTGAGTTGAAACATAGATTTAAATGAGATGGAAAAATATAGAGAACCAACCCAAATCATTACATCCAATTCTCCCCTTAATCTTCCCAGTTCCAACAACCCGATAGAAGTGCTAAATAGAGACAAACTTACTGCTTGTTTGTAATTACCCAAAACCAAAAATTACAATTTTTCTTCCTTTTCACTCTAATACGCAATTTCAAAAGTGAGAAAAAAAATAAAAAATAAATAACGATCACAGTCTGAGACAACAAAAAGCAAGGTACCGAACCGGAAGGAAACGTAACAAATTGATATAAAAGTGAGGAGACTGCTAACTACACATACAACTTCACAAATAGCCCATCCACAAGTTCTTGAATTCAATATAATCAAATGTTTTCTAGCAAGAACTGTTTACGAGGAACTTACATTTCCTCCTGAAATATCTTTAATTTCAAAACAATGACAGCTTCGAGTATGACTTAAATCCACAAGTGTCAGACTATAAATTGCGCATTTCCATTAAAAGATCGACACTTTTTGCGGTAAATGAAAAAAAAAAAAATTCACACGATTTCTCAAACTTTCTCAGCTACCAAACATATTGCAAGGCCTTAATAATGCAATATAAAAGACAAAACCGATGTTGCCCAATCCTCGAAATCCCATTTAGCAGATTTTGGGAGATCGAAAAATCAAGGTTATGAAAAAAGACATAGATATTGGAATGAAATTTATGGGATCGGAAGCGTACCATGTTCAAGGCCCACTTTTCTTCGTCATAAACCTGAGAATTGAAAAAGGATTTCACAGTCTCGACGGAATTCGCCGTACCGGAAAAGAGAAGATTCTTCACCTTCTTCACCGAGCTGGAATCGTCGGCCATTTTCGCGCGGAGTACAGAGAGCGAAGGCGTATTGCGAGCGTTAGGGTTTTAGGTTCTGGGGGTTTGGTTTGAAGACGCGAGAAATCGACTTGTAGACTTTGTGCAAAAGCAACATTACGAATCTACCCTTGAATGTAAAAATTGAAATTCCATCCATTTAATTTCAATACTTTTAATAAATCTTAAATTTAGTAATTCATATATTTTAATTTGAGTATGTTAAAAAAAATAGTAAAGTACTAAATATTTACATTAATAGATACAGCTTCAATAAAATTTATAAATATCTAAAATTCGAAATTTTATTATATATTTATAAATACTTTATTTAATTTTACTATATAAAAATGTTCCTTGTATTTTCTTATCTCAAAATTATAATAGTTATTTAATTAATTTCGATAAAAAAGTAATCTAAAAAATTATTTATTGAAAATATATGTACGAGAAGAATCTGTTGCGTGGTTGAATATGGAAGAAAAATGATCTAATAATATTGTTAATTGAACTAATTTGATGTTGGTATTGCTGCTTAATATATATATATATATCAATCCAAATAATTTTTTGTTAATGGAAGCATTCCAACCACGTGGCACGAAAGAGAAGATTACACGTGGAAAATCGATATCCAACAACCTTCCCTCTCCATCATACATTTCCATGGTGCGGGCCTCTGCAATTCTCTCCTTCATCGGATTCATCCCTAACCATCGCCATTCTTCACTCTCCACACCCTCACTAACTCTCTTCTAGCTATGGAGGTCACTTCTTTCTGTAGCAGCAGCACCAGAGCAGCTTCCTTCATCTACTCATATCCTTCCACAACCACTTCAAGAAGAAAACGCCCTCTTCATCTTCATTCCATGGCTGCCGAGAAACCTCCCCCTTCCGCCTCTAAAACCGTCGGCTCCAAGAAGGTCAGTTCTTCTATTTCCCTTTTTCTCTTCCCTATCAATTTCTCCAATTCAAACTCTGAACACCCGGCATTGTACTGTAGATCAACACAACGGTGTTCCCTCTCGGCGAGAAAGGCCCGAGGAGTAGCATCTCGCTATCGACTTCACCGCCGATTAAGCTACTGACGAGGGTGGAGCAATTGAAGTTACTAAGCAAGGCGGAGAAGGCTGGGTTGCTATCTGCGGCGGAGAAGGCCGGGTTGTCTTTGTCTTCGATTGAGAAATTAGGGCTTCTCTCGAAGGCTGAGGAATTGGGGGTTTTATCGGCAGCGACAGATCCAGGAACTCCCGGTGCGTTGCTGAGTTTAAGCTTAGGGCTGTTGTTATTAGGGCCGTCGTGTGTGTATTTGGTGCCGGAAGATAGTGTTTGGGAAATCGTGTTGCAGGTGGCGGTGGCTCTGGTCTCCATCGTCGGCGGTTCCGCGGCTTTTGCCGCGTCGAATTTGGTCTCAAATTTGCAAAGATCGAATTGAAATTCAGTGTTGGAATTTGTTAATGGCAGCCATGGTAGTTGTAGTTATCACTATCAGCTTTCCTTCTCCTTCCATGTCGTCGTTTTGTATGCTGTAACTATTGAATTTCATCATTTCCCGGCGAGTTAAAATGGCGATATGTGAACGGCAAATTTTATGCTCTCAATACTATACCAATGCAGATTCAAATTTAATTGTTGAAGCATTGCATTATATATAATAACAACGTTATATATTATATTCAATCTTAATACTACCCAATAATTACACATTTATTTTTTAGAAAAAAAACAAATTTTATTCTATTTTCATAGAATATACAGTCGAGTTTATGTCACAAGACAAGATCAAATACTCCAAAATATACATTTTTTTCATCATCAACAATAATCAATACGACATTTCACCATATAGATAAAAAGTTTAATTTTCGTGTTCGTAATTGTTATATTAAAAGAAACAATAAGACTTCAAAAGCTTTGGAATTTTATACATTTTTTTTCTCTTTTTTAAAAAGTTATGTAATTTATCTTTAATCTTATGTAATTTGTTTTTTAAAAAATAAGAATTTTATACATATTTTGTTGTATAATATTGGTTATGTTGAAACTCAATAAAAAATAATTATAAACTCTTCTAACAAAAATTATAAAATTACTCGATAAAAAATTAGAAATTCATTTCACAAATTTGTTGGATAACTTTAAGCATTTCGTTGTTGTTTCGTCGGAAGAAATTTGGGTTTGTCCGCTGAACTTCGCTGTCGATCACCATGGCCAAAGCTGCTTCTTCTTTATTGCAAACCCTAAGGCGCTACATTAAGAAACCTTGGGAGATCACTGGGCCGTGTGCAGATCCAGAGTACAGATCAGCGGTTCCGAGCGCCTTGGAGTACAGGGTCGTTTGCCCCGCCACCATTAAGGAGAAAGCTATTATCCCTACATCCAATCCCGAAACCGTATTTGACATTAAGTATTATACTCGCGACCAGCGTCGCAATCGCCCTCCAATTCGACGCACCATCCTCAAGAAACCCGACGTCGAGAAGATGATGAAGGAGACCAAATTCGACCCTGCTGATTTCCCTAAAGTTTATCTCACTGCCGCGATTGAGGAGGATATGAATGCCCGTGGAGGTGGTTATCAGAAGTAGAAAGGTGAGTCCTTTTTTGTTTTTATTTTTGGGCTCCTTCAACTTTGGATTTAGGTTTTTTGTTAGAGAACCACTGGTTATGAATCGGATACTAAAGGCATTGTAGGATACGAAGTTGAATCTATCAATACCACATTCATTATATTGCTGTTCTGTTTTTGGCCATAGTCTGCCTCATCTTCTTTGCACAATTCAGTAACTCGTCAGTTGTGTAAGCTATGAGTTTCTCAATTATGTTTCAGATGGCATTTGTCATTTACAGATGGTAGGATAGCTGAATACCTTGCCCCTTTATGGATGGTGGGTGCGAGGGCTAGACCAATTTCTGGTTCTTAATACAAGTAGAACCTTAACGAGCTAGGAAGTGCTTTTAGCCTCGAGGGTTTTTTTTCCACTAAATCTTTCAGGATTTGGCTTCCATTCCGTGGATAATATTTGAAGATGTCATATGATTTAGACAAATTGGATTTGATTTAACTACTACTAGAGTTGTATGTTATGCATTTCTTGAAGTGCTCCGTATAGGTGAAATTCACCATCTTGGCTGCTCAAATCAAATGTGTTTATCCAGTTTCATCCCTATCCCTAGTTATGGTTACTGACCCTTTGGCAATTTCTTTGTATCATTTTTGCTCTTAGATATTTAACCATACCTAAAGTATACGCCATAAGACTACGTGCTACTAATATAGGGTATAAGGTACATGGGAAGAAATACTATGTTTTTTGGTTCTCTACCGGAAAAGTAGTAATAATCATTCCTTTTTGAAAAGAAGAAAGAGATGTTGATGGAAGAAAAAGTGAAAAATTCAGGTTGAAGAAGTAGTAGCCTTTCTTAAGTAATTGGGATGTTCACAGTAATAGAAATTCTGTGTGGACGCACTGTTTCCTGTTCTGTATAGACATTTATCTATTTATTCTCAGGCAGGCTGCGTTGTTTATTGATGGCTGCGTATTAGTTTCAGCTTCAATCCCCATGCATTTTATTGGACAGCATTCAACTTCAATCGTTCTTGTTGAGCCAAATATTAATTTTGGGGGTGGGAGGATGGGGGGAAGAGAACAACTAGCTCTCATAAGATACAGTGGCTGTTCTGGGTCACCCAGTTCCATATGAAGTTTAGAACATTAGTCTGCTGGTGATGGTTGTGTTCATTTTCGGAAAATGGCACTTCTTGTTTATGAAGGACAACCTGATATCAATATAATATTTCATTAAGAACATAATTGCGACCTTGTGAATTAATTTTATGATGTAGAATGAATTCTATTTAGTAATAATATTTCTTGCAACGATGGTATATGCAGGCTTTCTGATACAATTAAGTTTTCCTTCTTTCATCAGGTTTGGTGGGTTCTTAAAATTTTTTCATGATCTGCTTGCTGCATTCTGGATTATTTCCTTTTGTTACTCTTGTCTTCTGCTCGATTTTCATTGCTGCTATTCTATAACATTGTAATCCTAAGAATTTTCCTAGTTAATCATTGTCAACATTGGTAGCAAATTCCTGTAAATGACCATTAACTTTGGAATGTTTATCAGGTTCTTTGCGCCCTGGGCGATGTTCTCTTCAGCTTGTATTCTTCAACTCTGCTTCTCTTTCAATGTTAACCTGAGATTGGGTTATTTAGGTATAGAAGTTTGTATGCCTAGCCTATACATTAATACAAGACATGGGATTTGGCATCAATAAAGTACATCTCCTTCTGAACTCCTCAATTTTTTGTTTCTTTTGTAATGTTATGTGCTTGTATTACAACCATTTGCAACAGTACTCTTGCTTTTCCATTGCTCCTGAATTTTACGACATTTTGCTTGCATATCGTTATTGCTATCCTCAGCTTTGTGTTATCTGTCTTTGACTTCAGCTGGGATCTTAATGCCATTGACATATGAATAAAGAAGTGGGAATGTACCTTGTCTTCAAATTTTCTTTCCCTTTGTCCAAGTTTAAACGATGATCTTTATTTGCAATCTTGGGGTCACTTGTACAGTCCCTTCTGGTTGCAATTTTTCTCGACCTAAGCAAAATTTTATCTGGTAATCTGTACTCTATACGGATGGAGCAGCTCGTTCATTTGGAACAAAAGATTAGTTGCTATCCATTTTTTACAAAGGTTTGATATCCCTCTTGGTAACCATTTTGTTTTTTTTAGCTTTGAAAATCATGCTCGTATCCTCAAACTTTGTTTCTTATTATGGTTTTCATCTTTGCTAAACCAAATATTTAAAACTTTAGCAAACTTTCAGAAACATAAACATGTTTTTTAAACAACTTATTGAATGCCACTACATGGAAGTAGTGTTTATACATTTAATTTTTAAAAATAAAAATAGGTAGGTGACTAATCATTTAAATGTTTCATTCACTAAAAATAGAGCATAATTTTTGAATTAGGAAAGTAAAACAAGCAGTTCACACTATTTTCATGGATTATTTGACACGTCGTAAAATGATTTATTAAATATTTATTATGTGGACTTTACCTTATTAAAGGTAGTATAAATTTTTGTCTATATTATCGTAGTACCAGACATTTTCATGGAAAAACAAATCACCTCAATAAGCCTATGCCAAAGTAATTGGTCTTCGTCTAACCACAAAGCATGTCTATTGCCACACAATTCACCTTTGAAACAAAGCCATTTCACTCTACAGTCTCTCTTCTCAAATTACTCTAAATTTTCCTACCCTATATTTTTTTCCATATTTTAGGCTCCTACTCTACACTCCTTTAGGGAACCCTAATTAACAAAGCTTTTAATACTCTTTCTGACTTTTAACCATCAAATCAATGCAACAAAATAAATACCCATTATCAATAGTTCTTAATATTAAACAATCTTCTCTATCAATTCTTCCTTTTCCATTTGGCATTACAAAATCCTTCACTTTGCTACAAAAAATATATTCTCTCTCTTCTCTGAAATGGGATTGTTGAAATCTTGAAACCCATTTGATTGAAAGAAAAAAGATCATATTTTTGGATCATTCTATAAGCTCTGTTTTGAAGTTAAAAAAAACAATAATATGATCTCAAAGTTAAAGGAAGACGGTGCTCATGATGAAGCAAAGCAAATGGAGGGGAAAAGGAAGAAAGCAAGAACATGTTCAAGACAAGGGCAATTCCTAAGAGGCAATCCAAGAATTTTTAGGGTTTCACCATTTTTTGGAGGTAAAGATAGGCACAGCAAAGTTTGTACAATAAAAGGGTTAAGAGATAGAAGGATTAGGCTTTCAATTCCAACAGCAATTCAACTCTATGATTTGCAAAACAAACTTGGTTTAAGCCAACCCAGCAAAGTCATCGATTGGCTTATTGATGTCACAAGGTTTGAAATTGATAAGCTCCCACCTCTCCATTTTCCAAAAGATTTTGACCCAAATGCTTCAATTCTTCATCATTCTGATATTGGAGGAGATGCTGCTTTGATGAAGGCCAAAAATGAAGAAACTGATCAGACACTTTTGGTTCAAACCAATGACATTAATGGAGACTCTTCCCATTTTGAACCTCCAAGCTTTCCATTCCCATTCATGTATCAGACTAATTCATCTCCATTTTCCTTCTGACCGTCGACGACTCCATCAGAATTTTCTTCTCACCTTCCCCAACGGCAGAAAATAAAGGTGTGTTTTGATACGACTTTTAGAAAGATGAAAATTTTGTTTGAATTATAAATTACTATCCGATTGTGTCTTTCTAATTTTCGAACTTTTATAAATTTGTAACTAATTGGTACTTTAACTAACGTTTAACAATTGAAAAGTTGAAGAACTAGTTGATATTTTTAAAAATTGAAGGGACAAAAAATATAACGGATAACGTAGTGTATGATTGTCATAAGGTGTTCACAATCCTACTTATTAATCTAGCAAGTTGTAACTTTAAAAATACTATATAATTTAGCCCCCGGCGAGGATCGAACTCGCGACCTTTCGCTTACGAAGCGAACGCACTACCACTATGCTACGGAGGCAGTTTTTGATAAAGCAAATATTTTTTTTTATTATGTTAATTTTCTATGATAATAAGCACTTTCATGTATGAGAATATTCTTCTGAAATGTAAATGAGCATTGTTTTTTAAAAACAAATAAAGCTAACATAGAAGGGTTATTTTAACCTATATGACCTAATATGATATACTTCATATTCTTAACGTCATTGAATGTTGATCTTGTTAGAATTGATTCAGTGTTACCTAATGAATGGATGAAAATTTAGAGAAGAAACAAAGTCGTATAAAAGGGAAAAAAAATGTCAAAGGCAGTTGAAGCTTTTCCCTCTTTGATAGACACTTTTCCTCCCCTAAATTTCTTTTGATTTTCCAGATGTTATCATACAATGGAAGACAAAATTCAACATTATTAAACAATAGAGACTAAAGTTAGAAAACGCCCAAATAATTTGGATTCTGGGAATAAGACATAAACAGTCTTTGATTGGTAAAATATGGAACTTTCTCACTTCAAATAGATAAGCAGAAACAAGTTGTTTGATTGGTACAATCAAGTGCTGCAATTATCACATGAATTTTGTGGCTATGAGCAGAACCAATTTTTTGAATCATTCACTGTTTTCAAATATTCATCTTAGTGTTTATGGCCGTAGAAAGTATGAGATGCTTTATACAATTATTTAGTTGGGTAAGAAACGAAGGAAGTGAAAAAAGAATATCAGATGCATACATATTTTGATTCATAACAAGAATATGTTCATGGTTTGAAAAACTTGTAAACCATCTTTACAACACTTAACGATTAGTCACAATGCTTCAGAGCGTTATATATATTATAGGAAAAAAATATGAGAGTTTCATCACTATGAAAGGGTAAAATCAGATAGAGGTAGAGAATGTTAAAAGAAGAAACTATCAAGTAAACAACTGTCTTCGTCTGCCTGACTTGGCGCGTAAATGAGCAGCCTCGACATATACGATTTCATCGACTAAGTCTTTGAAGACCAATCTTTCAATATCTAAGACAACGTTGGAGACATCACCATAGAAATCAGTCCAACTTCCAGATCTTTGCATCATGTCTTCCTTTAAGATACTATCCAAACTATCATCCTCGTCGGGTTTCTTTGTTTGAAGCTGTTGTATTTCGGAACATAGCTCCTTCAGAAGCTTTTGAGCACTAAGAGTTTTAGTTGCTAGTTTTTTGGATGTTGTCCAAGGCTCAGGTATTGCAGCAACAACAGACAATTCTCTAGCAAGAATCTCGTTGACGGCATCAAAAATGAGTTTGCGATGAGATTTCTCTTGGTTTAGTTTTGAATCTGCAACTTTCAAAGAGCTGCAGTCGTCCTTTCTTAGCAAACTGCTTGTCTTGGTTTGCTCCAAAACGAAGAACAACTCGGGGTTGATTGGATGACCAGATGGATGGAGTTGAAACGTCGCTAGACCTGAGCCAAGGTCCCGGAGTAAGAGGCCAGAAGCTAACAATATTTCGGATATGTATCTGTTATCTGGATCAGTATTCTCACATAATGATGCAATGTAATCTGTTTTTGCTTCATCATAGTGAGAGTTCAGACGCCTGAGCTTCTGAACCAAGTTGTCAATGTTTTGCAGTTTCTTGCGGTTAATTTCCGTGCTAAGACCAGGCTCCACACTGTTTTCTGTGGCACTCCATTGGTATTCACCACAATCTCCAGAGCCTAAAGTCCTATTGCCTGAAATGTAAACATCAAACAGTATAAGAATCAATCAAATTGATAAAGAAGAGGGATAGTTGTACTACAATGATTAAATTATGAAATATTCCAATTGAATCAGAAAAGGTTTTTTGCTTTAGGGGACAGATTTGATCACCTTTAAGGGCCTTTGCTATCTGCTTAACAGGAGATGGAGAAGTTTCGTCATCCCTATATATAGAAGCATCAAGAATGGAGACCGGACTAGGGTGTTCAGGAGCAGGAGTAGCAAGTTCTGCCTGCAAGCCACAAAATGAAAACCTCATATTTGAGTTCTGAAGCAATCTAATAGATGTGTAGATTAGTTGCTGTAAATGCGGAGGAAAAAGAAAGGTCATTTACATTTTCCAGTGAACGAGAATCTGAGTACTTTGAAGTCTTCATTTGTAAACCATGGCTGCCATTAATGTCAGTAGGAAGTTCGCTGCTGGTGACTTCAATATCTGTCTTTGAGTCCAAGGATAAATTACTGTCAGACATTTGAGATATGTCATCCCCCTGGTTGCTCAAAGTTCTTGACTCATTGCTTACTTCACTCAATTGGTCATCCATTTGGGAGACATGGGATGGTTTCACTCTCGATTTCCCAACAGAAGGACCAGATTCAGTTCCTTGTCTGTTAGATTTCCATCTGGTTTTGTTTGTGTCAGATGGAGGAGTTGGTGGTCGAGATCGTTTGTCTTGCTCAGTCTTCTTCTGTTGCACTCTTGGGCTCACAGACCCTGTGGTTTTTATTGAGCTTACTGCGTTTTCCTTAGGTAAATGTTGAGGCTTAGAAGAAGTATGGGTTTGTCTAACATTTCTAGCATTATCTTTCTTTTTGGTGGAATTTGCACCAGAGTCCCTGTGACTATTTTCCGGAGATGTATCTTTAACTACTCGGCTACCACTGGGACTCTTTTTACCCTGTGAGGGTTTCTGAAGCTTTGGGAGACCAGGAAGGCCGTCGATTTGAATAACCGATGAAGCTGGGATTCCAGATTTTTCTACAAGTTTTGCTGGTTTCATGATCACAATTGGAGATTCCCCACACCTGGAAGAATCGGGCCTGCTAGTTGTTGCAGCCTTTTGGGTTTTCTTCCGACTTTGTTCACTGGTCAGCCTAGAATTAACACTAGCGCTCTCCCGTTTCGGTTCATAGTCTCTTTGAGTTGCAGTGTTGGAAGGTTCCTCCTCCTTCCTAGTATCCAAGAGCCCCTTTGATTGCATGGCGTCAAGGATCTGTTTTAGTGCTCTAAGATCTTTCCCTGATTGTTTAAACTCCAAGTCTTCCAATCTTTTCTCAATTTCACTATAAACAGAAGGCAAGGGGTTAGATGATCCAGCTAACCCTTTTGAATGCTTCAGAGCAGATTTATCAAAGCCTCGAGTTCCATCTGGCTGCCTCCATGGTGCAACTTCCACAGGAAATTTCGAATTTGGTATAGGTTTCATAACAAAATCAGGATTCTTCCATCTTGGTGAAGTTGGGCCTTTCAACGTGTTCCGAGGAGAGTCAGTTCTAATTGGCCTGATAAAGTTTGCACCATCCAGTGAGCTAACAAAGGGGTCACCTTTAGCCTGAGCGTCACTAGCCAAGGGGGAACCTGGAAGTGCTTCCAATCCCATTAACTTTGCCACAACACTAGGAGGATGCTTTCGAGATCCTGATGGCCGCGGTGGATCAGAAGAATTTTCACTAGAGCAATCGCTACTGTGCAAGTTCTTTAAATTCCTAGTTGTATTTGACACAGATTTGGAACCCTGAATTGAACTTTCCCGGCTGTCCAATGAGAGCCTTGGAAAGTCTTTAAATTTTGGAGCTGACCGAATGGTATCTCGCGATTCAAAGGATAATCGATTAACCTCTCTCCCATCATAAGAAAATCGAGGAGCATCTCTAGAGAATGATTGCAAATATCCATCTTTTACTTCGTGAGACGGTCGATCGTGTTCTACAACTTCATTATAATACCATGGTGCATCTCGAAGTTTAGCAAGAACCAGAAGAGACTCCTTTAAATCAACAGGCATCTTCTGTTTCCAATCCGTATCAACCTTTGAAGCCCCATCTGCGGATTGGGATAGCTGTACAGGCCTTGGAGAGTCTCTATGCTTCATAGAACGACTCAGTGGTTCCTCACTAGTAGATGTCTTAACTGATAACGTTCTGGCTTCCCTATACATAGAATCCTTCACAACATCTCGAAGATCAAGATGTTGTCTCCCAACACGAGGAGAGGTATTTGACTGGTTCACTATAGAATCCCTTGAGGGCGTTCTTGATAAAAGTATCTGATCGAACGAGGACGCTTGCGACGGAGCTGTTTTGTTGTAATCACTGGAGGATAAGGAAGACGAGCAAGAAGAGAAGGAAGCTCTCGATGATTCTTTATTAAACCTTTGTTTCTCATTGAAACTCTCATTTAGGGACATGTCCTGCAAGAACAAGATTTATAGTTTAAGATCCAGGAAGAACTCAAAATTGCCGTACACAACTTAAATGCTTAACGTAATTACAATGTTGTAAACTACTCGGCTTAAAAAATGGCAAAGGGTAATTAGAAGACTTACAGTTGCCTGAAAGACATTGTACTCTTTTCCGGCGCTGCCAATATTTAGATGAGAAGTGCCTGTAGAAGACGAGATTGAAAATAAATTGGCACGTTATCAATTTGCATACTCCTGGATTTTAATATATATAAGAAACCAAGCTTTCATTGAGAAAGATAAAAAGATACCTAAGAGGATAAAAAAAACTAGTCCAACAACAAAAAGATCTAAATGAAATTCTATCCAGAAGAATGATGCCGAGCTCATAATTATATAAAGTCCGATTGACAAACACACACAAAAAGGAGCTAAATTTAATGCCTCGCAAAACTTCTCACTAAAACTTTCCACCCCTCTAAAGATTTTACTATTTCTCCCAAGCCGGATGCCCCACAAATGACAAAAAACAAGACTGCCAAGGGATTTATAAACAATAACCAATTAAAGATTGTGAAACTCGTTTGAAGTGGATCGAAACAGAAGCAATCTATCCGAAGTTCAATAAAACATGCTCAAAGGATTGTCATTCGATTCGCCACACAATTATGAAGAGCATGACATGTTTCCTTTTTGCTCCACAGAACACCAATTACAGAGGTATTCATAAGACAGTGCAGTTAACAATTTAGGCAACAGAAGAGAGAGCCATAAAGAAACACAAATTTCAATTCTGTTTCTCTATCCCCAAAGGAAAATGAAAACGAACATTTCAAGATAAGGAATAAAGTGGCGTCTTCAATTCTTAGAAGAAGTATTAAAGTGATCAAAACATCAAAAACTATTAGGAAGCTTACAATTTTGTGGCAGAAAGACAATAAGCCAAAGAAAAGTCAGATAGCAATACCAGGAGGAAGCCGCTTGTGCCTCATATGTCTTCCACTGAGTACATGCTGACGATCAAACAACTGCAAGATCCCAGTCATGCATCCTATTTGCTTCTGTAGATCTGGATTTTCATCAGCTAAAGAATGCAGAAGCTTTGCAGCCATCTTCAGGGTCTTCTCTTTCACAAGAAACTATGTAGCTTTCCTCAGCTCAGTCATAGAAAGAACCACATACCAAAACAAAAACCCCAAATCTTAGGCTATTTCAACAATCACTAATGCAATGGATATTTTAACCAGTTATCTTCCAGCCCCACCTCAAAGACCCTTTTTATCAGAAGAAAGACAAACACCTTTCTTCAAAAGGAATTAATTCTTATTCCTCATATTCCGCTGAGTGCTATATGGTCCAAAAGCCAAAAGATAAGGATAAAGAACTTCCAAAGCCCATGCCCTTTGAATTACAGCATCTCCTAAGAGATTCTCCACTCCAATGAAATTGCTTCTTGGGTTATATGTACAAAACCCAATTACGGATTCAGAAAACAGTGCAATTAACAGCTTGAGATCACAAACATCAGCTCACAATGTAAAATCGCAAACACACAAAAAAAAAAAAAAAAAAAAATCACCGCCAAATTCCAAAATGCCCTTCTGGGTTCCTTAAAATTTTTCCAAATCTTGATTCCTTGCAGCAACAAAGAAAAATCCACAACAAGAAGGAGCTAAAGGGTCAGGGTCAACCACGAATGGCAAAGGAAGAAACAGAAACACAAAGCTGAAAACTTTCTGCAGATTTAGTAACAGATGTGAAAAAACTATGTTCCAAGAACAAATGTAAGTACTTGGTTGCCACTAGTAACTTAGAAAATGGAGCTAAACAAACCCAATTGGGGGTAGCAAGAAAAGAGCTGCCCCTTTTTTTCTTGGGATTTTTTAGAGGAGCAAAATGAAAGAGGAGGAAAAGAGAGAGAGAATGTGGGTCAGATGTTCTTTCAGCTCCCTATCTCACAAATCCATGTGAGATGGGTATGTGAGTGGGTCAAGAGCTGTCTACATGTGCATGTGAACTTGTCAGTACTCTCTTCTCTACGGAGAGAAACAGGGAAGGATTTTTACTTACCAAAGAGAGATGGGGAAAATTGAAGAACTCCATTAGATAGAAATGGAGGAAAATTACCCACAAACTCCACTGAATTGAATCCTCTTACCTTAGTCAAACTCTCGCTTTCATGTTTCAAGCAGCTTCTTCCCCGAAATGGCCGCAGCTGATAATTAAAACAACATGACTTCCAATCTCAACTTTAGTCCTTATAATAAATTTGAGAACTTGGGGTAGGGCTAGCTTTTAATTTCCTAGTTGATTTCTTATCAAGATTCAACCTTTTTGAAATTTTGGAGTGTTCAGTGAATTTATATTCTATGGGTTTATTTCTAAAATTAACATTCCGATTATATTTTAAATTCGATTAATAATACGTGCACGAATTCTAACCTTCTTTCATTAAATTTTTTGTTTTCACAAATTTGTCTTTTTCTCTTTCAAATCAGTGATTTTTGACGGCTTACAAAATTAGTTCAATGTCGAAACATATGAAATCGTGATGAGAAACAAAAAACTATAAACATGTAATTAAAAAAATATATGAATTTAAAATAATTGATTATTTATATAGATTAAGAATATGGCAATATGTGAAAAGTAAATTAGTCTATGGTTTTGATTTCTATACCTTTCTTTATAGCAAGTTGCATAATTTTTAGTATTATAATGATAGGAGATCAATTAGGTAGTAATTGAGAATCAAAAGAGTAGTTCAATGATTGTAAAATTGATTTATTCCAACCAAACCAATGCATAATATATATTCAATTTAGATGTTAAAAGCTTCCTTTGTATTATTATATACACCCATTTTATATTTATAAATTAATTAATTAATTAATTAAAATGTATAGTTCAATTTAGCATAACTTTTAATTACCAACGTTTGGATACTCACTTCATTCACATATTTTTAGAAAAAAACTAAATAGATTACATTTAAAACATTTTTAAGATCGGATTGAATATTGATTTCTACGAAAGTATGACTTTGTAGGCTCTTTGTTATATAAATAAAGAAAAAATGTCTAACATCCTAAAAACGCTAACCAATGAAAACATTCCTCAATATTAATAATTTAATTACTTCTTAAAAAATTCAAAAAGGAATAATTAGAGAGGTTTTGTAGTTATGATTAGAAAAGAAATGTAAATTGTTAGGGGACACATCATGACATGGGTGCCATAATCTCACCACAACATGAAAAAGTCTTTGGTCATTTTCAATTTGCTTTCATTTCACATTATTCAATTCTAATTTAATTTAATTTAATTTAATTTAATTTAAACCATGACATCTTTATTTTTTTAAAAAAGAAAAAAGACTATATATATATACACACACACACACATTCATTAAAATATATAATTCATCAATCATTACCAAACCTTAGGGTTATTTTCCAATTAGATTTAAAATAAAAAAGAGAAAGGAAATTACCTTCCAAAGTATTTTAAAAAAAAACAATAATAGTAAAAAACTATATATTTATAATAAATCGATTTGTCCTTGAATGCAATATTATTGTCCAATTAAGTAATAACAAAAACAATTTATATAGTATTCATGTAAATTAAAAGTCAACTTGACACCAAAATGTCCCGTAGTCGTAATTTGATGATGTAAATATGAATGTAAACTAAGAAAGTTCTTGTAAGCTCGTTTATTTTTTTGTTGGGTGTCTAGAATATTCGTGTGAAATGACAATATTGTTAGTGAAAACAAAATTAGGTTGATATATATTTTAAATAATTAGCGCAAAATGAAGTAATGGCAAAAGGGTTGACATGTATACTTAACAAAAATATATAGTGACCCTACATGACATCCCAAAAGAAAGAGGATGAAAAGAAGGCTTTTTGCATGGCATGTGGTATGCCTTACAAAGATTAGGGCATCACCAACTAACCAATCAATATCAATTCTAAACCATGTTCCATGGAGCAAACAAATACTACTAATTGATGCATTAATATTATTCTTTTTAAACTATGATAGTAGTTGCAATTATACGCTCTCAAACTTTTTATTATAAAAATTGAGTCATCATACTTATACAAACGTGTTCAAATAACGATCGTAGAAATTGTAACAATTGTATTTGTTTGAGGGTTCAATATTTATCATTTAGAGATCCAATTTCTACGAATTATTATAAGTTCGAATATTCAATTTTTTTATAATTAAAGTTTGATGATGTAATTACAGCTACCACGATGAGGGTTGATTTTTGCGATTTTATTTATTTATTTATATATGATGACTTTTTCAAAGCTCTCTCTCTTTCAATCCTCAACCAATAATATAGTTTATCGTCTTCAAACATCATTTGGTTCATGCCCCTCAATGAGTGGAAGAATTATATAGCCCAACAATGGTGGGGTTTTCAACCCTACAAACTCTAATATATATTTGTATATACAACTTAAAGAAAACATATACAAATCAATAATGATTTCATCTTCATGATATGAGAGAGAGAGAGAGAGAGAGAGAATTTTTTTTTTAAAATTCTATATAAGATGGGTATTGTATGCAATTGAGTGAACATGGACCAAACCATTTGGGTGGCTTAAGGTGCATGGTACCACCATAAAGTATACCCTAATAATTTGAATATCATAATTTTTCCAATGAAAAATTCCACTCTTTTAAGTATATATATTGTTAAGAGGAAAAAAATAAAAAGTTTTAATCATTGTTCATGTGTATCGAATAATGTTAATTAAAGTACAACATTCTTGTATATATTAGGTATGACGATCAATGATTTAAAAATTGTGTTGTTAATTTTGAAAACGAACAAAAAAAAATTCAAATAGTTACAATTTCACTTTTGAAATTTGAATTTTGTTTTAATTTTGGTCTTTTTGTTTCACGAGTAAAAATGTAACACTTTGTAATTAACGAATCAATGCAATCGAAAACTAAACCCTAAAACCTAACGATATCATAACGACATGTTTCCTTTAAAATTACGATATATATCCGTTGGTATCTAGAAAAATTAAGTTAACGAGAAAGCATTTGACCCCCCTCCTTAATTTCTTCCATAAAATTTATTATTTGAGACAAAAAGTTTAATAGAGAATAGTGTCTAAATTAGAAGAAAAAGAAAAACCCTCTCTTTGTTGTCTTCTGACTATAAAGAGAAGTTCATATCCACTTTGTTGCATTAAGGGAAGTTCAACATTAATTTAGGTCACACTATAAAGGCAATATTTAGAGGGTGGAGGTTGCACCATTATTCTAGGCTATCCCTAATGCTAAATGCCATCAAAAACTTTATGTCCTTTTCCATTTTTTTAAGTTGACTTTTATGAAGTTCTTACAGCTAGTTTTTTTAGTTTCACTTAATTCAACGTAACACGATAACCATGTACGATTGAGAATTCAAATATCTAACATCATGTTAGTCGAACTTGGTTAACCGTGGCGAAAATTAGTATTATATAAGTGAAAGTTAACATTAAATAAAAAAAATGGAAATCGAGGAAGAGGGTTGAGTTGGCAAGGAGAGGATGTTGGGAGTTGGTTTTGCCAGGGCATAAGAATCCAACAGCATCTTTTGTTGCACATGATATGAATCAAACATATATACTTTGTTACCATAGTATGCTTGCAAGTTTCTTTGAGAAAATAATTGAGAAATAGAGAAATATCATATAATATCTTCTCTATATCGATTGAGTTAATTAACTTGATCGATGTGAAGATAATTCAACTGGAGTGATCGATTATATACAAACCTAGCCAATAGAAACGTAAATTTAATGACCCATTTTGAATGATTTTGAAGGGATTGGTTGGTGCATGTCCCTATTAAACTTGTGAGGGGTTTGCTCAAAGTTTAAGTGTTTGGATGTGTGGTTGGCTTAGAAAAGGGAAAAGCTGCTCATAACTCTAAACATAATGTCAACTACCTCAACATTATTATTACTTTGAAGGGTTGAGAGCGGCACTTTTGGGATCTCAAACTTCACTTTTCTTAATCTCAACCACTGCTACATTTTCTTTTATAAATTTCGAGGGTGATCTTTGTAGTTTGTTTGACGATACTTTCTTTTTTATATATATTATATTGTTGGCGTGTGAATTTTGTACTCATTTGTTATCTCTAGCCACTTCTCATGACATGATCTCACTTTTCGAGTTGACTTGGATGAAAGGATCCTCACACTAATGTGATGGTCGAGCCTATTACATTCTAATGCTTAAATTAGTATAGGGAACCGTACTGTCAAAGCTTTTCTTTGGAGATTACTTACTCTTTGGTGCTATTTCTAATGTTCTTTTCTCTAACCTACATGTAGTAATGCATGTGCAATTGCTTTATAGTCACACGCTCAACCGGCTAGTCCAAAACCTGAGGTTAGGTTTCTTAGGCTTGGGCCCGCTAGTAGATAAGACGAGCTTTGAACCTTGTTTTAGACGATCCTATATATATTTTGAAGTTGTTTTTAAAGAAAAAAACAAATAAATTTGGATTTTGACAGGGGGGAGGAGATTAAATGTAGTGACATATTTTTCAAACTATTCATAAATGATGTTCATGAAGGTTGTCATAGAGATATAGGGTATTAAAGGAAACACAACATTGGAGCATTAAAAGAGGTTGGTGGGATTGAAAAGTTAAAAAAGAAAGAAGAAAAAAAGAAGAAAGAAAACTCCCATAACTAAATTCCTGTCTTATTGGACTTTCTTTCCCAAACACTTTCTCACTCTTTTATTTTCTTTATAATTGGATGAAAAATATGAATTCACCTTTAATTATAAGAAAAAAGCTATTTTATTTATATGGCTACTAATTAATAAGTAGGCTATAAAAATTTCAACCATATGGGATATTATAAAATTCTTATGAATAGTCCCTATTAGAATTATTTGCTTTTATTGTTGGTTGAAAGTGGCTTTCAAAACTTTAAAGAAGAACTTAATAGAGACTAGATTGATTTAATCATATGTTAATAGTTGAGTAAATGTAAACACTATGGTTTTTTTAGATAAGATAAAGATGGTATTTTCACCAAAATATGTGTGATGATATCCATTGTTCTTCATGATAGATCATGTTTATACTTTAAATATTCAAAAACTAAATAATAGAACCACCAATTTTATTATGGACATATTAATTATTATACAACAAATTATTATTATTATTTGCCTCATTGGTTGATATCGAATCAGTACATAATTGTCTATTATTGAAACAATACATTATTCTTAAAAAAAAAAAAAAAAAAAAAAAACTACCACATGACACTATCCATTTATTATAAAAAATCCCTCAGTGTTCTTTAACCTATCATAGTAATAAATTGCAAATTTAGTACCAAAAATTTAGAAAAATTCAGAATTTAATTGCAACTAAATTCAAATTATAAATCATAGATATCAAATTCTAATGTTCTTCAAATTGCAGAAAATAGACAAAATGTTAGATAAAAAGTTGACCATCTAAATAACGTTTTTTCAACCTTGATACAAGAAAGCGATCTAGCCATATTATCACAACATTCTAGATCATCAATATGTTTATTTTTTCATCCAACATTCTAAAGAATATCCACTACAAGATTAGTTTCAAAATGTTTACAAAAGATCAAAGGGTGATATTGTAACTTCGGTTAGATAAAAATTTCTAAAACAAAGCTTTATTGTAATTTAGCCTTAGCAATAATCCATCATGAGAGAGACAACCCAAGAGAGATTATTGGAAGAGACAAGGATTGTAGAAGTGAAAAAAACAGAGCATATAACATTTTTCATTCATTCATGTTTGCTTAACCAAAGAAGATTTATAGATCAAGAAAAACTAAGGTTAGAAATTGATCCCTTAATGCATCAAAAACCTTTCAACATCAGGAGAGGAACTAACATGTAAAACTTTTTTCATTCATACAAGAAGATATACCAAAAAGATGCATGAAAATGCCTCTCAAGTTTACCTTTTCAGTTCCATTGGAAATAATTGCTATTCTCCTGATCGTTTTTTCGCTCAACAAAATATATGATCCGTCTATAAAATTTCCAAGACGCGTTCTTTTCTGTAATGGGACGTTGGCCAAACCGATTCTGCTCAACATATTTTTGAACATTTTCTGCCATCGATAAACCTTCCAGAAAAACCCGAAGATCGCCTCCCGGTCCTAACATGAATCATTAATCGTAAGAGATGACTGGCAGTAGTATAGTTTAACAAAAATATGCCAGGAATCGTGCAGCAGCAGTAAGATAGAATACGAAATGGGAATATATTTGAAATTTTGGAAGTATCAGAATGAAAGTTTGTGTAGAAGATGGCTTGCTAGAAAGTCAGGGTCTAAGATGTGAACTATGGATAAAAGAGCATTGTATCACTATTTTATAGCTTAGGAGCAGTTAGTTACCTAACGACGTATCGTCAGTATCCCTAAACCGATATGTTACAGGAAATATTGCAGTGTTTGCCTACACAATAACAAGCACCCGAAAACGAAGAATGCCTTGTTAGCATTAGATTGGAGTGCAGAGAAGTACACATCCTTATTCAGAAAACGAAACAAGGAACTAACCGGATTGCATAATGCCTTGTGTGGGGAATCATCCAACAGTAGGGTGTTTGATGCATTGAACTCTCGTGGCTTGAGGTATTTCCACAGTTTTTTTATTTCCTTTAAGACTAAAGGCTTGTGCTTGTTCTCTACAGTAGAGAACGTGGTATCGGTACAGTGTGATTGATCCTGTATAGAGCAGTGTTAGAGAACCAAAAAGAAAAGGCCTGATATCAATGATTTAGCAGAAGACATTACTTTTGGATGATTGCACACTCATATGAAATGGATTAGGGAACTGAATGATCAATGTTTTCCCAAAACCTGCATGACCCTCTTTAATCAATATTTATGATAGATAGATTCAGAGAAATAGTTTTAATAAATTGTCTCGTGCCAAATATAAATGAACTAATATGAGTTAAAGACTTGTAGAAAAATTGCTGGCCACTAAACTACAGAGTTGAATGTACTGATGCCAGCCGACAAGAAAATATCGTGCATGACATTGGCAAGAGCTAAATGGTGTCAGACTGAGATATAACCAAATCAGAAACTATGCAGTATCAAATGACATTATTTGGTTCAATTTGTTTCAAATACTCCCAAGTCCAAAATATTGAAGCATAATGGCAAAGGCATCAACAGTCTTTTGAAACTTAAGCATCAGATGTAAAAAATGTCTGAACGTAATATAAAAACTATGAAATTATGACACACGAAATGAAAAAAAAAAAAAAAGGAACAAAGTGATATATGACCTTCATAGTAGTCAAAAAGTGTCATGAATGTAATATCCTATAAGTTTCTTTATGACCCAAATATTATAAAATTAGACGAGTTTTCCCATGAGATTAGTTGAGGTGCATGTAAGCTGGATTAGACACTCACAAAAATCAGAGTAAAGAAAAGGGAGGAAGGGCTTTATCTAAGAAATTGTATAAATATTTAGATATCTCCTTCTCTTTATATTGAAAAAAGACTCCTCTCCGTATGTTCGAGACAGGCTTAGAGGTTGCTCGCGTCACTTGATATCGGATGCCTAAGCACACGTTTTAAACCCATGAACATACTTGAGGGAATCATTCTATCAATGGATATTCTAGCCAACTAGATAGAAAAGAGGCCTAGAAAATTTTACAAAAGAAGAAATGCCTATTAACCTTTTAGAAGCACCACAGGTTCCATACCTTTCAGCATTAGCCCAGAGTCAGAAGCTTCATGTGAAATAATTTTGAATCAATGTACAATAATAAGCACATTATTTTTTTGGAATGGAGACAAGCACATCATTTACATTTCATATTTCAAGAAAGAACGAAAACTATGATATGATTGATTCAAAATCCACACCACCCCCAGGTTCATATATGCATACATTCATATATAATTATATAAATATACTTTTAAAAGAAACTGCCAAACATTATTTGGATGTTCTGATATATGATACTAGGGGTAGAAAAGAAATAGAAAGAGGACCATAGGCTTACCCAGCAAAATAGTAATTTTTCTCTATAGTCTCCCATTAGAAAATCTATCACCATGTCCACATTTCTCCTGAAAAATTGTTAGACACACTCAGAAAAAAATCATATGAAAAAGTAGGCTATCTTAGTAAAATGACGAAGTGACACAATAAACAAAATGATTTGCAATTCACAAACAGACAAAGAAGGAAAAGTAAAGTGTAAAAATAGATTAAGTTTTCAATTGAACATTACCGAGTTCTTGACGACCAAACACCCACCTCGAATCTTTCAAAACAAAACTTAATAAAATCATCACAAAATGGCCTCTTGAACACTGCAGAGAGAAACGAGGCAATTCACTATTGAAGTTTTAAAGGAAAATGAAAAGTAAAGGAATGTAATTGTCAATCATTACCTGCTTTTTGTCTTATTATAATGTCTGGCTTATATCCAGGAGGAACATAACAAATAAAATCTGCAAGCAATCCATTTACATCGAGAACAAGAAGCTTTTTCCTTGTAGATCCAATTGAATCTCCTTTCTCTGAAGTATCCAAAACCAGCGATGGAATTTTCTCTTCAGCCATAGCATTAACACCACTGCTTGTCTCACCAGAGGCTGTGAAACATACAACTTCCTCCTTGGCAGTTTCAGCATTTTCCAGTGCAGGAGGCACGCAGGAAGGAGTTGACATAATCAGTTCCTTGCTCGTTGAAGCTTCATCATCATGCTCACCAACTGAACAGAAAACAGAAGCTTCCTCCACAGGGCCTTCCACAATCTTTTCCGAAGCATTATTACCAAATGTGTCACTTATTTGCTCTACATCTAAACTTTTCAAAGAACCATCCCCCTCGTATTCCTGCTCATTACATGGCAAAGGATAAACAGGGTCAGAGAGTTTTTCTCTAGAATGAACATCCTTCCTCACATCTATCATCTCCTTGCTCAGTTCTTGGGCGACAGAGTCGATGTTTCCTTGATCAGATACCTCATGATCTCTCAAACCACCTGGATCTTCAGAGACCCCCCCAGAGTCTTCTTTGTAAGCATTCATAGAATTTGGCTCTTGCATTTCAACACTACACCCAGCAACATTCTGTTTTACAACTGCTGCATTCAGGATAAGATTATCAGAACCATCAATATTTTCATGCTCTGTATCCGTATCCCTTGACAATTTTTGGTCATCATTATGCTCGTTTTCATGAACATTCCCTTCTGAATTACATATCTCTGGAAGAGTTTTTCCTGTTTCAGATTCCAACTTCGAGCACATAATTAATGTGGCATCTGGAGAAGGATCGTTTTCAAACAGAATTTTATCCAATGAAGATGCAAATTCAAAACCAGAACAAACACTACCCGTATTGTTTCCTTCAGAAGCATCATCAAACTGTTCTTGCTTTCTCTTTTTCATTTTATGCTCCAACCCTTCGGTTGTATCACATTCTGAAATATCCATGACCAATATTTCCAGATATTTTGCAGAAATCCCACTCTATATCCTCATAAATTCAAAAGGCCAAGTTCTCTGAGAACTCTTCAAGTATTTCCTTGAAGGAATTTTCTCCTACCTGATGTATATATAAAATAATACGGTCATCAAAATCAAAATATCTATCTCATTTCTATGCCTAATCATAGATATCTATCACTGAGAAGCCCTATAGCCTAACTTCTCTGGATCTTTGTTCCTTTAAAACCCAGCACAGGGTCATTAAAAATAAAAAGTTTCAAAGCACAGCAGCTTACAAAGACATTATTTGTTACTTCAGAACTACAACAAAGCCATTAATACATGTAATCGGCATATACCAGAAAAAGAAAGACAATAAAAGATCAAGGAGCTGATTCTAAACTATTTCGGCAAATAGCAAGATAAAGGTTAATCTAGAAGTTACTTACAAACCCAATTGCAAAATTCCCTTTCTAAAACTTAGAATGTCCCATTTCAGATAGATTCACCCTCTTATTGTCCTCAAAACATCACAAACCAAGTGCCAACGAGCTCAGACGCAGTCAAATCGAAGTCAAAATCAACAACAGTGACAATTAAACGAGCAAAACTCAGATAAGTCTGACCAGTCATGGGCAAAGATAGTCTTCCAAATGAGCATCAACAAGCAGGGCAAGTCAAACCCATCTCAAAACAAAGAAAACCCATTTGAACTCCCATCAGCACTTGACCCAATAATGAAAGAAATTAGCATCGGAATTAGGTAAAAGCAAGAGAGAGACAAAGAGACTTAACAGATCGAACATGGGATCAGAGGAACGAGCAATGAACTGTAACTGTTGGCAGGACAAAATAGAAGAGTGTGGCATTGAATGTCGTTGGATGGCAGCTCAAAATTTCTCTCCTTTTGTTGGATGTAGCGCCGTCGTTCTTCTCGGGGGCAGCCCATTTGCGAATCGGCGGCTCACTGACCATCAATCTTCTCCTCTGATTTTTTTTCTTTTTTCCTTTTTCTTCCTTTTTTTTCATTATCAAATATATAATATGCTTCTCATAACCTTTGTATCTCCGATAGAGTGACGATTTAACCGATAAAGTTTATATTTTTATATTATTATCTACATATACATTTTACTTGTATTCAACATTAAAATTTATTATCTACATATCTCAGTAAGAGAAGATAAGAACAAATTGGTCAAAATGAATATAGTTTATATTGTTATTTAGATATGTCAGTGAAGAAAATATATGTGATTCGAATCTTCCAAACCATTGTACTAAAACGAATCGAAAAGAATGCAAAAGGAATAGTCGTTGAATATATGAGTAAACAATGGATAAAACAGTTATATTGCATATATTGAAAGTGAAAATGTCTACAATAAATTTTAAACATTTGTTTTAGGATTTTTCAAGAATATTACATTATACATATGGACATTTCACAAAGAATGATATCCATAAATAGTAAGTAACACAGTTTCTATAGTATCTAAAATCAAAAGAGTAGCCGATAAACAACTTTTCAACGTTTTTTTATACAAAACTTGTATACTCTATAAGTGAGTTATGAACTTTTACAAATATATTAATTTATAATTCTCATTATGTGTCGTTCGGAAAAACTCTATACGAAACTTATAATTATATCAATTAGACTCAAGTTCGCTTTGATACTTGTCTAAGTATTTATTCTAATCGTCCATTTCATAAAAATTAAAATTTAAAGAAGCCTACTTAATCATAATAAAAAGTCTAATTTAATTTGTTCATCCAAAAAATTTAGTATTTAAACTAGAAATTTAATTATAAAAATCACTGATTACCCCTATAACTATAGATCTAGGAAATATCAAACACCATCTCATCAAATTATGTAATTAAATACTTAAAAGATTAGTAATTCATCTCATGAATAAAGAAAATAAGATGTCAAATCAACTGTTGTCCACTCTCGGCTTATCCAGTCTAAAATTTAATCCCAGTAGTGAATGAGCTTCTCTGTGTTTCCAAACAGGTTCTAATAATGGTCCCTTATTTACATTTGCTTTTGTCACATTTTGCATCTAATACAAATTTGAATACAAAAAGGTGAACACACATGGAATAGAAATTTCAAGGAAATAGTATGCTGTATTAATGTGATTCATGTGGATATAGAGATCTGCCAAATTGTCCCTCAATGGATTGCCATTAGGCAGTGTGACATATGGTAACTAACTATCATAGTGTCAAATCAACAAATCATGTATGTAATGAAATGTAAATGTATTAAACCGATTGAAAGATCTTTCGTAGAGTGAGAGGGTTAAGAAAGAAGTTGGTGAGTATTATTGCATCAAACACAGTTTCGAGTACGAAAGTTCTTCCGATATTCAGAGAAGGGCACGGATGGAGGTTGGAAATGCAATACCCCACAAGTGGATAGATCTTGAAATTTGGTTGTCATTCTGCAGAGAACATACAAATTTTATGAATTTACCTAACAGGAGGAGGTCAGCTATATGTGACAGAGAAGAGAATTCAACATGGAGTTGGATAGAAAAGTTTAGTAAACATCGTACCTCTAGTAGGCCTCAACATGTCCATTCCAATGATAAAACTGCTATGTAATGAAACCAACAAGGACTCTTTCAGGATTTTTCATAGTGAACTGTGAATCTTTGTGCTGTTTAGAGTTGTGCATACTAGTAAGATGGCAAGAACAGGTCTAAAGAATTACATACTGAGAGTCAAATTTGGGAAGAAGAATATATGAAGCAATATGACAGAATTTACGGCTCCACTCGTGCCCTAAGTGATCACCAATGATGATTCAAGTTCTAATAAGTGTGTTGATGTTCGAAAGTGAAGGTGATCAGTAAAATGTATGTAAGGTTAAAGGAACAAAGTCCCGTATCCAATCAAATAAGAACTTTCCCCAATAATCAACTCTGTTTATCAGATGCCAAGCATCCTCCCCGGTGTTAAAAGGATTGTAACCAGTTTTATTGTATTCAATACTAAAAGATTCACCAAGCCGATTCAAATGTAGAAGGTTATGAAACTATTTTGATATGTTATATGATATAACTTAAAGTAACCCATGATAACAGCAAGCAGTAAGAGTCTATATGCCATGGAGACACCTAAAATATAATGCTAGTGTCCTATGAAACATCATGATGTTATCCCTACAATTCTAAAAATCAGGCTCCAAAAATTTCAAGAACTCCCAATATCAAATAATAACCGTCTGTGTTCTAATATTTACACAAAACCCATATAATATTTAGTGAAACTGCGCTGATTGGGTACAAAGAAATTGAAGTGGCTGAACTGATTTAACCAAGTTAGAATTTTCACAATTTCCTCATGCCATTTCCAGTATCAGCATAACAATTATTCTTCGTTTGCAAACTTCAACAGGATAATACAATTGGGAAAATCCGAATGCACCATGGAGAAATGAAATTCTGGCCACAAAAGGACTTCACGTTCTTCAGGTATGAATTCGTTTATACATGCAAGGAGTTAAATTGTTCTGATAAAACAGCCAAAGTTGGAAAAAGAATAAACACATTACCTGCCTCCCCATTGATGATCAAAAGCTAGTTTCAACTCAGACCCAATTTGTTTTAGACCCTTCCTGAAAAGGGTATTTGAAGTATTGAAGATGAATCGCTTTCCGGCCGCCGGAACTGAGAAAAACCCATAAATTTTCTCGGCAAAACTTGGTGAACGGGAGTGATCCTGAAGAGGGCGAGTGAGGAATGAGGGAAAGAGGTGACTTTATGGGTTCTCACTGGTGTGGCAAAAGAAGCGTAATTCTTACAATGTCGAGAGTTGGAGTAGGAAAGGAATTCGAAAGCCTTGATGCAAGGTTGCGAGAAAGAGAAAAGAGCTTGTTCATGTTTTCCTTGATTATGCGTTTAGTCTCCAAAATTTGCTGTCTTCTTGTAGTTTTTTCTTTTCTTGAAGAAAATTATAGGCTTAAATAATGTGTAACAAATCCTCAAAAAAATTTTCATATACTTTTCCATCAAAATTATCCTCTTATTTTTAAAAGTTTCAAAAATAACTTTAAACTTTAAAAAAAAAATTGAAAATTTTCTTTATCATTAATTTTGAATAAAAATCATTGATGTTTTGTGTAAAAAACATCCATGAACTTGAAAAAAAAAACTTAAACATATCCTTATTATTAGCATATGGCCATTAACAGACTTTACCCACTGATGTACAACCTTGTCAAAACATGCAAGTCTTTTAAGGTCTTTGAAATTTCAACAAAGTGGCAGTATACATGTGATTTCATATGAACAAAGATTAGCAAATTGGCTCCAACGGATTGCCATTAGGCAGTGTGACATATGTTAACTATCGTTAAGTTAAATTAAAAAAAACCATGTAATGAAATGTAAATGTATTAAACCAAATTGAAAAATCTTCCAGGTTCTATACAATAAAAAGAAGATTATGTAGAATGAGAGGATTGGGAAAGAAGTTGATGATGGGCATTGCAGCATCAAACATGGATTTTCAAGTACGATGTTCAGAAACGTCCCCGGCGAACTCGAGCCCACGCTAAAGCTGCAACTGCAGCACCCCCAAGGTGGGCAGATCCTGAAATTTGGCTGTCATTCTGCAGAGAACACATAAATTTTATGAATTTGTCTAACAAGAGGAGGCCAGGTACATGTTTGTTAAACAGAGAAAAGAACTGAAGGTGGAGTTGGATGGAGAAGTTTAGGCATTCAATTAAACATCATACCTCTAGTATCCTTAACATGTCTTTTCCAATGAGAAAAATGCCCTGTAATGAAACAACAAGGACTCTTAAGGATTTTTCATAGTGAACTGCGAATCATTGAGCTATTAGAGTAGAGCGTACCAGTAAGATGGCAGGAACAGGTATAAAGAATTGGAGATAGAGGGTAGCCTTTGGGAAGAGGAATATATCGAGTAACATAATAGCGTTTACTGCTCCACTTGCGCCCTAAGTGATCAAGCAAAACAAATATCAATGATGATTCAAGTTCTAACAAGTATGTTGGTGTTTGAAAGTCGAAGGTGATCGGTAAAATGCAAGGTTAAAGGAGCGAAGTCTCATATCCAACACTAACAGAAGAAACAATGCGTTCAGAGCATACGATGTATATTTTGAAAAAACAAATTTTGCGTTGGAAGTAGGTTTATTTGAGGAGATAGCTAAGGTCTTCAGTTGGCATTTTCAGTTGAAAAAGTAATGAAGTATAGGGATTTCCAAAGGCATACCAATCCTTGTGCTCGCACTGGGTCCTTGCCCCAAAACGACCGACTCTGTAGAAAGCAGAAAACCAGCAAACAATGTTTAAGATTCAGTTTCTAAAACAATCGACAATCGGCAAATACTCGCATCGATATATTTTCTTTTGAAGGAAAAGAAATGGATATGGTATATTCGTCAAAAGAGCCAAAAGGAAAACAGCCCAAGAGCAGAGCTAAGAATCATGAATATATCAAGAGAAGTCCCATCAAAGATGGTTTATTCCATTGGCAGATGAACTTATCTTCTACCATTGTGAATTCACAATTGGTATCAAAGTGCTCTCAACTACATGAAAGACAACAAATGAAGCTCGAGTTATAGTTTAGTGCATTGCATCAGCAGAACATACATCTAAATCAATTTTTTATGCTGCCTTTGCATCATATCAAAAGCAGTTACATCTCTACGACCCAGAAATTTTGCATGATGACTGTCACAGAAATTTGAATGAAAGAACTGAGCCATACACACTTTGCATACCTTTGAGGACGATGCTTGAAATAGATGATGCGCCAAGTAAAATGCTGACCCACCAATTGCTCCAGCCAGATACAATTTCAACAAAAACTCAGAACCAAATACACTTCCGATCTGTTAAAGGCAAGACATATAAGATCAAGTATCAATGCTAAAAAGGCTGGGGAAAAGGTCAGTTTTAACACTAATGGGGTATTATCATATTCTGGAAAGACCGAGGCTAAACAGTAAAGCTAACTTTATAAGTAACATATAAACTCATGAGACAAACAGTATAGATTGGATCATAGTTCACAAGTAGACTAAGTATGAGCTTGGGATGAGCAATTCCTTGGTGAAGAATGAGAGTTTTTTTAAAATACTTTTGACTATTTAACCACTTAGCACACTATATCCACAACATATCGAGATTTTGAGGAATAAAAATCTTTTAACAGGTTTGAGCACATTTCACACATCCAAAAGCCATCTCAAGCTCACCTTATCAAAACCAGAATCAAAGTGTATTACTCCAAATCCAGTATGAACTCTAAATTAGCATACAAGAAACTCTAATGTTCGTTTACCAATATTTATTGAAGCAAAGCAAGTTCTTTCAAAAGTCTTTTTATTCACAACTCACAAGGCAAGACTTTAAGATAGACTGTCGTGTTAAAATCTATTATATTACCATAGCTACCTCAAAATGAGATAATACCAAAGGAAAAAAAAGCAGAAAATAAATAACTAAAAGATCATACTAAATAAAGAAGAAGAAGAAAAAGAAGAAGAAGAAGAAGAAGAAGAAGAAGAAGAAGACTACAAGACTATGAGTAAAAAGAAAAAGCAACTACAAGATTACAATATAAGCCAAAGAGAGGAAAGTGGTAAAGATCGGATCATAACATAAAATGATATTATATAAACCACACACATACAAACAGAAGAGAAAATAAAACAAAATAAATTAAAAATCATGACCTAGTAGAAGTTCGAAAAAAGATAGCCATACGTTCATCCCAAAGAAGTACAGTCCAATCATGTTGGATACTAAATGGCCAGTATCTATGTGACTGAAGGCTGATGTAATCAATGTATGTACGCGGCCACTTCTAACATTTTCTACTGAAATCTGTGTAGAGAACATTGAAACACAGAAAATATAACGTTACCAATAGAGAACAGTTGAATTGTACTTCTAAGTTTTGAAGCTTAGAACTTCAAAACTGCATTAATATCTTAACTTTTCCACAAATATTTCTCAAACCATGGCAATCAATTTGAAATGATAATGATTATAATTTATACATGATGATGATGTTAAGTTGGCAACTATTAGGGCCATTCATCTTGAGAAGTCTCAAACGTCCACATGGTGGATATCTCAAATTCAATGTTTCTCCCCCAAGGAATGTGGTTTACTAAGTATTGTGGCCTGGGTGTTTGAGATGCCAAGGGATGAAATGAAATGGGTTTAAAAGATATATATCCTATCCATAATCCAAATCCTCTTGTTGCAAACTACAGAGGCATTGGTGGAACAAATGGATGTTTTGTCACAATTATCTGGACAAATCTGACGTACTTTCTATTTTAGTTCAGCATTGCAGAGGTGGAAAATTGAACGGTCATCTTTGTGAATGGTAATTGGTGCCTTAATCAAACAAAACCAACATGAGTATATCTTGATTCCTAGTTATACAAAATACCCATATATCTAGATTTCTAGACATTCTTGACTCCCATGATCCCGATTTCCTCAAGAATGGTTGGTTTCCTGTAAACTTTGATTCCCTCATGAATGGCCCCTTAAGAGAAATAGATCCTAAGAAAAATGAGAGGTGAGCAGAAACAATGTCTATATGTGCCTACAATTCTGAGGCATGTAATTGCAATCGAGGACTTACAGTAAAATTTTTTGACATAAAGATAGGATCAGCAATCCGCCAGAGAAGGAAAACAGCAACATTAGCTATAATCAAGCCCAAAACCACATCTTTAGGCGTCAGCCTTTGGAACCATGATCGCCTGTGAACAGGAGAAACAAAAATAATGATTTTCCCCGATAATCAACAATGTTTATCAGATATCAAGCATCCTCCCCTTTGTTAAAAAGATTATAACCTATTTTATTGTTTTCAATACTAACGATTCACCTACCTAGGAATTAATTTCCTATGAATTTTCTTGACACCCAAATGTTGTAGGGTCAGCAGGTTGTAACGCGAAGTGAAATTAGTCGAGGTGCGCTAATCTGGCCCGAACACTCACGGATATAAAAACTAAAAGGTTCACCAAACCAATCCAAATGTATATGAAGTTATTTTGATATGGTTATACAATAACTTAAAGTAACACGTGATAATAACAATGCTGATCCTAAGATAGCAAAGAAGGAAGTTTCATAACAGCAAGCAGTAAGAGTCTACATGCCATGATGTCATCCCTATAGTTGTAAAGATCAGGTTAGAAAATTTCTAACTTCAGGAACTCCCAAGATCAAAGAATAACCGTTTGTGTTCTAATACTTACACAAAACCCAGATAATATTTAGTGAAACCGCACTAATTGGGTACAAAGAAATTGGTGAAGTTGAACTTATTGGACCAAGCAGAGGTTTCCCAATTTCTTGAACTACTTAGACTTTCCAATAGCTCATACAATCAGTCAATTTAATTGAAATGCATAATGTTAGGCGAAGTTAGGCACGCCGTTTGCGAACTTCAACAGGACAGTGCAATTGAGGAAAATCAAATTCACCGTTGAAAGTTGAAATTATGGACACTATGATATTCAGCGCTGAACGAGTTGATTTAAACAAAGACTTCACATTATTCAGCGATGAATTCAATTGTACATGTAAGAAGTTAATTTTCAGATAAAACAGCCAAAGTTGCAAACTTGTAAAAAGAACAAACACATTACCTGCCTCCCCATTGATGAACAAAACCAGGTTTCAACTGAAATTTCAATTTCGAAAACGGGGTTCCCGTAAATAGAGACCTGCTTTCTACTACACTCTTCATTGACCCCTTGAAATGGGTATTTGAAGGATTCACCATGAGTCGCTTTCCAACCACCGGAACTGAGAAAAACCCATGAATTTTCTGCACAAAACTTCGATGTGAACTCCATGAACGCGAGTGATCCTGAAGGGGGCGAGTGACGAAAGAGCCAAAGAGATGGTTTTGGTTATGGGTTCTCCCTAGTGTGGAAAAAGAAGCGCAATCCTTACAATATATAGAGTTGGCGTAGGAATTCGAAAGCCTTGATGCAAGTTTGCGAGAAAAAAGCTTGTTCATTTTGTTCTTGATTATGAGCTCCGTTTGGGAGCCAGTAAAATTCCTTTCTTCAGGAATTGATGTTTGATGAAACAGGTTTATATACTTGGAGTGGCTATGGCTACGGTGGTTCTATAAAGAGGAAAATTATACTACACCCAACTTTGAACTCTCCCTCTCCCCTCCTTCGAACGTTAATTTTTTTTTGGAAATCTGCGTCGGAAATGAAAAAATGGATACTCTTTTTAAAACCAATGATAAACAGTCTTTTGCTTGTATAATCATCCTCTACAATTTCCACTGCTTTCTTCTTCTCTTTTCTTTGGTTTTGCAATTTTTTTTTTCTTTCCTCTTCTTCGGTTCTTCTTCTTTTTTAACGATTATTTTCTGTGTGTTTTTCTTTTTTTCTTTTTTGCATTTCTAATCTTTCTCTTCCTCTTTTTTCGTTTGTTTTCTAATCAACCATCTAGTGACAAAACAAAAATAAAATAAAGAAAACGTAAAGCATCAAGTACCGAGGATCGAGTATCTAGTATATAACATATAACACGTAATATAAAGCATAGAACATCAAGTATCGAACATGAGTATCAAGGATTGAATGCACAAATGATTTTCAATGATAAATTAATAAATTCACGAGGTGTTGACGGAAGCAAAAAACAGCTTTTCATTCCTTTAAAAAAAACTTGGTCATTTTTCATTTGGACATCCAAATTAAATTTAATCGTACGAATAGCATGAAACGATAAGGAGCATGTGTTGAGATCTCATAAATTCTTTGTAACATAATGGATTGTTCATCTTATTATCGGTTTAGTTTATAGATAAAATCTCAAGCTATCAAATGTCATGTACTAAATTTAATATTTTAACTATTTTAAAATATGACAAAATGAATCAAAATATTTACAAATTACAGTAAAATATCATAATTCATCTATGATATAAGCTAAGATAGATGGTCTATTTTGGTATCACACTTGGATAAACGGTGATATTTTGAAATATTTGTAAATTTTTTTAGAACTCTTGTCATTTAAAATATTTTTTCTTTAATATTCATCATTGAATGACAAGTTTGGTTTTCATAGTTTGGAAAACGTCTCTAACGTCTCTATAATTTATAATTAAAATTTAGTCAGATTGATAAATTTTTTTTCTTTTACAATCATAAAGATCGAGATCAAACTTTTTAACCTCTAAAGAGAAACGTCATATTAAACTCTAATAACTAAATTTGGTCTATATAACTTTTAAAACCGTAAAAACTAAATTTTATCTTTTTCCTAATCACAAGAACTATTTGTAATTAGCCTTATTTTTATTAATGATATATATACATATAAGTTTGGTCCGCCTAGATAGAACTTTCATGATAAGGACACATAGACTTAAATAATGGGAAGCAAAGTCTTAAACTTTCAATTTTATACCATATACAAAGTTAAATAATTTAATACATGTATGCTTTCGTTTTGAAATTTTTAGATATGTTTTAATCATCACCTTAGCTTTGAAAACTGTTTGTCCTATTTCAGTTAATTGGTTAACTTTAAAAAACAAGTTTATTACTTAATCAGTAACATCTTATACAACAGCCCATAAAAATAATCTAAACTTACTTCATTCAAATATACCACACCCATCCTTCCTACAGAAGCATGTTCTAAAATTCAACACCAAACTTTAAACAGAAGTTGCCATTTATTATTGATCTTCCTTTTATACTTTCTGTTTGAATTTTCTCAGAAAGTTTTAGACAAGTTTCTGTCAACTGAAGAACATTTGGTGCGAATTACATAATCCTAAAGTCTACTTTCAGTCTTTCTCATCCTACTCACCAGTGTTGTTGACAGTAAACACAAAACAAATGTAAAACACAAGCATCTTTCTCGTAGAAGAACTCGTAACTAAATAAAACAAGAGCTTTCTATCAATCATTGAAGCAAAGTAATTTTTGCCTTATGTTGTTTTTGTATCTTGCAGTTGCCTTTTCACTAGAGCATTGTAGACACCATCCTTGCTAAGAAGTTCTTCATGTGTTCCACTTTCAACGATTTGACCATCAGAAATGACGGCCACGGTATCTGCAGTCTTGACGGTAGATAGCCTATGAGCAATGACTAGGACGGTCCTGCCTTTCATCAGAGAATCCATTGCATCCTGAAGCGCGTCCACCGATGAGAACTTAAAATGATAGTGGGGTAAGTTTTTAAGTTTCTAAAACCAAATAAAAGTATTCACAACAAACCTGTACTAGGTGTTCACTTTCAGCATCTAGAGCACTCGTGGCTTCATCCAAAAGGAGGATTCTTGGGTTCATAAGTAAAGCTCTTGCTATAGCTACTCTTTGTTTCTGACCACCTGACAGCCTCACCCCGCGTTCTCCGACGTGGGTTTTATACTTCTCAGGGAAGTTTGATATGAAGTCATGTGCATTGGCCATTTTCTGTCATTTCAGTAGTTTAAGTTAAACAATAGGTGTTAGCCCTAAAGGTTTCCAAGAGGCAAAAGGACATAAGATCTTACAGCTGCATTTTCTACATCAATGCTATCAACTTTGCCATCTAAACCATAGGCTATATTCTCCTCTATGGAGCAGTTGAAAAGAACAGGCTCTTGGCTGACAATACTGATCTGCAATCGACAAGTAGATCATCAAAATTCATAACAAGATCATAAAGACTAGATCCGCAACACGATCTTGGACTTCCAATCGAGTTAGAAAAGTAATTGTTATATAAACTTCTCATTCTTACCCTTTTGTGTAAATGGTCATGTGATATCTCTACAAGAGGAACCCCATTTATCAGAATCCGTCCTTTAGTGGGATCATAAAATCTTTCGATCAGGTTTGCTATGGTGGTCTGTGGCAAACAAAGAAACATGCACTATGTTGAGCGTGCTTTTAGCATGTAATAACTTTCATATTTCTTGTCATAACCAGAAAAGAAGAAACCAGCATTCAGCAAAAGAAAGTAAATTACTTTTCCACCGCCACTCGGACCAACTAGAGCTACTTTAGAGCCAGGCTGCAATCTCAATGATATTCCCTGTATCATGGAAGTTGTTATAATTCAATAACACTACATAACCTGTCCTCACAGACTTACAATTTTAACGTAGTAGGTACCTTCAGCACAGTGTGATTAGGGCGGGACGGATATGCAAACCAGACATCGTCCAACTCAACTTCTCCATCTAGGTCACTGCATTAAATGACAAGTGTTATCGTTCTGCTCCTGTTCATGTGTCACATTTGCTCTTTTAATTGAATTAGTCATCTCAATAGGTAATAAAATAAAGCAAGATGAAGGAACCCCGAATAGTAAATACTAACCCAATGCCCAAGAAACAAAAAAGCCTAAACGTAAAAATGATCCAAACACTCCCCCTCAAAATAGAGTAGGAAATTTCATTTTCAATTTGTAAAAACAGAAAAAAGCATACCCAATGGGGCACTTGTTTCCTGAATTTTTCATTGTTGATACACGATCAAGGAGTTGAAAAACTCGTCTACTAGCTCCAGCAGCTTTCATGGCTACAGTGTACAATCCTGACAACCCCGATACAGAAGTTCCAACTACAAACAGAGAGTTGATTGCAGTTACTTTTATCGTTCCCTATGGAAAAGTAGAGCACCATTAAACAAAGAAATTTTACCAGTTAAACTATAAAGGATGAAAGATGTTAGAGATCCCGGACTCATGAACCCTTTGATTGTCAGGTTAGCTCCATATATCACAACGATAATAACAGATAAAGTCGATGCTGCATAGAGACCTCCAGAGAATAGTCCAACCACTTTCTGTTAAATGATAAGATTGGGAGAAAGAGCTATTAGCCTCCAAGAAAGATAGAGACGTGCACATGCTCAAAAAGATACTTTTCACTTCCAAAATAAACTCACAGCTTGTTTAAGTCCAAGTTGCAATGTCTCCTCGACTTTCTTAGAGTACCGTGATATCTCATAGGATTCTTGAGCAAAAGATCTGACAGTGCGCACGGCACCAAAAGATTCCTAAAAGAAAAGCATAACAATGACAATTTCTGTTTTTTACTCTGGATTTCATCATGTAAGATAATAACCAACTTGTTCACACAATGTGGATTTATACCTCAGCAATTGAAGCACAGACAGCAGCTGCTGCTTGAGTCTTGTGAGAAAGCTCACGAAGGAAGCGACCAAACTTACGAACAGCAACAGAAACAACAGGAACAACAACCAAAGCCAATACTAGAAATGATAGACCAGATAAAACAATGAGTGTATTGAAACCCTAAAAGTTGTATGTTAACTATTTCTGCTTCAATGTTCAAATTCTTACATGTTAACTTCCAAGAAGTTGAAAACATGAAGGTCAACCCAATTATTGCAGTTGATAGATTTCTTAGGGCCTCGGAAAGATTGGTGGTTGCTGCATTCTTAATGATTTGGGTATCCTCAGATAGCCTACTGAGAAGTTCCCCTGTGCGAGTAACATCAAAGAAGGCTATTTCCTACAAAATTCAACAACCGTTACAGAAATCTTTCAGATGCTAAAGGTAATGAACATAAATTAGATTTTTTAGCTTTTTGTTCCCCTTTTTCCGTTGGGGGGGTACCTGATTAAGAAGATGAGTAAATAAATTCTTCCTTAAGCGTGCAACAACTCTCTCACTAGCAGAAGAAAATAACCAAGCTCGAATAGCTGCACACACCGAACTGGAAATCACAATTTTCATCAGTGAGTGGCATAGTACTGGATCTAATATAGTTTGAATTGCCCAGGAATATGTTTTAAATAGACGTCTAAATCATAAAGCAGAATGCCAATTAACAACCAAAGCTATTACTCTCCCCTTCTATCTGGTTTGGGTTTTGTCAAGCAGAACACCATGGCAGTTTTATATACAAGACAATGACTCCACATAATATGCCTCAAGTTTAAAAGGTGTAAACAATCATACCCAACTAAGACAATTGATGTGATGTATACAATGGTGTTAGTGACTTCCTTTAGTGCTTTACTCTTCTGTTCGGGCGTGTCTATATCTCCTGATACAATATCAATAATCTTTCCACCAAATTTTGGCTGCAGGATCAGCAATCCAAAGTATATTATACAATAGTAAAATCATAACTAAGTTCGTGGCCATGATTTTAATTTCATGACCATGGAATAGATATATAAGAACACCCAAAAAAATGCATACGATCAATATACTTGTCGTGGAAGCAATCAGAAGAGCAATGGTAGCAATTATCAACTTCCCCGCTTCAGGCTTGGCCTGCAATACAATTCAGATGTTGAGCACTTGAAAGATTTTGACAGCAAAATCGGGCTTCTGCCAACAAAACACCTACGCACTTACAAGTGAAAGTACTCTGCCAAATCCAACATTTGCGGGCTGAAATTTGCAAGCATATTAGTCAGCATCGGAAAACAAAAAAGAAACAACTAGTTGAGTGAATAATCCCCTTCAATGAAAAAACACACTTCACTGAAATCTAACAGGAACATTACCGGCACAGCATCCCCAAGTTCCAGGTCTGTTAATTGACGATCATCCGATGAGCCATTGCTCTTTCCCCCTCCCTACAAAAAACAAGGAAACAAAAACAAAAACCAATGAACACCCAAGTAAACATATACATAACATCAGCATTATGAGCACGATTAACAATTTATTCATCCATTTCAAGCTACAAAAAGTAACCGCGGAACTTCGAAAGTGATGCTAGGTTCAAAATCAATTCCAAATAAGCAAGCACAATAAATTGAAATTCAAAAGAAGCATAAAGCAAAATAGTAAAAACAAGGAAAATAAAAAATAAAAACCAAAAAAACACGCGTAAACATATACATGAACATCAGCAATCAGCATTATGAGCACCATTAACAATTTATTCATCCATTTCAAGCTACAAAAAGCAACTCACGATACTTTGGAACTGGTGCTATGTTCAAAAGCACTTCCAAATAACCAGCCACAAGAAGTTGAAATTCAAACGAAGCATAAAGAAAACTATAAAATCCCACAACAGAAACCAAATAAAGTAAGTAATAGAAACCATTCCATCGATTCATTCAAAAGGGACCAAATAATTTTTCTCAAATACCATGGAAATGGGAAAAAAAAATTAAAATAGCTTACCCCACGATCAAGCAGCGGAACTCTTTGGCTTCCCATGCCTCTCATCGTTGCAAAACTGTTGAATAAGCGACTAAAATTTCAGAAAAATTAGAGCCGGCCGAGGAGGGGTCCTGCTAAAGTCAAGTCACCGTTGAGCTTTATGCTCCATAGACGAAGATTAAATGACCCAAAATGACAGATTTTGAATTTTATATGAAGTCTATGCTGACGCTGACAAAAGTTGTGAAGAAGTTTGCGAGGCCACTTTCGAAGAATCGTTCTCCGCCCCTCCTTGAGACGATTGCGGGAAAGAGACAAATCTCCACTTCCTTTTTTTAGAATTTCATCAATCGATTTTAGCAACAAAAAAAAAAAAAAAAAACTTTTCTTAAATCACATTGTTTGAATTTTCCGGTGAAGGGTGCAAGTGTTTTATAATTTATACTAAGTTTAGGCATATTCGTTAGACTAGAAATCGACAAAAAATCAGACAAAATACTGAAAATCTCTACTTTTTCCTCATTAACAAAACCATATTTTTGTTTGTTCTTTGAGTTTCAGTCTTTTAAATATGTTATCTATCCAACAAAAAGGAAACGTATTGTGAAGATATATTATGATCTTATTATTCAACATCAACATGGATTGTATTGATTATTTTTTCCTCGTTTCAAAGTTTTAACTTTTTTGAACAGCAACAAAAGAACAACTTTGTTGAACATACGTGTAATTTGGACTAAGGTTCTTTCTAACGTTTATGTATCAAACAAGGATTAATGTTTATTTAAAACAAGATTAAGAAAATTGCTCTTGATTTTTTGTTTTAGAAATCTGTAGGAAAATAATTTTGTGTTTCAATTTTTACCCTCGATTTAATTTTTACTAATTTTTCCATTAATTTTAACGAAAGAAACAACAGTCTAATAACCTTCTTAAATTATTTATTTCAATAAAAATAATTGATTAGAAGTAAGTTCAAATCGAATAAATTTGACTTTATTTGAAAGTGCTTTTGAACTTACCATTTTCTTTAGGGATAATAAGAGAGGAAAATGGGCCAGAGGAGTTTGGGCCTTTCTCGACCATATTGGGCCGGAAACCACGTGTGGATTGGACTGAATTCTACTTGAAATAATGGGCCTTTATCAGCCCAAATCGAAATTTGAATTTCCATGTTCATGGGCTAACCAGAGAAAATAGAATTTCAATTTTTCATTTTAAAATTAATGCGATACGTAATAAATCTAAAGATAATAATTAAATTAAGCGTATAATAATTATATTTATAATTTTACTATATTTACAACAAAATTTTAAAATATTTTGATTCTATTTATTATATTTGCAACCGTCTTACTTTTTTCAGTCTTATACAATTATATTATAAATTCATTTGTCAAAGTCGATCAGTGTCAATATAACATATAATGTATTGTGTGAATGCACCCAATTCGATAAAAAAGTTCAAATACATATATTAGTTCTTTGGTCTAAATTACATAATTAACGATCTTTTTGCCTTGAAATGTGTAAAACATGTCTCCAACACACCAACCATTTTGAGCCTTTGAAACCTAAAAACCCAACACAACCTTTGCCTTTTCAATATACTGTTCATTTCATGTCTCCTAACCCCTATATTTTATTTCTTTTACAATTTACATAGATATTGGTATCTTTTCATTAGTATTAGTGCTATAGCTAGCTGATTTTGTTTGATTTTGTTTGTTTGTAAAGGATCCAATCTTTTTATTAGGGTTGTCGAACACTCGTATATAGAAAATTAGAAAAATTATACTATTTATTCTTTCGGTTTAATTAACTATTTAGGTTTGTGAGATTTCAAACACAATAATTTTTACTTTCGAGATTTGCTTTTGATAGTGTTATTGATCACTCACCGTCTATTCACTCATCACTACTTAAAAGTTGATGTAACACGTTAAACGTGTGTTTGTTTCATCTTATATTGCTTATCTTAATTTTTCTTATTCCATATTTTTTTTCTCTTTCATTCTATAACTCACTCGTTGGAACGATGAAATAAAGAACCGTCGTGTTCTTCTTCTTTTTAGAAATGGAGATAATAAAAAAGAAAAGAGAAAAATAACAATTACAAATATTATATTTTCCAATAAAATTTACTTGATGGTAACTGAGAATTTTCCTCCCAACCCCACATAAATATAATATTTATCCACATTAATTATTATAAGCCTCAAGAAAGTAAACACACTACCTTAATGGACCATTATGCAAACAATTATAGTAAAGATAAATTTGTAAATGCTTATACACAAGACATTAATTATCACAAAAAGCAAATAATAATAATAATAATAATAATAATAATAATAATAATAATAATAATAATAATGGGCCAAACTTTTAGTTGATTTTTTTTTTGTTTATTTTAATTTAGAACCATACACATTGACCAAGTCAAAGGTAAAATGTTTTTGGATTTGTTTTATTTTTTTACTTAAAACCCGGTTGAGATGTCTCCAAGATTCCAACATGTTGACTTGGTCAAAGATATTTTGCCTTCGCCAAATTAATATATCATAAGTTATTGCTTCATTCAATGTCGTCCACTAGTTCTTTGTTGCCTACACATTACAACCTTTCTCATCATTCAATTTCCTATATAATTAACAAAACCCTAAACCCTAAACCCTACTCATCTTAGTTCTAAATTCTCATTCAATTATAATAATTAATAATATAGTTGATTTTTTAAACTTTGATATCACACTCTTGAAAGTAGAGAGATATGAATGTATGAACCATTATTGTCTTATATATTCATCTAGCTATGCAATTTTGCTACCTATACACCTATTTTTTTCACAATTCATTACGTTGGTTATAATTAATTTAACCTATATTGTAAGTTCTTGACTAAATTAGGCTTAAATACTAGTTTTTGTACCATTAAGAACCACTATGATCCATTCTTTTATTTAACTTTTAATGGATGATAAAGTGTTAATTTAAAAGTTCATGGACCAAAATTAACTAAATAAAAAGAAAGAAAAGAAGATTAAAACCATTAAATGAATTGCAAGTTTTATATTGGGAATAAATATCTATGAATCAGTGTATAAAGAAAAACATAATATATATATATATATATATATATATATATATATATATATATATATATATATATATATATATGATAGCATTATAAAAAAGGGTATCCCATAGAAGTTAGGATCCAATTTTATAATGTAAAGAATAATTTAAATTGAGGACTTTTTGAAGTTAGAATTTATAAATGTGTCCATAAGCTGTCGATAATTCTCAGACATTGCCCAAAGGTTTGTCTTTGCTCACCAATTAGTTGACGTAGAGCCATTGTAATCCAAGTATTGAATGTCTAAATAATTCAAATTTCCAAGCACATAAACTAAGGTTTAACCGACACTCCACTTCTTAATTAAGCTAATTAAATTAATGATTAATGTAATTAATTAACCAAAGAATGATATCATATCCCTTTAATTACCCTGTTGCCTAATAGACCCAACATTTGTTAATTCCCACAAAGAAACCTATGTGGGATTCTCATGTTTAAAACCAAGACAATAACAGCTTTTATGGTCGAGATTAATTATTCGTAAACAAAAAGGACATTTTTTTTTTGTTTCTTTCAATGTACCTTTTTGAAAATTCTCGAAATTATCATATACTTTTTGACAATAATATGATAGTTTTGTAGGAGAAATTAATATGATTTTTTTCAAAGAACAATAATTTTAGATGTCAAGAAAGGTAACTAGAATAATAAAAAGGAGTTTTTTTCTTTTAGAATTAAACTTCACCTAATATTAGAAAAATTGTGTAAATAAAAAGTAGACAAATGTTAATATATATACTTATAAACTTTAGGGATTATATAACTTAATTAAAACCATAAAATTATATATTGATTTAAACCAACTTACATAAGTGAATTAATTTAAACTTATGCTAATTTTCATAAGTCAATCATTAATATCTTACAAATTCACTACGATTATCTTTGATATTTGATGATGGATGATTTTGAAAGAGAATTTTGGCAAAAAAAACAAAATAAAATAAAATAAATTAATTTATGAAATTTTAAGAATTTAGTTGATATGTACTTATTACTTATTTTATACATAAATTAAATATAATAAATGGTGTATTAAAAAACTACCATATAATTAACTTTTTTTTTTCTAAATTTTTGTTTTGTATTATCTACCTTTTTAATTTATTAAAATAAAATTTAAAAAGCTTAGTCAAAATTTGAAAACCACCTTTCTAACCTAAACTTTGACTAGGTTTTTGAACACTTTTTCAGGTAGTAGTTGAGAATGGAAAATTTGTGTTTGGATTTAAACATGGAATAAATTTTATATATTTTTGAAGATAAAAGAGTTAATTTTTTAAATTTTCTATTTGGTCTTTTAAGTTTTTAAATGTTATTTGTTTAATTTGTAAGTTATGAATTTGATTTCAATTTAATTTATAGGTTTTAAAATGTTACAATTTAATTTTTAAAATTTGTGTTTTTGTTTCCGTTTGGTCTCTAGGTTTCAAAATATCTTCGATCTTTCATTGAACATTTATGTTTATAGTATCAATGTTAATTAATTAATCAAACTTTCACTATATTTTTCATCACTATTAGAATTAATATACAAAAATTTCCTTCCTAAAACTCAAAATTCAAAACTTAAAGTACCTTTCTCCTATTTTTATGTAAACATTTGAATTTTTAATCGATTTTAAAAAAAAAAATCAAAACATGTGTTTTTTCTAATGTTTACTTTAATTTCTTTTAGTTTTCAAACTCGTGATTTTGATTTTGAAAACACGTCTAAAATGGAGTCAATAAACTAATACGAGAAAAATGTTGTTTGCATGCTTAATTTTTAAAAATAAAATGTTTTTTTCAAGCCGAGGTTAAGAACTAAATTTTGGGTAGAAAATTTATTTACTTTTTTTTGATATAAAATTCAATACTTTATAATGATTAAATTCAACCAATAATGAGGCAATAATATTCCAGCTCAGAAGATGATAAATAATTCTTACTTGGAAATTCCTTGATTCGATTTATGATTGTTTCCATATCTTTTTACCTTTTGTTTAACTTTAGTAAACGTGATTTCGCAGATTTTAGATCATTTAATTCATATTATTATGATCATAATTAAGTTTTTATATGAAATGCACTCAATATATATATATATATATATATATATATATATATATATATATACACATACATATATATCCTCTACTTTCAGACATGTTTATTGTTGATATTCTTTAAAAAATGGTTATGAAAATATTATTATTATTTAACTAATTTTGATTTAAAACTTTTAAATGCCTAAACTTTGGATTTATTAAAAATATGTAGAATAAAATCAAAAGATTTCAAACTATATATATATATATAGTGACTAATACAATAGTTTTTTTTTAGAAGAAAAAGTAGAGAAGTGCTTTTGGATATATAGTTGAGAGAAAGGAAAAATTATTATATATATGTATGTATGTATAGGAGATGGAGAAAATGATTGAAGGGGTGTGTGAGAAAAAGGGTATTAGCTTTTTGTGAGGAAAAACAAATCCTTTTTTCTACATTTGAGAGAGTTAAACAATATGTCTTTTAATAAATAATATTGGAATATGATATAAAAGACATTTACATAATTTTTCAAGTGAGAGCCACATGCCATGTGATACACAAAAGAAGTCAGATGATAATAATTAAAGTGATAATTAGTTGTCTAAGTAAGAAAATTATAAACCCTTAGCATATTTTTGTAGACTTATGTAAGTTTCTTTTTCCTCCACATGATTAAAAATAATTCAAACATTTTTTTTAATTAATTACGATATAAATTAAAACTAAGCTAATCGTTAGATACTATTAATTATACTAACAAATTAGTTAGTAAGATGTAACATAATTTTATCACGAGAAAATAATAAAGTGAATCATTCAAATCGAACATGACTCAAATCATACATCCAATTCAAATCGCGTATAATTGTTTGACGAAAATTCTAGATTGCTGCAAACTTTATACTAATAAATTCTTAATTTGACCTTAAAACATTAATGTAATATCTCAATACATGAGTAAAAGGAGATGAAGAAATATATCTTAAGAAGGAATATTATAGATATTAATTTGGTCCAAATTCCCAAATTAATTAATTGGTATATCTTATCTACCCCATGATATTCTTTCATAAAGAATATATATTCTATAATAGATTAATCAACTCAAGGCTTTAACTTCCACTACGTCATAGTGAAAACGTAAATTTTAATAATGTCATATACAGTATACACCCAATTATATTTGCATGGTGTCTTGTTTGATTTAATCCTCTAATCGTAGTTATGGTTGGTATACTAAAAAAATTAAAATTAAACCTCAATTTAATTTGGGATTTCTTTCAAATAAGTAGGTTATTATAATAGATTAGACATTACCAAGCATGAGTTTAGTTGAGAAGAAATACTAATAAGTCATGTTCACTCTTAACCCGCTTTCAATTAATTAAGAAAAAATGTTATGAAACTTCTTCATGTTTTCCAATATGACATAAATAATTGCAACTTGCTTTTGATTTCATTCAAAACAATCATATATACATTAAAATTATAATAATAAAAGTTAGACGGAACCATAAACAACAAAAATGTTACTGATGTAAATATAATATAAATAGTCAACAATTCAAATAGAATAAACTCGTCGATGCATCTAAACCTAAGTGATTAATCACAAAGTTAATTAACATGGGAATATTTATAAGATACTTTTGAAAATTAAATAACAATTATTAAGTGAGAACAAATATTATGCATCCAATTTTTTCTCTTGGATAGTAAAAAGAATAATCTTAAAAGAAAAATCAGTCATATATTGTATATTTTTATTAGGGTGTAATTTGGGCTGCACCCAATGGGATATGAACAACCTAATTCCTCATTTAAATTAAAAAAATAATATTCATATTTAATTTGGTTATTTTTTTTAATATTTTAAGAGTTATTTTAATGAAAATATGAATAAAAATATTTATAATAAATCGTAATAGACTGTTATTTATGTATCTATTTGTGTCATGATAAACACGATAGTAAACTATTACGGTTTGTAATAATTTTATTATACTTTTAAATATTTTTAATAATTTTTTATTTAAAACAATTCTTTACATCCCAATTCACATCGATATTTTAAACTTTCATTCACATTTATTATATTTTTAGAGATTAAGAAAGAAAATTAAAAGGAATAAAAAAAAAGTACTAAAAAGGCTAAAGCATGGGACCAAATGATATTTTAATAACATAATAATTTTTTAAAGTGGGATTTGATCGATGTTCTTTCCCTCCAACTGCCCTCCCAAATTTCTCTATATATACTATTAACCCACACATTTCTTCTTCACCAACTTAGTTCTCCATCACTCTTTCTTCTCATCTTCTTCAATTATAACAACCATTAACCATGTCTTTAGAACAAGAATTTCTCTTCCTAATTCCTTCAACAATGGGCAATAATCTCAATCTCTTCCTTTGTTTCCTTCTCTTTATTTGTTTCTTCACTCTCTGCCTTAGCCCTGGTGGTCTAGCTTGGGCTCTAATTTCAAAGCCAAAAAACCAATCCATCATTCCTGGCCCTTGTGGCACTCCATTTCTTGGCCAAGTTTCAACCTTTACCAATTCCTTAACTCATAGACTCCTTGCTAATCTTGCTCATACCTTAAAGGCCAAGTCTCTAATGTCATTCTCAATTGGGTTCACTCGTTTTGTGATTTCAAGCAACCCCATCACAGCCAAAGAGCTTTTGAATAGCTCAGCTTTTGCTGATCGTCCAATTAAAGAATCAGCTTATGAGCTTTTGTTTCATAGAGCAATGGGGTTTGCTCCATATGGTGAATATTGGAGGAACCTAAGGAGAATTTCATCTACTTTTTTGTTTAGTCCTAAAAGGATTTGTGGATTTGGGGTTTTGAGGGAGAGAATCGGGGTTAAAATGATGGAGGAAATTGAGGGTTTGATGGTGAAAAATGGGGAAGTTGAAGTTAGGAAAGTTTTGCATTTTGGGTCATTGAGTAATGTTATGGAGAGTGTGTTTGGGAAAAGTGTGGAGTTTGGTGATTGGGAGATTGATGAATTAGTGACTGAAGGGTATGATTTGCTTGGGAGTTTTAATTGGAGTGATCATTTTCCTGTTTTGGGTTGGTTGGATTTACAAGGTGTGAGAAAAAGGTGTAGAGTTTTGGTGGGTAAAGTTAATGTTTTTGTTGGGAAAATTATTGAAGAACATAGAATGAAGAGGAGGGTTATTGTTGGTGATGAAGAAAATAAGAACAACCCTAATGATAATGAAGATGGAGATTTTGTTGATGTGTTGCTTGATTTGGAAAAGGAAAACAAACTCACCGACTCTGATATGATTGCTGTGTTATGGGTACGTATGTGTATTATAATTTCTTGTTTCATTACTATTTTGATATTTTTCTACTGCACTTCAATTTTAATCGGTTTGAAATGATTTTTTAATATGCTCTTACAAGATTATGACTTGGGTCTATTTTAGGCCATTAGATATGCATGAAAGAAAAGATTCGCCATTAGTTTGATGTGCATGAAAGAAAAGATTCTTACATTTTTCTTTAAATATTTCAATTTTTTGTGTGATAGATGACGGGAATGAGATGTGTAAAGATAAACGTACATCTACACGTGTAGTAACATGAAATGCATGACTGATTTTTACTTGTTTATCCTCGATAAATTACCACTAGATCCAAAACTTGGATTATCTCACTTATAAAGCATAAAATCCCCGATGAATAGTTACATGTTGAAATTTTCTTTACTTTGATATTCTATGTTTTTTTAACAAATTTTCTCTTAAATAAATGACATGTAGGAAATGATCTTTAGAGGAACGGATACGGTGGCAATTCTCCTAGAATGGATTTTAGCAAGAATGGTTCTTCATCCTGACATCCAAGCTAAGCTTCAATATGAAATCGATCAAGTTGTGATGAAAACTGGTCGAAACATCTCGAATTTAGACCTCCCAAATCTTCCTTATCTCCATGCAGTCGTCAAAGAGACTCTTAGAATGCACCCTCCCGGCCCACTTCTCTCTTGGGCACGCCTTGCCATCCATGACACCCATGTCGCAGGCCACTACATTCCTGCTGGCACCACTGCGATGGTCAACATGTGGGCCATAACCCACGACGACCAAATTTGGCCCGACCCAACAATATATAACCCAAACCGATTCATTAAAGATGACGTAGCTATAATGGGGTCAGATCTACGACTTGCACCATTTGGATCTGGTAGAAGGGTTTGTCCTGGTAAAGCAATGGGGCTAGCCACCGTTGAACTGTGGCTCGCTCAGTTAGTTCATAAGTTCGAATGGGTTCAAGCTGATGAATCGAAAATCAAAGTGGATTTGTCTGAGTGTTTGAAGCTATCTCTGGAAATGAAACACCCTTTGATTTGTAGGGCTATCCCGAGGAATGTAGGGTTCGAGTCTCACCCATGATCATGCATGACAGATTAAAAAAAAAAAAAAAAAAAAAGGCACATCTAGGGGAGCTTATTATGATATTATCATATGTTGAAAATTAAATGTGTTTGTTGCTTTCTTTTCTTTTTTTCTTTTTCCTTTCTTCTTTCTCTTAATCAAGGAGAAGCAGTACTCTAAATGTAAGAAGACAAGTACTTTTATGTTGATGTGTTTGATATTATATCTTGTGTGGAACACATAGTATCGGATTCGAGATTTAATGTTGGGATAATCCTTAAATGTAATTCCGTTATTAAGTGTGAAGTAAAGTTTTTATAAAGTTATGTGTTTTGTGTATTAACATTTGTTTATTTTTATTCTTATTTTTAATCTTTGATCATCAAATTTGCTAACTTGCTCAACAGGTTATTGCATATATATCTTTAAACCACAAAAAAAAAAAAAAAAAAAAAAAAAAAAAAATCTACCTTTTTAAACGTTTAATTATAAAATAATTATTTTAACCTTTTTATTTTATACTCAAATTAATTATACTTAACATACACTTTAAATACATAAATATTTTTTAAGAAAGAAAAAAAAAAACCAATATACGTTGTTTATTTGAAATGTGTATATAATTTTCAAATGAAAAATTATAACGAAAAGTCAGTCAAATTAGTTGACCGACTATAAGTCTATAAATAGCTTAAACTAATATAAACCCTAAATCTTCGCTAGATTTAATTTAATACTATATAACAAATTATATTTATGCCACATTAATTGGGTACAAAATTAATTAATTATTAATCCCTTTTCCAAAAATCTCGTCTCTTTTTCTTAGCAAATGACTCGTGTAACTTTAACCCCTCTGAATAGGCTTTTTAGAAGGGTTAAAATTAAAATTAATCACTTTGGTTTAAAGCTGAACTAAATATATTCTTTAATTAAAATTAACAATATGATTTTGTGGGTAATATTGACGTCAAGATCATCATATAATTATATTTAATTATTGAGAGACATATGAAATCATTTGAGGAATGAGAACCCCCACCCAAAAAATTAAAAAAAATAAAAATCATATATTTGTTTCCCTTTTTCTATGATCCAAAGCACTTCCTTCAATATATATAGTACAATCAATGTCTATTATATGTAATATAATAACGTATAATTTAACCATAAACTTTGCTGGTGAAAAGCTCCTATGCTTTTTCCCAAATTATTAAAGAATTATTCTGGGAATTTCTTTGATATATATATATATATATATATATATATATATATCCAATAATAATTCAAAAGCATTTTAATTAATGAGTGCAAGCTGCATTGCACTACAAAAAAATAATGGGTTATTTTTAATTAGGCGATTCTTTATTTTATTTTATGTTTCTTCTTCTTCTCTTTATAGGACACATGCATGCAACATTTAGAGGTCAGTCATTTCAGAGAATCCTTTTCAGCCAAGCCATGGAGGTGAGATATCGATATATATCCATATTAAGAAGAAGAAAAAAAAAAAGCATTATTCAATATAAATATATGAACACTTTTTGGAATTCTTCTGGATTTGTGATCTAAAAACAAATATTCAATTAAAAATTGTGTTATCTATCTCCATATTTGAGTGTTTAGAGTTGGGATTCCTTGAAGTTGTGAAGTAGAACAAATTTAGAGTTAGAATCGTTCACGACGTGATTGATTAAATAAAACATAAAATTGATAGTTTTTAATCGTGGGATTCATGAATTTCTTTATTCGATTTTAATTCTTAATAAAAGAAAAACATTTAGATTTTTATTTTTTTTCCCATTTTTTTATTTGAATATTAAAAGCCATCCCTAGAAAATGAGATTAAAAATATATTTTTAAAACCCTTACGAGCTTAAATTTATTTAAAAATCAACCAATAATTATCAAATATTTTCAATTGTTTAATAAAACAATAATAATAAGAAAAAGAAGGTACGCAAGATTTTGATGTCAAAAAGAGAGGAATTGAAATAAATATTTTGTATATGTTTTTGGATGGAAAAATTTTGAATCTCTTGAGATATATATACCAAACAAATATGGGCATATATGAATATCATATATGTTTTAAGTTTCCAATGGCAAAAAAATCTACTTTTCTTTTAAGAGGTATTCACTTAATTAGTTGAAGAGAATATAAATGTAGGGTAGTTTTAATTAATTCTTTAATATATTGTGTGTAATTAAAGCTACTTATAAAAATATTTGTGTACATAAAAAAAAAAAAAAAAAAAAAAAACCCTTTTGACAAACAAATATAGGATTTTAGCCAAACACACCTTAAAAGCAAAAATAAAATAATTAAAAAGCCAAACACCACCTTTAAATACAACTATTTATTGCCTTATGTTTAATGGTATATATGTTGAATATTATATGCAAAGCATTTTATTCCCATGTGTAATTTGCACTAGACTAAAAAATTATATTAAAGATGTTGATATAATATACTAACTCGTTTGTTTATTTTTGTTTTTGAGAATCGGTGATTTAATGTATATACAGTATTAGGTTGATATATTCAAACTTTTGCAACGTCATTTTTTATTCAATTGATATTAATTTATTTTCATATATGAAATTCTTTATCTTTTGAGTCGATTAGTGATTTAATTAGGGTTGTTTTTTTTAATTCCTTCGTAAAGATCTTGGTAGCATATCACTCGCAAGAATTTTAGGTATTTTTAAAGAACACCAATAAGAATAAATATATTGAGTACAAAACTAAAACCTACCTAATTTATCATTAAATTTTTAGGTGAAGTATGATCGAGAGATTTCATGTAATATAGAAGTAGGGTTTAAATTCAAACCTCGATCATGTCTTTTTAAAATCAATTTTATTTAAATATAATATTGGTGAGACATTTAGAATAAATATTTTCAATTATAAATATAGCTTAATATATATAACATTATTAATACAAAAAAAAAAAGTAAGGAGCTTTAATTCTCTCACTCGGATTATATATTGATGCCAAATTAAAATAGTACAACAATAGTAGTACAATGCATGTCGAGATATACGGTTTGGAGAATGACCAACTTAAACGTATTATATAGTCTAAAGTTATTAATAACTTGATTATTGACTAATGAGTCAAGCACCCAAATGGGTCTTGTTTATTTCAACTTTGGAAGCAAAAGTATTATATATGTGTTTCATTGATATGTTTATATGATTAGGATTGGAACATTCTGATTTAGCTTTGGCTTTTCAATACTATTTTTTTCAAAAAAGAAACTTTGAACCCAAGCATTAAGGATAGAATAATATATAAGAGGATTTAGCCCCACAAACCAAGTTTAAATTTTTTAATTTATTTTTTCATTTCACTTTTCATATGATTAATTTCTTTCAAGTATACAATCAATTGGAAAGCATTATAAACCCTATACCTTAGCTATGGCCTGGAAGCCACACACAGCTACAAAAGGAAATCATCATATGATCCAATGATCCATCTCATCCCACCACTCTTAATTACACACAACCCCCCCCCCCCCCCCATTAATTTGGATTAAATTAATGTTCAAATGTGTCTCTTATTTATTTATTTATTTATTTTACTTTTTTCCCAAGCAAAAAAAAAAATAAAAAATAAAAACTAAACATTTACATGAAAAAAATTAAAGGTATTCTTCATTTGATATTGCATGCGCAATAAAGTAAGGTATGTGGCTTAGTCATGGTGTTTAAGTTGCTTAGTCATAATTTGGTGGCCACTATACAATCCCTCTCGGGATCGCAAATGTAGAGCGGTCGACGTCTTTTTTAATTAAACAATTTTAAAATCACTATCAATCATATCGAAGGTGGGCGGGGTTGGTCACCGAATTAAATGAAAAATATATGCGTCAATCGATTTACGTAAATTTAGGTTAAGTTCGAGAATATATCATTTGTGTGTAAGGAAAGTACATTAGACTAAGAACCTACGACAAATGAATAATTCGAACTTTAAAAATGAATTTATGTAGATCAATACATGTGTATTTTCTAATGTGGTAGCATATATATGTTTCGTAAGGCTTGAACTTTGAACTTTACATAATTTGTCTTATAATATGACATTATTTTATGTATTAACTTGTAAGTAGAATTTTATATTACTAATCTACGATCAAATAGGACATGTTATTGTCCATTAGAGTACAACTCAAATAGTTAGTAAACTTAGGTATAAGTTTAAATCTTCACATTCACATATTGTTGAACAAAATAAAATGAAAAAAAAAAACTATTTATGTGAAATCCATACAATCTAATCCTATAGTACAATGTTAATAATGTAGAAGATGAACGAAAAAGCTTCTTTTGAAAATGGATAGAATGATGATTTAAAATAAATATAATATTTATTCGATAAATATTTAATTTAAGTTATATTATTTATAAAGTGAGGATCGAGATTAGTGGGATTCTAAATCAAGTTGGACAATACACTTCTAATGATCTGTGTCGCCATCCTCAAAATTAAAATAAAACAAAACAGAGATTTTTCGATCTTTCGTATCTTTCCACGTTTTTAAAGTGAAAGTTAATTCTTTAACCCTAACTTGCCATAGGTCCTTTTTAGGACATCACATAAAAAGTTACCAACACTCTTAATCATATTCTCATAAATCGAATCCAAATCTTTATACTATATTAAAATTAACAAACACATATATATTTAGGCGGCTTCAAAAAGAATTGATTTCATTCTTTGAATGAACAACTTTGTAACTTTTTTGAAAAAAGTTGAGGTCCCAAGCACATGAACATGATTAACCTTATAAAGGGGTTTTTTTTTTTCTTCTAGGGATTTGGATTTGTGTTATGAGTTCCACTTAGATTTTTATTTATACACATATAGTACATTTACCTAATTTTTATGTGTGTCATCATCTTCTCACCATTATTCATAACAATCATGGCAATAGTGATAATCACTTTGAGGATGATTGAGATGTGTGAAAGACCACACCAATTCTCTTCTTCATAATGTGTACAAACCACTCTTCCTTTTAATATACTTATCTAAATCTTAGAACATTATATGCCTTCCTTTAATTTTTCTCATCTATCTTTTCAACCAATAATCCATTAGTTGAAGTGTGCATCTATAATTCTTGCTATTTTCTTAAAGATTGAATCATTTGACAAAAAGCCATATGAAAAAAAAATGTTGGTAGGTTTGAAGCCAAAATTATAACTAAGCTAGCTAGAGGTATTAGTACTATATATGTTATGCATTTATATATATAAACAACATAAAGTCGAAGGAAGCTAAAATCCTCTAGACCTATATAGTAAACTGTTGGTACGGTGATTACATGATGTATGATTAAGTTGTAAAACACCGGTATATAAACATTATAAATGTATCCAAGATCGATATTTAGTAGTTTTGCACTTTTTCTATTTGTTCTATTGTGATCTTTTAAGAATTGTAATATCATTGATAACTCTACATAGACGCGTTCAAAATTCTCGTTGAAATAAAAGTTGTATAGAATGAAAAATTGGATCTCGTCATCTATATAGGTTTCAACTATGATTACATCTACAATTCTAATAGTAGTTTTCTATACCAATAGTAGTTTTTGAAACATTATCTATGAAGCGTCCAAAACAAATTTTTTTGCAACTTTTGAAATTATAAAGGTACTTTAAGCAAAGTTGAAAAATGGGTTTTATAATTAGTATGGTATAAGCTTAATCAGGTGTTTCTTAGGCAACAAAATTTGTAATTGAAAAAGATTGGATTAAAAATTAAAGAGGGGTTGAGGGGTGAGGGGCCATGGATATGAAACCTTTACTGTGCTATCAATAATGGAGACAAGTTTATTTTAACACATAAATGGTACTCAATAATTATATAACCACAAAGACCAATGATTAGCCTCCAACTCCATCAATTCTATTATATTTCCAAATTATTTTTTAATATATCGTTAAAAAAACCATTTTACATTAATATGTTTTAAAAATTTATATTAAAAGTATTAATAAACTTAGATTAGTTTGTTTAATTAAGTTAACAGTATAAGAAATTGGAGATTCTTTTGGAAAGTATCATGGATAAAATTGAACAAATTACAAAAGTTTAAATATTTTAATCCTTTGTAGAACAAATTAAGTTGTCCCCATTTTTTAGTTTACAGTGATTCTATGTTTGAATTTTTGTCCTAAAATATGAAATAATGTATATATCGATACAGCTGTGTTATATGGTTTGTAATGTTTATATATTATTTGTTTGAAAATGATGTTTGTTAATTTTTTGTTTAAAATTTTTCTTTGGTGGATGAATTGTCACATTTTTATTGCGGTATGATCATTTGAACTTTTGAATTGCACTATTAAACATTATTATTTCTAAAGTTTACACTAAACCTTATCTTTATATATATATATATATAGTTTAATGTATGAGTACTTATTGTTGAGTGGATTAGATTTTTTGGTTAAATGCATGATAAATAGAAATATAATGATAATTGATCATACAAAACACATACATAAATTATGAATTAACATCAACCTAATTTAAGATTTTAAACCTATATATTGATATAAGTTACGTTTATAATTTATAAGAAAATTAATATGTATTACATGAAAGGTGGGGATGTGATCTACCGATCGACAGTACCATGCAAGTTATGTTGATTCTATGTAGACGATTTTCTTATCTTTTTAACTAACCAATGAAATAAATAGTTCTCTCGTAATTCCAGTAGAGAATGTGAACATCATGTACTTTGTTGATACTTTCTGAGTTACTGTGACTTAGTTGGGTTCTTGCCAATATTAGTATTTTCCAATAGTTTGTTACTTCACTAAAGCAACTATGACGTGTCCATATGTTATACCTACGATTAAGTATTTCATGTATATACCAAAAACATTGAAATTGACCGGCACTATGTTAATTAATTGCCTTTTCCTAAGCAATACTCTCCTCCTACGATCCATCCACCATAGAATCCACCGATAGCTTCGCAAAAGCGTTGGCACACAAGACACTAATTCATTCAAATACTTCACAAATTCAAGTTGATCTATTTTACTACCTTGAACATGAAAAATATACGACATAAGTCAATCTAATAGTTATTATCTAGTTTTTTTTTTTTTTTTATATTAGTATCCTACATATTTTTATCGTAAAATCACATTTTCACATTTATATCATAAATGCCACTTCTTAAATTTGGATTCGTACAAAATTAATTGTATTTTATGGTAATTAATGGAGTTATGGGCCCATGATTTTTTTTAAAAAAAATTAAAAAAGGAAATTTTTTTGTTTCTATTAGGGTAAGTGAAAGTAAATCCATAGGCATAGGAAAGAAATCATTTGGTTTAAAGTGAGGATGGATGGTAGGAAAAGCATGAATTTTGTTGGACCATTCCAATATGTATAGTGCCTCATAGCTTATGTTGGACTTGTGACAAATATGACGTCTATTTCATTTTTAATATATTATTCTCTTTCAATGTAGACAATTTTTGTTATTATATATATATACACACACTTTTTTAAAGGAAAACTTGCTTCAATAGTTAAACAGTATATATTTAGGAAATTATATAGTTTATGATTATATTCATTTATTTATTTTTACTACATGTGTGTTGTGAATTTATTCAAGGTTTGGCAATAAATAAATAAATAATTGGGCCTTCACGAGTAAATGGGCAAAGTTATAAAATTGGGCCTTATTCACATGTCAAAGCCCATAGTGAGAGCCCATCACAACAGGGAGGATTTAAACTAAATCTAAACTAAGATGAAAAAACCCCAACCGAACCGGCCGGTTTATATTTTCAAGAAACCGAACCGACTTTCCCTCCCCTTCTACATCAGCGGAAGGCTCTACTTTCCCGCCAATTTCTGGCAACTGAAAAGACTAACCGCGCTTTTCAAACCCTAAAAATTCTCGACCACTGAAGGCTTTGCTGATTTCCGGCATTTCAACCGTACTCGTCTACAATCACCGACCTTGCTGGCCGTTGCGTCGCCAGCTGTTTCGTCGTGGAATTTTTCTCTTCCTCTCTCTCAGATCTTTCATTCTTTTTTCTCTCTTTTTCGTTGATGGTTCGCCGGCTCCTGCACCACACACTGTCAGTCGTTTGTATCGCTCAGGCGTCGTCGAATCTTCCACGTCCTACAGGGAGTGGGCTGTGAGAAGCTCGGGTAGGAGTTTTTTTCTTCACGTTTATTGTTTGTTCTTGTTACTCACGATGAATTGACTCCGAATTTGGTCATGTTTGATGTTTTTTTACTCTAGATTGAAGAATTTTAGCTTCCTAAGCAGCGTGTGAACTGACCCAGAACCTGTATGATTCTACATCATTTTGTCCATAGTTGGTAGAGCTCAGACATATAAGTTTTAAAATATTCAAACACGAACCAACAAGGAATCAAGTTCTTCTTCCCAGAAATCAGTGGGTAAGGACTTGTTATATGCGCTTTTGGACTTGTTTAAAGTGTTGTTAGCTAGACATTAACCTGTGAAATTCTTCTATTTGCAATATCAGTCTGAACGAACAGGAGTTAAAGTCGGCATCGAGCAAGAAGAGGTTAATAAGTTTCCTAGTGTCATTTGGGTAAGTAGTAGCATTATAATTGGGTTTCAAAGTAATTTTGGTCAAATTTCTTAGTTAAAAATTGATTAAGGTCCACAAAGTTCTTTTAAGTAGGGTCAATTTATGTTTTGTTTGCTATTAAGGTCATCGGTTCACTTTGGAGCTAGGTTGAGAATTGTGTGCAATAGTTGGGCAGGACCATCTATGTTGTGATGTGCTAAGTTACGTATATTGACTGTTATGCTATGCCTGTGATTGAGAAGTGCATGAAAAGTTATTGTGTGTGTAAATACAGTTTTTTATGAAAGAAATGCATTTTGAAAGCTGGACTCTTTGATTGAAAGTGCTTAAAATAATAACGTTTAATATAAATGCTTTAAACATTGGAAATCTATGGGATTGCTTGTCCAAGTTACATTAACATGAAATTGCGAGCGTCACATCAATAGAACACTGAATACATTGTGGGACTTCATGCATACATGCACGAATGAATAGTCACTGTGCTTTAAAGTTATGATTTTGAAGGTTGTGGTACTCAACTTATGTGTATGAATTCATGGTCGTTATATTTATATGTTATGATTTCGAAGGTTTTATATTTATATGTTATGATTTCGAAGGTTATGGTACATAACTTTCCTCTATCTGTACGTTGGACTCGTAAACCAAGGCTCAGCCCCGCTGACTGGATGTCAATTAACCATCAACAGGGGCGAAGTCTAAACAGGGGTTTACTTAGCAGTTAGCACCGAGGAGTTGGACATGAAAAGTTTAAAGAGGAAATGGGGGAGTTGTACCCTTAAAGCTGGAGATAGAATGATAAAATGATAAAAAGAAAATGTTTTAATGTTGAAGAGTTTGGGTCCCACCAATCATGTCTTGCATGTGCTTGCATATATCTTCTCGGACAATTAGGTTACTTACTAGGTACTTTCAATACTCGTTGTTTTATTTAACCCACCTTTCAATTAAAAGACAAAGACGTACTAGGTGACTGAACATATATCTTCTCGGACAATAAGGTTACTTACTAGGTACTTTCAATACTCGTTGTTTTATTTAACCCACCTTTCAATTAAAAGACAAAGACGTACTAGGTGACTGAAGAAGGTTGCTGCAAAAGGGCCGCAAGATACTTAGAAGTGCATAATTGTTTTGCCTTTGTAAACAAATTGAAGTTTAATGCATTTTTTAAAAAAATTATATTACGTTGAAGTTTAAAACATGTATTACTTAAAAATGTTTTGGGGATTTCTAATATAGATTTACTTTACATAAAACAGATTTAATTTATCTAAGGTTTAAGTCCTATTAGCCTTTGAGGTGTTCTTTAGCATGCATTAGTTGTGACTCCGTATGGTACAAGTCTTACGAGTTGGGTTGTTTCAGGTAGTGCCATGGCAGAAGAGATTGGAGAAGAATTCAAGAGGAGTGGTTTCACGTTCGATGAAGAGGAAGAGATTCTCAAGAGATGTAAGCTTTACTTCTCATTCTTGTTTGCTTTATGTCTATGATTGGGTACCGCTGACTGCCGATTCCTCCCTCTTCTGCACTAGGTGTCACGTTCTGTGTTAACTACAATCTAAAGCCTTCGGATATTGTTTCTAGCTGGGAAGTCTACTATCTCAATAGGTGGCTGTTTCTCTTAAACTATTGTTTCCTTTCGATGGCCATATGATTTAGTATCTACTTGATTTTCAGAGTTTTTCCCATCTGTAAACAATAGTGTCAAGCCAAGTATCTAAATTGTTTGAAATTATTTAGCGCAAGCTCGAATTCTTGTTTTATTCATTGTTTTGTGACTGTTTCTCCATTTCTTAAGGGTTTGGACATGATTGTTTCTCGGTTAATAGCTAATTGAATGTCTTGTACAGGCCATTAGATGGGTCAGTGGTTGAACTTGAACAGATGGATGGGTTCTTACAACATTTACAGAATGAGCAAAAAGAAACAGTCATTAAAGGGGAACCGGATCTTCATGTTTACTCAAGCAAAGATGTTGACGTGTATGTTCCTTTTCCCATTTGTTCTTTTTCCTGCTTTACCCAGCCTGCAAGCACAACTTTCAGAGTGAGCATTTACTTGTCACAATCTATGTAGCTCCTTAGCTCATATAGTTGTGTTGCCTGTAAACACAAGTGGTTGCTTTAGCAATTTTCTGAGGGCTGTCTAACTTGTATGTGGTCATGGATAGCTGCTTGGCTATCTTGTCTAATCAAGCCTATTATAAGGTGAGTGGTCTATACCAGTCATGATAGGGTCACTTGAAAACTTGCACCAAATTGTGAAGGAGTTGTTTCGTCAAGGGTTTAACAAATTTGTAATCCTGTTATAAACAGGAATTTTAGAGGACTCAAAGGGCTTGAGAAAATTGCCAACTACACTCATAACAGAAATATTGAATAATTAGTACTTGTGTCTTGTTAAAAATATAGTAATTTTCTCTATTGGGATGAAAAATCTCTCTAAATATCATTGTAAAAAATTAATAAAACACTTGTCATTTAGGATTTTGAATGATGAGAACGAAGATCTAAATGAAGACATTCTGAAGACCCCAAATGGGAAATCTCAGAGTCTCCACAAAGAGCGATTGGATTTGACACCTTACACGAATGGAGGCTTGTTCTCATCAGGAAAGCCTTCAAAGCATGAGACACCCTTTGGCCAAAGAACAGAAAAGTTTGTTGTGAGGTTCAACATTAATAGCATGCCTGATATGGTGACTGCTGAAAAGGAAGATAATAGTGAGAATGATGAAGATGCAATCATCAAGAAGGTTCGTCCCCTACAAGGATGCTCATTGACAGTCCATGGATCAGGATTTGGACTTGAACCAAATTGCAGGTTCATGTATGACAAGGATGAAGATAGGGTATTCATTATTTATCATAACATTATATTTGGTCACTGGCACAACTCCAGTACATGTTCTAAAATGGTTTAGTTTCTGTTAATAGTTTAATGCTCTTGATAACCGAATCATGAGGCATGCTAAAGCTCTTGCTGCATCTGGGCTCTACGAAGAAGCAGTGGACCCAACAGTTGCTTCACAGGTAGTCTAATTGCTGTCTTACTCGCTCTCTCTGAAATTGTGTACAAAAAGTTTTGATTGGGACCTAGGCGGTTAAGGTCTTAGGAGTTATTCTAAAAACCTAATTAGGTTTGTCTAGCTGCTTGCGTTTTAACTTATACCCTACAACTTTATGCTGCGTGCTGTGATACGCTTTTGCTTAGTAATGCTTAGTTTGGTCCGTGATAGCAAGTCTAAACGTGTGACCCTGTATCAGAGAAGCATGTTTGCGGTGGGCATGATTTATTGTGATGGAGAAGGACACTTGAACGATAAGTCCATCTTGTTGCAAAGCAGGTATTGTCATATATTGTTTATGATGTAAGAAGACAAAGGGTTAATTGGGTAATGAGGTAATATTCTAGGTTAATTTCCTTTTTACCCAACTTGTAATAGAATTCTATAAATAGGAGTCTTCTCCTCTTCTTGTGTGAAAAACATTATTCATTATAATAAAAGATACACAATCTTGGTTCTGGGAGGATTTGTTCTTGAGGTTATTTAGGCTACATTAGTTTGGTATCAAAGCAACTGTCTGGGTCAATGTTGACTGCCACTGGTGGAAGACCGGAAAACTCTTGTTGATGTTGATCAAGAGAGGAGCTTTGAGTGTTGTGCTTGTTGCCAAACAACACACATCTTATTAGGGAGCCCTTAAAATTCCAAGAAAGAAAGAAGACTCTTATTTATAGAGTTTTATTACAAGTGGGATGAAAAGAGAATTAACCTAGAATATTACCTAATCACCCAATTAACCCTTAGTCTTCTTACATCAGTTTATTTTCTTGCTGCCTAAGTGCATTGCTTTTTTATTGCCATCGCTGTTTCTGTTTACGAAGTTGAGTCACTTTATTACTGGTAGTTACGTAGTCTACTGAACTCTAAGATTTCTTTTTTCTTTTATAGTATCGCGCATTCAGGGGGACAGCGAGTTCGTCTAGAATTACAAAACTTAAGCCAATTTTCAATCTTTCCTGGCCAGGTACAACATGTAATGTTAATACCATTTGTCCTATCATCCAAAATGTATACCTACCAGGAAGAATTGAATTCATGCAGGTAGTAGGTATTGAAGGGCATAATCCTAGTGGACACTGCTTGATTGCGTCCAAATTTGTAGATTCTTTTCCTTTGTCTGCCACTATAGACCCCATTCTGCCTCCAGCAAAGAAGATAGCTTTGAACCATGATGTCCAACCAATTAATCAATCTTCTACACCGTCAGAATTATCGATGGTGTGTCTTCTTGTTAATGGCTAATGTTTTTACAGTAACCTTTTGTATTAGTCATATCTCTAGTTAAATATCATATTGAAATAGGTAGTATTCTATCTAGTAAATTTATTCAGTACACTTTGAAATATTGTTAAACAGATCATTGCGTCGGGCCCCTATACAACAACGGACAACTTATTGTTTGAGCCTTTGACTGAGTTATTAGCATATGCAAAAAGAAAAGTTCCCCAGCTACTAATATTGGTAAATACTCATCGGCTTATCTTGATTTTACTAAATGACTTGTCAAATCTTACTTATTGTCATTGACATTTTATGTTGTTTTAGCTTGGACCATTTGTTGATTCTGAACATTCTGATATCAAGAGAGGAACTGTAGAGATGAGCTTTGAGGAAATTTTCAAATTTGAAGTTTTAAGAAGGGTAATAATGTATACAGTATACTTAACTTTGAAATACATTTTTTAAAATATTTTTTATCTTTTAAATTTGGTTTATTTTGCTCAGGTACAAAATTATGCAGAACACATGGGTCCTGATGCGCGTGTACTGTTGATGCCATCTACAAGGGATGCTAATCACGACTTTGTTTTTCCCCAGGTATAAATTGTTGCGGCAGATCTGTCAGTTTTTAAATGATTGAATTATTAAAGATCACCTTCTTCTGCAGCCTCCTTTCGACATTCCATCTGATCTTAAACTTCAGGTAATCTATTGTTTGAGTTACTTCTAATTTTTATGGAGCTTCGTTGTCTAGAGTAATGCTTACGGTTGAACCATGTTGGCTTTGGTTTAGATATCCAGTCCCCCAAACCCATGCATCTTGGAAGCAAATCAGGTAAATCATGGATACATCTTTTGCGTTTTGAAATGAGCTTTCAATGAACTTATTTATTTTGATAAGAAACAACTTCATTGATATATGAAATAAAAGGGGGCGAAAGCCCAAGACTAATAGAGTTGCATGGGATTTCTCCAGTCGGTAAAAAGAGAGGAAAAATTGTAAGAATGGAATAGGTGTTTTCAGCTCATGGCATGAAAAATTACGAGGTCAAAAAAAGTCATAGGAGCTTTTCTTCTCTGTGAATAAACGTTTGTTTCTTTCCTTCCAAATGTTCCAAATGAGCTTTCAATGAACGTCTTATTTTCATCATGGTTTTCCAATGTTGGAAGATTTAAGTTCGAAATAATTGGTTATCAATTCAGCTGGCTGTTTTGACACTATAAAATGAAAGAAAAAAGGGGAAAAAAATGGGCGCTGGATGCTCTACTTTAAAAAGAGAGAACGTGTAACAAAGCAAAACAGGAAAGAAAAAGTATCGATCCCGCCAAAGACCATCTCGGCTTTTAGTCTGTCCATGATGTGTTTGCTCTGGAGTAGGAGTGATAATAGCAGTCCATGGTATTCTATTTCTTACAAATGAAGAATTACATTTAGTTTTGTGCACCTGCAGTTACTTTTACCATGAGATAATTTTTTAGTTCGTAATTCTTATCATAAAGAGGGGGAACAAGACAGTTTGAATATTCTTTGTTACCTTTTTGTTAAAAACCAAGTATACATGGCCATGGGTCCCGTTTCTCTTTTCTTGCCCTTCTCTTTAGATTTCTGGCTGGGGAGAAAGAAACTGATACATAAGGGGAGAATCCCAGGGATGATCCTTTTGATTTTGCTAACTGAGCTCCCATCTGCTCTTGATTTGATTTTTATGCTTTTGTTATTTTAATTAGAGGGTGGACTCGCAAAGAGAGTTTGATAGGATATATAGTTCTAAATTGTTTAACAGATGCCATTCCTCGCACATCACTAACATCTTATGTAGTACTCTTATAAAACTACAGAATTGATGTCCGTTGAATGAACGGAACGAATTATGATATTTTCGTCGATAATGAATTTCAGGCAAAGATAGCCTGCTGTACCATGGATATTCTCAGACACCTCAGTGGAGAAGAGCTGTCAAGAAATCTAACTAAGGGAGGAACCAACGATCGCCTGAGCACACTTGCTAGTCATATACTTCGCCAGCGCAGGCATGTTTTATATTAGGCACAGAAATGTTGGTTATCCTATATATTAATAGTGTTTATCTTACATTTCTCTTGTTTTACTTATTTATAATGCACAACAGCTTTTATCCTCTGTACCCTCCGGCCGAAGGAGTTCCACTGGACTTCTCACTTGCCCCACAAGCTCTTGACATCTCTGTAATACCTGATATTCTCATTCTTCCATCCGACATGAAACACTTCGTGAAGGTAAGTGATTGTCCTCATTATTTCATTGTACTCTGTACCATACATTTTACATAGTGCCAGTTTTGCCTTTTTATCTTTCATCAGTTTACTTATTCTCAAAACTACTTCAACAATGAAAGTAAAAAAATGTGACAATTTTGATACACGTTGTAGATAAAGAATATAGACCGCAAAAGCTTCGCTTGAATCTCATATTTTCACCTTTAGACACTACGGTTTATTCGAGGCACTAAGTTGAGTTATGAAATTTAAAATTAATACGTCAAAGTTAAAAAGTTTGTATTTTGTATTTGAATTTTAGAGCTAAAAACGTTAGATGGGGGTGGAAAATAGAGAAAAATGAACTAAGGAAAAATTTGCAAACTTTAAAGGTGGATGAAAATGAGTTTAAGTTAGTGGGTCAAACACCCTAAACAGATAAAAACATGTTATCTATGTCAGGTTATATCCCTTGGTGAAGGAGGTTCAGAGGAAGAGCAAGCGAGATGCGTATGTGTGAATCCTGGAAGATTGGCCAAGGGTGAAGGAGGGGGTACTTTTGTCGAGCTCAATTACTTCGGTAGGCCTGACCAGATAAATGCTTCGGTTGTCAGCATATGAGCAGTGGCCTTGACGTCTAGCTCTCTGTTTGACTCATAAATTGGACCTGCCAAATCCGCTTCGGCTTCAGTTTCAACATATAAGATTGGTTGTAGTCTAATTCATTAAATTATCGATTAGATATTAGATTTGCAATAAAATACTAGTGTACATTATTGTCATTGTGTAAAAGAAGAGAGGAGCAGTCTATGCAAAGTTAATGTCCTCTAATTTGTGCTCACAAGCTTATTGATTATTTCAGCTACACTTCTCATTTGAGATAGCATATCAAACAGCTTATGAGTGGATACCATCTTTGTATAATTGCCAACCTCCCATCATGATAGTGATTTTATTTTATTTTATTTTTCAAATTCTGAATTTAAGCATTACATACTTATACTATTCACCTTTATTGGGTGGGTTTTAGTCATATATATTTAAAAAGAAAGGTTTTGCTCTTTTAAATTTTTTATTTGAAAAAACAATCTGCTATTCCTTATTTGTTTATTGGAAAAAAAAATTCAAAAGGATTCAGAATAAGGGCATAATAGTATTTGAGCCTTAACATTAATGAAATTATGAGACCCGTTTTCCATTCATGTAAATAGCAAATTAGGATACTAATGCAATATGGACTTTAGCCCTTAATCAGTCCATTTAGATTGGAGGATGAAATAATCATCTTCTACTCTACACTAGAGAGTTTCCTTCCAAAAACGTATTGATTTATCAGTCCCGCAGGAAATGAAGGCCGACTCTGTTGGTGAGTGCTCGAGCCATCGAGGTGCACCGACATGGTTAGAAGGCCACCTTGCTACTCTCTCTGCTGTCAAAGCATCCCAGATAACGATCTGCAAACATTTAAATCTTGTCAATTCTGATTCAAAACATAGGCTATCAAAGGACATCAATGTCACAGTTCTCAGAAGAGAAGAAAAGCAGGATCAACCTCATTGCTTGGTTCGTCTATTGATAGCACAAACTCCTCAGTATCATTGAATACAGCCTAACATAAAAAAATTATTAAATGTCAGATGGAAATGTAAACAGCTCATCAGAATTTTGTGATTACAAATTTGAGCTTAGAGTTAGACTTTCAAAACCCTACTATATTTGGTTACCAAAGAAACTCATAAGATATTAAATCTTTAGAGGGTGACTCCCATGATTTGGAAACGTTTGCAAACACATGAATGAGTTCCATTGTTCCAGTTATGGAAAATCTCCCAAAAAAAAGAAGCTTTTTGAAATGAAACCAGACCTGACACCTCAATTGCATATGAGTAGCACCAACATATTGTTTGACTAGTCTCCCGGTCCCCACGTCCCATAGCTTTACACTCGAGTCCTTTCCACAAGAAAGAACATACCTGAGATATTCATGATTAAATCATTGAACAAAACTCAAGAAACCAATAGAAATATCAAAAACATTCTCTCAGAACTGTGGAGGCAAGTAACAAAATCGCATACATTGGAATAACCCATTATGATTGTTGCAAGATTACCTTTCATCCTTTGTAAATTTTGCACTGGTTGCCTCTGCTGTGCCATGTGCACTAACAATGGACCGGATACATTTTGCACTAATGCCGTCCCATAAACGAACTGCGCCGTCTTTCGAAGCAGTGACATACATACTACCAGTTGCCGAATACCTGATCTGTATAATCATTAAGCATGAACTGTGATAGTTCCATTTACATCTAAGAGGATTTGGATTGTGGAAAATTTTGAAAAAATGAAGTTCACGGCACCTGATTTATGGCTCCATTATTTCCTATTTCAGGAACATTTGCAGATAGAAAACACTGAAAAGTATTGACATCATACAAGTGCGCAATCTGATGATCCGTTCCTGAAGTTTTCATCCATGTCAGAATAATGAGGCACCAACCTCTTCTCATTTGGTTTCATTAAATTTTAGGTCTAAAGATCAGCTAGTAGTGGTGGAACTTGGACCGAACTAGTAAGAGTAGGACTGAGCTATTGGAGCTAATTCCGTTGTAACCATTTTTTGTTGTATTGAATTTAGGATCAGTTTGTTAGTTGTTATAGTAATTACTTTTCAAAATGAGAACTTCGTCAAATTACTAATTAATATATATATTTTTTTTGGATAAAGAAACATTTCATTCATAAATGCAACCAGGAGAAAACCCCAAAGCACCTAAAGATACAAGAACTAATTCAAAAAATGTATCAAAGAGGAACACGAAAAGGATAGAGAAAATGACAGTTTAATAGAACCTTTCTCTCTCCAGTCAATTATAAAAGCAAAGCCTAAACCGAGCTGTCAGTTTTGGAAGGTGGATGGCAGCTAGCTTAACTAGCCCTCTATCGCAATGTTTTGTTCCTTTTTACTTCTCTTAATAGAAGAGGGGAAAAAAGTCATAGAGGGATACACGTATATATTCACTTAATTAGCAAAGGAAAAAAAAATTATGAAATGAGAGGAAAGCTTGGTTATAGAATTCAAGTTTATTATACAATCTAATTTAATTTCAATTAACAAAGAACAGTACTTGCATGCTTTCAAATATCAAAATGCAAAGAACAGTTCAGCTATCAATTGATGAAAAGGAAGAAGATGGTACCTGCTAAGAGATGATCTCCTGAAGGATGAAGAGATATAGATCGCACGTTATGAGTATCCTTAATGACAAACAGAAGGAAGAATTTAAGAGAATGCCTTCTGAAGTAAAAGAAGCGAAATTTGCTGAAGGATTTAAAAGCTGCAGCCAAATTGTACAATAAGGTACAAGCAAAACCTGGATAACTCTAAATGCTTTTTTTGCAGTCAATTTGGAGAAGTCAAAGAACCTGGAAAAGAAAGCATTGTACAAATTTCTAGGATCAGTTATACTTCATTTACCAATAGAATAGTATCTTCAGAATTGAAATTGTAAGTTTAAAGATGCCAAAGACAATCATGACCTCTAGATTAAATTTGGAACTTTGATAGTCGTAAATAAGATATTACTACTGAATACTGATAATAATAAGGTAAGGAGCTACTCTCTCGCACAAACGACCTCAGGTAAAATGCATCAAGAAAGAACCATACTTTATTGTGTGGTCTTTTGCACCAGATACAAGAACAGTATTCTGAGGATGAAAATCTAAATCATTTATTGGCTGCAATTAATTAGGAGAAGAATTAATCATCGACGGAGAAAAAAATTTAACTGATAATACAGAAACATACACAGATTAGAACAATGAAGAAAGAGTGATGTAAAGAACTAAAATCCTTTTCCTGGTCAAAAAGAAAAAAAAATCATGTTCCCTTCCCTTGATGCAAAAAGTTTAGATAGCAACACTGAACAACCAAAAAATTTAAAACATAAATGCTCTTAGCAGTTGTGAAGGCAGGGAGAAAACATAAATCTTTTTTTTTTATTTTTTTTATTTTTATTTTTTTGAGAAAAATTGCTTCTTTACTTATACACGATGTGGGGGGTGAAAAAACTATCAGCATAGCACATATGGGTTTCATGAATGTGATGTAAAAGACTAACTTGAATGTGATCATAAAATGTCCTTATAACCGGTCGGACAGGACCATCTTTTGCATCTGGCAGCATCATCTGCTTGATCTTTGCCACCTTAAGAAAAGTGGATTGTTAGTCAGATCTCATGTTGATTGAAGTAAACCATCAAACAACTTAAAGAAAAAGCACCAATACCTCAAACAGCTTTATTGACATATCCGCGCTTCCAGTTGCAACAAATCTCCCATCAGCACTGAATCTTGCACATCTGGCAACATTCTAGAAAAGTTTAAGCTATCAGCCCAGAAAGAATATACAATAATCGAACTCCAACAAACATAAACATATGCATTAAATTTGACAGTAATAAAATCTATTCCTCCAGCCTATATATAACCAATATGTATGTCGGTGTAGGATCTATCCACCAATACAAGACAATGTTCTTGAAAACAAATATAATACAAGTACAAAGGACGCAAGCTAAATAAAGGGCTCTCTCTCACTCAAAATCTAAGCCTTACCAAGCCTGCAAAGAGTAACAAAATTTCAGGCCAACAACTCATTTCCTCTCAACACGAGTCTAAACATCATACAGAAAAAGTGTTGAGTTTAGTTTATCACCTTATGCTCGGAAAGATGTCGAGTCTCGTGCTTTGGAAAATTCTTCGAAGAAACTTTTGTATCCTGTGTAGTGCTGTCCCAAGGAAACAAAAAGAAGAAGAATCAAAAGAAGGTTGTTGGATTACTTCTGCTTTCACAAATCGTACACAAGAAACTGCAATACATGACACATTGAATCCCAAGACGATCAACACTGTATCATGGAAAAGCTTTACAACCTGAAGTTGATGGCAGAAGCACGAGAGGGCTGTGCAGATCCAAATGTAGTGGGCACTGATGAACCAAATTCATACAATGCAGAAGCAGGACTCCCTCTTAACGTCTCATCCTTCTCCACCGCAAGACCCTGGTATCACCTTAATACAGAAACTTGCACTTAGCAACCCCAAACTCAAAAAGGCTTGGACAAAAAGATTCTAGTCAACAAATTCAGACCTTTGCAACGAGCTCCATAAGCTTTTTAGGTGGGATATCAACATTCAGCGGTGTCATTGTAGCTGAAGCAGCAGCACTTGCAGCCTACATACATATCATAGTTATATACTTATATCATAATGTTCCCTCTCATGTACTAACTCAAAATTACTTCAATTTGAAATCTTCAATTTCTAGGAACCACGAGGACTTCAAAGGAGAACAAAAAGCACAAAACTTTTACTAAGCAAATCGAAACAGAAACCAAACTCGATATACAAAATCTGAAATGAGGTGACCCAGATGCTTAATAATTAAAAACTCGAAGAGAAAAGCTTGCCTGGGTGAGGTTGTGATCACGAAGATGAGCGACAATGAGAGAATTGACTTGTCTATAAAGCTTTCCATCTTGAAGGGTCTGTTCGAAGCTGCCTTCCATCTCCTCCTTCGAAACAATACCTCAGTTATTTCAGTTTAGCACCCCGACTGCTAGCTCCCTGCTCCACTCCAACTCCAACTCCACTCTCGGATTCTTCACTGTTCAGAGCCCCATCATAAATACGGGATGTGTGGAGGTTTTAGGAAATAGAAGATGGAAAAAAAGAGAAAATGGTTACTAAAAAAATTGAAAATTGGAAGGTATTTGGGGGATTTTTCATCGTATTTCAATCAGAGAAGGTTGAGAATTGAAATTTAGGTTCTTGGGATCTCTCGGTTCGATCGAATCGAACCAGTTCATCTCGGCTCATTTCTGTATTAGATGAACCCAGACCAAACAGTGGCATTTTCGTTATTTAGTTTGAACTCTCGGCTCCGTTAATTAAACTATGCTTTATTCAGCCGAGATGAATTGAGACTTTTGCCATGGAGAAATCAAGGGCCACCCATTTATCCCTTTTCTAAATTTTGATGAGGTACAGTTTACACTTTGGTTTTTTGCTCAAATTTCTGGGAAATTTCTGTATTGCCATTTGCGCTTTTCGTTTCTGGTTCTGGTTTTTGATATGTTAGGATTAGAGTTACGCTTGTATGAATTCTGCGTGAAAAAAATTGTTTCAATGTGTGAAGTTTAACTTTTAGTATTTGAGTGTAATTTCAACTGTTTGCTAGTTCTACTGAACCTGTTCTTTATACAAATACAATTGTATTACACAACTTTCACTGGTAGCCCAGGAGGAATTGTTGTTCTTACACAAAACCCATGAGAATCTGACAAAGAAAACTCTAGTTGGTAGGAATAAGAAACCCTTCATTTATTTCATTTCACTAGGAAGGTCAGGTTTCCAGTTTGGTCAAGCTTGAAACTGTGTGTAACTCAAGGAATAGCTTGAAGTGATGAAACCAATCATTTTTCACAAGCAATGAAGTTACAAGAAAAACCTATTTCTGCTCCTAGTATTGACAAATAATTGAATCCAAGTCCTGTTAGGCCGGATTATACTTTCCTTGTAAAATGAATTGACCTTCAGCTCTAAGATAACAATGTAAGAAATATGGGAAGAAAAATGCAAGCTAGTGTCGTCGACAATAGAATTGGATTTGGATTAGCTAAGTTGGGTAGAAATGGGTAAGAATCAGGAGATGGCATCACACATTCATCTCCATCAAAGTAAACTTTTCGAGGGAAAGCCCATCCATGTTCCAATGTAAATGTTGAATCCTTCTGAAAGATAATCTCTGAGTGAACGTTTCCATTTGGCCCTGCTTGAAGTAGCACATCATTGAAAAATTTTAAGCCATGGAACAGAGCAGTGTCGTCTGCACATAGAAAGGAAAGAAAAATGCAAGTGAATTACCAAGAAAATATCTAAATCAATGAAGTCAGCTTTCCCCTGAGATATTTTCAGGAAAAATTGAAAAGAAAGTAAAGGTACTCACTCTTAGAGATGAAGGGGGTGAGTGGCTTATAAACAAAGCTATAAACTTCCACTGTGTTGTTGAAATTGGGGTGCTCAACAACTAGAGTCCATTGTGAATAGTTAAGTCGATAGTTAAGATTACTGATGGTTATCTTAACCCGCCAATATCCCTTGTAGTTTTCCTTAACATGCCAGTGGACTTGAATTGGACAGTTATGTGCCGTGCACTGCACCACTGGAGCACTGTCATTTGTAGGTGCATTCAATTCCGTTACGCTTTGAAGATCTGATTCGGTCCTGCATCATGCTCCATTTCTAATGGTTACTGAAAAGACATGAATGGATAATTTGAAAAGAGAAAAAAAAAAATTCTTACAGGATACATGCCGTTCTGTCTTTGCAGCCACAAGCACATGCTTTACAAGGAGTAATTTTCGAGTTATAGAAAGATGACATGGAAACACAACAGGTTGGCGTTTGAGAAGCAAGAAACTGTGAGTAAGAGCATGTCACATCCCAAGTCACTGCAAAAAGAAGCAAGGGAGTTTGATGTTCAGTTGAGATGTTAAAAATAATGTGAAAAATAGTCTGGTGGGCATCTCATCCCTTTCAAAGTCCTCATGAATCCTCCCTATCTTTGGAGTTATGAAGATATGTAAGTGCACATAAAACACAGATATCTCTTTTTATAGTTTGGTGTAGTTGTGATATTTACTCAATGCATTAGTTCTTCGACGACCATCAGATGAATAGAAAGCTGATGGCGGCACAATCTTTGCCTGGCTACACGTGTAACCCAGCCCTGGACCATTCAAGGTGAAATTCTTGGGAAGTCTCACTGTATTATTTGAACTACCGGAACGACCAACCGTCAATTGGAAGGCAGAGACAGCAGATGAAGGATCCTGTCCCCAAGATGTCAAAACACCACCTTTGCAGCACATAGCTGCCTGTTTGTTATAAGGAGCACCAGGAAGTAAGTCAACCACTGATGGATCTCTTTTGCAACTGTGTGGTATAGTTTCTGTAAACGTGGAACTCGAACAATCTCCTTGATCAGTAGCTTCAGCTCCCTGCATGGACCAAATGACCTCTTCTTTTGCCCATACCCAACCCAAGGTCCATCCGGGGCTCGTGATATGTCGGTATGTCTGAGAGTTTGTTATAGTCACAGTTGCCTGGAAATTCAACGTTGCATATAGCACATTACTTGTGTCAACCAAACCATAAAGTACAGTTTGTTAGAATAGGATATTCTTGGAGCTTGTGTCAAAGAAGAGACGTACCACATAACCATCTGCAGTCCAGTACATGACATCCCATTTGATTTCGATTTTTCCATTTGGGTCCAGCGGGTCGAATGCCGCTAGAACATCAAAGAAGTGTGACAGTTAGGAACTTGTGTTTGTAACATCTCAGGGATAGTTCATTAGACTGTAGCTTACCTGCTAGAGAAATCAGAAATAAAAAGGAAGTGGTTGAGAAAGTTAGGAGTTTAAGTTTGTCTGAATTCATTTTCCTAACTTGGAATAGACTTGATTTACATAGAAAAGAGATTGGGTGGAGTTAAATGATCCAAAGCCTCAAAAGCAAGCCTTATATATTGCAGTTTTGGGCAATTTCCTTGTGTTATGTTGCTAAGTGACTTTTTTTATAATAATAATCAGGAAATTTTGAACTCTTCAAAGAAACAACACAAACTGGAAAGGAAGAGAAAGTCAACCAAATCTCCTTTTTTTTTCCCTATTTAAATCACCATTAATTCTCCAAATGTTAGAAAAGAAGAGATGATAAGTTCCAAGTAGTATGCTGATAAAAGAGTTTGGTTACAAAACAAAACAAAACAATTTATCAAAGCGACATATGTAAGGTTCAAAAAAACTTTGGACAAGTCCCAGCTTTAATGGAATACACTTTTATTGGTATTTAATGTTCGATTCAACATATTATTGCCAAATGCCATTAATTGACTCTCTGTTGCAACTGCTTACATATGAAGGCGACTGAGACAATTCTATTAGCTCCATTTGGAACAAGCTATATAACAAACCACATTATGTCATTACCAAATTGAAAATGACTGTTATATTCAACCCCATAATGCTCAAAATTCAGATGTCATCTTATTATTTTAAGGCTTTAAAACATTATTGTTAAAATAAAGTCCACGTCCAAGGATTTTTCAATTTTTTATTTGATGTTTTACTGTGTTCAACCTCTTACTTTTTGGGTTAAGTTATTAATGATTATAACTCAATTAGTTGAAGAGGATTATTGACATTGCTCCAACATTTTATCTTAGCTTGAGTTGTGACTGACTAAAGTTGTCATGAATTGAATTGAATAGAATAATAAAACTATATATCTGCAAACTTGTAAAAAAGTTCAACTCTTTTTTATTTATTGTTTATACAACATAGTCTTAATGAATATGTTGGGGTTGCCTAACTTTAGGCACATAAAGATCTGTGTGGCCCAATTTTTGCCAAAATTTCCCTCCTTTTCATGACACATCGTTTCTAAGGAAAGAGACTTTGAATAACTTTGAATTATGAATCAATTTAACAGTTCTCCCACTTCTGCTCCCTTTACATCTACACGATTTGACGTTTTCCTCTTCTTTTTTTCCCTTTAAAAAAAAGTCCCATAACTCACAACTCTCTTATGCCTCTTTTCAAAATTTGAAACTAACATCCCTTCGTTTTAAAGATCTGACCGTTGGTCGGAATTAGAAACGGAGAGCGGAACCCACCGGTCGACGTCGGTTTAAGGTTCAAAGCATACTCGTGAAAACGCCGCCGTTTAGTAATTCAGGCGGTTTTATTACACGAGAGTGTTATGTCAGATGCACCGTCGTCCGTACGCCACGTGTACGGCTGTTATATTTTAATAAATGGGAAAATAATTTTCAAGTGGTACGGCGGCTTTGAAGGAGTCCAGTTGTGGAGGTGGCGGGTCGGCCACCACTTAGTTACCTAATTCCTCACCTTTGTCCTCACACGTCATCTTCATTCACCGTAATTAATGCCTATTTTTCCACGCTGGCTTTGGCTTTTCCTGCCACGTCTCCATCATTATTGGCACTTAGTAATGAGAAGGGAAAAATGTTACATCAGATAACCTTATAGGAAAAATGATCCATGATAAATTTTGTCCAGGGAAAACTATTGCATAGCGTAGGATAGAATATTCGAACCATAGATTTCGTAGTTATTTATATACTCGAATGTCAATTGAGTTAAGTTCAGTTGACAAATCTTAATTTTCATTATTTCTGTTGTATAAAGAAAAAAGTCATTTCTTGTTTGGTTTTTGAAAACAACGAAGGATGTTATGTCACTAACAACATATTATCTATTTATATTTGTCTAAAAATTAAGAGCGGTGGAAAATAAGAAAGGAAGAAAACAATGTGAGAGAATTATTGTATCGAATTGCTTGAATGTTTCTATTTCTTACATGTGGGAGGTCCTATCCTATGAATAATCGTAATTTCACATTTACTAAAATTGTATCCTTCACTTTTAGTCACTAGATTGTGTTATTCTTGTCTTTAGAAACCGAAAAAACAATGTGGATTATTAATACATTAGGAGTGTGTTAGAACAGTGGTAAGATTATATTTTATTATTTTCAAAGTTTAGATCAGCAATTGACATTAGGGTTTTATGCCATTCCATTGAGTTATGCTCAAATGTTATCACTAATTAAAACATAAAGCAATGTTGATTTAAATATTATCCAATTGGTCTTTATACTTTGGTTTTGGTTTGGAAATTATATTGTAGGGTAGGTTGACCGGGGCTGCCCACATAACTCCATGTGACCGACACAATTTGATCATTTGCATTTCAAATTTTGTATTGTTATTTTTCTTCTTCCCATATGAACAGAACATGTTTAGATGTGATGTTTATTCTATTCACTATTTTTAAAACAACAACTACTACAACTTTCATCTCAAACATCTCAACACGTTGTGAAACATCTTTTTTATTTAGATACTTTCCTTAAAGTTGAATACATGCATGTTGAGTTAACTTATAATTATGATTATAGGGTGATTTGATTTTTGGTGTTGGTAAAGTTTAAAGAAATGTAACGAAACTTCTTTGAATTGGAATTTAAAGGTACAGAGAAAAATGAAATTAAAAAACCGATGAGGAATATGCGTTTACTTGAATAATGGTGTGGTGGAGAACAGAAAAGTCAATAAATTGGACTCTCTTCGCTGTTCAAATTGTGATTTTGAACCTCTTCTCTTCAAATATATAAACCCTTCACCATCCCCATTCAATTTCAAGCTCAAACCTTCAAACCCCACAATTTCATTTCATCTCTCTCCACTTCAAAATGGCGGATTCCAAAGTTTCCCCAGTTCCCCTGTTGAAAGATGAGCTCGATATCGTCATACCCACCATCCGAAACCTCGATTTTCTGGAGATGTGGAGACCCTTTTTCCAGCCTTACCATCTCATCATTGTTCAGGACGGTGACCCTTCTAAGGTCATTAAGGTTCCTGAGGGTTTTGATTATGAACTCTACAATCGTAACGACATCAATCGGATTCTGGGTCCTAAAGCTTCTTGCATTTCCTTCAAGGATTCTGCTTGTCGTTGCTTTGGTTATATGGTCTCCAAGAAGAAGTATATCTACACCATTGATGATGACTGCTTTGTGAGTTGATTTGGGATTTTTTTTCTTTTTGTTTTCTTCTTTCTTTTCTCTCTTTCCCCTGTTGTGAACTTTGGATCTTATCTTATCTGATTTGTTTTTTTTTTTTAATTGTTAGTCTTGGTAATGTTGATCTTACCTTACACTGTTTTAGTGTTGTTGATTCGGTTTTAGATTGTTGGATATATGAACTCTCTGCTTAGTTAAGAACAGCTACATGCATGGTGTCAGCGGTGCATTTGTAGATTTGCATGCTTTAAAAGACAAAAGAATCCATTCGTTGGTGGTAGATCTGTCTGAAAGCTCATTCGAGGTCACAAATCAGTTTAGAATTTTTTAACGTAGTTGACTAAAACATGTGGATCTGCTGCGTAATTAGTCAAGCAAGTGATCTTGGATTGCTAGAGCTAAGCTTCTGTCATTTCAGCTTTCTGATCCATGATCTACGCGGTCTGGCTTTGTGGATCCATGTAGTTTTTCTTAGTTCTATATGGGAATGTTGATGTTGAAAAAAAAAATTGTTTTGTTTTGTCTAGAATGGTACAAGGAATGAGTGATGAGATCGTCCTTTCTGGATCTAAGGATTGTTCTTTATTTTGATATTGCAGGTTGCTAAGGATCCATCAGGCAAGGACATTAATGCGCTTGAGCAGCACATCAAGAACCTTTTGAGCCCGGCTACACCACACTTCTTCAATACCTTGTATGATCCATATCGCGAGGGTGCTGACTTCGTCCGTGGATATCCATTTAGTCTCCGAGAGGGTGTCCCGACCGCAGTGTCTCATGGCCTGTGGCTCAACATCCCTGATTATGATGCTCCCACCCAGCTCGTGAAGCCTCTGGAGAGAAATAAAAGGTATAGACTTTTTGCAGTACACTAGAGTTTGGCATTTACTTGCCTAATTATCATAAGTTGATTATTTAGCTACAATATAGGTATGTAGATGCGGTCTTGACAATTCCCAAGTCAACCCTCTTCCCCATGTGTGGAATGAATCTGGCATTTGACCGTGATCTGATCGGCCCAGCAATGTATTTTGGTCTCATGGGTGATGGTCAGCCAATTGGTCGCTACGACGATATGTGGGCTGGCTGGTGCATGAAGGTACATTGTGATTCCATGACTAGATGGTTCTTTCAGTCATTTTCATTATTTTTTTCCGATGTTATGCAATACCTCGATCAAAGCTGATCATATTTGGACTGTGTGGGATCCTTGTGTACTAGGTTATATGTGACCATCTTGGATATGGAGTGAAGACGGGATTGCCCTACATTTGGCACAGCAAAGCAAGCAACCCATTTGTGAACCTGAAGAAAGAATACAAGGGAATCTATTGGCAAGAAGAGCTGATACCATTTTTCCAAGCTGCTAAACTTCCAAAAGAGTGCACCACAGTGCAGGAATGCTACATCGAACTCTCCAAGCAAGTTAAAGCAAAGCTTGGTGGCGTAGACGAATACTTCATCAAGCTTGCAGATGCCATGGTCACTTGGATTGAAGCTTGGGATGAGCTGAACCCATCAGACAGTAAAGCTGCCAATCTGCCTAATGGTGCCCAGAAGTAGATATATCTGACTCAGATTATCAATACTTCTCGAAAGATTGATTTTACTGGCATTACCTTCTGAAGGTACCGGCTTAGCATTCGTTTGGAAGCTCATAGTATTGGTGTAGCGGCATTGTAGAGAATGTAGTATTATGATTCACTTATCATTATGACCTTAGTCACAGTAAAAGAGAGATGGTATGATATGATTTTTATAATTTGATGAGCATTACTTATTTCAGTCTGAGATTGTTTCCTGGGAGATTCAAATGATAATTTGATTTTGTTAAGCTATTAGTCTGTTTTGTTTGGTTTCCTTCGACTTATTTACAATTCTGGAACTTTCATATTTGGCTTTCGAAGCAGTACTGACTATAAAATGGCAAATGTAGTGAATGTTAGTTGTAGAATTGTAGTAGGCTTCCATTTTGTGAACTTGAGCTGTTTTTGTTTAGCATATTTATGAAAAAGGATTTTGTTTGTTTTTTCAGTCAATGATGGAAAAAGATAGATTTGAAAATGGGGGTGGGTAATGGTCAATGATTGATAAAAAGATTCCTCCTTTTTAAGTTCAAAATTTGAATTGAAAGAAACCAAATCTGAGATAGCTAGCTAATATCTAGCTGTAATGAAGAAAAGGGTTTCTTTTCATTCTTGAATGGAAATAAATAAAAGGAACAAAATCCAAGTAAAAAATCATTCCAAAAACTCTTCTCCTATTAGCCTTTACACATCTAGTTAGAGTGCATAAATGGAAGGCTAAACGTAGGTTTGTCTCTAATGTAGGAAATTGATTCAACTTTGAAATTTAATCTATTGGATCTTTTATTCTTTGCTCTAAATTTTGGCAAACACAATGCAAGTATACAAACTGTTTCAACTATCAATCTTTCTATTAAAAAAGAAAAGAGAAATCAATATCGGAGTAGTTCAACTACTTAAAATGTACATCTTGATCTGGTTTGGATCCAGTTTCAATCTCCATTTTATATGTGTTGTTAAACTGAAAAATAATAGTAAGGAATTTTAAAAAAATGTCGAGATCGGAACTTTATAAAGAATAGACTAAACTGAAGCACAAACATTCAGAACCGTAATTTTTTCAAAGTAAGAATAACACAACAATAATTAATCCAAACCAACCAAACAGCGACACGACACCAACAAGGAAAAAAAAATCTTTCTTTCAAATAGAGGAAAATTATAATTAACCAAATCTATTCTTACGTACAATGTCCACTATTCTACCTTGAAAACTTTGGCTATACCTTGAAAACTGATTGTTTCTTGAACGACAAAGACAAAGAAGGAAAAATAAAAGAAGAGAAGAAAAAATTTCCAAATGGAATTGGATGGTAGCAGCGAAAGCATATTGTAAGAACAAAACCTTCAACCTAGGTATATGCAATGAGACATTAAGCACAAGTGTAGCATCATAATCAAAGGGCGAATCTCTGAGGACTACAATAATTGTATAAACTAAATTTTACGACGAAAAATTTTCGGGATTCGACAAGCTAGTCCCAAGATAAAAACATTGGTATTTTAGAAACAACAACAGAATCAGAAAAGAAGACAAGGTTAGAGGTACTAGATAGGAAGATTATACAACAATTTATTCTCTCCTTGGCTAACAAAATGTACCATTGGCATAGGTGTGATGGGTTCAAGCTTCAACTTCTCACTAGCCTTCACGAAGTCTCCTATGCTGAGTCCTGTTACAGAAAATGCATTTGATTTCAGTCAAAGCTATAAGAATCTGTTACGATACATCCTAACTACAATAAAATTTGAAGTATATTGAGATTTAAGTTATGAAACTACGAGACAACCCAAGTAGAACGGCGCACTTGGAATCCCTTTCTCTCTATTTATGACAAAATAGACTAATTCACTAACTAATTACACTTGTTGCCCCTCTGTTCTTAGAATTCTTTTGTCAACGAGAAATTTCACCCAACCATGAGCAAGGGCCTAATTCATGTTGATAGGGATAAGTCTTTCACTCTCAGTCAATAAATGAGTGAAGTAAAAGGACTTATCTACCAATAGCCACCAAAAAGAGTTCCTTTTAGAATAAGCATCAGAAGCATATCATGGGAATCTTAAGGCACATGCAATATATATTCGATCGGAAGTTTAGACAAAAAATTTGTTTTTAGGTTGATCAAATAAGCTCTTAATGCAAGCCACATTTGATTATGATAATGAATCTAAAAACAATCTAAAGGTTAGCCTCCCCGACAACATCAGATCACTTACATAGTCCTCCGTGGTTCTGTTGGTAGAAAAGAAACACTCTCATACTACAATAGGCAAAGAATAACACGACAACGTAGAATTAGCAGTGATGACCTTAGCAATTTGTTGTAGCATTCTTCCACTAATAGTGATGGAACCGGTTTTCTTGTCTGGCTAAGAAGAAAAAACAAGTACTTTCTAGATTACTTTTAATTTGGGCTCCAACTTTATTGATCTCATTGATCCTGATAACACAAAGAACAAGGAAGTAAATGCCAGTGTACTTTCCTATACCTTACAATTGCCATTGTACTTGTCAGTGCTTGAACCCAGAACCCAGTGAGTATTACTATCAAAATGAAACTATCAGACATCAACAAAAAAAAATGAAGAGAAATTGGGATCCTAGGAATAAAGCCAGAAAAAAGGTTGCTTGTGAAGACAATGTTTGAGTGCTTAGGAAACCTTTAGATCTCAAGTCAATACATAAAAATTATAATCTATTCCGTAGAGCACAAGTAGCTTTTGGATGAATATTAATCGGAATGAAAAAAAGTATAATGTTATTATTTATTTACCTGCATGGAGTGCCTCTGATGTTCCACTCGCTGGAGTTGTGATGAAAGTTGTAGCAAGTCAATAGTTGGAGTGCGTTCATAGGAAATGTTAGCTTTAGGATTTGCCAAACCTGATCTATGAAGAACCCTACCAGGAATCTGAAAGGTGACAGTACGATCACTACTTTCACACGTCGGTATGGGACCCATTTGAGCTTCACCCATCCCCGAGGCAAATTTACTCGTAATCCCAGTTGAAGAAGCCTGTGGGCTCACTCCCATGAGCTTTTCGGAGAGTTCGCTCATGCTATAATTCGATTGACTCTCGGACATGATGAAAGCACGAGGAATGTGAACTATGGATGGATGGTTCGATGCACTTTGTGATTGAGATGACAGAAGAGAGAGAGCACAACCAGAGTCTGGAATTCCAGAAAGTCCTTGGATGGTTGATGCTGCATCATAAACTCCAAATTCTTCGCTTGATAAGGTAGTTTGGTGGAACAAAGGATGTGTATCAATATGGGGACCTCCCACATTATGTGAATATTGGCAAGTTGTCTCACTTAACATGTTTACTGTAGGTGCTGTACTAGTTCCATTTTCTTGGAAAGGAGGAAGCTGTACTTCAAAATCATAGGGAAGCAAGGGAGATTTCACATTCAAATGCCTGTTGCTCAGTGAAGTTGCAGATATAGAATTATAATCACTCTTGCCCTCAACTTTTATACGCTTACACCAATCGTTTTCTCCAAGCTTCTCTGGATAATACAGACCACTGGACAGTATATCTTTGCAGATAAATGAAGTTGCAGTCAACGTTTTCTCCTGAAATCTGCCGTCTCCAATACCTAAAAATTTCAATAGGTATTGTGAATGTTAATAATGTTACATGGCTAAAAAACATGGGCCGACAACTAATTCAGTATTTTGAAAACATAAAAGGAAGGCAGTATGCTTAGTGCTTACAAGGAGATGAGATTAAAAGTGATGATTATTTCAATGAAAAAGCGAAGATTTATAATTTAGAGAAACTAATACAGGTACTGGTAACAAGTATCGTGAATCAAAGAATATTTATAAAGATACTGTAAACAGAATAATCAGATTCAAAACAAATAAATGAAACATGTCAACTAGATGTTGAAGGTATTAAAACAGCTAGGCAATTAAGCAGCACATGTCCAGGATGGAGGGCTGTCAGGAATCTCTGACTTTGAATCTCTCGTGTCATAACTTAAAAGATTTAAGATAGTGCCACACAGTTACTGTTGATCCCAATATTGTAAAACTTTTGGTTAGTAAACAAACAATAGTTGTGCAGTTCTCATTTAGTTCAACCCGATGCAGCTTTACCAAATTTGGTATTGTCTCAGGGAAACCTCAAAAAGATAAGTTGCAAGAAGCAAAATGGTCATTGGGTCAGCTTTGAACGTTTGCATTAAAATCGTGTTTGAGAATGAACTCAAATATATGAAAAACTAGATGCCATTATAAAGCTTATTCAGTAAGGGCACCAATGCAACTTAGGTTGCTCCAGAGTTATCTAATAACATTAGGGGCACAACTGGAGGAAAAGGACAAACAAAGAATAAGACAATTCAGCAACAAGAATGAAATTCAAATGATGACAATTACCATCAACCAAGTTGTTAAAAGTAATGACAGTCGATGGAACACTTGAATGACTATTTACTCACCAAATGGATGCATGATTTCCAAGAGAATTTTGAAAACTTTTTCTCAGTTTGATCTTGTCAAACCCAGTATCCAAATGTCGTTAAAGTAGAGCTCTAAAATTTATAAATTCTTCATCAGTTATTAAGGGAGATGTCATGATTCTTTTATTTACCAGCCCTGAGCATTTGAAAATAACCAAACATATGGTATTTGACCGGTTAATAATCAGCAAATGCCAATTTCCTGAACAATTACAGGTTATTCGTGTGGAATACCCAAATATTCCATGTATTCTAGTAGTCATTACTACAGATATACTATGAGATGAGTAACCATTTTAACCAGAATTTTTTGTTGAAGAAAAACTTGTTTGAAAATCTCCTAGGTTCCGGTATCAGATGTCATTATGCATGGCAACATAAAGGAAAAATTCATCAACCAAGTACGCAACCAAATTCCAACAACGTTTAAATAAACAGCTGTAGCACTTTACTTTCACTTTTAAATGAGGTTGTTGGCTTGTACGATCCAAATCAAGCAAATAATAATGACAGTTAGAACAGAACCATCACAATCTCATTCACTCCCCACCCCCCTTCCCAAGAGCGAAAGCATTAGAAGGTTGTCAAGAAATGATTCACAAGAAGAGCTAAAAGAAGGGAATAAACTCTCAAAAAGTTAGGTGTTCTTCAATTTCAACTACGCCTAGCCATGAAATTGTCTTCTAAAGTAATTTTTCTTGGGTAAGAAACAACAACTTCAATGAGAGAAATGAAAGAAAATATAATAGCTAGCACAGGCACAACTTCACCTGGTGAGATTTTCATTAGTAAATTTTGTGATAAGGGGAAAGTTGTGTATGGATCATGAGAGTCAGAAACAGTGAGATGGAACGATGAAGAGTTAAAGAATATAGATGGAAAATTGATATGGAATATGCTATAATACCATTATAAGGCTGAAGCAACCTCTGTGCCCTTCCTGAGTGAAAACTGACTTGAGGCTTTCTTCTTCGTTCATTATGGCCTGCAAGCCGTTTTCGACAGCTGCGTTTACCATCATCAAATTCAACAAGCAAATGAAACCTGAAGGTAAAAACAAGCCCTTTAATCAAGCAGCAACCTTAGTCATAATCCCTAAATCAAGCTGACTAATCAAGGTAATGTATGTCTGAATTCATTATACGCCCATCGGCCAACATAATGGGAAAGAGCAAGTTCTAGGATCCATAGTTGAAATAAAGATCAGCAAAACGCTCACTCCTCTCAAAAAGACCAAAAATGCCCGTTGAAGAATAGAATGATAATTTGAGGTGATTCCATGGGAGAATTTCTATCTAAATATCATTCTTTGGTGCTTTTTCATAGCAATTGTGAGGAGTTGAAAAAATTATGAGAGAAAATGGATAAAAATATAACCAACCTGCTGCATTGCTGACAAAACCTCTGTTCTATGCCATTCACAATAACTTTGGCAGTCTTTGAATGAACCTCACAAACTTTATGCCTCTTGTGGTAGTCTTTAGAGGAGCTGAGATCTTTGTTACAACCATAGACTTGGCAAAACGCAGTCTGGAAATTCACACCTTGAGATCGCATTTTCTTATGAGAAGTTGATGATTCAGTGGAAGATGAAATTGCAGCTCTCTTGGAGTATTTGGAACTGTGAGCATCCCCTTGATCAATGAATCTGCCTAGCTTCAAATCAATAAGAGATGAATCTCGATTGTTAGAGTCTACAATGGAGCCAGAGAGTTTCGAAGTGGACTCTTCTTCTCCATGATGTGGATGAGAGGTGGGAAGAACCAGATTCAAGTTTCTCCCTCCATCAGTTTTAGTATTCAAGACATCACTGACAGAATCATCAGGTAATTGTTTTCCAACCATTTGGGGAAATTCCAGTTCCCCAAAGCTCTGATTCTCCACATGCTGAGCACCACTTGTAAGAAGCATGTTGTCCCCAAAACTACATGGGTTCTTGAATTCCCAACCCAACAAAGAATATTTACTTCTCAGTGGTGAATTAGTAGATGAATTCATCTCATCAGACAGAAATCCCTTCCCTTGAGAACCATAATTCCAGGACTCCATTATACAGAAAGATCAAAGCTTATGAGTTCTCAAAAGAAACCCACCTTAATAAACAGGCAAAACACCATCTTCTTTCTTGTAAACTTCTTCAACCCCAACAAACTCAACTCATATCATAGTTTCCAAATCATCATTAACAAACAAAATCTAGGTTACATTAAGAGCCATCAAAGCAATCAGCATAATCCCCAGAAACCCCCCCACCTCCCTCCACTAAGCATAAATAGAAAGAAAGCTACAAAATTATCTTCCCCAAGTAACCTTCGATTTGAAGCAATCAATCAATTGGGTTAAAAAAAGAAACCCATCTTGGAGAATCCAAATACAGACAACTGAAATGCACAAGACGACAAAAGAATTTCTGAATTTCACGTGAATGGAAGAGCTCAAGAGACAAACAAGAATGCTCAGCTCAATGAAACGAATGAAGTATGAGCAAGACTACAGTACATAGATTGAAAATGGGAGCATAGTTCAAGATTTAATTGAAAACAAAAAAGAAAAACCTGAATAAATGAAGCTAAAATTGGTTCCCTATGATCGGAGAAACGAAGAGAAACAGGGGTCTGTGGGTTTGGAGAAAGATGAGAATATGAATGAAAGAAACCTACTTTAAAGAACGTACATACACAATGGTAATATACTGGCAAGGATTTGCACAACATAAAGTTATAAAAATAAAGAAAAAAGGAAAACCAAAAAGTGGATTTGAAACTTGCCAAAATCCTTGGATGTGGGCTGAACAGTGAAGTTCTATTTTGAGGAAGATTGGTATAATAAACCTTGATTTACACTTCAAAGTTACTTCCTTTCTTACTAATTTGATCATATTTCTGTTTGATCACCGACCCTTTATCCATCCTCACAACATGAAAAGGATTTCCTTTTTCTTTTTCCTTTTTCTTTTTGTTGGCCAATCTAATATCTTTGAGCATTAAATGAAACTGTGATAATATTATGAACACATATTTAATTTCAACCTGCCTTGGTTCATAAGGAAAAAAGAAAAGAAAAAAAAAAAAGTGCCCAACTCAGTTAGCTTTTGAGAATTGATTGTTGTTTTAGGATAAATATGAAACTATGACATGGCAATTGCATCCAGCTATGTTGTATAGTTTTCACTTAATTTGGGAATATTACCTTTTCTTTTGTCCAATTTTCATAGCTGAATTTGGTTTCATTTAATCCTTTTAACATCATAGTTTTATCTTCTTTATTTGACTTTTATTTTAACTTAGTTGATATGTTTCGTCATTTATACCTTTCATTTAGACGATCCTCGTTAAGAACTTTGAGACAAAGGTATAACCACTTAAGATTTATAGACTAACTGTATCTAAAATCTACACGATAAAAGAGTATTTTTTCTCTTCAATTTTTATCTTTCTATTGGTACTTTTATCCCAAGTAAATATATACTTATGGTGATGTTTATGCCACATCTCCTAAAACAAATACTATAGTGAAAGAGAATAATTTATAGATAGCATTCTAATATCCCAATTATTTGTACTATGCATTTGCCGTTCCACACTGTTTTGGTGCATGTGTCTTGTAGTTAGTTTATTGTCTTAGTTTTTGACATAGATGTTTTACTTTTTCAAAGATTCAATTTTTCTCCCACTCTACTAATCAACTTGTCGTCTTCATATGTAAGTAATAATTTGATATAACAGGTGATTTCATTTTGAATGTCTTGATAATACGAACAAATATATACTAAAATAATTCTATTTGGAAATGCAAAATGTAACGTTAACGTCAATAGAGTATTATTAAAAACACATGGCGTAGCATTGAAAAGCATCGTACAAACTTTTGGAAAAATTGAAGAACTATTCATATTCACATGCATATGCAAAGTCATGCGTGTGTAACACATCATCAAATGAAAGTGTATATAAGTTGAAAAGCCAATAATATTTAATTATTTCATCACAAAGAGACCAAAAGAAAGAGTTTGAAAATAAAATCATCACTATAGAAAAGCATGCAATTGCAATTACTAATGACATAATAATAATAATAATAATAATAATAATAATAATAATATCAAAAAGAGTTGACCAAACCAATAATTTGGGGAATAATGAGAAGAGAAATTAGACCCACATCCACATTCTAATCATGAATGATTAACAAAGACTTGAAAAAGCTTATAACTATCAACAATAACTAATATATACTAATTAAACCCCATGTTAAAGAAAACCTTCAAAAACATCCTATTTGATTTTCTTTTCATTATTTGTTGGAAACATCTTTGTGTGTGTGTGTTTGTTTATATGGGATGTGAAAAAGTTAGAAAGCATCACCCCCCCCCCCCCCCCCACTAAATTTAAAATGAAATAATAATAATAATAATAATAATGTATGGTTTCACATCCAAAAGGGCACTTGGCAACTTATTGTTAATGGGGGAAAATGGGGTCCATCAATTAACATCCTCACATATTTGACAAACCCCATCTTGGTGGGGGTCACTTATCACATCCCTTCATTAGAATAAAAGCCCTAATAGGAACTTTCCCCTCTAGTGGATTCATCTAAAGCTTCCATTTTTCTTTTTCTTTTTCTTTTTTTCTCTCTTCAACTCTATACGTTTTGTATTTACTTTCTCATATTTCGATCTTATCTTTCATGTTTGAGTTTCGTTTCAATTTGATCTTTTAATTAATTAAACCGAAGATAAAAGGCAAGTACTTAAATGAAAAGTCGAGATCAAAAGTGTGGATCTTGAAACCTAGACAAATTGATACAAAACTCAAACTTTCGATTGTTTCTAAAACTGTAACACCGTAGAATCTAGTGACTGGACTGGAACCAAACTAAGACTTGATTAAAGTATTGATTAAAAGAAAAAAAAATCGTAACATTTTGAAATTTAAAGGACTAACATTTCGAAATCTAAATATGAAATAAAAAGTCAAAGAACAAAAAAGAACGTATGTTTTTCTACATTAATATTGATTATATATAAATATAAATATAAAGAATGGAAAAAGAAGCGTAAGATGTTTTAAGAAATTTTGTTTTATTTTGGGATATTTTTATCATTGTCTACCGATGCATATCGTAGAAACGTATTAGTATATATTCATAAATAAAAATCTGAAATTTTGGGGTGTGTTATTTATAATAACTATTTCTTTAAAATTTGTTTGAAAAAGATAATATGGATAAAAGCATATTAGTTGTTGGGGTTAGGAGTGTTAGGGTATATGGTGAGTAGCAGCAGCAGCAACAACAATAATAGATAGATAGATAGATATAGATAGATAGATATCCAAATGAGAAACAAAGGGTGATGGTGTCCAACTCAAAGTGCCACCCAACTTTCCCAATACAAAAATCCCTTTTGTCTTTTACCCAACCACTGCTGGGCCATCCCCATATGGCTCCATTCTTAAATAAATTAATATCACACACACCATTTCCTTTTTCTAATTTCCTTTTTCTTCTCCAATTTCATAACTTTAATTCATTTTTATTTTTAAAGTTCAATCAAACTCCCTTTTGTGTGTGAGTGTGTGTGTTTTTCCCCTTTTTCTTCTTTCAAAATCATTGTTGTTTCTTGCAGTTAGGAATCTAATTAATGGTTCTAAACAAACAAAATCCTTATCTTCATCATTGAATATCCTAACATTAAGATTATAAGATTTTGAATTATTTTTTTTTCTCTCTCTTTTGATATTAATTTAGACATGTGTTTTTTTCTAAAGAAAAGAAAATGAAGAAGGGCTAAATTTGGATGCTGACAAAGGGGTAAAGGGCTTCCTTCCTTCCTTCCCTTCCTTCCTTCCTTCCTTCCTTCCTTCCTTCCTTCCATGCAATTAGTTCTTTCTAAAATGTTGGGCAAAGTTGGAAGGAGAGAGAACTGCCCCCTCCTTAAATAGACTATAAAATCTAATAAATTTACACTTTTGTTTTTTTAAAAAAAAAAAAAATTCCCTTTTTTTGTGATTTATATTTGATGGGTTTTTGTTTTTACATAAATAGTTTTAAGAAAGTAAACATTTTGATTAGGTTTTTTTTTTTTTTATATATATATATATAAAACTTAGTTTTGGAGACAAACATCAATGAAAATGAAAAAATTGAAAATGATGGTAAGATGAAAGAACATATCATCTCTCCCTATCCACTTTTTGAATTTACATCAACTTGAAAGGGAAGTTTTCCTATTTTACTTTTAAGAATTGAAAAGTTACTTACACCCAATCACTCATTTAATTTTCTTGTTTTTTTTTTAAAATATTAAATTTTCTATAAGTTTTTTATTTTTTATTTATTTATTTGGTGTGAGGAGAGGGAGCATCTTTTTCTTTTCTTTTTTTTTTTTCTTCTTTTTTTGCTAACTCTAAAAATGAAAAATGATGTCCACTACCTACTTCATTGAAATGTCACTGTCAAAGGTGGAGAATTTCAAAGCAAACTTTTGTAGAAATGGAAGAAGATTGAAATTTTTTATTAGGATCTCAAGAGAGATATTGTGAGAAGAAATTTAAATGTGAGAATGAATGGTAGGGAAATAAACTCCAACTATAAAATATTTATTTTCATTTCGACCCTACCCCTTTCATACAATCTCATCAAACTCTCACATCTTTCATGCTTTACCCATCATACATAATTTGTTCGATAATATCGTGTTTTTGTCTATATCACTAATTACGTAATGAAAAACTTATTTTAATTTAGTTTTGTGTTTGTGTGTTTTAGTTTCAAAGACACATGGAATATTGGAATGAAAGAGTTCGAGTACTCTATAACCGGTTAGTCGAATGTATATATATATATTATAACTAGTTATTGTTTATATATACTTTTAAATAGCTTGGTATCTAAATAACTAAGCTTTTTAAAGTGTGTCTAATAATGAACGAAAGTTGATTCAGTAGTGCTAAGATGACCTACATCTCAGAAGTTGATCGTTCAATCCTCCACTCCATAGTTTAAAAAGGTGTCTAACAATAACTAACAGTATGTATGACAAACTAACAATAACTAATAAAGGTAAAGTTACAGTCTTATCAAGTCAATAAATCTCAGATTTTCATCAAGAAAAAAAGCTCCATCATATTTAAGAATGTAACGCATAAAGAGCATAAGAGAGCAAACAATTTGCCACATGATTACTCGAACGACCAATAAAATTGATCTCTAATGTTAGACTATTAAACTCTACTCTAATCGAATCAAAACTTTGATATTAGATCACAGTAGAGTCTGATAGGTTTATGAATTTTTAATTTAAATTTCAAAAAATTTATAGAAAGTTTTAATTTAATTAGAATCATTACATGTTTTAGATACAAATTTAAACTATATAACTTCCAAGCTTATTACTACCTACCGCTTTCCTAGGCCCAATCTAGAAACGGGCCGACATCCATCAAGGGATCTTGGGCTTTCTCTGAATGGGCCGATATTCACGGCCCACAAAACTTCATTTCCAATTGGTTGTGATGACATGGCCATGCTAGAATTATTCTTATTTATTTTTTTACAGATTCTTTTTCTACAACCCCTTATAAATAGTTTTAACTTTTTTTTTTTTTTTTATGTTTGTTATTTATTTCTTTTTTACTTTACTTTGACTGCCAATAATTCATTCAAGAATATTTTTTAAAATTTTTGAATGTTTCAACACCAAATATTAACGGGTTTCTATTTTTGAAAGTTTCAAATAAATAGGTTGAAATCGAATATTTAGATGAGTTGATAAACATTTTCAACTTTTTCATACCGTTTATTTTAGATGGATACGGAATTTAATTACAAATATAATTTTAAGTTATATATATATATGTTGTGTAAATGCCATTGAAGAAAGAAAGTAAAAGAAGCAAATGGTATAGACATAGATTCTCATTATTCTTTTAGAAAGTTGTCCATGTAACATGAAGGCCACCATGTGGCCATATGTTTATATATATAAGAATCAATGGGGGTAGAGATAGGGGAACGAGGAGTGTGACGGTATAAATCAGGCACATTAGCTTGTTCTTTCGGATACTTCAAATGGCTATATGTTTAGTTTCTAAGTTTTGAATTTGAGTACAATCTAATTTTTATGTTTCAAAATATCACTAGATATTATTCATTTTTAGTGTATAATGTATGTTAATTAATGATTATTATAATCCATTCACCGCTTAAAAAAAGACATATCCTAAATCTGTATTATTTTCAAACTAATTATAAACGAAACCAAAAGCTAATTCCAAAACTTTACACAATTATTCAATTAATTACAATGGTTATCAAAACCAAGTCAATTAATGTTTAATAATATACTTTTAATTATGTGATTAATTATATATACAGTAGAATGTTACATGCATATTTTAGCTTTAATTAATCCATGAAAATAATATTGGGTTCATAAGATAATAACAAAACTCTCACAGTCCATAATTAAAAGTGTTTTGCCATTAAAGAAAGAGACGGTACAATCTCTTGGCATCATCATCACATACACAACTTAAAATGAAAAATTGATGGGATGTGCATATAATAATGGACACACACTTTAATATGATATCTATATATATATATATATATATATAGAGGGAGGGAGGGAGGGAGAGAGAGAGAGAGAGAGAGAGAGAGAGAGAGAGAGAGAGAGAGAGAGAGAGAGAGAGAGAGAGAGAGAGAGAGAGAGAGAGAGAACTTTTTTATTTTCTAAAGGGTACTATATATCTCATGTGATGTGTGGGATCCCCCAATATATGATAAATAACAATAACATATAGTTGAAAAATCTTAGAAGAGAGGACAATCAAATCAATTTAATGTACAATGAGAGGGACCCCATTATCAATACATATCTATGCCATAAATTGTACACATTTATATATTTAACTATTGTAACAATCTAATTAAATCAAATCTACTCTTAATTAATTACCTATTCAATAATCTCTACATGGTTAAATTAAACTTTTCACAAATATTTGGTTCTTAAGTTAATAAAATCTAACTTTGGGAATCCATTTTATCCTAAGGCTAGTTTATAAGAACTTAGCTTACGTATAAAATATTCTTCTAGCCCTTAGCTTATGTGCCTCTTTTCTTCTTGTTTTAAAGAAAACATAGCTTTATAAAAACAATAAACAAACAATGTACAAGTACAACATCATAAAAATTTATGGTACAATTGGTACGTAAGTCGTTTTAAAGCAATAAATCCTAATGAAAAGTAGGTTTTTTTAGGACTATATATACTTTATTATTTATGTGTAACAACAAACATATATACTAGTGGTAGCTATGAGGGAAGCTTTGTCTCAATTCCACATAATGAAAATTAAAAACAATATATATATATATATATTTAGCATATTCTTTATATGTATATATGTTTTTGAATATCAGTCCGTGTGAGGTATAAGTAGGAATTTGACTTCTGCCAATAAAAGTTTAGTTCAACTTACATAAATATATGTTTAAAAGTTACGACGTGTGTGATTCAAATCCACTATTCAAGTTGGGTTAAAAAAATTGGTTTCCAATTTCAAAATTTGTTAGAATTAATTGGGTTGATTCATATGTTTATAAAACAAATGATAATAGTAATTAGAATTATATATTAACTAATCGATTTCTTGCGATTCTGAACCATATATTTGTATATATTCAAACAAAAATATCACTTTTTTGTAGGGCTAATTTTATGCAAATACGATCGCGTACTAGAAAAAGTTAAAATCTTCTTGTCGCATATAAAAACATAACGTTATGTCTTATTTGTCGAATATAGAAATATGATGTTATATTTTTCTCTATTATATATATTATAAACTAAAAGAAGGTAAGTTAATTTATACTCTCGACTACTTAACTTAGCTTCATCAAAGTATGTGTGACAAATATCACATCTGATTCAATTTTCTCTCTTCTAAATAAAATTACCGTTGTTGTTGTTGTAACGTAAAGATCAGATCATAATTTTGCCTAAATTTTAACTATATCTAACATGTACCCATACAAAGTATGATTTTTTTTCTCTCTCTTTTTTTTTCCACCTCTTGTTCCCTTCCTAGTTGGCTTGGCCATGTGAAAATTACTTTCATCCACCTCTCTTTCATTAAAGCCAACCTTTGTACCAAACAAACCACACTTTCAACACTTTGTATTCACTTTTATTCCCTTTTATTCTCACCTTCCTCAATACAAGTTTTCCCTTAGTTTCTTTTATGGGTTATACTCACGTGAAACCCTTAAACCTTTCTCTCTAATTTCATTTGAGACAAATCTTTTGAAATGTCCAATCGTTTCTACCCAAAGGACAGAGCAAAAGAAAATGTATGTGGAATAGATATGACCCATGTGACAAGACCCGACCCAAAATGAAATCCGACCTATCTTTTTAATTTTAAAACATAAAAGTTTTGTGATCTTTTGTCTAAATGAAAAATTACATAATTATCCCGATCGGTACGATATATATTCATATTCTTCTTCGATTGTCGCTACTCTCGCAGCTCTCATTACTTATCTCCTTTCTTTTTACATATTTCTTCGAGTTGTCATTTCTTTAGTATTGAGTAGCGAAAGTAGCAAGTAGCTATAATTGAACAAAAGGAAAAGAAAACAAGAAAAACAATAGGGTCTAACCTGGATGTAACCCCGTCCCGCCAATTGTCTACTTAATTTAAAATTGTCTATTTGACACAAATTTTGACTATTCTTTTTTAAAAAAGATTATTTTTTTTTTGTCATGTGATAAAGGATGTGGCCGTAGGAAGATAGGTGTAACCCAAGATTACACCTAACATTGACCTTACATTAAACATATCATAAAATACAACAGGATGGATTATTCCATAACTTCGAACATAACCTTGTTAATTCTTTTAGTTTGTATTTCAAGGAAACCTCAATTCCAAGGGAGACAAACTGGGAAAATGAGCTCAAACACCTCTGGAGGTCTCACATTCCACAAAAATGTAAATTCTTCATTTGGACCATGGTTCACCAGAAGCTCAATACTATGGATAATATCCAAAAGAGGAACCCAAGCATGTGCCTCAACCCAAACTGGTGCATCTCCTGCCGATCCTCAAACGAAGACATGAACTATTTATTCATCCTCTGTCCTATAGCCCACAGACTTTGGAATCTTTGGAGCTCTGAAACAAGCATTCCTATGACCAGCACAAATATAAAAGACCTTTGTCTATGCCTATGCAGGTTAACAGGCAGCAGTGCAAAGAACATCATCAGCTTCAATGCAGCCATAGCTACCTTATGAACAATTTGGATACGAAGAAACAATCTTATCTTCTTAGAAAAAGTCTCAACCTATCAAAACGCTTGGGAAGATATTTGCACCCTCACTGGAAGTTGGTCCTCAAAAAGCAAAATACTCAAAAATTACAGTCAAGCTACATTAGCATTAAACATAAATGCCTTATGTAATCTTCCTATGTAAAAAACCTTTGCAACTCCTTATGGTAATAAAATTTGTGATAGGGCAGCTCTTCTCTAGCTCCCTTCACTAGTATCCTTTCAAAGAAAAAAAAAATCTTTTAGTTTGTAATCTACTTTTTAAAATTTATTTTTTGTCTTCTGAATTTGACTAACCATCTTCTTTGTATTCAATTAAAAGAGTATATACGACAACACTGATGTGATAAGGCTCTGTGCTTAGACATTCGAAGCGTCCATAAGAGAATCTTCGAACACTACTCGTTTAGGTGGTTGAATTCAAAAATAAAAAAGAAAAAAAGAAAAGAAATTGAAAAGAAATAATAGAAATTCGATGAATGGGTGTCATTGTTGGTTATGATATCATGTTGTGAGGCTTTTACACCAAGTTGGGTGTTCATAAGTCAAAAAGTTGGACGTAAATTTGGTGCAAACTATGGAAGCATTCCCGTTTCTGTCGGATTCATTTGATTCATTTTTTATGGAATAATCTTTGACAAAATAAATAAAATAATAATAAAAATTTAGTACTTCCAAATATTTTAATATAATTATTGAAAAAGAAAATAGAAATTTAGTTTTTACCCAAAGAAATTTAATAATCAAACCCTTTTTCATCCTTTGGGGAAAAAAATGAAAAATAATGTATGAGCCATAGAGAGATTGACACGTGTAAAATGTAAAAGAAAGTAACTTTTTAAGATTAATATTAACGACCATCAGACATTGACATGTAACTCAGACAGTGTATAGTTATTTCAATACACATCAATACCCTAGGAATTATTACTTACAACATATCAAATCCATAAAATATAAAACTTATAAAAAAAAAATAAAAAAAAAAAGAGAGAAAATTTCAATTCACACACCCTTTAACGTGGTGTATCAATTTGTACCCTAAATTTTGTTAGAAATGTATCAATTATTTTTCTAGGATTATATTTAAAAACAGTTGATGCATCAATATATTCATTTATGTATTTGTATAAACCCTTTGAATTTCGATTTACGAACGATTAGAAAAGAAATCTTATAAACATGATTGAAAACACAGTGTCTTGTTCAAAAAAAAAAAAAAAAAAATTACCGAAACTAATTTTAAAGAAATTTGGATCAAGAGTCTAAAAATGATATATTAAATTGTAATTAGTCTCATACACAAAGTTTATCAAGATAAAACGTATTGAAATTAAATGTTTAGACTTTCAATTGAAATTAGAGGGGAATAGGGTTGGTTATAGATTAGGTGTGGTTATTTATATGAAAAGAGAGATACAGTTAAAAACCTGAAAGAAAAAGAAGATCTATAGTGGTTAAAAAAAGGTTAAAATGTTTTTTCTTTTCTAGTTGAGGGTTTTTTTTTTCCAAGTGTGTTCTGATCTCTTTTCTCGTGTAATCGTTTTCTTTTGATGTTTTTAGAACGAAAAATCAGAAAGAACTGAGAAGGGGTTGGTCAGTTTGTTTGCCAAGACTAGAAAGAGTATATATATATATTTACACACACATATATATATATAATTTGAATATATATTAAATAATATGGGAAGAGGAAGAGTTGAATTGAAGAGAATTGAGAACAAAATTAACAGGCAAGTCACTTTTGCAAAGAGAAGAAATGGTTTGCTTAAGAAGGCTTATGAACTCTCTGTTCTTTGTGATGCTGAACTTGCTCTCATCATCTTCTCTAACCGTGGTAAACTCTTTGAGTTTTGTAGTGGCTCTAGGTATATGTTTTTCATTTCATTCTCTCCCCCAATTTTCCATCTCTTTGTAATATTATCTCTCTCTCTCTCTCTCTCTATATATATATATATATTAGCCTTTTGTTTTTTGTTTTTGGTTTTGCATCCATCCATCTTCTCTTCTTCTGTATAAGCATCTATATATGTGTGTATTTCAATTTATAACCCTAATCATGGCTCAACTAGTTCTACTCTCTCAAGAAATAAGATCTGTATGTGTTTTACAACTTGATGATACTTCCACTAGTTGATCTACGTATTTTATATAATCTCTTTTCAATTTATAGATCTGAGTCGTTTTCTTAAACATTTTGAAACGAAATTAACAATTTTTGATGTGTATTTATCAAACAAAAGAAGAAAAAGTTGAGTATATATGTAAATTGATCGAGTAATTGAGAGGATTTGTTTTGATGCCCTTTAAAAGAGGAATTCTTTTTTTATTTTTTTAAGATGATTTGAATAATCATCTAATTGTTGTATCAAATAATTTGAAAAAATATTAACTATTGTAAGATTTATGGGATGTGAGTTTAATATATAATGTTATGTTTAGTTCTTAATTAAGAGAGATGATCAGTACCCTTTTAGATTCTAATCTTTGTAGAGATATATATGATATGGGTTTATGGGTTTTTTTTTTTTTTTTTATTATTATTATTATTACTATTTGGGGTCCTTGGAAGTGATTTGATAACATGAAATGTATAATTATTGTTTAATTTTGGTTTTTGTTGTGTGTTTCTTCAAAATTTTCAAGATGGATTATTATGGCTAAAAGAAGGAAAGTTGGGAGTTCATCATTTTCCCCCTAGTTTTGAGGAGTGATTCAGGATATTAACCAATATTATTATTTTTTGTTTAATTATTGGGGACTGTGTAAAATAAAAAGTTATTAAAATTCTGAAAATTTGTTAAGAACTAAAAAGTACTTTGTTTGTACTTTGATTGTTTACTGTTGTGATTTCTGTGGCAGATCAGAGACATGATGTTTGAAAGCTGAGAGACTTAAAATAATTATTCCAACACCAAAAAAACAGAAAGTAAATAAAAATAAATAAAATCCTTTTCATGGTCTTCTTTGTTCTAATGAATTTTGTAGTAATCAGTAGCAATTATATATTCACCTTCTGTTTTCTTTATTGATAGGGTTTTGTCATATATTGTTTATATCTTTGAAGAAAGTGTATCTTTTTGCCTATTGTGCATTTTGTTTCTTCAATTTTTCTTCCTTTTTTTTTTTTTTGGAGCACTTTAAAAGTTGGATAAAAGAGATGTTGTTATCCTTTTTGTTTTATAAAATCATATATTTGGGGTTACGTTATTATTACATTAAAGAAGATCATTGGATATAGTTAGAGAAAGGTTGTTGGTAGATAAATGTTAAGAAAAGTTCTAATTAACTTTGTTATGTAATGTATTGACTTTAATGTTTATGAGAGTGATATGTTGATTGATTAATATTTATCCTAAATCCCTTTAGTTTTTCTTTTCTTCTTGTTTTGTTTGTGATAAGCATGACTAAAACGCTCGAGAAATATCGAAGGTGTAGTTATGGTATAATGAATGCTACCCATCAAGTAAGTGAGAATCAAGTAAGTGTATAGCCTTTTGTCTTCGGTTTCGAACTTATTTTGTAATATTTTTGGGTAACATTTTACCTAGTTGGAAATTCTTTCTTTAGATGGTAAAGTTTTATAGACTTGTATTATTTTTTATCATATGATATAATCTAAACATTATTTTATTTTTTTCTTAATGAAAATTGTTGATTCTATTAAAAAACAAACCTAAATATAAATTTTGCTAAATCATGAATAAATGAAGTCCAGAAATATGTTTGGAGATACATCCAGACCCTAACACACACTCCTTTTAACTCTCAATGTCTTTCAAAACATCATATGACAGACAATATATAAGATTTTTGGCTGTGATGATTCTGACCAATAATATTATGCAATCATAGGATATTGTGTCTTAAATATATAAATATATATAACAAGCATTATTGTAGCATATATATCTTGGTCTACTTTTTTACCTAGGCTTTATGATATATATATTATTTTTGATGTTTCCCGCAAGCAGCCACAGAGCTTTGATGACTATCTGAATCTAAAAGCAACAGTTGAATTCATGCAACAATCTCAGAGGTATACATAGATATATATATATATATATAAAATTTTTAGTTAACATTTTCTCCATAATGAAAAAGAGAAAGAATTGCCCATTTGCCCTAATTTTATATGCAAGAGAAATCCATGGATGCACTACATGTTTCATGGTATAGAATTAGACTGCGGTATTAATTATCAATGGAACCTGAATGGAATAACAATTGTTTAGATTCTTTAGTTAAGTTTTTGAATTTGAATTCTACTGTGTTACATTATTATATATAGAAACCTTTTGGGAGAAGATTTAGGTCCACTGAATGCCCAAGAACTTGAGCAACTTGAACATCAACTGGAGACATCCTTGGAGCGCATTAGATCCACTAAGGTATACTTTAATAATCATAACAATAACAATACACATAGTCTTATAAGTTATATTATCATTACACAAGTTTATATTACATTGTTGTTCCCTTTAAACAGACACAAAGCCTACTTGCCCAACTCGCAGAACTTCAACAAAAGGTACTTTCTCTCTCTCTCTCTCTCTTTTTAATTGTTTTTGTTTAGAAAAAATGAACTTATATATGTTTTAATTGATACCATACACATAAATTTATACTTGATCTTCATATATATACTACAACAAATCTCTCGACCATGATATATGAACAAGATATATGGTTGATGATGAAGCTTTTGTACATTAACACTTTAGTGTGCATGGCAGGAGCATATGCTTGTCGAGGACAATCGAGGATTAAAAAAGAAGGTAAAAAAGAACAAGTTTGTTTTGTGGGATACGGTTCTTTTTTTATATATTTGAGTGCAATTTGGGTTGTGTTTATATTTGTGCATCTCACTCAGTTGTCCAACCACAGTTTGTCACGTGATAAACTTTTCTGTTTTTCGAAAAATTATTTCTTTTAAGTTATATTTGTGTTGTATGTTCTTGAAGCGTATCACGAAACAAATAGATTACTCCCGAAATAATTTCTATTTAATTTTTCAAAATTTTTTTGAATATTTAACCTAGAAATTAAAAGGATCGATATAGTAAATATTTAAACAAAATTATAAGTCGAGTTGGTTTGTGTATACAGTAAGATTTATCGATGAAATGTAATTAATCATTTTTATTCATTCAAGTTATCGTTATATATAATCTTACGATGGTTTCGAGGAAGTCATCTCAAACTCACTCTTAGCGGGGTTGGATTTCGAAATGTATGAAACTATGAGTGCAGCTGGAAGAAAGCAGTGCGCAAGTGGCGGTGGCAGCAGCTGCGGCATGGGGCTGGGAAGGCGGCGCCGGAGGAGGGCACAACATGGAGTATCCGAGCCGTGGTGTTGCTTCACAGTCGGATGCTTTCTTCCACCCCAGAATTCAACACACTCCCACTTTACAAATTGGGTATATATATAAATAATTTCAATCTAGTTCATATAATTTATTTGTTTATGTAAAATTTTAATTTTGTGTTGTGGGGTTTGTTCAGGTACAATTCTATTGGCTCAATGGGATTGAATCATGTCGGATCTGATCCATCCCAAAATGTCAACAGTAATGCATTTCACCTTGGCTGGATGATTTAAAATTATGACCTAAACTCAAAATTAAATCATATAGTCTTCTACCCACAAAAAAAAAAAAAAAAAAAAAAAAAAAAGAAGAAGAAACCATCTTATATATCATATAGCTTTTGAATAATGTCGGTTAATTAACTTAATCCCGTGCTCGATTCTTAATGTTATTAAGAGATCACAATAATCTAGTATTTGAATTTGAAACTTGGTCTGTATCTCAACTATCAAACGTTTCTCATTTTACTTATCATCTCTAGCTTGTACTCATCTATAATAGATGAAAACTTGTAATTATGAACTCTCTAAATTATATTTTTAATTATATATTGCCTTTTCCATTAAAAGAAATTCTATTGTTTTTTTTTGCATTTTTCTTTCCTAAAATTCACAAAGAACTCTATTATCAATTTACCTATATGTATTGAATTTTAATTAATCTTAACACTATTTTTCACAACTAAAACTATATACGAACTTGAAAATATAATGACCAAAGAGTTTTTTTTTTTTTTTTTTTTTTTTTTTTTTTTTTAATTTTTAAACAAAAATATTTTTAAAAAAAGAAATTAAAATTGGAAACAAAATAGTTGTGAAAAGAGAACGAGGCTTCAGCCCATATGTAAATTTGGGCCTAAAATTAAGGCCCATCATCAATTAATTTGGGCTTAGTTTCAACATTTTTTTTTGCAATTAATTAAAAAAGTGTGGAATTAAAGGTTTTAATTCAAGGAAGGTATGGTGAGAAGACACGTGGCAAGGAATTGGACATCTAAAGTTAAAAAAATCTTTATGTCAAATAAGGAATCATAAATTTCTTCTTTTCTTTTTGAATCATTCATGATGATAGACTTAGAAATCCATTTTCTCACTATTTTTCTTTTGAAAGAAAAATGATTCTAGAAAATGGATATTTCAAAACATTGTCACTATTGTTGATATAAAATTTGGATATTATATATATATATATATATATATTTTAATCTAACTAACAAAATAAATAAATATTATGCTCAAGATTCAAATTCCAATTATCTTTTTGTAATTTGGGATGTCACAATAGGAAAAGAAAATTATTCTTAAACTATCAACAGTGTTTTGAATAAATATTGAAGGGCTAGATCAAAACCTTAGTAGTTTATTTGATATGGTATCAAAAGAATAAGAAAATACAACACTTTCAAATGATGTATGAAACCATTTCATAAATTTTATGGTCAAATTATCAAAGAAGTTTTAAATTTTTCATTTTAATTTTTGAATTCGATAATTAATAAACTTCATATAATATTTTTCTTAAATGTTATGAACAACTAAACTAACTACAAATACTGTCTTCGGTAAGAACAAAAGACACGCTATAAAGAGAAAATAAATTTCCAATCGGACTAAACCACTAACGATTATATCGTGCACTAAAGAGTGGGTTACAAAATTACACGTACACTTAGGATGTCTTCATGTAGTTGATAATAGTGTATATTGAAACTTTAAGTGTGTGTATCTTTCTTGAATGGGAAAGATAAGAGAGATAATTAAGGGGTAGAAAGAAAAGAAGAGAAGTAAGAGGTAGATAAAGCACCACGTTTTGGGAATATATTATAAATGTTTTAAAGAAAAAGAGAGAGTGTGTTTCATAACCAAATTAGGGCAATCAAAATGGTCAAAGATGGGGTTGAAAAGATACCCTAACTTTACCCTTATTATCTCTAATTTCAATTTCTATACTTTACCCTTACTATCTGCAATTTCAATTTCTACACTCTTTTCTCTTATTTCCTCTCTTTAATCTTTGACAAAAAAACAAACCCTTGTAGGAAAGTTTCCTCTTTCATAGTAATTATATATACCACCCTTTTTCTTTTTGGCTATCTATTGCCATCAAACCCTACTAATATGTGAAAATTCCATCACCATTTTTCTAGGGTTTTTGAAAGTGCATACACAACTCGACTTCGTCCGTTTCGAACAACTCAAAATTTTGGTTTGATTATAAAGTCTAATTTTTAAATTAAACTTTTATGTTCAATTTGAATTCCAAAATCTTTTTTTTTTTTTTTCTCTTCTAGGGTTTGGAGAGTTATTACATCGGTTTTTCATAGAAAAAAAAAGAACTTTTAATTACATTTGGTATTAAACCAAAAGTACTTCTTGCCATTCATAAACTTATTATTAGAAACTCTTTTAAGATTGGATGGCATATAACAACACATAAAAGTATAGAGGTCAAACCTAAATTAAAGATATCTTAAGGTTGTTCTTTTCTTTGTTTGTTTTTTAATTTCTCAAAAAGTTGAAGAGATCAAGGTGTTTGCATGCCATGTGGTCAACTTTTGTATATGAAATAGAAACCCTAAATTGTGTGTCAATGACCCTAATGGTTTCAATTTGAAGGAATCTATTTATTGAATTATTGACCAAAACTAAACTTAATATTAATTATTAAAAATTATCAAATATACATACATACACACACACACACATATATATATATATAATCAAACCTCTAAACTTAAAAGATCAACGATAGAACATTTACATTAATTGAGTTATGTTAGTTAACACGATATTTACTAAACTAATGATAGTGTATGAGTTGATTTGAATTTTGGTTATGTTTTACCTTATCTTTCCGTTATATATTTTTTATGAAGGGTATCCTACTGTTGATTTTTGTCATTAATTACATTAATTAACCATTGTTGTTCAAGTGTTCAAGTTACATTAATACTTAGAGGGTCATATTCATAAACTTAATTATTTGAAAGCATACTCTCTCTCTCTCTCTATATATATATATATATATGAATACATAACCAAAGTAAGATATTAAAAAGTATGTGAGTGTGTGTTATAGGGACCAAAATATAAACTATTGGAAAAGTACAATTAAAATATAGATAGAGTATGGGCACTACTTTTTTTTTTTTTTTTTTTTAAGATTAGTTTAAAGTAGAGCAATATTTTAATTGCACGAAAAAAAATTCAAGAAATATTTATTATAAAAAAGAAATAGTTTACTAATAAAATTAAGAGATGCAGAGTTAGTATTTTTATTTTTTTATTTTTAAAGAAACAAAATAATATTAGTGAAAATAGTGGCTAGAAAATAATTTAAGAATATTCCAATGCTCAACAAGTTTTTATTTTTTTGTTGCGTTGACGTTTGACATAAATATCAGAAAGAATATGTAGAGATTTAATATCGCAAGAGGGAGAGAATAAAATAAGCCTAATTTTACCAACTTTTCGTCCACTAACTTTTTTTCTCTCTTTTTTTTTTTTTTAAGATCAAGAATATATATAATAAGTGATGATTAAATATAATATATATATATATATAGGAATTATAAAAAAGAAAATAGTAAAATTGACGAAATATTTATAAACTATAGCAAAATTTCAGATTCTACAAATAACAAACATTTGATAGATATTGATATTCTTTTATCAGTTGCATTAATAGACAGCGATAGAAGTTGAATCGTTGAAAAAATTTAAAATTTTTGTTATAGTTCGTAAATATTTTAATTTATTTTGCTATTTTTTTAAAAAAATTCATATATATATGGCAAAATCTATCAGTGTCGTGGATAACAATCTATCAGTGATTATTATCGATAGATTTTGAAGTTTTGTTATATGTTTTTCGTTTCTAGAGATCAGAGCTACGTTTAATTTCCAACACTGTAGTTGTTGTATTAAAAGAAAAAAAAACAAAACAACCACAGTGGCAGTAGTTAATTACTTCATTCTCCTCTTTAGAGACTACAAAAACGAACAACTAACATTTGTAGAAGAAGTGACATAAAGTTACAACCTTTATGGAAATAGGTCGGCCAAACGATAGAGAGATGCCAACCGAAAAACAACCCTAAAGTTCCAAAGCAGAATGACTAAAATACCCATAATAGGGTTGATTAAAACATGAGGAATATGGAAGTATTTGGAGAGAAATATGGAAGGAAGAAGGCCACTTTAGAGGAAAAACAAAAGTATTGTAGTACACAACAAGAAATGGCAATTGATTGCATAAATATGCTAAAAACGAAGGGTAAATTTCATGTCAGTAATTTAACTGTTTCACATCATCATACATCCAACCATAGTATAAAAGAAAATTTTTCAATATATGAAAACAAAAAACACAACAATATAGCAAAATATAATATATTTGAAATTTACAAATAGGTCCCTTTAAGGGTGTGGCCTAAAAAACCAAGGATGGTGACAGCCAAAAGGATACATCACAGACACCCTTCATTGACCAATCAAAATTCGACAACAATTTAGACCAAACCACTCTGGTTTTGTAAAACCACCCATCTTAACACCAAAAAAAAAAAAAAAAAAAAAAAAGAGAGAGAGAAAATATTATTACCCCATCTTCCAATATTGTTTCCTTTCTCTCTAACAAACAAAAGTTTCATATTTTCCCATTTTTCATACCAAAAGTTTCATTTTTTTCCTCCCCACAACTATTTCTTGAATGAAATAGCAAGAGGGCTAGAGAAAGCTGGGGGGATTTTTTTTTTTAATTTTTGTTTAGTTTTTGAGAATTTTGTTATTTGGGTTTGAAGTTTGAACTGAAATGGGGAGAGGGAGAGTGCAATTGAAGAGAATAGAGAACAAAATTAATAGACAAGTGACTTTCTCAAAAAGAAGGTCAGGTTTATTGAAGAAAGCTCATGAAATTTCAGTTCTTTGTGATGCTGAAGTTGCTCTTATTGTTTTCTCCACCAAGGGGAAGCTCTTTGAATACTCGACTGATTCTTGGTATGTTTAAGTTTATTTCTTTATGTATTCAGTAATCTTCAATAACCCCATCTGTGTTTCTTGTTTGCTGTTGAAGATATTGGTAAATTTCTAAATTATTGATTTTCTTCTGTGTTATAATAATATATAATCCTCATATGTGTATATATATATATATATATAATATATATATATATATATATATATTATATATATATATATATATATATATATTTATCTCTCTCCATGAAATTTTGTTTTCTGAGAGTCTAATCACACATTCTCCTTTTGATTTTTCAACTATCTGTACTTGCATGATTTATATTTTTACACTGTTTTTTAGAATTATATAACTCAATATATAAACATCCATATTTTCATGTTTTATGTTTTTGTGTTTGTGTTTGTGAATCATCTTTTTCGAAAATTCAAAGTCTACATGCTGGTTTTTTTGGGTTTAAAGCATGTTCGAATTTCTCGAGATTTAATTTTGGTATTGCGTTTTTAAACATTAATACTTGTTCAAGTTGGTCTTGTCTGTGTTATTGTGCACATTGTTCTTTAATTTCTCTTGGTTGTTAATTTTAATCACTTTTTTTAGTGTTGATTTATGGAGGAAAATAAAAAGAAGGAAGAAAGTAAAGTTAAAAGTTTCTTTGGCTATGAAGAACACACCTAGGCCCCCTCCCACCTCTCTTTGATGCATTTGTTGTATAATTGGATGAATTCTACACAAACTCCACAAATTCATACACTTTGTTGTTTTAATTAATATATTTACTATTGAGTGGATCTTTCTTTTCAATAATAAAAATATGTGTTTAATGTAAAAATGTATTGATAAATGATGAAGTGTTAATTTGTTTAGTATTTCAATATTCAGCTCAAAGCATATATCTCATAATTTTCTTAAATTATTTTTTGTTAATCTTACAAAAGAATGTTAACTTTTCTCTTTATATATGCTTTTGATATTAAACAATATAAACTCAAGTACTACACTAATATGTATTATTATTTTTATAGTGAAATGAATATGAGTCAGAATTTGAATTTTCATTTCAGGTATGGAAGTAGTTTTTGTAACTGCTTAGTTATGTGTTTATATTGAGAATCTATGTCCTGCTCTCATAAGTCGAAAGTATTTCTATTATTTCTTTATGTGATTTGTTTAGTTATGTAAAAGGTTTTGGAAATGAAGTGAATCCCAATTAGGAGTTCATCTCTCCCATCCTTCATTTTAAGTAAAAAGGTATTCCAAAGCATTAGAATCAATTGTCTTTTCAAGAATAATTATGAACATGACTTTGAATGTAATAGAAGTTTTAAACAGATTATTTGCAACTTTCACATTACTAATCATTATGATTGTAGTTTTATTTTTTTATTTTTTTATTTTTTCAATTAGTAGTCAATTTTCTTTGTTGCTCTAAAAAATGTTTTTTCTTTCAAATCTTACCTGAAAGCAAAATATGTCAAAAGCACTCCAAAGTAGTTCTGGAAGAAATTTTAATGGAAGCTCGATTTCTTATGAAATTCCTTTTTTTTTTTTTTTTTAATATTTGTACTCTATTGTTAATTAAATGTTATTTACTTTTTTTAGAAAAAGATTTTCTCATTTATAACTCATCAAATAAACTTCCATTTATCTTTTCTCAGTATATTTATGTCATCAATTTGAACATCCATTCGAATCTTTTAGCTTTTTAATTAAAAATATATATGTTCCCATTAATTAAGCTTCATTGATTAAAATTTCGGTTCTACTTTACGATATATTTTCTTTATTTCTTTACATATTAAACTTTCATCGATTGCTAGGAAAAACTTTGGAGTTAGGAGAATTGATCAATCTTATGTTCCTCGTTTACTGATTTTGTGTGCTTTTATATATTTGGGACCAAATGATTTCGTATTTTCTTCATTCTCAAACTCACTCAATTTATGCTGTCAATTATTTTATATTCATATAATTCTAACTATGAATAATCTCTTTCTGGGCCTTTTGCTTTTACCTAAAGTTTGTGTATTCATAGAATTAATCTTTTCAATATTATGTTGATTATGATCATGATTGCATTATATGTTATATTACATAATGCCCTGAGATTTAATTTCTTGATTTGAGTTACTTAGTAGTCAAGGAGCTGCATACTTTTAGTAAGCTTGGATGTTAACATACGTAACATATTTGAATTATTTTCGCACCATCTTAGATTTTTCTTATCGAGAATCCCACGTTTTGACGTTGAAATCAGTTGTACAATTTTTATGTCAGTTAAATTATGTTCTAAATGTAATTGTGTATTATATACGTTAATATAGTATTACTAGAAGTTAAAAAGATTTAAACTTTAAGAGAGTAATTGATATGAATATGAAATGGATAATTGTTGATATATATATATATATGATGGGATTATTGGTATTATATTTGTGTTAATATGAGTGTAGTTTTGAATGAACAGCATGGAGAAAATTCTTGAGCGTTATGAAAGGTATTCATATGCAGAGAGGAGACTTGTTGCAAATGATAGCCTATCAAATGTACATTACCAAATTAAGCTCTTCATATTATATTATTATAGATTTTTGTATGTATATATATATATATGAAAACTTTGTGTATTGGATTTTGTTTTAGGGAAATTGGACACTTGAGCATGCAAAGCTTAAAGCCAGAATAGAGGTTTTACAGAAAAACCACAGGTTCATTTCTTTCTTTTTTCGGTCATGTGCTTTTTCATTGAAATTCTAAGTAATATGGCTGGGTATATATAAAAATCAGGTCTTCGTTTTCTATTTTCAAATATGCTTTTCATTTTTCTCTTAATTCCTCTATTATAGTTTTCACTTTATCATAAAGAAAAACCCCCAGATTCTAACTGTATAAATAAAAATTTGAAAAACTGCTTTTCTTCTAGTTTAATAAACTTGGCCTGTTTTCTAAAATTTGAGTACAAAATGGAACAAAACATAGAAATTCACACGTGGTAAGTAGTCTTTATGATCTAAATGTTTCGTTGGTATTATATTTCTTCATTTGTTTTTGTTTGGAGTTTTATGTTTTCGTTTTATATAGGGTTTTTTTTAAAGAATGAAGAGTGTCTAATCGCCTATTAATCCAAAACCTTAAGTTAATGAGTTATGAATAACATACCGAATAAAGTTGTTTTTAAAAACCATTTAACAATCATGAAAAGGAGCAAACTTTGTTGGAATAAATTGCAGGCATTTCATGGGGGAAGATCTGGACTCATTGAGTCTAAAAGAGCTCCAAAATATTGAGCAACAACTTGATTCTGCACTCAAGCATATAAGAGCTAGGAAGGTATATATATATATACACACACATTTATTTATTTACTATATGTTCAAGTTTGGCATATTAATTTAATTAACTTACTTTATATATATAGTATAATATTTTGTTGTTGACTGTATCTCCAAAACCATTAATTCTATCTATATTATTACAGAACCAACTCATGCATGAATCCATTACAGAGCTACAGAAAAAGGTAAAACTTTAAGATTTGCTTTTCTTCACTTTTGTTTTCCCTTTTTGGCCTCACCCCACTACTCTTTAGAAACTTCTCATCCCAAAAAAATGCAACTCCTGGGACACATTAATCATTATATATAAATTTAAGGTCGAATTTGAGAGGATGGTGTATTAAAAAATTAGAGTGTTAAGGGCATATTAAGAAAATAGGTAAGGACTTTGTTTCGAACGTTTGGTTATCACTAAAGTGAGAAGGGAAGGAGCGGAAGGTAGGCAATAATATTTTGGTGAAGAAACGAGGTATTCGGCCTTGAGAGCAGTTTTAATGACTTCGAACACTTGGTTTATCTTGTGATTTCGTTATCTTTTCGACGTTCTACTAAATGCGAGTTAACTTGTAAACTCAACGACAATGAACCTAAACTGTTTATAATTTGTTTTTTATTTTTAGTTTGCTACCTAGCCTAGCTAGCTTCAATATGATCACTTGAAGCTCCTGTTAAGGAAAAATATGTGTGTTGTTTAATTATATTGGCATCTTTTTTATCAGGGCAAAGTACTACAAGAGCATAACAACATGTTAGGCAAGAAGGTATATCTGATTTTTTGTTACCTTCATAATATATGCATACCATATATTATATATATAAGTTTAATAATGTTAGTGAGATTTAAATAAATAGATAAAGGAGAAGGAGAAATCACGAGCTCACAATCCACTAATGGAGCAGCAGCAGCAGCAGGATGGTAATGCCATTGAGTCTTCTCCACTTCTTCTACCTCAACCATTTCAATCTCTCAGCATGAGGTTAGTATCTTAATTAATTAGCATCATCATCCAAAACTAATTTTGATAGGAAACTTTCATTTCTAAGTGTAATAATAGCAAAACTTTCATCCAAAAAAGTGTGATTTTGAAAATGATGACAATAATTTAATTTTAACTTTTACTTAGAAAATCACTTCCAAAAACATTATTTAATCTATTTCGAAATCACTTCCAAACTCGTAACATACCTAAGCCGTCGTTTCCATATTAAGTTTTGTATTGACATAATATTTGCAGTTGTCCTTATACAACCCACGTCCCCGAAGAGAACGACTCCACTGTCAATCACGACAGATCCGATACCCTCCTCCCGCCGTGGATGCTCCGCCACCACCTTGGTGACTAAAATAATACATATATACATTACAAGACTTATAATAACTGTAAGGCTTGTTATATATATATATATATATATATATATATATATATATATATATATATGTATGTATGTATAATAATATAGTAATTGTCTTGTAGTAGTAATATAGTATATCACAAAATATTGTTCTTTAGGTGTATGAACAACCCCTGTTGGATAATGGATATATATTGGGATTGGATCCTTTGTGGAAAACTTGTACCGTAGCTTTTAGTAAGTGTAATTAAGGAAATTAAAAGGGTACGCCATGGGAACAGAGAAAAGCTAGCATGGAGCTATATATATATATATATATATATATAGGCTTGTTATTATTGGTTCCCAAAATGAGACATTTTATATATAGATAATAAGGCACAGTTTATATGATTATTGTGTATATATATACTTTGTATAAATGCCAACCCCACTAATAACTTTTTATTTACTCAACCTCAAATTTAGCAATACTGCTTTTGCTCTCTTTGTTTTTCATTTTTTGTATTTCACTACTCCATGCTCATTTTTTGCATTTTCCATCTGGGTTATTGATATAGTTGGAAATAATGTAAAAGGAAATAACTAGGAGAGAGGTTATATATATATATATATATATATATATATATATATATATATCAACATCATTCTTAATTTCAATGGTACACTGGTGATAAGGAAGAGCAGCATTGTCAATGGCAGAAGAAAGGGAAATGAGTAAGGGGAAAAATATAAAATAATTTAAAATATTAATTTTATTTTATTTGAAAATGATGTGACTTTATATAGTTATATATTGAAATTTTCCTCCAAAAATATGGTATTGTGCCATTATTTATGGATGACATGACATCCTATTAAATTGAGAATGACAGATGTCACACTTTACTTCCAAGTCAAAGCAAATCCCTTCTTTGATTTTCACCAAATACCTACAATTACTATAGTAGTAAAAGACTCAAATTGATTAGGAGGGTTTCTTGTAGGAAAAGGATTAAATTGTACATCAAAATATTCTACTATACTTCATTGTTTAGTTATTGATAGATTAAGATTAATATGAGCCTCTCGGAGTTTTTTGTAGCGTACATTGATGGTTAATCTATCTCTTGTCTTGTAAGCACCGAACGAGTCTCTATCGTACGTAAAACAAGTTCACTGTTGATTACTTTTAACATTAGTACTTCGTAGTAAAACATTTTGATCGTGTGTTACTAATCGATTTTGCACGTTATAATTTCATAAAAGATACGAAGAGAATATATATATACACAGACAAGTAAAGGATTTAATATTGTGTGCTCAATAAAGGAAAAGAAAAGAAATGGAAATTAATATAATGTGGGTGGGTGAGTCAACAATCCTAACAATAATTGAAATGGAAATTTATTGAACCCTTTATTACATTTAAGTTTGAAGTACCATACTTGGAATGCAACCCATATTCCCACTTTATTTCTCTATATATTTTCATACCCTTCAACCTAATATTTTCATTTTTAATTAAGAAACAAATTCAATGCTATTCAATTCAATTCACCATAAAAACAAAAGATGATTGTTGAATTTAGAGGCTGAATGAAATTAATTTCAAATTTTATGTTTCTTCTTCGATCTTATGTTCTTTTCTTCTTATATTTATATATATATATATATATATATATATATATATATATATTAGATTAAAATTTTAAACTTAACCTAAATACATTTATTCTTCGATAGAAGTTATGATTTTAACTTAACAGTGGTCGTTTAATTACTACTAAAATTTATAATCAAGAATGATGGAGAGAATACTAATTGGAAGAAGAAGAAAAAACTGTTTTTTAATCAAATAATGACAATGAAAGGATGTCGAAGCCGCAAAAACAAGTTTGTTCTCTTCTCGAATTACATGACGTAATAACAAAATTTCCAACAAAAAAAGAAAGAGTAATGTGTTAAAAAGAAAGATAAGAATCAGCTCATTCATTAATGATATGGGATGAGCTTCAAACATATTCAAGTGGAAAAATTACAAAGATAAATAACTTTGGTAGATTTAGGAATCAAAATATGGAACTATAGCTAAAATTGGTGACCTAAAGCATGGGGTTAATGATATGAAGAAAATGAATGTGACTAAATAATTGTGAAGGGCAGAGTGTTAGGTAGAATGAGTCAATCAAATGAAGAAGACAAATAAAAGGGAGGCCTCGTGTGAAATAATTCAAAGAATTCATATTTCAAATTATAAGAAGAAAAGGGTTTGTTTCTTTTCTTTTCTTAAAATAATAATGAATGTGGCAGCAAAATTTGTAAAGACTTGCCTTCCAAAAATTTATGTGCTGCACGTCTAACTAGGAACAGCCCTACCATCGTTTGACATCAAAACAATAAAAACAACATTAGTTTTTAATGCAACAAAGTTTAGACATTCAAAATTCCACACTATATTAAAGTCAATGCGTTGCTGTCTTTATCCACCATTTATGTGTCTTCATTTTGGCATTTATCTTCATCACTATTTAAATGGGTAGAGAAAATCGGTGGGTTTTTGAGATATAGAGCAGCTTGAAATATTTGTCCATGTCCATGGCTTGTTTCTTGCTCTGTTCTAAGTCACAACAAGAAAACCCCATCTCAGATTCAGTGGAAAATGTTCAAAAAAGGGAGCTTTTAGGGAGTGGTGTTAGTGGGGAAGGAGATTTTAGTTCTGATAACCCTAAAGCTTTATGTCAAAATGGGAACAGAGTAATGGTGGTTGTGGATTGGAGTGTTGAGGCTAAAGAAGCTTTGGAATGGACACTCTCTCATGCTGTTCAGAAAAATGATACCATTGTTCTTGTTCATGTTCTCAAAAGTTTGAAGCTTCAACGTGAGAGTTTCATAGGTTTGTTTTCTTTTTTAGCAGAAGAGAAGATGTGTTACTTTTTTATTTTTGTCTTTTGATGGAGTGAGGATTAAACTTCCGACTTCTAGAGACGAAAGTAATGTTAGTAATATCGTGTTTGTTTCTTCTTTTTGCAGGTTTTGAGTTTGGTAATAAGGTGAATTACATAAAGGCCCACAAGCTTCTCTTTTCTATGAGAAGTATGTGCCTAAAGGCAAAGCCTGAGGTAAATTTATGTTAATCCTATGCCCTTTTTCGATTTTGATGTTTGCGAGTGTCTAAGTCAGCTGCACGTATCTAAATGGGTAGAATTGAATTGCCTTGAGTAGGTGCAAGTAGAGGTAGCATTGCTGGAAGGGAAAGAAAGAGGTCCAATAATTGTGGAGGAAGCAAAGAAGCACAAACTTTCACTTTTGGTACTTGGTCAAAGGAAGAGGCCACTTCTTCGACGTTTATTCAACAGATGGGCAAAGAGACGCAGTCGAAGGAGGAAGAAGAAGAAGACTTGTCGAGCGACGGCGGAGTATTGCATTCAGAACTCATCTTGTATGACCATTGCATTAAGGAAGAAGAGCAAAAAGATTGGAGGATATTTGATCACAACCAAAAGTCACAAGAACTTCTGGCTCTTGGCTTGATCTTTCTGCTATATAGTCTCCCACCTTTTTTGGGTTACAAAGTGAATACGATGTTTAGACACAAACTTGGACTTATGCTATACTATGAAGGAGTTAGATGTTGCTGCATTTATGGGTAAAGTTTGAATTTTCACACAGGAATCAACAACAAAAAGTTCTGAAATTGTAGATTCAATCCTACAAAGAGTTATTCAAAGATCCTGCTCTGTAATCCTATTGTTCAAGCAAATATATCTTTAAGTAGAAATCCATGGCTGATATTGATGAAAGTTAGTTGGCCCCTCCTTCGAAAGGAACGGAAATATTAGTAAGAATCATTAAGTTAGGTTATTTGTCAAACTACTTCGACCTGATGATCGGGATAAAAGAAAATGGAAGAGATATTGTAAAGTAAAGGTTGTACTCTCATAGCAATTCTTCCATTTGTATTTTCAATTTTTAAGTCATAACTTATATAAATAACCAACAAATGAAGATGTACTTATGGATTATACAAAGACAATGCCTTAGAATTCTTTCTTCACTCCACGAGGGTTTTTTCTTTTGTGAATCAAATCAACATCTTCGTTTAAATCTCCCTGCTATTCATCCACTTCAATTTTGAAGTCGAACCAGGAAAAAGTGTGTCCCATTTTCAGTCATTTTGAGGCTATTTGATGTTGCCCTCCAAAGGAATAACCATGTCTACATGCGATTCGGTGCAATTGATCATAACCTGCAAGAACGCCAGCCCCCGCAACACCAACAAGCATATTGGCTGTGACTCCTCGAAAAAGAGCAGCAATGCCCTCATGACGAATGATTTCAGAAAATGCATGCAAACCACTACGATACTTCATGGTTTGTCCAGATGTAAGCATCATTCTTCGTCGCAGTGTGTCAAAAGGATAAGCACATACCCCAGAAAAGGTTGTAATACTCCACCCCAGTAAGAAGCTAGCAAAAAAGTTCCCCTGCATAAAACAACAATCCACATACTTTCAAGGGACTTCGAAGAAAAGGTAGAAAAGAAAGGCAAGCAAATAAATTGAAGTTATCCATGCTTATAGACAAGAAGATATTGTATTTCTCCAACAAGCAGATCCCAAGACCATCATTTGGGTACTTGCCATTATGAAAGGTGAACGAAGGTAATTGATTTAGACATACCGTTGTAAGTTATACTAATATGTTTGTTGAAGTAAATAAACAGTATTTTAGTTGTTGCCTATTTCATAGATATTTGGCCAAATATTAAGTTATAGGTTGAAGTAATTTCCATATATCTTCTAGTAAAAGGTTTGAGGTACGAGTTTAACATCTACCTAGAAGAAGAAAAACCAAAACTAATTGATCTCCTGAACAGAATAGATCCTTACCTCAAACTGTCCAACCAGAACAAGAGGTTTCAAAGTGTCGTAAATCCCAAAATACATGCCCCTGTACAGAGTAATTCCAACGATCGAAACGCTAAATCCTCGGTATAGACCAACAATTCCATCACTTGACAATGTTTTTCTGTACACATCAAAGATCCCTTTAAACTGGTGCTGACTGTTAACACCACCGCCCTTTGCATCGGTGCCAAGCCGAGTGCGTGCGTAATCCAAATGATACAGAAACAAAGATGTAGTTGCTCCTGCAGCACTTCCTGATGCCACATTTCCAGCAAACCACTTGACGTATCCATCCTTCTCTTTCGAGCGCCCAAATATAGTTTTGAAGTAACCTTTGAATGCAAAGTTGAAAGCCTATGGGCAATTCAAATTCTCTTCTGTAAAAGCATTTGGAGATAATAACATAAATTTAAAAATTTGGTAGGTTAGTCCAAAAACACAAATAAGCTAAAAGTTTAAACATAAAAACAAATAATCCTCAATCAGTTCATTAGAATCATGAAAATATCCTAAACGTTGTAAGGTCAGATGGCTCGAGCTGTGCATGAACTGCCCAATGGGGTTCGTTAGAATCATGAAAGAGGATATTTAACCTTCATTTAATGAGGATTAAGATGTTAATTAGATCATGAATCTGTGGTATCTTTCAAATTCATAATTTCATCCAAATACTAAGTTAACACTTCATGCTAATATGGTATTACATGAAATAAGATACACAAAACAATCAGTTCATAAGAATTATGAAAGAGGATATTAAACCTTCATTTCATGTGGATTAAGATGTTAATTAGTTCCTAAATCAGTGGTATCAATCAAATTCATGATTTCACCCAAATGCTAATTCAACAATTGATAGTAATATGGCGTTAAATGAAAGAGGAAACACAGAACATACCAACCAATAAAGGAAGGGAAGAATCAGAATAAAATTTGAAGAGAAAGCAAACACAGAAAAGGAATGGTAAAGGTTGGGTGCAAATTAATTAAAAGAAAAAGAAAAAGAAGAATAGGGTTACCTGAGTAGGGAAATATCGAATAACATTAACCTGATTTCCCCTCCATAGAGACAAAAAGCCTTCTTCTTTGAGAACAGTTCTGAAACAGTGATGAATTCCGAGATATGGGTTTTTAAGATGACCTCTCTTTATCATCTCCCCCTGATTCTGCAACAAAAGCTTGACCCTTTCAATGGGTGCGGCTGCCGTCTTGGCCACAATAGCAGCAACTCCACCCATCACAAAATCCGCCGAAAATTTCTGGGATGTTGTTGCCGCCATGAATCTGTAGCTCCGGAAGATGAGATTAACGTGGAGGTGGAGCTCGTCGGCAACGAAACACAGAGAAGATGATTGATGGGAGAAAAAAAAACAAATTCCCAGATGGGAATTGATAGGACGAGGAACAAAAGCTCTTTCTTTTCAGATAGAACAAAACATGATGGTTGTGTGCGGTTGCCAGCTCGAAGAACCACGAGGAGGAGAAAGATGATTTCTTTTTTCTTTACATTTTACATTTTATTGATTTGATTCGTTGAAATTTATTGGAATAGAAACAAAATTTAATTTCAAATCATTCTCGACCTTTAACATCTAAAATTAATTTCTAACAATTCTTTTATTTAGAAAAAAAGAACACCTTGAAATTCTCACCTTCCAAACTTGTCAAGGTCCGAGTGAGTTTTCCGACCTAATTGACTATACTAAATAGACTATGTCTGTTCTTATCTCTCCCAAATTTTCTTAGGTTCCATTGGTTTTAGTTTAGTTGATAATTGGATTTTTTGATCTATCAAATTCATCCAAAATAAAATAGTAAAAAAATGAATTTAAATATTAATTAATTTTTCATTTTGGTCTCGTATATTTTTATCATGGTATGTTCGATTTTGATTTACTATGATCTTTGTACTTTTAAAATGAAATTATTTTGATTTTTTATTTTTATTTTCATTTCATTCTTAAGGAATCAAAATCATTGAATTTTCTAAAATGAACCAAAATTAAAAAAAAAATGAACGAAACTAAAATAAATAATTTAAAAGGATTAGAACTAAAATAAAGTAAAACAACAAATATAGAAACTAAAATGGTATAAACAAAAAGTAAAAAAAAAAAAATCATACTTTCTTAAATTTAAGCTGATATTGAAATTTGAAATCACTTCTAACATTTTTAATTTCTTGCATTTAAATCATTGTTAAAATAACAAAGAATAACTTCTTGTTTTCTTAATTTATTATTATTATTTTGATTAAGAATTAATTCAATTTTGACAGTTTTGGTTTTAGCCAATAATCAAAATCTCCACAAATTCCTCCATTTTAAAGCATAACTTTAGCAAAATAACTAATTAATTATCAATCTTCCAATTGTAACTTCCACCATAATTCAATCACTTCATTTCAAATTCAAATCTTACTCTCTCTCTCATTTCTCTCCCAACAAAACTTTGTTATTGTAATACACCAAAAACTGTACAATCAAATGGTAACTTAAAGATTGGCCTTTTTGGTTCACTTATCTTTCTTATATTCATAGTAAGTTTTTCATTTTATCTTCGATACTTCACTTCAACATTACCTCCAATGCAAAAAACGAGTGTTGTTTTTGACATGATGAGTATTACCTCGAAAGGTAAAGGGAATTGCAAGAAGATGTCGAGACACAGAAAGCGCTCCTTGCCACAAGCTAAAGATATTGTTGTCGAAAAGAAGACGACGATGATGGATAGTTCAAGTAGGCCACAGTTTGAAGATGAAGATTATATTGTCTTCTGTTTCAAAGAAGATGGAGCATTAGATGTTATAAAGAATGGGAATAATTCACAAACTTCTCATTACATTGATTTGGTTTCAACAAGTTCTAGACCAGTTAGTAGGAAGGTTTTATATACTTTCATGTCTATCTTATGATATGATTCTAAATGAAAGATAAATAAATGTTTGTGTCTCTCTCTCTCTTTTAACAGCTTAATTATAGTGAATATGACAAAGCAGCCAAAAGATACAACAACGGAGATCACATTATATCACCTCAAAAGGTACATAATCTTTACCATTCATTTATCTTTCCATGATCACAAATGTGAAGATTTAGTGAGATAAGTTGCAGGAAGATGAAGGAGAAGAAATGAAGAATATTCACATGGATAAAGAAGAGAACAGAATGGCAAATCACAACCAGCTGATAGATAACAATTCGATTGTCGCAGTGCCTACCGAATCAAGTGACTCAAATTATTCAGATGTGGCAAGTCACAACCAGATGATTGATAACCATCCAATCGTGGCAGTGCCTACAGAATCAAGCGACTCGAATTATTCAGATGTTAGCAACGGATCCTTCGCGTTTCCTGTGTAAGCCTTTTCACAATAATATTAATGATATAAGGGAAAGAGATGGGAAACTGTTAATAAAGATTGAAAATGAATTCTAATTCTTGTAGGTTGGGATGGGAGTGGAGTGGAAGTCCAGTGCAAATGCCAAAATCGAAAGGTTTGCAGCTGAGAAAGCACAAAGTGGGGTGCGTAGGAGGATTTCTGTTCTGTTGTAAATTCTAAAAGAAATTAGGATTTCATTTAACTCAATGTTATTCAAATCATAAACAAGATTTTAGTTTGTTTTTACGTTAATCTATGAAACTTGTCTGTGAAAAGAAGCATTCTAATGTTCAAAAGTCTCGATATACAATGGCAATCCATTCTTTGGTTAGAGATGAGATCACCTGAATGAGATAAAATCCTTCTCCCTTTCTAGTTTTCTTTCAAAGTAATAAGGTTTGATTTGATCAGATTATCTAAACTGTATCAGAAAATGAGAGAGATGTATTCAATAATTGTAGAACAAAACGTCTCTCTAGCGCACAACCAACCGTGGCGCGTTCTCATTAGAGACGAACATGGGGAAGGTTACATACATCATACATACAAAATGAAACAAACGTTCCACTTTTAGCATTTCTTGAATATATTACTACAATAAATAACTCAGGCAACCCTATAGAGAACACTATAGTATCAGGCTGTAGTAACATCAGAGAGAAATGCCAAATGAAGCAACTGAGATGTCAACGCTGAGTGCGAATGATGCTTCAAATGAATGTTTGAAACTTATGTTCTGAAAACGAATGATTGAAGATGTAATCTTGCAGTTGCAGCAGCAGCAATAGATTCTTCATCTTGCTTTGCCTTTGCAGCAGCAACAGCAGCTACATAAGCTTGTCTTGCTTCTTCCATTTTCTTCATTTCCACATCATCCAAATCATCCTGCTTGATAAAAGATAATAGTCGTAAATCCACGTTATATTCGAAAAAAGCAACAACGTGATATGCTAGAGCACAGAAAGAATAAGAATTGCTAATCATAAAAGCAGACTGCTACAAACTCGTACACAAAAAGAGAATATAATAATGTGCTCACAATGGAAGGGCAGCTCTCAGGGAGATGCAATGAAAGATCATAGTTTTTGAGACGATCACTGCAATCGTTCTTTGTCAAGCCTTCAAGTAACATCATAAACGATGAAACATCCCGTTGCGAGGACTTGAGCTGTTCTTGAAGTTCTTCTACTTTCGTATTTGATGTTGTTACCTCCCATTGTATCTTCTCCAAGGCAGCTTGCTTATCTGCAAGCTTAATCTGAAAATGAAAAAAAAAAAAAAAAAAAAAAAAAAAAGGAAAAATTATGTAATGATTGGAAAACTAGTAGGCGTTTAGGAAATATCTTCAAGAAAACAAACCGTCCAAATGAAAATTATTTCAATAAACAAAATGTAGTTACAGGAACCTTTGCATCTGAAAGTTGGGAATGAATAGATTTTATCATAGAATCCTTCTCAGCAGATTGGAGACTCAAAGCATCAAGTTTTGAGTAAACATTGTTCATCTGGTCCTTCGACATCTCTGCTGATTTTAAAAGTTCGTCCTTTTCAAGTAGTTTCTTTTGAAGATCTTCCACTTGTTCTCTCAATGTGATTAGCTCTTCTTTTTCCTTTTCAGAGACCAAAGAACTTGAAGAGAACATTGAAAAGCCATTGGCATCTCCATTATTATCAACATTATGACCCTCTTCCTTGTCCCCATGATCTTTTTTCTTCTTGGTTGGAATAGATTGACCATTATTCCTACCTTTCTGTTCAATCTTCATGAGTAAGAATATTCATCAATTAAGGAATGCACAAAAAGTTAGAGACAACCACACCAGAAAACAAACTGACATTAGACTATTGGCTACAAAATAAATAGAAACTCAAAGCTCACTGGACTCACTTAAATTAACAGAATTCATCACAAACATGAAACGCCTTCAAATCAAACCGCTATATACAATCCAATGAATTCTTAAAATCAGAGATAAAGTATATACGTATGAAGAAAGACCAAATCGTATAAAAGTGAAAAATACTTACTTTCCTGTGTAATGAGTCTCTAGAAGGTGTCTTAGTGTAAATCATTGAACCCCTCTTCGTGAATGAACTACTGGCTTTTCGATCCTAAAACCAAAACAAATACCCATAATCGATAAAACATAAAAGATCAAAAAAAAAAAAAAAAAAAAAGCCAGAAGAGAGAAATCGAACGAAGAGCTTCGAATTTGAGAATAAGTCAGAAAAGAACAGAATTGAATTACATTTCCAACATTTAAACCTTCATCGAATAAAGAAAAATTCAATGGATGAATTAATTTCTTTCCCAACTTCGCCCCATTTCCCATCTCTGAAAAAAAAAACTCCAGCCTTTCCCATCCCATGAGTAGAATTTATAGAAACCTAAAAATAGTACGATTTTCAAAATCAAATTTCCCTCGATCACGAGACTCACGACACTCCACCCTTCCCCTCTAGTACCCTATAACAAAATTAAGAAAAACCCCATTATTCATTTGCATCTAAATAGTTAAAAAGAGAGGAATTACAATAAGAGACTGAACGAGAGGAACCATGGAGACGAGATTGTTAAAGAGTTCACGATCGAAATTCCCATTAGCAGCAGCTGCAGCAGCAGCAGCAGGAGTCGACGAAGTTGAAATAGATGCGTTGGCGAGTGATGAGTGAGTGAGGCGGCGAGCTGGGGAGGAGTCGTGGTCGCCGGAAAGCCATGAATTCTGGTCGCCGAAAGCAGAATCGTCTTGTAAATCGACGAAATGTTGGGGACCAAACATGGTTGAAAAGATGAAATCTTGATGAATTTTGACGGGAAAGGAAAAGCCAAACCCTTCCTCCCTTCCTCCCTTCCTCCCTTCCTCCCTTCCTTCCTCGGTGTTGTGTGAGTAATTAGCACAAACCGGAAAGGAAAGCGAATGAGTAAAGAAGGAAAAGAAAAGAAATTGGATAGTCGTTGGGGACCAAATTTCAAATTCCTTTTCTTTTAGGGTCATCGACGTAAATGCCAAATCTATCTTATTTTCCCAAAATACCCTTCCATTCTTCAATTAACCACCACAATACCCTCCTTTCATTTGATCAATCAATTTTAAACATTGATTTATGTGTTCTTCAATCTTTAAAATTTCAAATTTGTATGTACCAAAAATAGAGATTGATTCTCATAATTTAATTCTCAACTTTAATTTCAAAATTTAAGAGAAGAAACGGAAACTTAATTGCATAATAGAGAGATAGAGAGAGATACATTTCTTGTATAAATTAGTCTAATCGTTATCTCCTTAATCAATCATCATGAATTGTTAAAATGATGCGTTAATCCGTAGAATTTCAACCACGAACTTCCACTATCACCGGAACTCGTCGCCAAATGATCTAATCCAAATCCCTCCTCCGCCGCCGGATCCCCAGCTTCAAATTCCCTTCCGTTCCACGGGAAATCCCCCGATTGATTCAACTTCAACGGACTCGACCTCATATCCAAATCAGATCCAATAACACCAGAGTTGGAATTACACGCCGAATCCGTGAAAGTCGCACGTTTAGGTTTAGAATTCTTCTTCGATTTCCGGCTTCCACCGCCGACGGGGACATTACGGAGGAAGCCGCCGAGGGTCCAGTAGCGGCGGCAGGTCTTGCAAAAATGGCGAGGCTGAGAGTAATTGTAGTTGTTGTAATAGCAGAATTTGGTGTGGAGAGAATTGCATCGAGGGCATTTGCATTTCAATTCGTCGGGTTTGGATTGGCAATCCATGAGCCCTAATTCTACGGAGCATCGTGTGTTGGGACTCCGTATTTATTGGAAAGCGATAAGAGGGTTTGAAAGGAGAGGGGTGAAAGTCAGAGGAGAAGTCGGCAGCGGCGGAGGAAGGCGGAGGGGATTGGGGGACACGTGGAGGAAGAGGGAGTGAGAAGGATGGATTTTTTTTTGATGTTGAGAGAGAGCGCCACGTAGGTGTCGAGGAAGCTGAGGTGTCGTCGTCGTGTCAATGAATTTTGTTTTGGATATTTGAATTTTGGTTTTGGTGTGAAAGAAAGATTGTGTCGGCCTTTTTAGTATTACAAATATTGTAATTGAAAGTTCTAAAAATAGGATGGCTTATAATAACCTCAACTCCTAATTTAGTTTTCCCATTTGAAAACAACATCAATACTACCAAATTTATGTGGACAAAAAAATATCGAACTAATGAATTACTTTGTTCATCTCGTTGTCGTCGTTGTTCTTTAAAGTTAACCTAACTTTCTTTGTTTGGACGTACACTCATTGGTATAAGAAATAGAAACAAAGTCGTTTATACTATCACTACCAACATACTTTATATCCCACTTTCATTTCTTTGGTATCTATACTCAATGATCACATCTTCTAAAACTATAACGTGGACAAAAAAAAAAAAGTCAACTTTGCTTATGGGTCAAAGTTCACGTGTCATTTCTAACAATTTAAACAAAAAAATGTACTTAAATGTCAATTTTAATTCATAAAGAATTGACTTGAGAAAACAAAGAGAATTAATAGAAGAATTTACTTGGAAAAACGAAGAGTTTGGAGATACACTATTACTGTTAAGGTTTTAAGTATTTGAGAAACCAAGAGAGACCATTTCCTTTTAAATGTTGGACATTTACTCGTCTTTTAATTTTCAAATCTACGTTATCATGTACTTAATTTATTCTCTTAATTACACTTATACATGCGTGTTCAAATTGTTATTGAATTTTCTTAACTAATTTAATCAATTTTGATCTTTAGCGTTCGTGTTGGTTCTTATTGAGTATAAAAATTAGAGTTAGGTTTAAACAAGCGTGATTATTAGTACTAAAAGTATATAAATCTAAGTATGAATTCAATTGATGTGCATTAATTTTAATTTGTTTGATTAAATATGACACAACATACAAGAAGAAGATTAATGATACATAAATAAACACACTTCAAATCCTATGTATCATTGTTCATTGGAGTAAACGAAGAATTATAAAGATCACAAGATTCTTTGAACATTATTATTAGTTTTTGACAATTCTTTGAACATTAATTAATTAATCTCTTAAATGGACACATATATTAGAGTAATTGACTTTTATAAATATATATATATACACGATTTCTATAATAACAATACAACATTGAAATTTTGATTAAAAATTCTACAACTAATTTCCATTAATATTGACGTTTATAAATGTTGGTTTCTTTTTTATTCTCATTCCAAGAAAAAAAAAAGGGAAAAAGAAGTCAAAGTTCCTAATTAATTTTAACTAGATTTTTAAACATAATATTCCTCTTTAATTCACACACACATATATAATATAATATAATATGATATAATATATATATATATATATATATATATGCTTTACTTTTCTAAGCTTAAGGTTTATATTATTAAGTACAAAAATAATATTCTCACACGAATTAATTCCTTTTCAAACAATTGAATTGATGCTAAAAAGAAAGTTTTTTTTTTCTATTTTTTTATTTATTATATTCATTTCTTTATGTTCAAGAATTTATTGATATCAACTCATTGAGTTATATATTAGTATTAGGATGAGTATGGTTCTACTAACCTAATCTGGATAAATAAAATGGTTATACTCGTGTGTAAATATTAAATACAAATATCCTTCTTGAGGCTTCTCTAAGTCAAAATCTTGACCACAAGCATACCCAAATCCACATGATATTGAATTTGAAAAAGGCATGAAAAAAGTAGAAAAAGTACAAGCTTTCCAAGTTAGGGTCTCAAATTTTACTTATTTTCGTGCTTGGCTAAATATAGTCATTCATTGTACTAATTTAAGCATCATAGTTCAATAGGCTTAATATCACACCGATGCAAGAATCTATTACGCATAGTAGTTGCAAAAAAATCGAGATCAGATAAGGGAGATGTGGGCCAGAGTTCAATACCATCAGAGACGCGTCTTCCGAGAAAGTCCAATATACAAATGAAACTCGAAGCACCAACTACCTTTACTCTCCTTTTAGTTTAAGATTTCATAGATGTTCGAGATTAAAATAAATGATGTTTGAAAAAACAACATGCTTGAGAATAGCATATTGTTGTGTTTGATCGTGGCATGAGAATGTTCAAAGTCCATAGTCGAAGGCTAGGCGACAAATAGTTCCTTCATTCACACATATTACCCAATGTCTAATCTCAACACATCAAAAGAATAATTAGAAAACTTGATATCACTTAATCCTTAAATACTAACTTAAACATTCAAACATATTTGGACAAAGCATCAAACGTAACATAAAACCTCTCTCTCGTAGAACGTAACATAAAATTCCTTAGACCTCAACCACTGCTAGATTCGATATGCTATTACTAATTGACCAAATCTCACCATCAACCAACTTCCATATAATAATTGAACCAAATAAATAACCATATATGAAATGAATTAAAAGCTCCAATGTGTAAAAGTTCCATAGTAGACTAATCCAGAACATAAATTGGTACATTAACGCCAAGTTTGGAATTAATATATATATAAAGAAACAAAATGGTGCTCATCACGACAATTTTTTTTTTTAATATATATATATATATATATATATATATGTATGTATGTATGTATGTATATAATATTTTTTATATATATATATTTTCCAATTAGGAGTCTAAGATTTGGAAAAGGAGAATAAAATATAAGAAATAAAAAGTCAAAGCATTGAAGAATAAGTAAAATGGAAGATATTGTGTATAATATAACACTGAAAAGAAAGTAAATCTCAAGAAATAAATGAGTAATCAACAACCTAACTTTGCTTCCTCGCATCTCAGATCCCCACATTATTGTAAATGCATAAACAAAAACATTTATTCTAATAACATATATATATATATATATATATATATATATATATATATTCATTAAATGGCAAATAATATTCAATTTCTATTGAACGTAATAAAAAAAAATATTTTTTATAAACATTAAATATGCCATAACTAATGATATATAAATTAATGTTAATTTTTAAAAATATCTCCTTTGTAATTTTTCTTTTTCTTTCTCTTCCTCTACAAAATGAAAGGTGTGAATTAGGAGAAAAGAATAAAGAAAAGGAGTGAGTTGGGGGGGTCCCATTTAAAAGCAAAATAAAAAATTATATTAAAAATGAATATCTAACGCCCACCGACTAATCTAAATTCAAAGACAAGCGCGTGGCGATATTTTAGTGTTGAAATACCGCGAGATTTCATTAATATTTCGTGATAATGGAAATATATATTATTTTCTGCGTATTTATTTTCATCACCTACCGAGGAGGGGTCAGCGACAGACACTGAGCCCCCACCCCGAGATCTCCTTTCCCCCATATTTTCTATCACACACGTGGACCCATCTCACTGGTTCAATATTGACCCTCCGGTCACTCTATCTGGGTCCCAATTACTTTCTCTTTCATTCTTTACATATTCTTTCCTTTCAATTTTCTAAATTTACATTTTTAATCTCATTTATTTGTTTATTATTTTAATTATTTTTCAATTTCGACTTCAACTTTTTTACTTTTTTTTTTTAATTTTAATTGATTTAAAATAATTAAAAGAATTAAGTTTGATCGTGCTTAAAATTTTAAAATTTCAGGTTATAATTATTTTATCGTTATTAATAAATGTAGATCAAGTAATTAATGAAAAACAAGATTTAGACATATTTTGAAATATGATATTTCGTTTTTTTAGAATAAAAATTCTATTTTACTATTAATCGAGTGAGAAAAGAAAGTTAAAGAAAATAGAGTTATTTCAAAGCTAAAAATAAAAATGGAAATGGTTGGAAAAAAAAAACTAAATCTATAATATTTTGAAATGGAAGGATTGAATAGAAATTAGAATAAAGAAAAACTAAATGACACCGAAATGGTAAATTTGGTAATTAATTTAATATAATATTTGGGATTTTCCGATTCCTATATATTTTCAACAGCGTCTTCGGTATTCGCGGCGGGGCGAATGGCGATTGAAAGATGATCTTCTTCCGCCGAAACTTCTATTTGTGGAATCATCGTCGATTCGTAATTCTTCTGAAAAAAATTTGAAAATTTTTAAAGAATCTTTCAACCATATTGTTGTTGGTGTTCTTCGTTTCTTCGAAGCTACTGATTTCAAGGCCCTCACCGACGACGGGGATTTCGGTAATGTGCGTTGTACAAGAAAATATATTTTAGTGTTTGTTGATGCTGTTTTCAATTTGTTTCTATAAATCAGTTTTTCGTTCTCTAAGCTCCGGGATTTATGTTCTTGTTTTGATTCGATTCTTCAACCGTATCTTCCCCCTTTACGAATCTTCAAGATTCGTACTAACTTATTCCCATATATATATACATATACAGAATTCTGTTTTCGCTGCATGTGTTCTTCGTTTTTAAATTTCTAATTCGGCATTTATCGGCACGGAACGGATCGAGTGTTTGGTTGATTTTGTATCTCGCCTGAAAGAAGGGGTGAGAGGAATAATACAGATATGTGCAAGATAGAGGGAAATCGGAGGAAGCTTAATGAATCAACGGTGATGGAATTGAAAACATTTGGAGAAAGCAAGGTTGATAAACTCAAGAGTTCGATGGTTTCTTCAGGGTCGAGAATTCGGCCGTGGTTAATCCGTTTAACGACGACTGTTTTGCTCTGGACTTGCATTGTTCAATTGGTTTCGTTAATGGAGTTTTGGGGCCCTGGGGTCTTGAAAGGATGGCCTTCTTGTTTTTCTCATGAATCTGCCGCTGCTGTTGTTTCTGGAGTTGAGGAAAATGCCCTTTCAGTTCCGCCCAAAATTGTATTCCTTCCCAAACGTGAGTTTTTGCTTGTTCTCTTCTATCCTTTTGAAGTTTTCGTTTTGTGAAAGATTTGATTACTTTTACTTTCTTTAAAGAAATGGGAATCACTGAAAATGATTTGTCAGTTTTTAATCCTCTTGCAGGGAACTAGAATTGATTTATTAATTGGCTTTTCTCTTTTGAGTCTTAAATTATTCCTGAGATTTTACTTTCTCCCTTAGGATATTACAAGAACAATGGCTACTTGATGGTGTCCTGCAATGGAGGGCTCAACCAAATGAGAGCAGCGGTGGGTGGTTTCAATATTATTGTATTTATGACAATATGAGCACAAGATTGAATATTTATTTGTGATATCCTTTAATAACTCTATATTGTGTAGATATGTGACATGGTTGCGATAGCGAGATATTTGAACGTGACTCTTGTAGTACCTGAACTGGATAAGACCTCATTCTGGGCTGATCCAAGGTGCCTAAACTTTAATTCCGAACTCCTTCGTTATTGGTAGGATAAATTTTATTATATGACCGAGCTGTAACGAACTTATATTGAATTTTCAGTGAATTTCAAGATATATTTGACGTTGATCATTTTATTGGATCACTGAGAGATGAAGTACGTATCATAAGAGAGTTGCCCGACGGGATTAAGAGGAGAATGGAGCAAAGGAAGACCTACACCATGCCACCTATTAGTTGGTCTGACATTTCATACTATAATAATCGGGTTAGTTTTCTTTAGGTTCCTCAAATGTTAATGCAATAAAATTTATCTAGTTTTGTTTATCATTCGCACATAATTCTGAAAAGTCTTTCCCCTTGTCTTCAATTATAGATTCTTCCGTTGATTCAGAAGCACAAAGTTTTACATTTGAACAGAACTGATGCCCGACTTGCCAACAATGACCAACCAATGGAGATACAGAAGCTGAGATGTCGAGTAAACTATAGTGCTTTGAAATTCACCCCACAAATAGAGCAGTTAGGGAAAAGGGTTGTCAGGCTGCTTAGGAAAAATGGCCCTTTCCTAGTGCTTCATCTTAGGTACGAGATGGATATGTTGGCTTTTTCTGGGTGTACTCAAGGTTGTAACAGCGAAGAAATAGAAGAATTGACAAGAATGAGGTGATGTTTACTTATTTATATTTTAGTCATTTGGCATTAGACTTTTTCGGAAAATTCTTTCTCATTCCCATTCTCTCACACTTCAGATATGCATATCCATGGTGGAAAGAGAAAGTAATAGACTCTGAGCAGAAAAGGAAGGATGGATTGTGCCCCTTGACTCCAGAAGATACTGCTCTTACACTGAGGGCATTGGATATTGATCCTAATTTTCAGATTTATATTGCGGCTGGTGAAATCTATGGAGGAAAAAGGAGGATGGAGAGTCTTGCAAAGGCTTATCCTAAACTGGTTTGTAGATTATTTGTTATTCAACAGTTTCTGTATCCTGTTAACATTATGTCTTCCTGCCCTTACAAGCTGTCTCTGCTTTTGGTTAAATAGGTCAAGAAGGAGACATTGCTAAAACCTTCTGACCTCAGTTTCTTTCAGAATCACTCCTCTCAGATGGCTGCTTTAGATTACCTTGTCTCATTGGAAAGTGATATATTCGTTCCTACTTATGATGGAAATATGGCTAAAGTTGTTGAAGGTCATCGCCGGTATGAAGTGGCTTACATTCATTTGCTTTTATCTACTGCATCTGGTAAAACCAATTGTACTGTTTTCTTTGATGAGATGATATTCAACTAAACCCATCAAACTCTAGTATTGAGCTGTTTGTTGATTGCTCTGATTCTTAGTTGTCGAAGGATGTAACTGATATGTGCTTACTTATGTAGATACCTTGGCTTTAAGACGACCATATTGTTGGACAGAAAGATACTCTTCAATTTGATCGATCAATACAAGAGTGAAAAGCTAAGCTGGGACGAGTTCTCTTTGGCTGTAAAAGAAGCTCACGCAGACCGGATGGGGAAACCATCTAAACGGACGGTGATCCCCGATAAACCTAAAGAAGAGGATTATTTCTATGCCAACCCTGAAGAATGTTTGCCACCATCCGAGGAACAAAAAGGGGCTATCTCTTCTTCAATGCTGAAGAGAAGAATTTGAGTTTTGAATGTTTGAAACACTGACATTTCAGTACATGGAGATTGAACTAATGGGAACACTCAAGATTTCCAAAGGTCCACAGATTTGCATATACAAAAGCCGGAAAGTATATATAAAGAAGAGCCAACTCGAAAATTGTTTATTGAGGAACAACATGGTTGTATATATTCAGCTACCTTGGCTAGCTGTTATACAGGACGAGAGAGCAGCAGCTGCACCATCAAACATCTTAGGAGATGCATAATAGAGTTTGTACACAGATGGATTTTGGTATGATATGATATTGCCTCACACCCATTGTTAGCCTCAGTCTTCATATTAGTAGCAGGGGAGCTAATAGGGAATGAAAATTGTTTATTTTACTTCTTTTTCCCAATAAGAAAAAAAAAGCAATATTTGTTAGGGTTCATATTTATGTATTTAGCATGTTCACCTCTGATATGTTCTTTTTTTTTCTTCTTGTAATAGGCAGTCAGATTCTATGAATGATGGCAATTTATTCATTGATTTTGATATTTATTCTCATTTGGTGAATCATTAGATGCTTTCTTCTTCATGGTTAGGAACTTGTTCTAACTAAGATCAAATCATGTGAAATTATTCATTGCAGCAAAATATCATATCAAGTTTAACATGAAGGGAATAATAATAATAGAATTTGTTGGAAATTTTTGCTCTTTTGTGGATGGAATAATGAATGCACATGGGTCCTTAGAGGCCGGCAAATTCTGATAACGTGGAAAAATAAAGGTTGAATTCTAATTATATGAGATATCATGAAGAATAGAGGAGAAGTGGATACCCATTATTTTTCTTTTTAAGATATGCTTTCAGATTACGAAAGGAAATTAAATTAAATATATATATACATATATATACCGTAGTTTGATGCTTCTTTAAGTTTAATAGCTGCGGAGGAGAAATCTTTTTTCTTTTCTTTTTTTTCTTTTTTTTCTCTTCTGTAAAAAAGAAAACGTTTATAAGATTAAGAGAGCATTGTTGAGATCCAGAAAATGGGGATATAATATAATAGAGTCGTGCCACGAAAGTAAACAAATTTATTATTTTCTTTTCTTTTCTTTTATCAAAAAAGCAGTTTTATTGATTCAATGTAATTATTGTAGTTGCGTAATGATTTCGTCTTAGCTTTGTAATTTATCATATGTTTCCGAACTTAGAATTTCTGATTAAATTTAGTGGAAACCATTCTAAAAGTAATCATAGGCTACATCATAAAAATACCCCTCCCCTTTACTTTCTCTTTGTTTCCTTATACTTTCAAAAGTTATATAGATAACTTTTCAATGGTGTGGTAATCCAACTAGAATAGTGCAGCAATCTAAATTATGTTCGGGGTAGATTAATAGTAACAATATTTCGAGTTTTAGAAGTATGGGATCAAAGTTTAAGAGGTATTCTCTAGTAATGGTACCAAAGTGTTTGGTTGAAGAGGAAACTATACATGTTTTTATTATTTTGATTCATTCCCAGAAATAAGCAAAGAGGTTTACACACCTTTACATCCAATTTAAGCCCTTGTATAAAGGGGCATCTAAGCCTAACTTTCTAAAGCAGAGCAGCTACATACTTCACCATAATCAAATGGGGAATGCCCAAAAGAAAAAAAAAATTCAAAACTAGAAAATGAACTAACCTAATTTACAATCAATTAAATATTGGTCAGATGCCATAAACGCCCCAGCGAAGAAATGGAACGGTAAAAATGAAGTGATAATAAATAGAATTGACGGGAGAAGAATACTTGTTTGTTATATCATTCTCTTTCTTTCATGTCTTTTGCTTCTTTCTTAATGCCTGCTCCATCTCCTCTCCAGCTACAACTCTTGTACCGACGCTCCTTCTCTCACTTGGGCGAGCTGAATCGTCCTTTGAAATAACAAAGAGAAAGAACAAAATTGGGAGAAATGTTAATAAAACTAGGAAAAGGATAAACCAAAATGAGCCTAACTCAATTGAGGTATAAATATGTAATACTCTAGGTCAATTCAAATTTGGCACTTGATGACCTCAACATTCTCCTACCATCTAACGTATTCATTCCATATAAGGAAGGATGACGTTGTTAAGTCATAGGGAATGCAGGGAAATACGAGACCACCAGATGAATTTTGGGCCTAGGGAGTTGCATGATATACTGAAAAAACTAAGAAAAGGACATTTACGTCGTAGTATATGCAATTCTTGTTTACCACAATAGGAGTAGGGACAGTTTCTCTGTAATTCGTTCTCTTTCCAAGTTCTATTTGCACCGCAACGCTGGCCTGTGACATATCCACTCCAGAACTTTGTAGCGCTTGTGTGAGAATTTTTAACAACCTGCTCATCAACAAACCAAATCTCAAAATGTTTAAGACTATGTTAGATACTTAAGCACCTTGGAGAACCACGCTCCAAAAGCTGGCTATTGGGTGGGAGAGCCAAATCACTTAACTACCAAATCGATCATCCCCTTCTAACTGATGTGAGACAAAAGGCATCCCACAACTACTTTAATTCCCAACATATTAGTCTCTTCCAACAATTGACTTTGCTGCCAATAACAGCTACTAACTAATACTATAATATCAATCTTGAAGAACGCTAAATTTATTGTTTGACTGAAAAAAACTCAAGATCGTTGATATTAATGTACCACATTATACTCACCCTTGAGAATATGCACCTGAGATGCTAATTCTACCACCATCAATCCTCTGCTCGGGTTCTTTCAGCTTATTGTTGACATCAACAATGTTGGTAGTACATGATCTCACCTCGCACGATAGTGGTTGCATTTCATAAGGTTTATTGTCTGCATTATGTGCTACTTGGGAATGGAGTCTAGTTTTTGCACCTTCACTTATGACAGATGTGAAATGGCGTGGTTCCAACATTGGATAAGACGTTTTGTTATTTGTTCCAGGGTGTTGATCCACTTCTCGGAAGGTGGTGGAAGTACTAACTTCAGATTCTACTGGGTTGTGCGAGCACCTGGGAAATGCTGGGGAGTGACACATATTTTTCTCGTCAGATCCAGCAAATATAAACACAGGGCCGCTCTTTGCTATTTGAGATTGATCGATGTAACATTGTGCTGGATTGCAATTGTTTCTCTGCAGAACAGATGATCAGAGTCTTGCCTAATTAGGTGGCTAATACCATTAAGTTTAGTGGAACAAGAACAAAAGATCAAGATGTTTTTAGAAGGAATATGTGGAGAGAGAGAGTTTGTAATGAGTATTTACACAGGGGATCAATTTCGCTGGTTCATGATACCATCCTTGCGGTGGTGAGCTTTCATATTTGCGAACCTTTTCTTGTAAAAATTGAATGTACTCGATAACCTGGAAACATGTCGAGAAATCAATCTTCTGCACATCATAAGCAAAAGAGAAGTAAAGTATCATCTAGTAACATGCTCATTTACCTCTAATAAGAAAGATGCCTTGTCTCTCTTCTGATCACTACGAGGAATTAGTTCTCTCAGCTTCTGAAATCTGCATGCAACTTTTCAACATCAAATTTCTAGAGTGATTCAACAAATTGCTTTCTATAAGGAAATATGTACGCAAGTCTACAACTGAATTAACATATATCTACGAAATCTTGCCTATCATTAATTTTGCTCCTTCGACGCTGTTCTGTTGCAGAATGTTTGGATCTCGGCGTATTAGCCTTCTGATCAGAGCATTTTCCACCAATATTTATCTTCAAGTCACCTGTAAATCCAAGATTTTTAGAAAGGTGAATACTTGAGAAAAGTTTTCTGGGGGAAAAATTCAATTTTTACCCACTAAACTTATCACACTATATCAAGTTTATCTATAAACTATAAACTTCATCAAATGGAACTCTAGACTTAGTTTAATACGATTCAATTTCCACCAACTTTAACAAAGAAAAAAAAGTGGTGTAAGAATCTCCATAAACTCACTAACTACAATGATATCAAAATTTACAAAAGTTCGAGTTTAAGTAGTCCACATATCAAGTGTGTAACTTTGCCAAAAGTCACAAATTTTAGCGCAGAAAAAATTAGCTTTACTCTAATATAACTTTTCTTTCTAATCTCTTCTATATTGTATCATATATATTTTATACTTCACTAAAAGCGTATCAAAACACTTCTTTTCCAATGAATTTTCACGAGAACTTCGGATAAATATTGCAGCGAGATTGGACAAACTTAATAGTTCTGGGTAAAAATGGAAGAGTTTTCCATAAAGAAACAAATTATATTTGCGGGTATAACAAATAGAACATTATGAAGGAAATGAACCTTTATAGGCAGTGGACGGTGATGATTCCTTCTTAATAACAAATGCCTTGTCGTCGTCTAGTTCCTCTTCCGTGGAGGAAACATTGACTGTGGACTTTAACATCTCACCGAAGCTCCGGCTCTGCTGGCCTGAAGGCCTGAACGTAAATTTTAAGGAAGTCCAGTCTCAATATTTACAAGGAAACTGAAACAATATGTAGACGTTTTGATAAGTAAGAAACGAAAGAAGTGACTGACTGAGACGGGGAGAGAGAGCTGAAGCTACTGTGATGGTTGCTTGACGACGATTGTATTGGCCGCTCTGTTGTAACGGCCCATTGCTCAATCTTTGCGGGTGATTCTGCTATGAAGAACAGAAGATTCGTTCGATAGGGAAGAATGGTAAGGGAAAAATATGAACCAATACCAGAACTCCGAATAAACACAAATAAAAAGTTGACAGGTGAAAGCACACATATACACGTGCACAAGTTTCATAGTTTTGTAGCAAATGTTGACCGTTTAGTAGTCACATATTATTCCTCGGCGACCATGGGGTATGGTAGCAAATGTTGTGTGTGGGCTAGCTGTATATGAATAATTAGAGCTGAAAGTATTGTTACGATAAAAAACTTTACCCTTTAAGCCGGGCTTTTCACCCAAATTCTCCTTCCTTGTCTTTCCCTTTTTAACAGCAGATTCTTCCCACAGCGTGAAACCATTTCCAGACAAAGAGCTACAATGGGAGTTGTCATCACTTTTGTCAGTATTACTGGCCTGAGGAACTGGAAATACCGACCCTTCCGGCTTTGGAACCCTCTGGTTGAAATAAGAAATGTGGCTGATACTGTAAGTCCCGATTCCACCCGGTAATAAACGCTCGGCAGGAGAATTATGTGCCTGAGTTCCCGAGGTTGGCGCTGCTCGTTCCACAGTGGATACATTGATTGTTTTCTCTTCCTTGGCGCATGTCTTCCCAGTCCGTTCCAACGGCCGGAGAAAATCATGCGTTTTAAGGAAACCCCCTGTTCTCATAGAAATAGAAAAGATATTACAATCAGCTAACCCAAAGTCAGCTTAAATTGGGATTACAATTTACAAAACTTGGAGACTGAATTCCCTGTTAATGTTTTACTATTCTCTTTTTTCCATCCGGGGGGGGGGGGGGGAATGGTAACCCACTAATATATATTAGCAATCATTACTTCTAAAGAATTGGAAAAACAACTGTCCCAAAAAACAAGAACAAGCTGAATACAAAAATTTCAAAGCTCCCCCATTAAAAGAGCACTTCATAATGACAATTCCTTAAGCGACACGCATGGTGGGGGAGCAGTAAATATCTACAGTAGACGATATATCCACATGTCAAGGTTAGAGAGATTCACTTTATTTATTATGGAATTTATTCATAAGCATATGCACATCCCAAAAGAAATTAAAAAAAAAAAAAAAAAAAAAAAAAAAAGGAAAGGAAAAAGAAAAAGGGAAAAAGAATGCATTTTTGAAAGGGTACCGCAAGGGAGGCTGAATTTGCATCCTTCCCTTATCCTGAAATGTGCGATAGGTCAAGTCATTTGTCGACACATGAGCTGAAAGCGGGTCCCCATCGCTGAGGGGTGAGGCTAATTGGCTACCTGCCGAGCCTTTCCTTTTCCTTTTTGGAATTCAGTGACCCTATTCTATTATCTATCGTCTATTCTATTCTGTTTCTAATTTAATTCAAGCCCTACTTTTACTTTACTTCCTGCTCCAAAGATCAATCATTTAATTCAAGGTCACGTGCACGAACAACCATAGTTTTTATTTCGTTTTCAAACCAAAAGCAATTTATTAAATTTAATAAACAAAATACCTAAAACAGAGACGTGGGTTTACTTTAGAATAGAAATTCTAAAGAACATAAAAACTCCTCATTGATTTTGGATCTAAACTGTATATTACATCATCACTAATAATAAGAAGCTAAACAGTTTTATGGAAATTAAAATCAAAATTTGAGTTTGGATTTTTGCAACTTTAATCTGTGAAGTTTAATTTACCTTGAAAGGACTGGGATGGATCTTGTTGATGAGCAGTTGAATGACTATAGAGTGATAGAAAGTCATGCGTTGGTTTCCGTCCTGAACACAAGAGCTTCATTCAATTTCTGTAAAACTCAAGTTCAGAAATATTAAATTTGACAGAAAAATCAAAAAATTAAATCGAAAAAACAACCTTCGGTTCCAAGAGGACGAGGAGGTTGAGGAAGCTCCATCCTCAATTATAATCAATGCAAATTCTAAGAAAGTTCAATTCTCAGTGATTTAACCTAAAATTCAGTATAGAGATCGAGAATTTCTCCAGTCATGAATCGATTAGCACCTGAATTCCTACAAAAGGTTACGGATCGCAGAATTTAGGCCTTGGTATGAAGATCTGAAAGGCCGCATTCAGTTAAGATAAAAAAAAAAAAAACAATATAATATATATTTGTGATTTTGAAGAAAGCAATTGTTGAATTCCAGCTGCTACAACAACAACAACAACACCAGTTGAAGAAGAAGATACCAAAATTCAAGAAAAAGAAAGGCAAAAGAAAAAAAAAACCGAAGAATTGGATGAATTAAGGAGAGAGTAGAGAGTAAGTACCACAGGATGAATCGGATGAGAAAGTGATTTAGAGTTGTTGAGAATTGAAAAAAAAAAAAGAGAAAGAAAATAGAAAATGGAGAAGAAAGAATTGGGAAAATGGAGGAGAAGAAGAAGAAGAAGAAGAAGAAGAAGAATCTGCTTCGAATTGCCGCTTACAAACAAAACATGAGTGTTTTTTCTTTTCTTTTTTTTCCTTTGGGGTTCCAATTTCTCGTTTATCAAAAACTGAAAATCCCAATAATAATGAAAAATGGAAAAACAGGCGTTAGGGGTGGATTGGATTCACCATCTTTATTTATACTTTCTCTCTCTTTCTTTTTACTATTGAAATACAACATGGGACCCTTCCTCCACTACTAACACTTACCCATCATATACACTCATTTTTCCCATTAACTAAATATTACAAAGGATAAATAAATAAATAAATAAATAAATAAATAAATAATGTGGACCAAAAAGTTAAAATTTTTTGGTGCTTTTTGATTCTTTGGTTTTCGTCGTTTTCCGTTAGGTGGGAGTACGGCGTTAAGTTAACGGCGTCGCTGTCCACGAGCTTTCATTTAAATTGATTATATATATATATATATATATATAATGCCTTTGGGCGTCAATCCCTATCTATTTTTCAAATATTTTCGGCAATCCCAACTTGTCCTAATTCTTACTTTAAAATAATGTTATTATTGTTATTATTATTATTATTATGAAATAAAAATTAAGTTAATAGAGCTGTAAGCCACAACATTACAATTTTCGAAACTAATTTTGTATTTGGATAATAAAATATATTTATATAGTTTATTTTTTTTAGAAATTTTTATCATTTAAAATAATTTTTTTTTATTTAATTTTGTTATTGTATTAATGTTTTTGTGGAGGGAGAGGATGTTGGTGGGAGGCGTGGGATAATCACGTGACTGACAACCCCTTCTTCCCTTTTTGTAATTTTTTTTTAAAAAATTTTAAGCTTAAAGTTTAAGCCTCAAAAAACAAATTCACTTTTTTTTTTCTTTTTTTTTTTTTTTGGCATTTTCTCTTTTTTCAATATATATATATATATATATATATATATATATATAAAGAAAACATTATCTTAAAAGTTTTAGAAGGTAGTTAAGTTGATTATTTATTATATGTTTAATTCAATATGTGCACATGGAGGTGTGTGATTGTGGATACAAATTATATATATAGATATATATTAATTCATTTTGGACTTGGTTTATTATATATTTAATTATTAAAGAATTATTTTTACTAATATCCCTCGTGGTTGAAAATAAAATTTAAAAAATCATAAGGTCTTTTTGAAAATTAATCAAAGAGAAAAGGATGGGAGGGAAACAAAATGTTATAATATTGTTTACTACACCTAAATATGCTTTCTTTTAGCCTTTAAATCATTTATCAAATTAAACAAGATGAGTATTTAATAATTATTATTCATATCAAAAGGCTAAAAAGTTGTCCTTATAATTATAATAATATAAAGTATTTTAATTTTTAAAAAATATTACACATTTTTATGAGGGTTGATTGTTCAATTTTTTTTTCTTTATAAAATAATAATTAAACTTTTCAACAATACCATTTGACATGAGATGAGAGGGGTTTAGGTTGTTGATTAGTTTTAGTCTATTTGATTTAACAGGGGAACAACCTCCTAATGTGTTTGAATTAATTTTCCTAATAACAATTTATCCCCCATACTTATCTTCAACAACCATATTGATTACTTAATTACTTCTTATTTTTTAATTAAGATTAATGATTAAAAAATATTTATATTTAATTTTAAAACATTAACGATATCTACGAGTAAAGTGAACTTAATTTAATTGTAATAGAGGACATAGGGTTTGTAGGGTTTTGCTTAAGTTTTCGAGTCTAATATGTTTAAAATTGGTGTATCCATTTAGTTATTCGGTGACGACTTCTTCCTTCCTCTTAAATGTCTTTTAGGTTTATTCATCTCGAAGGAAATCGAGTCGTTCATCTTCTACAAAAGTTGGCTTGTTGCAAAAAAGAAAAGAACTTTATAATTTATGTTTCTTCCCTCTCTAGAGGCACCGCAACTTAGCCATGTGATGAACATGTTCAGTTAGTGTTTTTCAAAACAAAAAAAACTTGAAAACACTATATATCTAAATAGGGCCCTACAATTTTTTTTTAGTTAACTTTTTATGCACAAACATATTGAAAAGAGGGGTGAAAATTTTTAGCTTAATTTATAGTAATTTAATTTCATTTAGAAAAGAAAATATAAATGCAAAAGAAATATGAAATATGATTAAGTGGGGGTTCATGCAAAGTTGATATATAAATGCAATAGTTAGTGACCCAATTCCATCTCCCCTTGTCTTCTTTCTTCTTTCATCCAAACCCTACACTTAAGACAAGGATTTGACATTATTGCTTTTCATAGATTCTTAATGAAACTTTCAATTTCTCATATCTATACAACTCTCAAATTGTATCAAAACACAACATAAAATTATGTTTCATCGTTAAACTTTTAAAAAAGATTCTAATTAGTTCGCCCTTTGATCAACTTTGCCTTAGATTATGTCAAGCCTCCAACTCGCTCTCCTTTAGTTTGGTCTCAATTTTGTTTGAATCGATGTGTATAAGAGTTTTTTGCATTGGTGTACATAGTGTTGAATGCTAATGCATTCCATTACTTAAGTTAGTATTATGGTTGACTAATCAACTAAACAAGAAAATGAATATAAAGGTCGGATCTTTCCTTTGAATGTATAACATACCCTTTTCCAAAGGTTGTTGAATAGCATTTATAACCCAAACCAACTAACACATGCCTTTGTTTGTGCGTGATGACAAAATTGTTAGAGACGTTTTTGGCACTCAAAGAATGCCAATCCATCCTCTACTAGTATATTTCTCGATCGATATATATTCTACCAAATCTCACCAAACATTTACCTTTTGGGATGCACACTCCACAATGCTATTTCTCAACCTCCTTTAGCCATGACCAAACCGGTTTTTGAACAAGTTCCCGACACAATTTGATGATATAAAAGATTAAAACAAAAATAACAAAGTCAAAGCAAAGTAAATATGGATAAAGATATATTCAAATATGTTTTTATTATGATGATTATTATTATTATTATTATTATTAATAAAATTCATCATCATATAATAAATGTAATTTAAAAAGTATAAAAGAAAGCAATAGAAAAAGAAAGAAAGAAAGATGAAAGGAGGGGGAGAGGGGGGAATAGCATAAAACACGGACATTCTGAAGGGATCCGTTTAGGGATCAGTTAACAAATATTAAACTTTAAAAGGGCTACCGGCGCAGAATCCGCAAGATGCACGTGATCTTTTTCACACCCTCTCCCTCACGTGGCCAACTCACTCCTTTTTCTTCTTCTTTTTTTTGGCTGCCCATGCCTTTTATTTCTCCTTCTTCTTTTAACATACAAAATAATAATAAAAGATGCCGTCCGTATACAATACAATTAAAGGGATAATTAATTAATATAGTTTGGAGAAAAGTTAATTTCTTTTTTTTTAATGGTTTGGTGGGGTAATAAATAAATAAATAATTGATGGTTATAGAAAAGAAATAAAAGAAATGGGAGAGAGAGAGAGAGAGAGAGGTGAGTGTGGAGAAGTGATAGGGGTATTAGGGCTGTGACAAATGATGAAGTGACAGCACCCAACACGGAAATGGTAGTTCAGTTTCCAAGCACGTGATAAGGCAGTTGAGTCACGTGTGTCCCCATCCCTCCCTGCCTCCTTCACACCCCCCCCCCCCACGTGCTCCCATTCCCCTAACCCTAAACACCCCCTTTTCCTCTCCCTGACACCTCTCCACGTGTGTTGTGGGTCCCATATATAATTTTTTCAATTTTGTGAAACATTTTTCCAAAATTGAACCACCAAAATTCTATTAAACTCACAAAACATACTGCCTCTTTCATCAATGAAATACAAAACTAATAGCTATTGATCAAGTAATAATTATTTACGATGTCCATGTCCATCTTCATCTTCTGCTGACGTTCTCGAAAGTCACGTGATCTTGTCGTAACAGCTTTTCTGAGTGCTTTCACAGAGCGTCCACAAAAAGCCCTTTCACATCACCCCTTCCATTTTGGTCCCCGCTTCTTCTTCTTCTTCTTCAACTCTCTGCTTCTCTATTCTGTCTAGTAATACACATTATTTGTTAGTTTCTTTACAGCCTAAGAAGAGGAACCCACCATTAGTTTTTCTAACATAATGGCATTAACAACATCTTTCACAAACCCCATGAAGCATTTTCTGCAAGAATCCGGCATCAGGGTTGACCTGTGAAGCTTCCGGATTTCTTCTTCTGTGTGTCTGCAAACCGAGCACGATACGTATTGTTTGGTCGGTTTTGGTGGGGGTTCTAAACCACATCTTGCCATGATTGCGTGTGTTGCTAGCCTTGACACTTCCTTGTACCTTTCATATCCTGCATAAATTTTATCTAATTATTACTCCACTTAATTGTTATAAGATAACTGGATATTAAATTAATGGTAATGGGGTTGGAGAGTGTGACGTAGTACCCAAATTTTTGCCTTGGCTTAGGAGTTTTAGATTGATTTTGACCAGCGTTCGTATCTCACTTTTCCCATCGTCATCGTTGCCAGCCTCACGAGCGGGATGGTGTTTATCCGAGGCTTGTGTCATTGTGGAGGATGATGAAACTTCATCCACTATTTTGTTTGATGGCTTTCTTCTATTTTCACAGTGGAAATCACCTCCATAAGTCTGGACCATTTTACCCAAGGGAAATTCTCCATTACTGGATGAATTGGTAGGAAAAAACTCATCAGAAGCTTTATTCTTCTTACTTGCTACGGGACGACACAATTGCTTGTCCAACTCGAGCAATCTTTGTTTTCCCATTTCCTTCTTATGCTTGGCTGGCTCATCCGGCTTCTTGATTTTGTACTGTTGACCTTTAGCTGTGTGAGAATCTTTTGTTTTTGTGGTTATTTGTCTACTAACAGGATGTCTCAAGGTTTGATCTTCCTCACGTATAGCCTTTGCCTTTGCAATTTCCATCATTCGCCATGCCTTCTCGACATCATAAGAGTTTCCATTACACTCGGGTAATGCAGTTGCCTGCAAGCTAATGGCTTGAGGTTGATCTGTTTGCTTGTTTATTAGTTCAGCACCACCAGTATCTCGTTTGGAACTGTTGCCACAATATGTGGATGAGCTGCTAGCAGGAAACTTCAGCGAACCCCTTCGTACAGCATCCCAGTTATCACGTAAAGCCCTTATATAGCTATGGATGTTGCGACATCGATGTAATGTTCTTGCACTTGTTCTTGCACCTGTTCCTGCAGCTTTACCACCACGACTAGGCAAAGATTTCTGGGCCACACTGCTTCTCGAACTGGGGACAATAGAAGGTGACTCACGATTTGAATGTAAAAGAGCTCCTCTGCGAGTTATGCCAACTGTTTGGGAACTTGATTCTTTTACTATATCAGAAATAGCAATGCGTGGTTCAACCGTAGTTGTTTGATTTTGATTGTTGAAACTAGTATCCAATTTAGTATCGGTGTGTTGAGCTCTGGAGATGGTGCAGTCATGGCAAAACCAATCACCTTCGGGTACATTAGCACCAAGGCCGACACAAAAAGTATGAGCAGCTGAATCACAGAGATCACAGAGTAACATGAGACCTTCGTCTTCCATTCCCTTGCACACAGTACAACACGTCTCTGCATATGGATCCCTAATCCTAGCATTTCCAGAAGCCGACTGGTCCTGAAACCAGGAAAGTTAGAAGCTTGTGAAACTATGCGGATTTCTACACCCAAGTTGAACTATGTTTTGCAAATCAAGCTTATAAATAGTAGATTACATCTTTTAGATGGTTTAAAAACTAAAAAAAGAATTCAAATGTGTGTTTTTAAAGAACATGAAATCTGACCAAACAAAACTTGTGATAAACAAGTATAACAAACAGAAAACTAAAAATGAAATGGATATCAAACAAGACCTTAGATGGATGCTCATTCAAGTTTTGTGGATGATGAACGTGAGAAACTGAAATATTTCTGGTGAGGAGGTAAATATAGATGCTTATAATTCTTAATCTTTTAAAAACTTCTATTATTGCTTTTCGAACAAGTAAATGACAGAAGAAAGAGTAATAGATGTTGTCGAGATGCAAAAATATATCTATTTTGACCTTAACCTCAAAATCAAGCAAGTGCCCACAAAATTTCGACATAGTTCAATACAATCAAATGTAATTAGTTGAAAATTTGCTCCAATAACCACGAGTTTGAAAAGAAAGGGAAGAATTTTACTAGCAGAGAGTACTGCATTGCATTATTCAATCAAACTGAGACTTGCAGTCAAGCATATTGGCAAAGACATCAATTGGAAAACGAAAAATTTCCAAATTCCAAACAAAAATCGCATCCCTTAAACCCTAAAAAAGCTAAATGTCAATCATCGAGTTCACAATCAAGCAGTAAGATGTCGATTACAGAGTTACTGACCTGATTCCGCATAGGAATATTAACAATTCGTTCACGGAGGCGACAGGGATCCTTCGCAATTCTATGAACAACAGTAAACCTCCCCTTACAAGCAGGGCATCTAGATTCAATCCTCGCCCACTCCATAATGCAGACGAAGCAAAAATAATGGTCACAGGAATCAAGCTTGCCTCTCTCCGCTTTTCCATCATCCGAAAAGCAAATTACACAGATAGAAGAAGGATTATCGTCAATCAGCAGGTGATTTTCTTCAAATCCACCTTCAGGTAATTCGTTTTCGTCACCGGATTTGGCACTCGCAGAAGGACAAGAAATTAGGGCTTTTAAACGATCTTCTGGGGACGACGCGAAGGAGTTAGTTGAATCGTCCGCCATCGTCGACGAGTGACAGAGTGGCCTTCGAGGACCGGCGAAATAGTTCAGACAGGATCGCCGATGAACGTCGACGAACAGTACTTGTACGAAGGGGGCCGCCGGTCTCGTTCTCGATATTTATTGTATTGTCCGTTTCTCCAAAATATTGTTTTAATTTTCCAAAATGTCACCATTGACAATAATATTTTGTGAGTGTGAGAACTTATAAAACTTTAATAAATACATTGCCAATGCTGACATGGCAATAATTTAGGACTAACACCACATCTCCATTCAAAATGTCATTTTAATTTACTTATATTTGAAAGTTTAATATTGCAGTTTAAACTCAAAACGCTTTAATTTCATTACGGGTGTTCAAACATTCTCGATGAATTTTGTTTCCATTCGTTTTGGTTCTCTACTAACTATTTTCAATTTTAATATTTACAATTATCAACCATTGCATGGATTGGAGAATGAAAAACATTAAAATAGAAAATATGTTGGTGGCAATGGATGAGACCCATGTGAAGGTGTTGGCTAAAGAAGAAACAACAATTCTCGTTTTGGAACAAATCCCAAAGTTTAAAAAAAAAAAGAAAAAAAAACATCACAACATTATAAATTTAACATACAAAAGTTAATTTTCTCCTTAATTTAACTCCTCACCCTCAACTAATGATGCATTAATTTAATTTTTACATTTCTCACCCTAAGTAAAAATAAACAAATAAAATTCAAACCTTCTTGAGGTTGAAAATGGGTCAAATTACATATTTACAACAAATTAATGTCATTCCTATAAGAAAACGTGCTTTATTTGATGTTTAATTTTTTTTTTTTTGCTCTAAAAAAAATTTAGAAAATAAATCTTATTGTTATTATTATTAACATAATATGAAGAAATTTTTTTAAACTTTATGCAAAAGAGAAAAAAAAAATTAATCTTAAAACTTTGAATTTATATTTATTAGAAAGATTAATGAGAATTAAGGGTTTAGGAAGAAGCAAGGGTTCCTAAAAATAATGGAATTATTTTTTTTCCACATTTCAAGAGGGTTTGTTTGTTGTCCCCTTCACATCTCCCAAAACATAAAATCCATCAAATTACAATGCCTAAAATTTCAAAGCTTTTTGAAGATTTATATATGGATTTCTTGTCTCTATTATTTTATATATGTATATATATGTATATATAATCTTTACCTTTGACAATTTTCCACTCACACATGCAATAATAATAAACAATAACCAAACTCCAACCACATTCTCTTCTTTATGTTTCTCAATGCATAACCAAACAAACACAAAGATATCTTTGTTTTAACCTAAGTTTTGACCTTCCAAACACTCTCTTTTTTCACTTTTGTCTCTATAAATTACACTCCTCTTCTCATTTCAAATGCTTCCCCCTCACTTTTTCTTTTCCCCACATCACTATTTTTTCTCAATGCTCATGGCTTCTGTAAGGCTTCTCATCTTTCTCTTCACTTTCGTTTTCCTACGAGGTAATCAAACAACAACGTAGATCATGTACGATTTCGTTTAATAACATTGGCTGCATTATGAATGTATATATGTTGTCGTCTTTGTTTTGAAAATTTGTAGAAGAATCTAAGTAAAAGTATATACATGATAACTTTTTGCTCAGCTGTTATATGTATATGTTACAGCTTTAAATTTATGTGTAGGTGGAGTTGCTGATGGGAGAAGCTATCCGGTTTCAACTCCAGTAGCAGAGTGTAAAGAAATGGAAAAAGATATAATGAAAAAGATGGAAAGAATAAGGGTGAAGGAGGTCGATGGTTGTCGTTCTTCTCCAAGTACAATCGACTCGTCTGATAATCTTTATAAAAAAAAGAAGAAAAGTTTAAATGTAAAGTACAAATGGGTTAACAAAAGTCATGGTGGACATCTACCTAACGACAAAGGTTCGAGATTTATAGCTTTTAATGCGGATTATTTTGTTGCTAAACCTCATCCTCCAAAGAATAATGGGGGGAAGTATCTCTAAAACCATTTGTTTATTTTTTCCAGTAGAAATTGTTTCATATGATAGATTTCTAGATTTTTTCCTTTTTTTTTTTTTTGTTCATTGTAAGAATCTTAGTATAAATAAATGGTAAATCATTCAATAACACAGTTTCTTTTACTAAATCATTTCTATATACAAAGAGTTTGCTTCAAATAATTAAAGATGCAATAAATAAAGTAAGTTGGTCTGTAGATCAGTTCATGGGGTCAAGTTCGAATTTATGAGCAATTTCCATTCTTAGGATGTTTTACAAATGGCCTCATTAATTACTTTCCATTATTTTGGTCTATATTATATTCATCAGGTTAACATAATTAATTAGTGTAATGTTATATTATAGCAAAAACATATAATAATTCAATCATAATGAATATATGTATTCCTTCTGTAAGATTGATAAGGTTCAAATATATATATGATTATGTTCGTATCTCCCACTTAATTGCTATACTATACAAAGTTTTTATTTTAATCGATGATAAGTATACTTGAAAATTCATACAACAACAACTTTTAATAAACAATATCTATATATATGATGATGAACTTTCCCTTTTGAAAGTTGGGAATAAAATAGGGAGGAAAAGCATCTTGTCCTTTGTCAAGTCAACTGTTAAAGATCAGCAAGAAATTTTTTTAAAAAAAGAACCTGAAACCCATTGAAAAGAAATAACAATGATGAAAGAAAAGTTAATTAATTAATTATATATATATATATATCCATCAGATGGGATAATTTAGATTTAGAAAAGTAGCTAAGCTAGTGATCATGATGAAAAATACAGATATATATATATATGTTATGATATTTGTTCATCTTCTCTTCTTCTTCTTCTTCTTCTTCTTCTTCATGGGTATATTAAAGTTGTATAGAGAGAGAGATGAGAGAGCTAGGAGGAATTTGGTTCAGCTGCTGCTCTTCGATTATTTTTAATAATGGAGTTCCCAAAAGCATCTTCACAATTTCTCAATGGCGTCAAGAAATCAGTTAGAATAATCTGAAGTGATGATACTTTTCGTTTTAGCTCTGCATTCTCATGCAAGATTTGTTGGTTGCATTCCACCACTTGTATCAACTTCTCCGATAACTGTCGATTCGAAACCTCCAACTGTCCTACCTGATAGCTAATTAAAACGCGTACGTATTAACTTTCAATCGACATCTCTATATATATTTACGACGTGATCTTAATCATAACAACTATACAATAAAAGACGAATATATACATAATTATTGGTTTTTACAATTATTATATGTAGAGATTTGAAAATCTTGCCTGGTACTGCAACTCTTCGATTTGTTTCTTCTTTCTCATCCTTGACCTTCTTGCGGATTCCCGATTTGATATCATTCTTCGTAGCTTCCTCTCAGCCATTACGGTGAGATGATGATGACGGTGAACGTCGAGAACTTCAACGACGTCCAAAACGTTGTCGTTGCTATAACAAGAGGCGGAATTGGGGGAGGAGAAGACATTAGAATTATTGTTGTTGTTGTTGGTAGGGGTCTGGCTAGTAGTGATCATAGTAGCTGGGAACACAATTTCTCTATGGAAATTACCACAAGAACCATTTGACTCATGATCTTCATGATCATTATTAGTATCACCTTCTGATCTTCTCATCATCCTATTTGTTTCCATCATCAAATGTGAAGAACAATGCCTCTTCAAGCTTCCATTAAATGGATTTTCCCCAAATCCCAAATCTTCATTCATCTCCATTATTGAGAGAGAGAGAGATTGAAAAAGAAGAAAAAAAATTAATAGAAAGATGGATGGATGGTTATAAAATGAGAATTAAGCTTTTGTTTTGATTTTGAAGGCCCTTAGCTTCTTCTCCTCATTTGCTTTAAGAGAGAAGCAAAAGGGACCATTAGGGAAAATTAAAGAGGTAGATGGGGTAGCCATTAAAAGTCAAAAACATTAATAGACTCATCAAAAAGTGTTCTTTCTTAATAGGCAATCTTTTTCCTTCAAATTCTCTAAACTATTAATTATTCCAAGAAGAATTACAAAAATCACTTATGAAATACAATGTTACGGTAGCTACGATTACTCTTTTAAACTGTCAATTATCATAAAAATTGACCTCTCAAACTTGTTTAACAGTCGTGATGGTCGGTGTTAATTAAACTCCCAAAAGTAATAATTAACGAAACCCTCAAATAATTGTAACAATCTCACAATTATCATCCAAAATTGGACAAATTTAACACTTCAATTTTAACCTTTTATATAAACTTTAGGATTCAATTTTTACGTTTGAAAGTTTGAGGTATAATTGCACTTATCTTTGTTCTTTAGAAGTTGAATTTTTCAGTTTGTCCTATTATCTCTATAATATGCTATTTTGATATATACATCCTTTGTACGAAAAAATTGGAATAATTTTTTCCAATATATATATATATATTTGCATGGCCTTTTCATTTCTAAAATCTACATTAACCAAAAATATATTCTAAATGTTTTTGATAAAAAAAATAAAAAAATAAATAAATAGAGAGGATTGCTTAGAACATTTCTTCTACCTCTCATGTCTATATCACCACAAAATTTCTTCTTCTTCTTTTTTTTTTCTTTTTGATATTGACATATGCCAATATTCCTACCAAAATCATATGCAAATCCTAAATGATAATGTTTTTTCCCCATCTCATTTATTTATCTATTTATTTATTTCCATCAAAGATCTCTAAAACAAAATTAAATAATTAACAAAGCATATGCCTATAAACTTTTCTTTTTCAATATAATCTCCCACCCACTATGCCACATCTTTGATTCATTTAAGGAAACTTTGTAATAAAAAAGAAAAAAAATACATCATTATGTGTTGTTATTGGAGAAAGTGTTAGTGCTTTAAATTCAAATCCGATTGGAAATTGATTAATTAATTAATTAATTAATTAATTAATTAATTAATTAATTAATTACTATAATTTGACCACTATTGTATACAATTAATAACTTAATTGGGAAATTAATTAATTGCTCTTTTGTCCTTATAAAGGTTTTTAATTTAACTCATGTGGTTGCCTTCCACCTCATACCCATGTTTGCAAAAATTTAAATAATTTTGTCCTTAGGTTTATTCTAAGCTATAGCTTCCATTTATGATATGATCATATTGCCCCCCCCCCCCCTAACATTTAATGTTATTATTATTATTTCAAAGAATATGTCTCCATAAAAATAAGCCATAACTTTATATTTAGCTAATGAAGGGACCCTTTGTGTTGTGTTAAGTTTATGGCAAAAACTTGGTTTAAGAAGCAATTGTATTTCTTTAATTAATCACTTCATTTTCAAAACTTTGCTCATTAAGTGGGTGTGTGTTCTAAAGGAATAAATTATAAAACCTCTTGGAGTTTTATATATTTGTGTGTGTGTGTTTTTATATATATATATATTATTTAGTTGTTTATTATTATTTGTGAAAATTAGTATATATTTAGTATTAAGTGTGAATTGATTAGTGAATTTATATACTTTTAGATTGATTCTAATTTTTCTTTTTTCGTTTTAATAAAAGTGATTTATGTAGATGATCGAAAAGTCAAACCGTACGTAATAATATAGGTTTTGCTTGTTCGTCACTTCATTTTATTTGTTTAACTAAAAAAAAAGTTGGAAGATCCGTTGGAAATTCGTGTATCGAATGTTGTTCTTTTTTTAAAATGAAAAAGGTATAATTTAGAGACGGTTTAATAACTATTTGATTTTTTTTAAGGAACGCTTAATCCACATTTATGATTTTTTTTAATCTACTTTTTTTTATTAGAAAAAATCGAAATGGTCATTAAATCGGTCTTAACAAAGAAAAAAATTCTACTAAATTAATTGAATCAATTTGATTGCAATAATAAAAGATGTTATTTAACTAATCTCATAAAGGATTTACATAAAATATATGAACGAATTTTAGAGTAAATTCCCCTAAACCTAATTTTAGAGTTATTTTTCTTCTTAAACCAAATTAAAGAAAGAAAGAAAGAAAGAAAAAGAATATTTTTTTCATTTTCTGAATTTTTGAGTATATTCTCATAAAACATAAAAAAAGCTAAACCAATGGAATCAAACCTAACAAATGTATTATTATTATTATTATTAAGAAAAAAAAAATATTCTTTTGCCACTAAGAAAATAATTAATGGGTTGGTTGGGGGAAGATAAAATCTCACCCTATATGTCTATTAAAGGCATTTAAAATTCCATTTCTACCAAAATTACACAAAATATGAACCAATTAATTAAAAACATACCCTTTTAGCTTAATTAGTAACATAATATGAAAATTCCAAAAAGGAAAAGAAATTTATATATATATATATATATATAAAAAACTAAATGATATTAATCAATATGAAGATCATATGCTATAAACAACCATTATTATTTATTGGTGTATTATTTATTTTTTTCAAATCTTATAATTGACCCAATAAAGGAGAGATTATGACATTAAACTTATACCTAAAATTTGAACTTTGCGTGTGAAAATCAAATCAATATCATTTGATTTATTGAAATTTAATTATTTTTCATTATCATTAGGAAGAAATTACCCGAAATGAAAGAATTAATGATATTATTAGCATGAAATTGTTGAGACTTCGATTTCTTATGTGTTGTTTTTTTAGTAAAACACCTAAAATGGGATATTTCTAATGTTATATTTACTACCATTAATATTTATATATTGCTTTCATATTTGGATATAATTATTTACTACACTTTACATTTATATATATATATATAAAAGTAATAATGAATTTTATTTTTTCCTTCAAATTTAATTAGATCACTTTAATTGTTTTGACAAATTATTGAACCTATATTTATTTATTCATTCATCGAAAGATTGCCAAAGATACATCTAAATATTGGACACTCAAAGTTTTACGACGATAAAAATTAAACTCTCGAACTTATAATTACGACTTATACGAATAGTATAGATTTTAGAACTAGTTGGTTTTTGCAAATTGAAATGGGCTTTGGTTACAAGTAGATGATGGGCTTTCTTTCTAGTTTCTAATATTGGGCCTGAAGACCAAACGATTAGTTAGGGTTTGTTGCAAAATTTAGTTTGATTGATGCTAATACTGTTCTTCAATCGAGTTTAATTACATATTCTTGAAAACCCAAAACCCTCGTATAACTAAAACTTCAATTCATTTTGTTAAACAACAAAAGGGTTTCTCAAATTACTTCATATTAATTATTGTGTTTTTTTTTTTTTTTGGTTTGTGACTGCCTTCTTCTTCATTGCCATTGGCATTAATTCCTTATGCATTTGAGTTTCAAATTAATAAGTTTGGACGTCATCATCTACCTACTCTTCTTGATCATCATTTCAACCTGCTATTTCTTCTCTTAACTGTCTTATGCTATAAATAAATAAAAGCTTAATGATATTAATATTAAGAGCATATGCTATAAACAACCATTATACAAATGCTTCATCTAAGCCTATTGTCAAATCTTATAATTGACCCAATAAAGGACAGATTATTATTATGACATTAAACTTATAGCTAAGATTAGAGTGAAAATCAAATCTATATCATTGGATTATTGAAATTTAGTTATTCATATCATTAGAAAGAAATTACTCCAAATGAAAACAATAAAATTACATCTAAATGTTATTAAAATAAAGCATAAATAATTATTTTCTCTTGTTGAGTAGAGATTAAGAATGGGTTTGTCTTTTTCTGCCTACAGGGTTGGGTGGAAAATCCTGGGGAAATTGAGCAAAGAATGTAATGTAACTTCCTAATACATATTTAATACTTTCTTTTTCTCTAAATCTCCAAAATTTTAATCCTTTATAAGATATATTTATGTATTTTAATCAGCTGAAAGTGCTTTTGTCTGCTTGTATAGGAATCTACCTTTCATTTTCTTCCTTAATTTTGGTATTACAATTCTTTTTTAAATTGAAAATTTTCACACGACTGCAAGCAGTTGCTTAATATTTAAGCCATTATTATCTTCACCAAAAAAAGAGATCAGTAAAGGTTCGAATCCTTGTCGTTAGAAAAAAAGAAAAAGAAAATAAATGTTATAGATTTGGCAGTATGTTTCTTTACATTACAGTGTTCTTCATTCTAGATGACGATAAGTTTTTTTTGGAGCCACCGTACAATATCATATTATAGTGGGCATGCAGTTAGTTGCTTAGTTCTTTCTCATTTTGTTCTTCTATTGTTGTCGTGTGAGATTTCTCATCTTGAGGAATTTTTTCCACGTTAAGAGTGGTTTTGTTCAATGCTTATTACCATTATACTCTCTGTATATAGTTGATTAACTTCCTATTAGATTCATACTAGAGATGATTAGTCCTAAAAATAATCACAGAAGTTTTTATAGCAGATAAGTAAGCCTAATTAAATTCTATATACAGTGTTTAATATCCTACAAGCATCATTGTTTCCTCATTTCTTTTATTATCATATACACAAATAGCTTGAAGGGGTTTATAAACACACACTTGCACAATATATATCTAAGGGGGTGAAGTGAACTATTGTTTTTACACTACATGGGTATATATGCATATATATACACACACAAAGACTTTGTAAGAGAGTCATTATTTATTAAGGGTTATGAGTAGAGAGAGTTGGGGAAAAAGGGTTTTCGAGAGAGTGCATGCATGAATCCCCTTTGTTTCGTCCTTATTGGGTCCACGTAATTGACACAGTGGAATGCAACAAAGCAAATATAAAGTAATGTATATGTTAGAAGGTTTTGTTCTTTGGATTATAATATTTCACTTTGTTGCTAGACAAAGATATAAGTCGAGGAAAAGACAAGAGGAATGGTGAGGAGGGCAGCTGCGGCTTTGTGTGCATGTTATAAAGTGATCTTAATTAAATTATTCAAAAGATTAGGACCTGAAATTTTGGGGAAAATTAAGCTAATATTGTTCATATAATACCATAAACTTTAAGGGAAATTATTGGCTCAAATAATAAAAAGAACTAATAGATTTGCACTTTCTCAAAAGCTCCAAATTTCCATCTCTAATGGAGATTGGGCAATATCTAAAGTAATCATTTTAAATATGTCACACTTTGATAGTGGGAGCTAAAAAGGTTACTATACTTTCAATTTCATACCTCACTCACCTCCATGGCCATATTGATCTTTGGGTTATTTTACTCCTTTCAAATCAATGATCATGTTATCTCAAATTTATAGAAATTAACTACTCCTAGCTCCATCACAAAAAAATATAATAATGATGATCACTATTTATTCTAAAATTTTGTTGAGATTTAAAAGTAGAAGGACCCAAGTAAAGTAATTCTAACAAAGTTTCAATTTTTCAATACGGATCATAATCTTCTTCACTCAAACTAATTATAAAAAAAAAAATGATAGATATTTCTCAAAAGTTAATAACATCAACTTAATGATGATGCTCCTTATATTATTTAGCCATTAACCTAATTTGAAATCCCACTTTAGAATTAGGGTGAATGGATTGAAAGATTGAACTGCCAAAATCATCATTAGCTAAACTGATATAATGTTTAAAATATCCATTTTGATATTAGAGAGATTTGATTCCACACTGAAACTCAATAATTCAAACTTAATACTCTTTATTAATTAGAATAATTAAGTACTCAACTATATGGCATGCTTTAGATTGATCAGTTGTTTAGAATAGTTTGTGTCATTTATTCAAAAGAAAAAGGAAAGTTGTACGGAAACCAAGTTTTGTAGTTTAAAGGAAAAGTTAAACATCAATATATTATTAATGAATCGTAGGTGCCAGCAGCAGTTCTATATATAAATGGGACTCATGGAAGAACTCTCATTTTACGTTTATATTTGAGTACTGGTCTAAAAGAGAGAACTTTAACAAGGAAGAGAGCATCGTTATTTTTGTTGTTTTAGAAAAAGAAGAAAGGATGTGTTGTTGTTGGGTTGAAAATTGCATTAGAAAGGCATGTAGGTTATGGGAATCATTAAAGGGTGAAGAAAGTGGCCGTGGCGGGATGACGATGGCGGCGGAGATGGTGGAGGAATGGAAGGAGATGATAGTAGCATTATGTGTATCATCAGCCATAGGGATCGCAACGGTGTCTGTTCAAATAGAAACAAATAAACGACTTCCAACAACATTTCAGTTTCTATCCATTGCTGTGTTGCTTTGTTTTGGGTTTGTGGGTTTTGCAAAAATGACCAAACCCATTTTCAAAACAGTTTCAAAGATACTGTACTGTGTGGGAGGGTTTTTGGGTTTTACAGCCTTTTTCTTAGCCACTGCCATTCCATATGCTCCATATTTTCAAATCATTATCTTCATCCTTTACTTGATCTTTTGCTTCATCTTCATGCTCATCACCACCATTCACAACCAACAACCTTCTTCCACCACTCCTCCCCTTTGACACATCCATATGTATATATATATATATATCAACCTCTCAACCCCAACCCCAATATCCAAAAGTGTAACTAATTATATGTTCGTATATATATATCTTCTTTTTCTTGATCAACTTAAATATGTGTTTAATATTAATGTCACCCTCATCATTGGTCAGTTGGATACAATCCAACTCTAAAGGATATAGGCCAAGTTCGATGTGGGCTAGCTAGATGAGCCAAATCTTCGAAAGTGAACAATTTGGCTTTATTGAATTAAAGTTGAACAATTAGCAGAGGTTGCACCTTGTATCATATGCTCTGTTTGCTTTTTTTGTAAAATAATACAAATTTCTTCAACTAGCTGGTACATTCCAACCAGCACCTAATCTAGATCAAGTTGGGTAAACTATTAATTGTTGGTCGAGCTTGGATTGAACGAAGGCCAAGCTTAATTAAGTTGAGTGTTTAGGGCACGAACATGTCAATGAGAGGTTTGAGCCAACATACTCATATTCCAACTACTATTCTTTGTCACGCGTCAAACTCTTTATTTTTCACTTGTTATCTAGTTGTTGGAGTAGGTTATATAAAGATAAGTGCACATAACAAACATGCAAATAATTATTACTCCTCTTGAAATATATGAATAAATGTGATCTCCTCGCCATTATAGCATATCATAAAAATTAAGTTGAGTCCTTTTATAAATTTCGTTGACAAACCTTCGTAATTCTGTGTCAGTAATTATTGGTCTTCCATTTAAAAGAGTCTGATAGTTAGGTTTTTAAAGATTCAAACTTTATGTTCAAATAAAAATATATTGAATTTTGTGTCTAAATAGGGTTCTAACAAAATTTTTATATTTTAAAATTTAAACACCCACTTAACACATAATTAAGTTTATGGGTTCGTTAGATTTTAATTTTCTTTTAGAAACAAATTAAAGTTTATTTTATAATGGCAGTAATTTGTAATACATTTGATCATAAATTCTGAAAACAAAATTCAAAACAAACTTTGATGGAAAGTTATATATATATATATATATATTCGCATTTGAGCATAAATTAAACTTTTTTCTTTCCTTCATTCTCCAAATATTTTGGAGGATATTCTCTGTTATAATGGAAATATGATGGGGGGTTTTCTTCTTTGGAAATGACTCATCTTCTCCACTTTTTTTTCAGAGTGGACAAAATGGCTTTTTGATAGTGCATGTCAATCTTTTTTTCTCTCTTTAATATTTCTTTCACTTGGTCTACCACTTAGATGATTTTTTTAATAATTGATTTTTAGAATCACATGGCTAGCTACATGTTGAACTTCATTAAAAAGAATATGAATTATAATACTATCATGAAAAAAAGATCAATTAAAAAAAATCAAGATATATACTTTTGATTAAGAGACGACTTAAGAGATGATTGAAGATTCAAATATTTCACCCTTTTAGAAGAAAAAATAAAATAAGATATCAAGAAAAATGTTTGGAATATAATTCAACGACGTCGTTTCGAGATTTGACGCCTCATGAGGGCCTTCAAAGATGATTTTGCTGGGCCGATAAAGCCCAATTGAACGAATGGATGTGAAGATATTATTGGGCTATAACGTGCGAGGTATTCGCACGTGGGAGCTTGTTTCGCCTCCATCCTCACCTTAAACCCTAGTAATAAAGAAGAGACGAAGCCAAAAACCCAAGCGTAGCGGTCTCCGTCGTCGTCGTCAAAATCTCATTTTTCTCCGGCAGTTCCATCTTCAAATCCTCTTACGGAGGCAATGGGAAGTGATAGCGAGGCAGAGAAGTCGCGTCAAAAGGACAAAGAAAAGGAGAAGAAGAAGCTGTTGGCTCTTGCTCCAATTGCCAAACCCCTTGCCGGCAAAAAGCTCTGCAAGCGTACCCTCAAGCTCGTTCGCAAAGGTATACCATCTCGTTTACAAATTTTTTTTGGAGTTTTGAAGCTGTTTTTGATTGTATAGAGGAGGTTTGTGTTGGAATTAGTACGATTGCTTTCGTTGCCCTCAACCGATGGGTGAAACTGGTTGAATCTGGAAGCTTTTTTTTTGTTCTTGATAGATTTGGTTTTTGTATTAGATATGAAAAACATTTCGTCTTAAAACATTCGTCTGTGTTCTTTCAGCTGCTGAGTATAAGTGCCTGAAGCGGGGTGTGAAGGAGGTTGTCAAAAGCATAAGGCGCGGTCAAAAAGGGTAACTTCTGCTATGAATTTTATCCTAATTTTTCGCTTGCATTGATTAATATGATGCTAAAGATAGAACAATGGCGAAGGAATTAGGAATTATGGAATATTAATATAATTCCAATAGTCTTTTATATTCATTTTCATTATTTTGGGATGGATTGAAATCAAAACAAGCCGTTGGGAAATCTATACATATAATGTAATGCACGAAATTCCTTCTACTATATGTTATATTGAATTTCTTTTTTGCCCCTTCATCTTTTGTCCGCTGCAATGCAGATTGTGTGTAATAGCTGGAAACATTTCCCCCATTGACGTGATCACTCATGTTCCAATCTTATGTGAAGAATCAGATATTCGTTACGTATATGTTCCCTCCAAGGAAGTAAGTGATGGCTATTTCAACCTTCTCAGGAATGCTTTGATTGTTTGTTGTTGTGTGTTACCTGAATAAGTTGAGAAATGAGATAAGTGCAATGGGTGCATATTTGTTCTTTATCTACTCTGAACTACTTGAGTTTATAGAGCATAATTAAGTGTAGGAGGTTGCAAAGCTTAACACCAAGTTCCTAAGGATCCTTAAAACTTTTCTCAACCATCTATGCCATGATTCTTGTTCTTGTGAAAATAATCTGACAGACGTTAATCGTGTTTGTTATCTAGGATCTTGCCAATGCAGGGTCAACGAAGAGGCCAACATGTTGTGTGCTGGTACAAACAAAGCCAAACAAAGGGGAGCTTGGATCAACTGAACAAGAGAAACTCAAAGCTGACTTTGACCAAGTTGTAGCTGAAGTATCAGAACTTACTAGCACTCTTTTTTGAAAAGTAAAGTTGTTTTCTTTAACTTCTCTCAATGTACTTGTAGCATTTCTCTTCAAACTGGTTAGTGTACTCTGTTTTACCCTCAAATTTGTTTGGTCTTATGCCATTTCTACTCAATCATCTCTCCCCAATATTAATATATATATATAACTTATTCCAAATCATCTTGTAGAGAAGCAATCGACAGCATCCGGTGCGTACGGATCTTGTATTTCCGTTAAGTTCCATTTTGTAGCTTTCGTGTAAAGCTCGCTTTACTAATTTTTTTCGTTTAAGCCGTTTATTATTCATGATAGATTAGACATCAAATTTTAATCTGTTCATCAAATTTCTGAAATTTTTAGTAAGCCTTTCGTTTGTAGGAGATTTGAATGATACCTTGGGACTAATCCCAATAATAATTATTTACAAACTATTGCTTTTCTGAAATACAATAGATGGAAATCTAGTTTTATAAAATTGTTTTGATAAATAAAGAGATTCAAATACATGTTTGCCTTTTTTATTTTTATTTTCCTGTCTAAGAAGATATTGATAAATTCTAATAATTAATTGATCTCTTCTGTATTTACTTCAAACTTCAAGTATACTTCAAACTTGAAGAATAAAATAAATACAAACTTTAAGTTCATCAATTAAATTTGCATTATAACTATGGCAACAAAGTTTTTGTCGATTTTTTCATTGATATTTTCATGTTTTCACGAATAAATTCATGAAACATAAAAAGAATATGTAAGTTTTAATAATTATTTTAATACAACGATCGTGGAGATAGTGATCAAAATTAGTGTCAAATAATTATTCTAAAGAATCACTTTTTCATGGTAAAACGAACTTATTTATAAATAACAAAATGCCAAAACTATAAGGTGCAAACTTTGAAACAGTGGATGGATCATTCAATATTTTAAAATATTTCTAATGATTTTACCATTTAATCTATCATAGTAAGAAAGTCTATCATTTTACTTCTTTTTTAACCATACGTTGAGTAGGGACCGAACTTCAAATTGATATTGGTTGAGAAAAAGAAAATCTTGGAAAAAAGAGTACTATGTTCTCTACTAGAAAGGAAAAATCCTTTTTGTTTGAACATTGGTGTGGTCGCGTGTGGTGAGTTGGTAACAGCCGAAATGAATCTATATGTAAAAACTAGCGCGACACACCACCAAAGCTTTGGCTTCCACAGGTCAAACCGCCTAGCAATACTTTTTGAGAAAAGCTTCAGCACGAATTTATGTATTTTTAGTGTAACGTAAATCTCACTTTCAGTTTACGATTCTTTTCATTTTACATCAAATCCGGTCTGATTTCGTTCTCTTCCATCGAGATTTGATTAGATTCAAATAATTTGTTTTCAATTCCTTCCTTCCAATCTATATGCTTTCCTCTCCCTAAAGGGGGAAATGGGTTGCTCCTTTTCTGGGTTAAATGCTCTCTACGACGCTGTCAATGGTGGTGGAGATGTTTGGATCAACGAAAATCGCTTTAGGATTGTCAGGCAGCTCGGAGAAGGTGGCTTCGCCTTTGTGTTTTTGGTCAAAGAGGTTGTTTCCGACTCTTCTTCACCCTCTGGTGGCGGTCTCGCTAAGAAATTGAAGGACCCATCTCGTCTTTCCGGTTTGCCCCTTTAACTTGATCTCTGTTCTTCTTCTTTTTTTTTTTTCTTTTTAATTCATTGTTGCGTTTTTCTGATTGGGTCATTCGGAAATTAACTTAGAAATTTTTCAATTTGATAGTTTTGATCTGGGTCTTGAGTGCTTTTAGAATTTGACTGAAGATGTGGGTAATTTTTGCAGTCACTGGACTCCAATGTCGTTTCTTGCTTTTTGTTGTTAGTTTTAAATTTATGCTTTCTCCTTAACGAATTTAATTATTCTATAGGTGATGGAACTTATGCTTTGAAAAAGGTTCTAATTCAGAGCAGCGAACAATTGGAGCTGGTGAGGGAGGAGATACGTATTTCGTCGCTTTTTTGTCATCCTAATCTACTTCCACTTCTTGACCATGCTATAATTGCAGTTAAGGTAGTGAATAAAGATGTTTTTTTTTTCTTTTTCTATATCTGCTTTGAGTTACAAGTAATTATATTATCTTTTAGCTAGTAGTTTTAATGTTAAAAAATATTAAGGAAGTTTTGGTTAACCTTGACTCTCATCTGAACATCAGCCTTTCATTGAAGATTATGTGAATAGATGGATTAATATATGGTTATCACATGAAATACCTTTATAAATGTGGATATTTCATTGACAATGATATTACACTTAGGCTTCTGGTTCGAGTATTAATTTCTATGACTATCCTTAACCTTTCAAATGGTATTTCCATGATTGTGCCTAATCTTTCTTTTGTTATGGGGTAGTCATCTGAAGGATCTGTGAAACATGAAGCATACTTGTTATTTCCAGTTCACTTGGATGGAACATTACTGGACAATGCCCAGACAATGAAGGCTAAGAAAGAATTCTTTTCTACATTGGATGTTTTGGAGATATTTCGTCAGGTAATAACTATCTGTTATTGCTTTATAGTTTTCACCTTTGAGTTAGTTTACTTCTTATGAGTTTTTCTTGACTTATTTACCATGAATATCTATTGACAATGTAAATACTTTACGTTTACTGTGTATCCTTGACTTAAATACTTCACGCTTGATGTGTATCCATTATTTTAAATTGTTTTTACTATCACATACCCCTAGCCCTTCTTCTTCCCATTTTTTTCCCAAAAGGAGTAAAATTTTGTATGAATAGATATCGCTGTTTTGGTTTTAAGTAAGGTGTGCATATATATCATAATTCTTCAAATTTTCATGAATTTTCTTAAAACAAGTTCATTTGAAAACATTTCCTACTGCAGCTTTGTGCGGGGCTTAAGCATATGCACAGTAACGAACCTCCTTATGCACACAATGATGTGAAGCCTGGTAATGTTCTTTTAACTCATAGAAAAGGGAAGTCGCCTCTTGCAATATTGATGGATTTTGGTAGTGCTCGACCCGCTAGAAAAGAAATTCGTTCTCGTTCGGAGGCACTCCAATTGCAGGTTATTGATTATTCTTTCTTTTCATATATTAGTACCATGATCTTTGCAACAATAACTTACACAACAGATCATACGCATGTACCTCCAAAATTACATAACCTTTTGCTGGATCATTTTAATCATGCTTGTAACATCTTCATTTAAATAACAAAACTATAATCTTAGAATAATTAGTCCTTGTTTGTAGATGTAAGATCAAAACATTCTTGTTATATAAATATACATTATAGTTCATTTTGATTAGGCTTTTTTAGTACAATTGGGGGCGGGGGATTCAAACCACAGAACTGGTGGTTAACACATTGGTATGCCAATTAAGCTATACTTGTTTTGGCATTATGGTTAGGCCTTTGCAAGAGAACTAATATAATTTTCAAATCATGTGAATTTTCATACTAAATTTGATGCACTCAACCTTATTTGCTCTGTAGGAATGGGCATCTGAGCATTGTTCAGCACCTTTTCGAGCACCGGAGCTGTGGGATTGTCCAAGCCATGCAGACATTGATGAGAGGACTGATATCTGGTCACTGGGATGTACTTTGTATGCAATAATGTGAGTAGTAATAATTTTCCTTTGTGATTATTGAAACCATGTCAGTCTTTCAGAAACTATGATAGTGTGTTCATACAATTATGAGGAAACAAGGCGCTAATTGCTTTCTAGACAAACCTACCCTTACTGAGCAAAAGCTTTTAGTTTGATGCATCATAAGTTTACAGCCAACCATGGAAAGGACCATTTAAATGTGGGTTAGCTTATTAAAAGGTAATAATCTTGGACGAACTGAACCAAATGTCAATTCAGGTTGCTGAGGTAAAAGCTTCACCTTATCGGTCAAAATATTCTATCATAATCCTTCATCTATCGGTATGGTTAATTATTTAGATCAAGTGGGTCAAACTTCATCACATCATTAATATAATAAACTAAACTTCACTGTTGATTGCTTGTAATTTTTCATAATTTTCATTAATGGATATGCTGCAGGTATGGGTTATCTCCATTTGAGTATGCCCTTGGAGAATCTGGTGGAAGCCTTCAATTAGCCATTGTAAATGCACAAATCAAATGGCCAGCAGGACCTAGTCCTCCATATCCCGATGCTCTCCACCAGTTTATAAAATGGATGCTTCAGCCCCAGGCTGCTGTTCGACCTCGGATTGACGATATCGTCATTCATGTTGACAAGTTGATTGCAAAGTTTTCTAATTAGATAAACAGGGGCATGAGACACAAGTTGATAGCTGTACACATTTTCGACAACTTTTGTGCCTCTTAATATGTCAGTTTAAGCAGGTACAATTTGTCTGTTGAGATTATTTTTCTCTATCGTCTAGGTGTAGTCGGGTTCGATTGAAGTTTTTTTCTTCTTCTTTTTTTCCCTTTTTGCCCATAAAAATTCTAGTTTGTAGAACAACAGTGGATTCTGTACATTGTGGGTTCTGTACTTCCTGGAATTGTTGAATGTTTCATAGAGAGACCCAATATTGCCGCAAACTAATCTTTGATCTATCAATTTTTACTAGACACAAAATTAGGTAATTTAAGATTACTTAGACACGAAAGTGTTTAACAGATTAACTAACAGTCAGACACAAATTTAATAAACCTAAATTTGAAGTTTTAGGAATTTTTTTTATACAAGTTCATCAAATGACTAAGAAGTTAGGGTTCAATTTATGGTGGAGTCTTCTTGTCACTCAAATGTTGTATAGTTTAGTGGTGGATTATTGTTCCATGACCGACTATAGATCAAGGCCAAGTCCTTAAATTGTTTAAAAAAACTGATACTTTTTTTTTTTTTTCTTTCGACCACATTGCATCAATTTAGTGAAAGAGTGTTGAAAGGTTAGAGAGAGGGTTCGATAAATTATTACTTTTTCACGTAGGCTGCAAAAGTTAACTTAAACCAAAACTTACATGCTATCAAACTTACATCCAACGAGACCTCCCGTTGTGGCAACCTCATAGAATACCTTTTCAAGGTTAAGAAGTTAGTTTACATTAAACTTGTAATATAAAAATTGTTTTAGAACAGAAAACACTGAAATTTGCTTAAGGTGTTTGTAGTAAAATATAAATGAAAGTATGATCGTGAAAAAGTGAAAAAATGGCGTCGCCCGGACTCGAACCGGAGACCTTCAGTGTGTTAGACTGACGTGATAACCAACTACACCACGACACCGTCTTGTTGGAAGGCAATAAAATTGTACTAATTGAGCGATAGCTAAGATAACAAAACCAAACCGAAGAGAGGTAGAATTAACACAAGAAAAAATGAAAAATGTTCTTCCAACAAAATTCCCTACTTAATTTGCATGCAAATGAGTAAATTAATATGTTAAATAAAAAGACTGCACTCTTGCTTTTGCATGCAAATTAAAGTAATATATTGATGTTTGTTACCTTTTCTTTTCCTCATCTTTATATGTAATGTGTATATATATAGTTAACGAACGTGACGTTGTTGAAAATCCACAAGAGACGAAGTTCTTTCCCTCTTCTTCATCTTCTTCGTCTTCCTCAAATCATTCCCTCTCCCTCATTTCAATATCAATCAAAATCACATTATCGTCATTGATTCAAATATCACAATTAAAAATTCAAACATATAAACCAACAATGTGCCGTTTAAGCAATATATTAATGGGTCTCCTTAACAGCTTCACGTTAATCGTCAGCCTAGTTGCCATTCTCGCCGCCGTCCAGGTCCGTAATCACGGTGGCACCGCTTGCCAGAAGTTTCTTCAGGATCCTATTCTCACCGTAGGAATCTTCTTCTTCGTCGTTTCCTTGCTCGGCCTAATTGGATCTTGCTGCCGCCTCAATTCCATCCTATATCTTTACCTGATTGTGATGTTTTTGTTGATTCTTGGGTTAATGGCGTTTACGATTTTCTCCTTATTGGTAACCAACAAAGGAATTGGACAGGCCGTTTCTGGAAGGGGATATAGGGAATATCGCCTTGGGGATTACTCGCATTGGCTTCAAAATTACGTCGTTAGTCATGATAATTGGCCTCGCATTCGTAGTTGTTTGGTTGATGCGCCGATTTGCCGGAGCCTTGCTGCTAATTTCCGTGGAAAAGAGGCGGATTTCTTTAAGGAGAATCTCTCCCCGATACAGGTTCCTTCGCATTTGGATTTTGTTTAGATAAAGAATTGCATGTTAAATTATTCTTAATATAATTCCTTACCTATTGTTCTTGTTTCACCGAATCTGAAAACGATGGAATGAGTTTCTAAACCAATTTGAATTATTTTGCAGTCTGGATGTTGCAAGCCGCCGTCGTACTGCGGGTTCGAATTCAAGAACGCCACATTCTGGACAACTCCGAAAGCAGGGCCGGTGGTGGCGGACACCGATTGCACCACCTGGAGCAACAAACAGAACGCTCTATGCTACGATTGCAAGTCCTGCAAGGGTGGAATTCTGGCTAACATCCGCAAGGAATGGAGGCGTTTCGCCATTTTCAACTCTTGTGTTCTTGCAGTCATCACCATCATCTATTGCATCGGCTGCTGCGCCACAAGAAGCAACCATAAACATAACAGATACTATGGCTATCCTTAACTATTTCTCCATGCTTTGATTCCACGCTTCAACCTGCTCGAAATGACTTTTTAATGCTTAAAAACAATTTTTTCTAAGCAGTGTCATTCGATTGACGTCATTATGAAATCCCCAAATGCATTAGTGATAGTGTTATGTATTAGATCTTTTGTATGAAAATGTTTGGGTTTGGATTTGTTAAGTTCCCATGTCATGGTGATGTGTATGTTTTTGGTGCATTTTACTTGCATCACATATGCATACGGCCTGTTGTTCATAATTTTTTTATTGTCTCTAATGAAGGCTTTATACAAAAGTTGTGCAGCTGCTACATTCTTTCTTTTTGGTCTTCTTTTACTTTTTGTCAAGAGTAATTACGCCTGAATTCTTACCTAGTTTTGAATTATTCATGATTCTGGTTGGTGTAAAGAGGAAGCAATGGATATTGATATGATGCTATTTCTACCTTTTTCATCAAATATATAACCTGCAAGCAGTAACTAAGGCAAGATACGAAGACAAAATCAAATCAAGAATTACAGATTATAATTTACAGATCCTATGGTAATGTGGGAAGGAAACTGTGTGGCGGTCGACATGAATGGTGAAAATTTTAATCAGTACCAGGAAGCAATTTTTGACCAGATGCAGATGTCAATGAAGTCGTCCCGAAACGTTTGGTTCCAGATGAGATGACTCGGGATGGCGAAAGGATCTCTGCGAATGAGAACTTGTACGTATCTGTTCCTAACCGACTTTGTAACCAACCTTTGCTACCTAAAAACCCATCAGTTACAATCCAGGAGTTCTTGAAGCCAAGGCTTGTTAGTGCTTTTGCAACTGCTTTTGCTGAGTCTGAGTACCTGAGTTTTCATAAAATTTAATGTAAGTATGATCAGTAAAGATGTGGGTGGGTAAAGTAATGATGGGGAGATTAATATTTGAGGTGGGAAGATGACTCACGAGCCCAAGATCACTATATTGGAGCCTTTGTTAAGTTTCTTGAGGTATGAAATCTTGATGGCCGAAAGTTCAGCTTCTAGTTTCTTTGCGTTCCGGACAATGCCTCGCAACTTGTTTGGTAATTCTTCCAAACTGAAACAATTTGATGCGAATGTTCATTTTTATGAAGGGATATGAGTAGATGAAATCAATTGTGAAAAAGTTTGTTCAACTTACGGAATGGCAATCGATTGGTTCTTCGCACTTGAAGGAAGGCGAGGAATGCCAGACTTATCCTTGTCCTTCTCGGATCGTATATCAATCAGAAAGTAATTGCTTGATGAAATTAGATCGAGTGTTTGAGCAGGAGAGAGTTCACCTAAACACAATGTATCACTAGTCAGACTAAATAACCCTAAACACAAAATCATAAAATCCAAAGACTCTTTATTCTATGGCTAGAATTAGAGATGAACTCTGTTTTGCAAAATGAAACCTCAAAAATCAAAGTCATTGCCGTTTTCTTGTGATGTGTAAAGGAGAATAGATGCACCTTTGTAGCCACGAAAGTTGAAGGAGATAGCAGACCAAATTGGAGGAAAGAGCAGGTAAGCCAAGACTAAGACTCCAGCAATTTCTGCAATTACAAGAGGATCGGTTGTGGAGATCGTCTCGACAGTCGACGAAGCTATAGGCTTGGCACCTTCAATGACCTTACCAGTTTGTTGTGCTGCCCCTACTACTGTCTGCAACCAAGAAAAGTATTTGATATGTGAATCTGGGTATGATGAAAACAATCTAATAGAAAGATTCTCCGATTGGCACCAACGGTAGAAGGAAATTCAAAATAATGAATCATACTTCACTCTCAAAATTTATTATTTTTGTCATATATGTGTCTATTTAATAAACTTAAGCTTTTGGTGGATGTCTAAACAATGTTGATCCTGCTTTGACTTTGTACGACTAGTGTCTAATATGCACAGAAATACTTCAACCATTAAGTAGAGCAGCAGACCGAGATGAGTACAAACACAACGTCAGCCCAAACTTCATCATTTGAAAAGGAAAAAAGAATGGCCATAATCTTCTTTAATACAAGATGAAGAAAGGACAACCAAGATTTAATGTCCAATGCCAATGAAGGATTACAAACCTTGGCAGCACTAAGAACAGGTTCAGTGTCAATGCCAGAGTCCTGAAGTGCTTCTAGCGCTTTCTTTGAAGCCTCAGAAATAGTTGGAGAAGCAACCTTCAACGCCTCTTCTCCAGCTTGCTTCACTATCGGCAGCGCCGCATCAACACCCGGCTTCAAAACATTTTTAGCAGACTCAATAGCCTGTTGTGCAATATCAAAGAAATTCGAGCCCATTTCTTGAACTTGATCAAACGTCTTCTCCACCTACAGTTCCACAAAAAAAAAAAAAAAAAAAAAAAAAAAGTCACGTCGGCAAACAATTGGTTCTAAATCGAACCAACTTACATTGAACAAAAGAACGATTGAGTTACTTCATTAAGAGATGAGACGATTTGGTCTTTGTTGAGAGCCCTAGCTTCGTAGGGAGAAGAAATAAGAGCTAAGAGAGAGAGAGTAGTGGAAGCCGGTAAAGAAACGGAGATGGGACGGAATTGGGACTTGGAATCGGACCTGTGAGAGGGAGAAGGAAGTGAAGGAGTTGGGTGGTGATGTCTAGGAATGGAGGAAGCTCTGATGGGGATCTTCATCGCCATGGATGACTGTAACAGAGCCAACCTCAACCCAAAGGCGAGTGAAGAAGAAGAAGAAGAAGAAGAAGAGGATTGAGGTGATGAATTAGTGGTGAGTGTTGGAAGGGAAAATTATGAAAAAGAAAAAGTGATTCTTTGCCCATTGTTGCACATCTACTTGGCACAAAATTGGATTTCATTTCGTGGCTCCAAATTTCCCAAATTATAATTAAAATAACAATGCTTCATCCTTCGTAAATTTATTCTTTTGTTTCTACTACAAGATGAATAAGACAAAACCATCGTACTTATAATTGAGAACTAAGAGTTAGAACTTCTCAATGACTATTTGAAATATACGATTGAATACTACAATTGGCTTATTTCCTAAAAATTTCATGAAAGGAAGAAAATTTTTGACCATTTGAATTGGGAATGGTCACTTAAGCTACAAGGAGATCAAACTACACAATAATCTTATGTACACATGTTGTATAAATATATAAATATATAAATATATATATATACACCGAGAAGAAACTTTACGTGAAAAAATGTTTTGAAACTTTCTACGATCTAATCATCAAACCTAGTGACTCTTGATTTCTGAGAATTCTTCAAAATGCTTTGATGCTTCGAACCGAGCTGTGTAACCGACGGTTGTGTGACGTAATGACCTCTGTCTCACTACCTGACAGTATTCTGGATCGTTCGATTGCCCGTCAGCTTTTATCCATTGAATCATTTGATGATACATTGGGAAGAATCGCATTTGGATCGATGAAAAGACGAAGTATGGAAGAAGGGAAGCTCCAAGAGCCAATAGTGTGAGGATCCAAAATGATGGTGCCGGGGCGCAGGCCTCAATGAATACCTGAAATGCTGTGGTGGATATGGCTGGGTTTATAGCTCCATATGCCATGAGGAATAAATACCAAAGAATGATGCTGCCCCAGATGAAGAGATGTTGAATATAGGTGAAGTAACTGATGGACAATGCCATTTGGCAGTTTACAACCCAAACAACACAAGTGTACATGGTGGCACCAAGAATTTCCAGCCCGACGACCTCTCCGCTGTTGCGGAAAGCTTGATGGTCCATTGCCCCAACACAAAAGAAGAATATGATGACAGAACTGAGTAGCCCATTGAACACCCATCCGAAAATTCGAACCCAACTAAATAACACATTTTGGACACCTTCTTGGTATAAAAGTGAGAACTGAAAATCCAAAAATGTAGAGGGCAATGAGCCATTTGATATTGTACTTAAGGAAGGCAAAAGATTGCATCAATGAAATAAAGGAAAGTTGAACTTACCTTAAGACAGTACCGGGATGAGACGTCTTGGTCAAACACTCCCAAAGCAATCACAGGGAGAGAAGTAAAAAAGACGTTATACAAAGAAAGGAACCAGTCGTTGTATACAGTTTGGCCGGAGAATGATGCATACATCTCAAAGAAGAATAGAGTGAACCCAAAAACAATGTTCTTGTAGAAGAAATAGCATATCTGTCATATATAAAATGCGATGAGTTCGACATATTTCAACGATTTTCAAGCTGAAAATGATGTTGAGACTGTATAGTTGCACATTAATCTGGATGATTCTCACTAAGAAGCTAATATAAAGTAATATTTATAGATCATAATGTACCATGGAAGAGATCCTTCTGTAACACCAATGTCCATGCACAAGGAGCAGCCGCTCCAAGTATCGGAACTGTGCGATTGCAATATCACTTGACATGACCGCCTGAAATTCAGAAAGATAAGAAGTATAAAACAAAATTGAGATGAATGAAAGCTATATTTTATCACTCCAGCTGGGATCTGTTTTAAATTTACCTGCATCCCTTCTACACCACTAATACCGATCCCGATATCCGCTTCTTGGATCATTCCAACATCGTTTGCACCATCACCAACTGCTAGAGTGGTGTTGCCTGTCTTAACCTTAACCATTTGGGTAACCTGCATTTGTGCAAGATTGCATCATATTAAACTTTGGCTTCTAATTTCTTGATTTCACTGTCTAGAGAAGGATAATTTGACACGGGTTTTGATAGTTAGAGAAGGTATGCTTACTAGTGCTTTCTGTTTAGGAGAAGATCTGCAGCAAATGACTGAAGCACAACCAATGGCAAGCTCCAGAAATAGGTCCTTCACATCATCCTCCAAAGCATAGGTGAGGGACTTTCCATCAATTATCAAAGCCAATGTTTCTGGGGTTTCGCTTGAGGATGTAAGCAATGCTTTCGCATCAGTTATTTGTTGAGCTACACTTGTTTTAAATGCCTGAAATCAGCAAGATCCTATCAGTACCAAAACTCATAATGCTTTTGAACAAGATAGCTTAGTTTGATTTTGAATCTGACACAACAGAGTTTCCATTATAAAAGAACATAGATCCTACATTATAGTATAAATTGCAACATGTAAAACATTAGCTAATTATAAAGCAATAACTACAGGTTTGTCATTTAGTTTATGAATCTGATCTATCTACCTTAATAGCTGCAGATTTGTGTACATCTTCGACTTTATCTAAAGCTTTTCCTTCTGGAGTCTCTGAGCTGATAATTATTTGCTTCATTCCTTGTCTAAGTAAACTGCAGGCAAAGCTGAAGAGAGGACATTCGGGTTTGAAACAAGAAGATGTTAGCATACTGAACATCTACGTGAAGTGGTGTGCATTGGTGCTTAGAAAAAGTTGTATAGATTATGCTTACCCAATGTTGATGGCTGTTTCCATCTTATCACCTGTCAGAACCCATATTTTAATTCCAGCCTGAGCAAGTTTGTCTATGCATTCAGGGACCTACAAAGACAAAACAGTCAATAACTTGTAAGTTTTTCATCTTCATATGGTATGAGTTTATTAGTTTCATTGTTTGAATAAGGCAAACTACTCATAAAGAGTGATTTTAGTTTTTCATGCCTAAATTCATACCCCATTTTGAAGTTTATCTTCAACTGCTGTAGCACCAAGAAGAATCAAATCTTTCTCGATGCTTTCTGTCAACTGATCGATTATGTCGTCGCGATCTGTGCTTACTGTGTTTTTCGCTTTGATGAACTCTTGATGAAATGCATTAAACTCCTCCTCTTTCAGCTCACGATATGCTAGAACCAAAGTTCTTAAACCAGCATCGGCATACTCGTTTATGTGCACCTTTGTTTGTTCTTCAAACTCACTTCCATTCTTTGCAAGTCTTTCAAACATAACGCTACGTTTCAAGGAAAAAAGGACATGAGATAAAATGTCTTGGCAACAAATAAAATAGATCACTATTATATGCACGGGCAGACATAATGTTTAAGTTTACCAACCTGTCAGCTCCTTTACAAAGAAGTAGTAGTTTTCCTTTTGCATCTCTTACAATCACAGACATCCGTTTCCTTGTACTATTAAACTCCAAAACATCCAGTAGCTGATATGATCTGCAAACCCATACCCATAAAACTTAAAGTGAATAGAGGATTGGGAAATTGGGAGAAAAATCAAAAGATGACAGAAGATAATCCTACAAACTCACTGTGAACTGACCTTTCAACTTTTTTGGCTGAGGTCGGATCGAACTCCCGTAATGAAATGCTTGTCTGAGTCCTTTCATAGAACTCGAAACCAAATTCTCTGGCCGCAATCACAAAAGCTGCCTCATCTGGTGATTCAGCTTCATAAGATATTTTTCCAGTTTCCTCATCAATTTCGGGCAATGCAGTATGGCAAATAGCCAGAAGCTGCAGGAACTTCTGTATTACATTGGCTCGAGGCTCATTCACCCAATTACCATCCATGATTCTTTCGTCCTTGAAATTGAACCCCTTAACGAATGTTTTTTCGCCGCTAAGACGTGCATAGTCGGCCCCTAATTTTTGAGGTAAAGTTGACTCCTTTCTTCTTGCAAGAGCTCTCTCTACTTCTGTAATTCCTCGCCCGTATGCAGTACCACCCACCGAACACTTGATAAACTCCATTGAATTGCATGTCAGTGTACCCGTTTTATCGGAAAGAATGGTGTCAACTTGGCCAAGTTCTTCATTCAAATTTGAGGTACGGGCATGAGCTGGCTTATCAGTTTCCTCATGGTACATATGTTGATCTTGGTTGATGAAGGCACTCTGCAGAACTTTGACAATTTCAATGGACACATACAATGATATGGGAATCAAATAGCTAAAAAGCATAAGAGCAGTCAAAAACTGCAATACTGCTGCAGCTGGAGCATTTTTGGGGTCGTAATAGGTTGTGGTATCATCTGGCCGGAGGTACCATCTCGTAGCTCTTCCATTTTCTAAGTCGTCTCTAGTCTTAACACCAAAGAAAATTGACCCAACAACTGATAACAAAACCAAGACAGCAAACAGAAAGAACACGATCTTATCCATCCTTTTCTCAATTTTGCTTCTCTTGGAAGGAGGATCTGTTGAGTTCTGAATAACCTTTGTATCGCGACCAGTGAAAATCACCACCCCGTATATAAAATCCGTGTTTCGAAGCTTTGAGTCTCGAAGAAGAAGTTGTTGAGGGCTGAGGGGATGTTGTTGTTCATCGAGCAACATACTACCTACGAAGGAATACAAATTTGCATTGGGGTCTTCACATTTTATTATAGCCTTGAAATTCTGGAAGCTTGAATCATCATGTAAGTTCGAGCTTGCTTCTAATGCATTTTTCAGTTTCAAATTTGTTTCTCCATCAAGATTCATCGTCTCGACGTAGCAAATCGCTTCCTCATAACTCGAAGAAAGTAAAATGAGATCAGCAGGGAAGAATTCATCCTTCTCCACTTTAACTACATGCCCAACTCTCAAGTCCATCCATTTAGTCTCAACAAACTCACCATCTCCAATATGTACTCTCACTTTCCTGTTATTCATCTCCATATCCTGAAAACAATTACCACAAAAAAAATTAAAAAAAAAAAAAAGGAAAAGCTTTGAGCGGTGGTTCTAAACTGACAATAGAAAGATTCCAAATTTACCTGTTTGGTTCTCCTCCAATCTTCAAGAGCTTCTTTGCCCATGGTGACTCCAATAACAACAACAAGAGGAAGAACATTGCTGACAGGCGAATATGGCGAAAGAGGGGTAAAGGATAGCAAAGCACAAAGAAGGAAGTACAAGTTGGCAACCCTTCTGAATTGCTCAAACAATGATTTGGGGAAGAATGAAGCAACAGTATACTTTGAAGTTTTGACATAATTGCCTCCATAGTTAAGAAGACTAGCCTCAAAACTATCTGGATCGTTACAGTAAACTACCCTTGAGAATCCTGGCCCTCCAATTAAAGAGTGTTCATCTTTGAATGAAGCTCTACCACAAGGGAAAGCGTGAATCCTTCTGAAATGTTGCTTCCTTCTTCTTCTACCACTCCCCATTTATCAATCCAACTACACCTTCTAGTTTAAACCCTTCTGTTGCTGCAAAAAAATAGCAAAGCTTAAACTAACAAAAATGTCTCAAAACTTTTCTAATCCTGTTTTTTTTTATGGTTGGTTGATGTAGAAGAAGAAGAAAGCTAAAGTAGGATGTAGAATGAGAAATGGGGTCTTAAAGACAATCTAAAACCCCAAAAAATGATTATGTAAGAACGGGTAGCCGCTCAGGACATAAAAGGGGTTAAAAGTGAAAAGAAGGAAAAAGTATAGAGAGCTAAAATAGAATGTAGGATGACAAAATGGGGTCTTAAAAACAATCTGAAACTCCCAAAAATGATTATGTAAGAACAGATAGCCGCTCAGGACACAAAAGGAAGATTCTATGAAACAGAGCAGTTTAATACTGTTCATATCTTCCCTCTTTCCATTTACAAGCCCTCGGATTTGACTAATATCTTCTAGACGGCAAATAAGAGATGGGTTTTTCTTTTTTTTTTTTCTCTCTTTTGAAGAAGAAGAAGACGACGAGTTTTTAGTTTTTTTTTTTTTTACAAAACTCAACAACTTCAAAGGTAGATTTTTAAAATCAAATCGTTAAAAGTAAAAACACAAAAACAAACCCAACCCACAATGAGATATTGAAACCCCACCATTTTTCTTTTCCCTCCGGCTGCTGCTAAAACAAAAACGAAAGAGCTGGAATCTCACGTCATCGGCAAAACCAAAGACTTTTTGGAAGCGTTGACCAAGCCATTTTTGCCTTCTTCCTCAAGTCAATTTTTTTTTTTATCTTAGCTCAAAAAGGCAAAAGATTTTGCAGAAAGAAACACAATCGTAAATCTGGGTTGAGCATGTTGGTCTCTGTTTTGCTCTGTTCTTTCTTTTTTTTCCAAGACAACGAGAAATGTGGTTGAAGACTTGAAGGAACTGAAAGCAATTTAATTAATGAATATTCCCTTTAAAAGTTAAAAAGATTTCATTACAGATTGAGTAGTGACTAGTGAGTAAATAAATTCATGATCTGAGTCTCTAACCCAGTTGGAAATTTTCTGTCAAGATTAAAAAATTAATTTTTTTTTAAAAAAAATCTAAAAACAAGCGAATCATAAGATGATTCGTGTTAGAAATGGAGACGAAAATAGTTAAAAGAAAATGACAGTTAAACTGAAAGTGTAGGTGAGTTGGAGGAAGAGAAGGAGAGGATCTAGGGAATATCTATTATTTATTTACAAAACTTTAAATTGTTAAAAAGGATTGAAGACGATGATGAAGAAGAAGAAGAAGAAGAAGAAGATGGCGGATGAGGCTGCGTTGGGTTAGGGTCAAACTGGACCATTCACATGCTTCAAATATTATCCCATTTAATCTCTCTCCACATTGTCATTAATTACTCTTAATAACAATAATAATAAGACACTGTTATTTTTAATACCCAAAATACCCTTCTCTTTTATTTTGTCAACATGTGAGCTTAAGTTATCTTCTTCCTTACGGGATGAGAGAGTACACAACGACGACTTTTTCCACACATCTTTGGTCTGCAAAATCATTTCTTAAAATCATGATTATAAAAAACATCTTAAATCTTTTTTCTTTTTTCTTTTAAATTACACGTTTCGGTTCTTTTTTTTTTTTTTTTTCATAGATTTCGCAGGTTTGGTTATATATTTTTAAAAAAATCTGTAATGGATCTAATTTCGAAAGTTGTTTTATTCTAATCCTTATAGTTTAAGGTTATTTAATTGTTCTTCGACAATCTCAGAGAAAGAACAAAATACATATAGCTTTTCCCTCAGGAAGTTTTGCTGAACTGGAAGTAGAGATTTTTCATATATCACATTTCACATGAGTAGTAGAGAAAGCTAGAAAGACAGAGAGCTTTTAGAACATTGAAAGCAAATAAAAGTGAAGAAGAAGAAGAAGAAGAAGAAGAATTGGAATCAAAATCCAAAATTTTTTAACTTTGAACAATGAAAGCAAAAATAAAGCTAAGTGTGCATGTGGGGAATGAAAGCTTTACCAGTGGGCAGTGGAAATGAGGTGGGCTGTGAACGAACTGGCGAAGGGGGCTGTGCGTGTGCTTGTGAGGTGTGAAAACGATGGTTTTGAACGGCGCCGGAGATGGTGTGACCGCCGATGCTCCGGTGTTTAGCGTGGGCAGTGGGTGTGGGTGATGGGTTTGCGTGATGGTGGAGGGAGTGGATGAAGAAAAAAGAGCTTAAATTCTAAATGTATATATACATAATTAAGGAATATGACTCTTGATGTGAGTCAAGAAAAGCATATATTGTTTGGGGTCCCCCAAAAATGAAGTCTTTCCTCATTGTTTTCCCTAATCTCATTGGTCTATTTTTGACATTGAAATATTCTTAAGTTATTGTTTATATTGAAATATAGCATATGCTGCAATATTTTATAAGGTCAAACAAAATTGGAATTTCATATCATTCTTAATTACTCCTTTGTCTTAACTCAAATCATAACACATACGTATCGATCAAAACGTGTATTTTTCGGTTTTATTTTCTAAATAAGTTAATATATAAGTTTTCGTTTGCTTCGTGTTTCATTTTTGTTTTTACGTTTTCAAAAATAAAAAGTATATTGAAAATAATTATTAACATGTGTCGGAATATTTGTTTTGAAATGATCTTCAAAAATAACCCTTAAAATAACCTATTTTTATTTTAAAATTCATAAAAGGTCGTTTTTTTTATAAGTTTTATTTTGATAAGAAATTATGAGCGTAAATTACGCCACTGCATTTTCAATTTCACAACTAAACACAACTTTTAAAATTTTAAATTAAAACCAAACATGTTTTCACGTACAATGAAAAAAAATTAATTTTTGCTTTCTACTTTGATCTTTGTTTTCGTAAAACAATTCTTAGATCGCGAACCGAACTGGACCTAAAGATCTTTAATACTAACACAAATCTTAATAGTTTTTCTTTTAAGCAAGCAATCTTTGAAATGTTGAATACTATATATATATATATATATATATATATATATATATATATATATATATATATATATATATATATATATATATATATGTTTTTGTTAAATCTAAGCCATCTTTTTAACAAGAATTTTAAAAATAACTAAGGATTTAAAAAATGTAAAACCAAAAAAAGAAAAGAGTAAAAAAGATTCAATTTGGTTTAAAGTAACATTATTGGAATATTAATTAGCATGTGGGGTAAGTTGTTTCATTCAATAATATAATGTCAACGAGAGAGAGAGATATACTTTTGAAATCTTCGAACCATTAATTCTATAATTACATAAAGTCTTATTTCGTTATCAAACATTATATTCCTCAATCAAAAGTGCTTCAATTAAGAATAATAATACCAAAGCTCAAGATTATCCATTTCATAAAAATACATATATTATTATTAATAATTAATCAACAAATAGTTTAATTGAGTTGTTAAACAAAAAGTGAAAAGGAAAAATTTGGTAAAAAGGGATCTCAGAATTATTTTAAATTAATAATGAAATTCATTAATATAGTTTCATAAATTAATTAGATAAAGTGATTTGATAGCATGCATGTGAATTTAGGATTTATGCCTTGATAGCATATGTGCTTTGCCCATCTTTTGTTTTATTAATAATATCTTTCCTCATAAAAGACAACTAATTTCAAAACCCTAATAATTCGTACGGATCTTAGTCAAACCTTTTGGGTTGACTAATATTTTTTTCTTCGATTCCACGTGGCACCGCCACATTGCACGAAATGCATTTCATTTTATTTATTTGTTTGTTTTTTAGAATTCTATAAATGATAGTATTATTAAGGAAAATTTAACTTAGCAAAAGAAATATATGATTTTTAGTCTTTGAGATGGTAATTTTGGGTCAAATGACTCAATTGAGACAATATATATATATATATATATCTTGAGTATGATGGCTTTACCCCTCTCTATTTTAGTCTTTCATTAAGTCTTAATTGATTTGAAATACTGTATCCAATATACTCAATCTAGGTATAATTAAGACATTACTTAAATGATGGAAAAGATCAATTCTTTGAAGTTTGCTCTTTTCTATTATTCTATGTATTGGTATACTTGGGTGATGTTTTTCTTTTTGTTTATAGAAAAGTATGTAAATATGGAAATAGTTTGTCTTGTTTTTGTAAAAAAAAACCCTATGAATTATCATGATATATAGAACCCTTCTCCAAATCTACACTTTGAATTTGAAGTCAACGATCATCTCTCTTTAATTTAATTTAACCTTCTTTCACCTGAACCTTTTAACTCACCAAAACAAGTCCATATTATTATTAAACTTCATAAAATTGCTAAAATTAAATCGAGTTGTATTATAATGATTTTATATTTTGAATGCTTGATTCTAAGAACACTTCTTTAGTTCACAGAAAACTTCATGAATTTTCCAATATTTAAAGTTTTTAATTGTTTCATAAGCTATGGGTGATGCAGATATGAAGTTTATTTAAATAGTTCGATTGGTACAACTTCACTGTACTCTCTCTCTCTCTCTCTCTCTCTCTCTCTCGTAATTTTGGCTGAATTTTTAAATCTTAAACATTCTAATTATTAAATTTGATTTAATTTAATTGTTTATTTTGTTTTGTTATTATCGATGTCCAGAGGTGTGTGTTGGAGCTTTGAAATGGCCGACGGATTTAAATATCTATTTTGCAGCCTTGCAGCCATGGTTTCTAAGTTCTAACAATTTGGATCTTTTCCTATTAAAGAAATAAAAAAAAAAAAGGGTTTTGATGAAGTCTATGAGACTGCGAAAATTGCACGGCCGGACGGAGCCACCGCGTATTCTCGTCAACGCCATGTCTTAATCTATCCGTTCAATTTCAATATCATTTTCAATAATCCTTTATTTCCCATATTTTTAATAAATTTTAGGGATTAAAATTCAACCCTTCATATTATGAGAAATAAGATTGTATTTTATAATTTATTTTATTGATTTATTTTTTCGGTAATCGGTCAATTATTCTACCTTTGTTTTTTTTTTTCTTCTATTTTTTTTAATTGTAATTTAAGTCAGGTCTGAGGAATATATTTAAATAAAATGAAATATTGGGTTATTTGAAGTTTATTAATACAAATAGGATAAATGAAAAATGTGCAAAATTCTAACTATAAGAAAATATAATCCCGTTTGTCTGTTCTATATGAAAACGTTGTCGTTTATCATTTTTTTTCCCTTGGAATTGGGCAATGGAAAAGTCTCTAATTGGATGCTGAAATATTTTTATATATTTTGTTATATCTATGTGTATATATATATTGAATGGATCAAGATGTTGTAAATTACCTAACAATATTCGTTACACATTCATCATTAAAAAAAAAAAAAGAATTAATTAATAAATTCAACTCAACGTCACATTTTTCATCTTTTTCTAATTTCATCATTACAAATTTCAGCATTTTCAATCAAAATCTTACCATTATATAAAGAATGAGACTTTATTTTAAAAATATATTTGATTATAATTCTTATAATTCGAATAGATCAATAAGCTATTAGTTATTAACATTACTCACTGTTATTGTATAACTATTGTTCTTATATTAAAAACATATAAAATTTAAATCTCCAACATAGTCTTTAATATACTATATTTAAATAAAAACATCAAAATAAACTAAAAATATTTTGCAAAATGTAGAAACCAAATCAATAAATTAATCTTTATGTCGAGTTGTAGTCTCATATAACGATAGAAACACAATCATGCATTCATATTTTATTACTAACTAATTCATATCTATTTGAATTATTTCAAAGAGCTAGAGGAATTCTATATAGCTTTGTCTTTGTCAATGAATTCATTTTAAAAACGAGTATAAGTTATCGTTTATTATTATTATTATTATTGTATCATTCAAAGTCATTGCGTGGAATTAATAAAATATCAATGTTTTATGTCGTGAGAAATATCCAATATTTTTATCTAACTTTTTTTTTTTGTTCTGAATATTATAAGATTGGCACTGAATTTGATGTGAAATGATGTTTTCTTCCCTTTTCACGTTTTAAATTTTTTAATTTGCTGTTGTAATTTCAAATTTATAACAATTTTAGTTATTGAAATTAGTTAAATAATGATTTTAGTTCATATCAAAGAAAATATATAATTTTATATATTAAACTATGTAAAGACTAAGGTCTTACATTAAAAAAAAATGATGGTTGATAACTAAAGCTTTTATTGAAAATTTCTCTTCTAAAGGACTAAATTTGTGATGATTATATTCAAAATATAAGAACTAAAGATTGTTAATAATTACTTGTTGAATTTTATTAAAGTTTTGTAAATAAATTCTTGCCAAAAGTTTAAAAGAAGAAAAGCATTGAAACCCCCTAATAATATACTATTTATGACTTTCAATTATACATTCTGTATTATTTTGTCCCAATAAATTGTTAACCTTAACCATCACATGCCAAGATTAATTAATACTTAGAATATTCAAAGTTAAAAGTAAAAAAGAAAAAATAATTGAGTACTAAACAAATTTAGAGAATAATGCATACATTACTTAGACCCCTGCAATAGTCTATTTTGAGATTATTGGAAACCACTCGTAAACTAATTCAACAACTCTCAAATGTTGAAGAGAGAGAAAATTAAAACTATACATTATATATTAGTTCATCGAGAGTTTGAAAACTTATATCATATTAGACAATCGTGTTTCATTATCGTTGAAAATTAACCTTATTTCCTCTCGATTTCTTACAATAATTTGTATATTTATTAATGAATGAATCAATAAATAATTTAGAGATGGAATGAGTGTTTACTATATGCTTAATTTTGAATAATAAAGTGGTTACTAGAGATACTGATCTTGATTACCAATCATTTCTAAAACTTTAAAAGATCTATTATATTAGACACGAAATTAAAAGTTCAACAAAGTAGCAATTTGAAAATTTTAAAGATTTATGTGACATAAACGTACAAGTTTGTAGGGTAGGATTGAAAACCCTAAACATTGAAATTGGAATAAAAATCATTCACACAATTAAAAGTATACAAATAATTAATAATGATAAGAAGAAACTAAAAAGAGGGGTTGATGGGAGTAGGCAAAGTGTAGGATTTAGGGAATGGGTGAAGGAGTTGGGTTTAGGGTTGTTGGGTTTTATATGTATTGAATGGATGAGATTAAATCTTCATTCAACTCTCTATTCCCCCACTTCATAAGATAAGAACACACACACACACCCCACCATATAGTATAAGCTTTCACATTAATGAAAATGTGACAATTTTTTGATCACATATACCTTCCACCTTTGAAAATTGATTTATGACCAAAAAAATAAATGAACATAAATAAAAAAAAATGATTGTAATTAAAAGGACCAAATTCCTTCAAAAATATATATACTTTAAATTGCAAATTCAACTAATTTACATGTATGTATATATATACCTTCTGCCTCTTAAACATATGTAGGGACCTATAAGAAGAGTTGTGATTAATTAAGATGGAAATTAATGAGATTTTGTTTGTCCACTGAACATGGAATTTCACTATTGTTATAATTATTATTACATTTATTTCAAGTCATTTGAGGAAGATCACTATCATTTCAATCAAAATATGGAATGGTGACTATGAGTTTGATTATTATATATATTGTCAGTTCAATCATAAGTCATTACAACAAAAATACATATTAATGTTGCCTTTTTGTCGTTTTCATGTGTGCATATATAGCTTTGTTGGGTAGAAAATTAGTGTTGGTTCTTTTGAGTATTTTCCTTCTTTAAAAAAATATGAGAAATAACTCTTTTTTTTTTTTTTTTTTTGATTCCATAATAAGTTTTAATAACTTTATAATATGTATATATACTGATATTTTATTTATATAACACAACATTTAAGAGTATACATATTGTAATTATTTGTATACTATGTTAAAGTTAATGGTATTTTACAATAATTTATGGGTATATCAAGTTAATTAAGTCAACTTAATTAACGGTAATACCAAATTATTTGGTAACATTTGAATAAAGAATAATTGATAATCTACTTATTTCAACTGTTTTTTCTTTTTTCAAAGAAAAACCCTAAAGTTTTGTTTTTTGGAAAGAACCTTGAAGTTTTATTTTCTCCTAATAGAATATTCTTAATGATTCGGTTGAAGATTTGAATTCATAATGCAGAATTCAAACTTTTCCACTAAACTAATAAATACAGATTTGGAACTTAAACTAACTTTTTTATGTTTGTTAGCATAATCCCAAACCACACAGCACCAAAGACTATTCATTTTTAATATATATAAACAAATTAAAAATATGATCAAATAGCTTTGGTTATTCAAATCTTACCCAAACCATTAGCTTATCTCAAAATGCTTTAGGATATATATATCTACAAAATGTCATGATCCTAATTATTCCAAAAGTGGTTATCCTATATCCATGTAGTATCATTTTAAATATAAGTTATTTTCACTTAACTCTAGCTATAAGCATTTCAATTAGATCATTACTCTCTCAGATTTCCAACAAATGGTAATAAGAAAAGTTCTCATGACTTCAGTTCTTTCTAAATAAATAAAAGATAGATAAAGATAGAAAGATGAAAAGTCACTAAAAAACAACAATACTTTCTCTGCTATTATATCAGCATACCTACTTGATAAAATCTCATATAGGTATATATATGTATGTATGTATGTATGTATGTGTATGTATATGTATATGTATGTTTATATGTTTTTTTTCTTCAAATAGTCTTTCTTGAACTGTGGAGTTTGATGTTCAGTTTTCTAGACATACACTTCTGAATGCAGATTGAGAACTACAGTAGAGTTAGAACTTCTCAATGATTATTTGAAATATATGATTGAATACAAGAATTGACATATTTCTTAAAAAATTTATGAAAGGAAGAAAATTTTTGACCATTTGAGTTTGGAATGGTCACTTAAGTTGCAAAGGGATCGAACTACACAAGAATCTTATATACATATGTTGTATAAATATATAAATATATACACCGAGAAGAAACTTCCTATGAAAAAATGTTTTAAATCTTTTTATGGTAAAAAATCTTATCAGAAAATTAAACTAATGACTCTTAATTTCTGAAAATTCTTCAAAATGTTTTGATGCTTCGAACCGGGCTGTGTAACCGACGGTTGTGTGTCGTAATGATCTTTGTCTCACTACTTGACAGTATTCTGGATCGTTCGACTGTCCATCAGCTTTTATCCATTGAATCATTTGATGATACATTGGGAAGAAGCGCATTTGGATTGATGCAAAGACGAAGTATGGAAGGAGGGAAGTTCCAAAAGCCAATAGTGTGAGCATCCAAAACGATGGTGCCGGGGCACAGGCCTCAATGAATACCTGAAATGCTGTGGTTGATATGGTTGGGTTTATAGCTCCATATGCCATGAGGAATAAGTACCAAAGAACGATGCTGCCCCAGATGAAGAGATGTTGAATGTATGTGAAGTAACTGATGGACAATGCCATTTGGCAGTTGACAACCCAAACAACACAAGTGTACATGGTGGCACCAAGAATTTCCAACCCGACGACCTCTCCGCTGTTGCGGAAAGCTTGATGGTCCATTGCCCCAACACAAAAGAAGAATATGATGACAGAACTGAGTAGCCCATTGAACACCCATCCGAAAATTCTAACCCAACTAAATAACACATTTTGGACACCTTCTTGGTACAAAAGTGAGAACTGAAAAAGCAAAAATGTAGAGGGCAATGAGCCATTTGATACTTAAGCAAGGCAAAAGATTGCATCAATGAAATAAAGGAAAGTTGAACTTACCTTAAGACAGTACCGGGATGAGACGTCTTGGTCAAACACTCCCAATGCAATCACAGGGAGAGAAGTAAAGAAGACGTTATACAGTGAAAGGAACCAGTCATTATATACAGCTTGGCCGGAGAATGAAGCATACATCTCAAAGAAGAATAGAGTGAACCCAAAAACAATGTTCTTGTAGAAGAAATAGCATATCTGTCATATATGAAACGCGATCAGTTCAATATATTTCAACAATTTTCAAGCTAAAAATGCTGTTGAGACTGTATAGTTCCACATTAATCTAGATGGTTCTCACTAAAAAGCTAATATCAAGTAATATTTATAGATCATAATGTACCATGGAAGAGATCCTTCTGTAACACCAATGTCCATGCACAAGGAGCAGCCGTTCCAAGTATCGAAACTGTGCGATTGCAATGTCACTTGACATGACTGCCTGAAATTCAGAAAGATAAAAAGTATAAAACAAAATTGAGATGAATGAAAACTATTTTTTATCACTCCAGCAGGGATCTGTTTTAAATTTACCTGCATCCCTTCTACACCACTAATACCGATCCCGATATCCGCTTCTTGTATCATTCCGACATCATTTGCACCATCACCAACTGCTAGAGTGGTGCTGCCTGTCTTAACCTTAACCATTTGGGTAACCTGCATTTATGCAATATTGCATCATATTAGACTCCTGCTTCTAATTTCTTGATTTCACTGTCTTGAGAAGGATAATTCGACACGGGTTTAGATAGTTTGAGAAGGTATGCTTACTTGTGCTTTCTGTTTAGGAGAAGATCTGCAGCATATGACTGAAGCACAACCAATGGCAAGCTCCAGAAATAGGTCCTTCACATCATCCTCCAAAGCGTAGGTGAGGGACTTTCCATCAATTATCAAAGCCAATGTTTCTGGGGTTTCGCTCGAGGATGTAAGTAGTGCTTTCGCATCAGTTATTTGTTGAGCTACACTTGTTTTAAATGCCTGAAATCAGCAAGGTCCTATCAGTACCAAAACTCATACTGGTGTGGAACAAGATAGTTTAGTTCAATTTTGAATCTGACACAACAGAGTTTCCATTATAAAAGAACATAGATCCTACATTATAGTATAAATTGCAACATGTAAACATTAGCCAATTATAAAGCAATAACTGCAGGTTTGTCATTTAGTTTGTGAATCTGATCTATCTACCTTGATAGCTGCAGATTTCTGTACATCTTCGACTTTATCTAAAGCTTTTCCTTCTGCAGTCTCTGAGCTGATAATTATTTGCTTCATTCCTTGTCTAAGTAAACTGCAGGCGAAGCTGAAGAGAGAACATTCGGGTTTGAAACAAGAAGCTGTTAGCATACTGAACATCTACGTGAAGTGGTGTGCGTTGGTGCTTAGAGAAAGTTGTATAGATTATGCTTACCCAATGTTGATGGCTGTTTCCATCTTATCACCTGTCAGAACCCATATTTTAATTCCAGCCTGAGCAAGTTTGTCTATGCATTCAGGGACCTACAAAGACAAAACAGTCAATAACTTGTAAGTTTTTCATCTTCATATGGTGTGAGTTTATTAGTTTCATTGTTTGAATAAGGCAAACTACTCATAAAGAGTGATTTTAGTTTTTCATGCCTAAATTCATACCCCATTTTGAAGTTTATCTTCAACTGCTGTAGCACCAAGAAGAATCAAATCTTTCTCGATGCTTTCTGTCAACTGATCGATTATGTCGTCGCGATCTGTGCTTACTGTGTTTTTCGCTTTGATGAACTCTTGATGAAATGCATTAAACTCCTCCTCTTTCAGCTCACGATATGCTAGAACCAAAGTTCTTAAACCAGCATCGGCGTACTCGTTTATGTGCACCTTTGTTTGTTCTTCAAACTCACTTCCATTCTTTGCAAGTCTTTCAAACATAACACTACATTTCAAGGGAAAAAGGACATGAGATAAAATGTCTTGGCAACAAAGAAAATAGATCACTATTATATGCATGGGCAGACATAATGTTTAAGTTTACCAACCTGTCAGCTCCTTTACAAAGAAGTAGTAGTTTTCCCTTTGCATCTCTTACAATCACAGACATCCGTTTTCTTGTGCTATTAAACTCCAAAACATCCAGTAGCTGATATGATCTGCAAACCCATAGCCATAAAACTTAAAGTGAATAGACGATTGGGAAATTGGGAGAAAAATCAAAAGATGACAGAAGATAATCCTACAAATTCACAGTGAACTGACCTTTCAACTTTTTTGGCTGAGGTTGGATCGAACTCCCGTAATGAAATGCTTGTCTGAGTCCTTTCATAGAACTCGAAACCAAATTCTCTGGCCGCAATCACAAAAGCTGCCTCATCTGGTGATTCAGCTTCATAAGATATATTTCCAGTTTCCTCGTCAATTTCGGGCAATGCAGTATGGCAAATAGCCAGAAGCTGCAGGAACTTCTGTATTACATTGGCTCGAGGCTCATTCACCCAATTACCATCCATGATTCTTTCGTCCTTGAAATTGAACCCCTTAACGAATGTTTTTTCGCCGCTAAGACGTGCATAGTCGGCCCCTAATTTTTGAGGTAAAGTTGACTCCTTTCTTCTTGCAAGAGCTCTCTCCACTTCTGTAATTCCTCGCCCGTATGCAGTACCACCCACCGAACACTTGATAAACTCCATTGAATTGCAAGTCAATGTACCCGTTTTATCGGAAAGAATGGTGTCAACTTGGCCAAGCTCTTCATTCAAATTTGAGGTACGGGCATGAGCTGGCTTATCAGTCTCCTCATGGTACATATGTTGATCTTGGTTGATGAAGGCACTCTGCAGAACTTTGACAATTTCAATGGACACATACAATGATATGGGAATCAAATAGCTAAAAAGCATAAGAGCAGTCAAAAACTGCAATACTGCTGCAGCTGGAGCATTTTTGGGGTCGTAATAGGTTGTGGTATCATCTGGCCGGAGGTACCATCTCGTAGCTCTTCCATTTTCTAAGTCGTCTCTAGTCTTAACACCAAAGAAAATTGACCCAACGACTGATAACAAAACCAAGACAGCAAACAGAAAGAACACGATCTTATCCATCCTTTTCTCAATTTTGCTTCTCTTGGAAGGAGGATCTGTTGAGTTTTGAATAACCTTCGTATCGTGACCAGTGAAAATCACCACCCCATATATAAAATCCGTGTTCCGAAGCTTTGAGTCTCGAAGAAGAAGTTGTTGAGGGCTGAGGGGATGTTGTTGTTCGTCGAGCAACATACTACCTACGAAGGAATACAAATTTGCATTGGGGTCTTCACATTTTATTATAGCCTTGAAATTCTGGAAGCTTGAATCATCATGTAGGTTCGAGCTTGCTTCTAATGCGTTTTTCAGTTTTAGATTTGTTTCTCCATCAAGATTCATCGTCTCGACGTAGCAAATCGCTTCCTCATAACTCGAAGAAAGTAAAATGAGATCAGCAGGGAAGAATTCATCCTTCTCCACTTTAACTACATGCCCAACTCTCAAGTCCATCCATTTAGTCTCAACAAACTCACCATCTCCAATATGTACTTTCACTTTCCTGTTATTCATCTCCATATCCTGAAAACAATTGCCACAAAAAAAAAATTTAAAGGAAAAGCTTTGAGCAGTGGTTCTAAACTGACAATAGAAAGATTCCAAATTTACCTGTTTGGTTCTCCTCCAATCTTCAAGAGCTTCTTTGCCCATGGTGACTCCAATAACAACAACAAGAGGAAGAACATTGCTGACAGGCGAATATGGCGAAAGAGGGGTAAAGGATAGCAAAGCACAAAGAAGGAAGTACAAGTTGGCAACCCTTCTGAATTGCTCAAACAATGATTTGGGGAAGAATGAAGCGACAGTATACTTTGAAGTTTTGACATAATTGCCTCCATAGTTAAGAAGGCTAGCCTCAAAACTATCTGGATCATTACAGTAAACTACCCTGGAGAATCCTGGCCCTCCAATTAAAGAGTGTTCATCTTTGAATGAAGCTCTACCACATGGAAAAGCGTGAATCCTTCTGAAATGTTGCTTCCTTCGTCTTCTACCACTCCCCATTTATAAATCCAACTACACCTTCTAGTTTAAACCCTTCTGTTGCTGAAAAAGAATAGCAAAACTTAAACTAACAAAAATGTCTCAAAACTTTTGTAATCCTGTTTTCTAATGGTTGGTTGACGTAGAAACAGATGAAACAGATGAAACAGAAGAAGAAGAAGAAGAAGAAGAAGAAGAAGAAGAAGAAGAAGAAGAAAGCTAAAATAAAATGTAGAATGAGAAATGGGGTCTTAAAGACAATCTGAAACCCCCAAAAATGATTATGTAAGGATAGATAGCTGCTGAGGACACAAAGGGGTTAGAAGTGAAAAGAAGGAAAAAGTATAGAGAGCTAAATAGAATGTAGGATGAGAAATGGGGTCTTAAAGACAATCTGAAACCTCCAAAAATGATTATGTAAGAACAGATAGCCGCTCAGGACACAAAAGGCAGATTCTATGAAACAGAGCAGTTTAATACTGTTCATATCTTCCCTCAAATCCTAAAAGGTAAAACACAAAAACAAACTCAACCCACAACGAGATATTGAAACATCACCATTTTACTTTTCCCTCCGGCTGCTGCTAAAACAAAAACGAAAGGACTGGATTCTCACGTCAACGGCAAAACCAAAGACTTTTTGGTAGCGTTGACCAAGCCTTTTTTACCTTCTTCTTCAAGTCAAAAAATTTTGATCTTAGCTCAAAAGGGTAAAGATTTTGCAGAAGAAATCACAATAGTAAATCTGGGTTGAGCATGTTGGTCTCTGTTTTGCTCTGTTCTTTTTTTTTTTTTTTCAAAGACAACAAGAAATGTGGTTGAAGACTTGAAGAAAGTGAAAGCAATCTAATTAATGAAGGTTTCCTTTAAAAGTTAAAAGGAGTTTACTACAGATTCAGTAGTGACTAGTGAGTAAATAAATTTATGATCTGAGTCTCTAACCCAGTTGGAAATTTCCTGTCAGTATTAAAAAATTAAATTTTTTTAAAAAAAAATCTAAAAACAAACGAATTATCAGATGATTCGTGTTAGAAATGGAGAGGAAAATAGTTAAAAGAAAATGACAGTTAAAGTGAAAGTGGAGGTGAGTTGGAGGAAGAGAAGGAGAGGATCTAGGGAATATTTATTATTTATTTACAAAACTTGAAAATTGTTAAAAAGGATTGAAGACGATGAAGAAGAAGAAGAAGAAGAAGAAGAAGAAGAAGAAGATGGCGGATGAGGCTGCGTTGGGTTAGGATCAAACTGGACCATTCTCTTGCTTCAAATATTATCATATTTAATCTCTCTCCACATTCTCATTAATTACCCTTAATAATAATAATAATAATAATAACAAGACTTTGTTATTTTCAATACCCAAAATACCCTTCTTTTTGTTAACATGTGAGCTTAAATTATCTTCTTCCTTACGGATGAGAGAGTGCACAACGACGACTTTTTCCACACATCTTTTCGTTTGGTCAGCAAAATCATTTCTTAAAATCATGATTATAAAAAACTAATCATATTTTTATAAAAACCAAAAAAAAAATAATAATAATTATAAGGCAGCAGATAATCGGTTCTCTTTTTTAAAAAAAAAAAAAAAAATTAATAGAGATTTTGTAGGTTTGGTTATATTTAATAATTTTCTGTAATGGATCTAATTTCGAAAGTTGTAATAATCTAATTCTTATAGTTTAAAATTTTGTAATAAAAGTTTAAAGTTTTTTTTTTTTCAAATTCATTTATTTAACCTTTAATTAGCGTTTTCCATACTTTTTACACTTAAATTTCTTTATCCGAAAGTTTCGCCATCAGAGGCAATTGGGATGGATCCCTTTTTCCACGAAATTTCTTGCCGCTGACGTTCCTGATGACGACGTTCCTCTTAAAAGCGCCAAATTCCTTTTATTCACGTCTCTCCAGTAGTATCTTCACTTGATTTTTTTTTCCATAAAAAATCTCATGTTATACATCAATATCTTTTTATTTTTCTTCAAGCTAATTATATTTATCATAATATATCTTCGGCAACAGGATTAAAATTGTTCAGTTGTTCTTCGACAATCTCAGAGAATGAACAAATTAAATACATAAGTAGAGAATTTTCATGTATTACATGAGTAGAGAAAGACAGAAAGAGCTTTTAGAACATTGAAAGCAAATAAAAGTGAAGAAGAAGAAGAAGAAGAAGAAGAAGAAGAAGAAGAAGAAGAAAGAATTGGAAACAAAATCCAAAAATTTTCAACAGTGAACTACATTGAAAGCAAATAAAGTGGAGAATGAAAGCTTACCGGTGGGCAATAATGAACTGGCGAAGGGGGGTTATATGCTTGTGAACTGTGCCGGAGATGGTGACTGCCGATGCTCCCCTTTAGCGTGGGATCACGTGGGGGTGGGTGATGTGTGTTTGCGTGCTGGTGGAGGCCGGAATGAAGGAAGAAAAAAGACGACCCTAAATTCCATTTATATATATAACTCAAAATTTTCTTGTTTGAAGGCTTGCAGCCAATATGGGTTCTAAGTTGTAACGACGATTGTATCCTTTTCTATTAGAAAGGGAAAAGGATTTTGATACAGTCTATGAGACGGCGAGAATTGCACAGCCGGACGAAGCCACCAGGGGCGATGTGTTAATTTATCGGCCGGGTCAATTATTATTCTATAGTTTTAGTAAATTTAGAAATGACTCGTTAATGCTTAGAGTCGAAAATTGTTCGTGGGACCTCTTAGGGGCGGAATTTCCAATTTTTTGTTTATTTGTTACGTGAGACATTTTTACTATACATTTTGAAGACATATTTACATGTTCTGTTTTAAATTTGAAAATTAATTTTTGGTAAAACTTAAGTGCAGGAAACTAAATATAAGATTTATGTTAGGACTAAAATTTGATAATTAAAAAAATGTAGAGATTAAAATTGAAAACTTTAAATATGGTATTTTCAATTATTCTATCTTTGTTTTAAGCAAAATTATTTATAAAATATAACAAAATTCATCGTTTTTTTTTACTATTTTTTAAATTTTAATTTCGATTTAGATTTGATAAATTTAAATAAAATGAATATTGGCTTATTAGAAGTTTAATAATACAAATAGGATAAATGCAAAAAGTTCAAACTATTATAAGAAATGTAATTCTGTTTATACGTGCTATTTAAAAATGTTGTCATCTATGGGTTTTTTTTTTTTTTCTTTGAAATATTTGTTTATCCAATTAATTGACAATTTCAAATGGTTGGAATTTGACGATAAATTTAGAGATGGAATGAATACTTACTATATATATTTAATTTTTAAAAATGGTTAATTATAGGATATAAGAAGCTTTAATTATCGATTGTTTCTATAGCTTTTTAAGGTCTATTAGATAAGAAATTAAAATTTTGATAATCTTATATTAAAACCCCTAAACATTGAAATTGGAATAAAAATCATTCACACAATTAAAAGTATACAAATAATTAATAATAAGAAGAAGAAACTAAAAAGAGGGGTTGATGGGAGTAGGCAAAGTGTAGGATTTAGGGAATGGGTGAAGGAGTTGGGTGAGGGTTGTTGGATTTTATATGTATTGAATGGATGAGATTAAATCTTCATTCAACTCTCTATGCCCCCACTTCATAAGAACACACACACACACCCCACCATGTAATATAAACTTTTCACATTAATGGAAGATGTGACAATTTTGATAACATTATACCTTCCCACCTTTGAAAATTGCTACACCTTGTTAATTACATGACCCAAAAAAAAAAAAAAAAAATTGGACCAAATTCCTTTAAGGTTTTTTATAATTCAAAACTATACTTAATTTTACAAATTCAACTAATTTTCATGTATTTATACCTTTGCTTCTTAATTATGTAGGGACCATATATAGAAGAGCTATGATTAATTAAGATGAAAATTAATGACATTTTGTTTCTCCAGTGAACATGGAATTTGAATATATTTATTATTATTATTATTATTATTATTATTATTATTATTATTATTATTATTATTATTATTATTATTATTACATTTATTCAAATCATTTAAGGAAGAAAAATATATAGAATTAATTTGTTGCTTTTTAATTTCATTTCAATCAAAATATGGAATGGTGCCTATAAGTTTGATTATTGTATACATTGTCAGTTCAATCATAAGTCATTACAACAAAAATACATATTATTGTGGCCCTTTTGTCATATTCATTTGTGCATATATAGCCTTGTTGGTAGAAAATTAGGTTTCTCCTTTTTCTTCTTCTTTTTTGGGATAAATTTCATAATTCAATTCATCAATATGAACTATTAGATGGAAATTTAACTAGTACAAGACAAATTAAAAGTACATAGTTGAACATATATAATAAACTTAGGATACTATAAATTTAAATGATATATTTGGATATTCTAAAAATATAAGAATAATACATTTAAAAACAGTAAATATTTTTTGGAATAAAATTTATATTATCTAAGAAAAAATTACTTTGTGAAAGTTTTAATAACTTTATAATATCGATCCCAATATATTTTATTTAGATTTAATTAATTTTTAACGAAGGCTAATTATCATTAACATTTTAATTGATCTATAACATTTTATATATGCATATACTATAGTATGCTATGTTCAAGTTAATGGTATTTTACAATATGGGTATATCAAGTAAAGTCAACTTAATTAATGGTAATACTAAATTATTTGGTAACATTTCATCTGTTTTTTTTTTCTTTTATTTTACTAATTTATTAAATTTTGGAAGGAACCATGAAGTTTTATTTTCTCTTAATAGAATATTCTTAATGATTATTCTGTTCAAGATTTGACTTCATAATCACAATTCAAACTTGTCCTCTAAATCAATAAATAAATAAATACAAATTTCAAACTTAAACTAACTTTTTTATGTTTGTTAGCAGAATACCAAACAACACAGCACCAACGACTATTCTCTTTTAATATATAAACAATAAATCAAAAAAATATATTTTTTTTATTTACTTATTTGGTGACTTATTTTTAACATAACATTACTTCTACTCACAAAGTGCATAGCAAAAATAAATTTAAACTTAAAAAAGAAAAAAAGGTTAATTTCTTTAATGGGGTTGGTGAGGGAATAGGGTTTTCTCTACTTTAAAATTTAAAACTAAAAAAAAAAAAAAATCAACTTTGGATAACCATCGTGTTTTGATTTGGAGCGACGTTTGAATCATTAGTCAAAATCTAAAAACATCAATTTTTTTTTTAGTTTCTATAACTCGATTTATAACACAAGAATTCGGAGGTAAGATAAAGTTTGAAATTTTTTAATTTTTAAAAACAAGATGTTTATCTAACCAAACCTAACATTATTACTCTAACCTAATTTTAGTTTTTTATTTATTGAAAATTTTGAGTTGATATATCTTTCCCAATTTATCCATAATCATCTGTTTTTTTTTTTTTATTATTATTATTAGGTACTTTATTTGTTTGGTGCACTAAAAAAACACAAAACACAAAAGGGAAAAACAAGTTTTAAAAATTTAATTTTGTAGTTTTCAAGACCTAACATAAATTTTAAAATCATCAGAATTAAAGTACCATACAAATAAAGAAAATGATCATAAAGTGAAATTGTAATATTTTTATAAGCTAAATGATTATCAAACACACACATTTTTCAACCTTGTTTGTAAGCCCTAGCTAGATCTGTACCTCCTTCATTGGATCATCTTCATTTTTTGTTTATAAAATTTGAATTAGAATATTATTTGTGGTGTGTATAGATCGTTAAAATATTTGTTGAGCAATCAATGATGATTTTTTTGTTTTGAGAGAGAGAGAGATCAGAGATGAAAGAGGGTTTGTTAAATAATATTTGCTGCAAGAAGAACTTAGGTGTAAGCATGATTATATATTAAAAATATATGATCAAATGGCTTTGGTTCAAATCTTACCCAAACCATTTGCTTATCTCAAAATGCTTTATGATATATATCTACAAAATGTCATGATCCAACTCTAAAAGTGGTTATCCTATGTCCATATTATTGCAATATCGTTTTACCTAACTTGTTTTATTATGATGCAACGTGAAGATTTAGTTCATTTGGTAATATGGTCTATATATAACTCTCTTGACCATCAAAAACTTGTATTATTGATTCGAAGATTGTGGATTCTTGATCCACAAAATAAAAATAAAAAACGTATATGTTATCAATTGAGTTGAAAAAGTAATCTATTTCATTGCGATGTATTAGATCTGTAACGTTTCATATCCAAAATTTAGAATATGTATTCAACAACTGATGGTCTCTCCTATGATTGAGCCATCGAGAAGGAATATGTACCTTATTGATCTGTAAGAACAAATAGTCGTAGGAGAGTGTTGGAACCATTAGTTATCTAATTCGGATTCTAAATCCTAGTTTAACTCTTGGATCTAAAACGTTACAAAAATATATCTAATTCATACATTATTTTTTAAAACAACAAATTAATTAATGCCTCCAACTTTATAAGGTTATATGTGAATCATGTTACACTCTTTTGGTGTAAAATATTATCTTATATTCACTTAACTCCCACTATAAACATTACAATTTGATCATAACTCCCAAAATTGCAACAAAAGTAATAAGAAAGTTATCATGACTTTAATTCTTTTATAAAAAAAAGATAGATAAAGATAGAAAAATGAAACATCACTCAAAAAAACAACACTATTTTCCCTACTATTATTATATCAATGTACATACCCACTAGTAAAGTTTAGTCATACACGTGTAAAAGTTATGTATTAAGGATTTTAGCAAAAAGGAAACCTAAATCGATTATTCATTTTTAAAGAATGCATACAACTACCTAAATTCAAAATATAAATTCTTTTTATTCCAACTCGTCAAATAAAGAGTATAAACATATATTTTTTTCGAAAGAAAATTAGTACCAAAAGAATTTACTTTTAAAATATAAAGTTAAAATATATAAACCCTACTTTATTTATGAACATTGTCGGTAGGTAAAGTAAAAGTGAATGTGTTTGATGAATAGTATATCATATGATCAATAATTTATAATATAAAGTTTAGGGTTTGTGGATAATCATAGTGTATATATAATAGCCACAAGCTAAAAGCGTGGCACGAAAATCAAATAATTATGCTTTTCTCACACTTACTCGGACCCCACTTTTGCACTCCATTCTTCATTTTAGGTTTACTTTTACCCTTCAAAGTCTTTTCATGGTTGAATCTCTTGTTATATCTACACTTTGAATTATTATGTGTACTTTAGTTTTAAAAGTCTTTCCATGGTTGAATGTCTTTGTTATTTAGACTTTGAATTACACGTTTTATTTTTTAAACCTTTAGGTTTGTATTAAATATTAACTAATTATAGTTTAGAGAAGTAATCTATATAAATTAAACTATTAATTCTATTTGACATTTGAGTTTTCAATTTTACTTTATTTATTGAATATATCATCGATCGCTAACCTATATGTAGTTTTTTTTTAGAAAAACTTATAATTTAACCAATTATTTGCTATCTTCGTAATTCAAAAATAATATAACTACAAATAAGGAAGATGAATCTAGAACCTCTTGTCCTTGAGTACGTATATGTATCGGTTGTTTCGGTTGTTCATGGGAGGCGAAGGTTAAACCAACCTAACGACACATGAGAAAAAGTTCGAGCGGACAGACCACGGCCCACAGCTCACGGCCCAATTCGATTCAAAGCCCAAAAGTTGGAGGTTCTCTAACGATCAGCTTGTTCCGACGCGTCTAGTTGGCGCGTGATAGAACGGACTTCAGTAAGGCCTTTCCTTGGCGCCAAATCAACAGTGACTTGTTCAATCCGCCGGGTCTCTGTACTTTGTTCTTTCCGATTCGATTCAGTAACCTATGGTGAGCGCGATCGTTTATCCGACTTCTGCTTTTGTTCTGTTCTGGACTTGTGATTATTTGTTGTGTTCTTGATTCAGAAATGTATTGGTTTTGTAAGGCTTCTCAGTTGGAAGTTTGTTGATGCTCGATTGCTGTAGAAATGATGGACACTGCAGTGCACACCGTGAGAAAGTTTTCAGAGAGGAGAGGATGCTCAAAGGTACTGTAATCACTCTACGATTTACAATGGTGAATGCTGATTATTTTTAGATTTTCTTTTTTTTTCCTGGAGTTCTCAATTCGTCTACTTAGTTTTGGTTTATTGATTGAAATCGGTAACATGAAGGATATCTTTTGTTGATCATTGGAATTGGAGTTGTTAATGCGCTGTCTACGGTTGATCAACGAATTAACTCACACTGTAGATGCTTTCTCTTTCTTGGATTGTAGTGTGATTAAGATTTCTTGATTTTTTTTTCCGGATTCTAGAATTGTGATAGAATGCTTTTAGTTGAAAAAGTAACACGAGAAATAAATTTTGAGCTGAAGTGATTCTATCATCTATATTACAAGATTGATTGATTCTATTACCAGTTAATAGCACTTGCAGTTTGGTGTTTGGTGTGATTAGTGTCACGAGAGTTGCGATTGTGACAATTAGCTCCCCTTTCTTTTTGCCAATTCATGTTCATAATCTTAGTTTGGGATTAAAATTATATATTATGGGTGATGCAATATGTTCTTCTTCTATTAAATCAGAACCATGACCAAAATCGTCAAAGAAAGAAAGATTAGAGGACGAGAGAGCTGCTAGAACTCATTCTCTTCTTTTCTTTCTTCTTTTGTTTGTGTGTGCAGTGTTGTAATTTGCTAAATTATACTACGTCTAAATTGTTCTCCCCCTCTCTATTCTCAGTTTTTTTCGTATATGGATTTGTCGAGCATCTTGCATATATTGGAAAAAAATAAGGGACATCTTACTCTTTAAAGATAGATAGACTAATTTTCTTGTCATTGGTTGGTTGTGAGATGAAATCCTATATAATTTTCACATTTTCGGTCTCTTGGTAATTACTGGTCTACGTCCGAAGATACTGTAGATCTCCTTGTTCTGTTACTCTGGAAATGGTAAAGTTATTTCGTAAAACACTCAGCAAGATATTTCTATGGAATATTTGCCTTAAACTTATTTTGAAGACAAGCACGAGGAATATTTTTTGGAGTTGCTTAATTTGTTCACTTTTGCAATTTCTTTGTTTCTTTTCTCCTGATATAGTTTTCTCACCCTACTTTTCTTTCTTAATACTAATTCGAGGCCTTTTCTGTGACCCATAGGCTTCAGGACATGTGTGGAGAGTGTTTTCAAAAAACAGTTTTCTACGGCTTGATCATTATTGTTGTTGTAATTTGTAAGTACTACTTCAATGAAGAGGATCTAATAATAGTTTTTGGTACTTTTGATTTCATCAAAGAGTAGTTTTAGAACGAGCAACATCTTTTCAATTTTTTTAAAGAATGATACATTTAAGGCAGGAAAAACATGATTCAAGTGAGAGAGTTTTAGGGAACAGGGAGACTTCCTTGGAGAAAATTTGTAAATCACTTGGAAAAAACTAGTGATGGGTTTATTCTGCAAACAATTTCATCTAGATGTGAGGCATGCTTTATGATTCGATGGTTGGCATATGAACAGTACCGTTTCAAACCTATGGTTTTTTTTCGATTGTGGTTAACTATTTTGTCGATACCTGTCTATAATCTCCGTGCAGATCCATCCGTTCAACTTTAGCATCTTTTCAATGTAAATACCGCCATAACCTTTAAAAAGAAGTTGAGTTTTGAAAATGAATATATATTATATAAAAATTACATGGGAATTGTTTGGAAACTGTTTTCAAAATGGTTTTCTGTTTTAAACAATAAAAATCTGTAAAAATGGGCTTGGAGTCACTTTTTAAAAGTAATTTTCTTTTATTACTGTATTTCTTTTCACAGTTACTCTCTTTTTTTATTTTTCTTAAAAATTTGAAGTAATTCCTTTCAAAATTACAAAACATGTGAATAGTATTCTGATAATATTAATCGTAACTCCTCTTAATAGTGATTAGAATGAAAATTGCCAGAGTCATCAAATCAAACTACCGCCATAATTTTTAGAAACCATTCAATTATTGATCTAGTTATTTTTATTTTTCTCCAACAGGGTTCTGCGAGGGTGAAGTGGAGCACTGCAGTATTGCAGTTGTGTGGACCGAGAGGAAGAAGCATTGCCTGAGCAGCAGAGAATGTTTGCAGGAGGGCACATGCAATAATAATCGGTGGAGCCCCTGCTCCTAGTACTTGAGAGCCAGAGCTTGATCAAAATTTAGAGAGTTAACTAAAGGAGTTTAACAGATTATGCAAATACTTGGAAAAAACTGTACGAAATCAGTTTGCAGTTTCTGATCTTGTACGTCTCCCTCCTGAAATGTTTTGTATCAAATCATCATTATATATTTAATATAAATAAATTCTCTTGCCTTTTATACTCCCTGACTCGTTTGTTTTCTGCTTAACACAGTCAATCTGCTTTTGATTTGTGCATTTCAGATAATGCGCTGATCGAGCTTGAGTTACATCCCCCAGTTGAGATCCAACTACATCATTACAATGAGTTCACATCGGTCGGTCAACGAAATAAAAAAAGGGTATGGGGGTTTACAACTCATTGGTGTACATTTTTGCTCAAGTTTTTACTTTCTTGTTTTTGTCTCTTTCCATTGAGTGGATTTTATCTTTTGAGCTTCCCAGCTTTGTCAATACATGAGGGCAAGTAGTTAGAGCAGATAACCTCACCGCCTGCATTCTAACGAGATTTTGAACGATATAAATCAAAAGGGGAGTCAATGCCATAATGCAGTTGAAAGGTGACTAAGATTTAGTTTATGTTAAGGAGGTCAAATCATATAACGGCTAATATATTTTTTTCAAAAATTTGAAGTTTCCCTCTTTCTTCATCCTTGTGGCTCATTAAACTAGGAGGTGTCAGTTACAGAAGTTGGTAGAATGTATACTCTACAACCAGCAAAGGCCATGAGATTTCAGCAACACTATCAGATAAGCATTACGTCATCTCTTATGATACTTTGCATCTTCATAAGACACATCACAGAATTATTCAGAGGTTGCATTTTCCGACCAATGTTCACTGTGAACAGTGTTGTCTCCACTCTTTTTCTCGATCCTCGGCTCCCATAATTTTACTCGTCTGAGATTTTTGGGTCAAAATGTAAAAGGGTCGGTCAATTAAAATCCCTACCAATCCCTTCTCACTACCCACAAGAAAGTGAAAGAACACTCACTTTGTCGCCTCAGATTCCTTTCTTTTCCATTTTTATGTCTCTCTCTTCCATATTTCGTATGTCAGCTGGTGGGTCAGTGTGTGTTTCTTTTGTCAGGATTCTCTTGCGCTGCCTAGAAAATAAAGAATTTTGAGTACTGCCCCCACATACCAAATTAAAGAGAAGAGCGCAGAATCTCTTTCATTCTTTTATATTCTCTCACTCACTCTCTTCTCCAATATTTCCTGCTATCTTTCTTTGCTTTTCATATGAAGACGGTCATGGATTCCTCCTCCTCCAGAAGACATTTCCACTGGACCCAGAAGGTAGGTAGTGAAGAAGAAGACGATCAATGCCCACTCCCAACTCTCAAGCCCTCCTCCGAACCGGCCGAGCTGGAAGAGGTGAAGAAAAAAAACAGAGTCGTCTCTCCAGAGCCGCAGTCGCAGCGACCGCATACCGCAGCCCAACCACAAAGGAGGAAGATGCCGGCCGTTGCAGTTGCGCGGTTGCGTTCGGTTCTCACGGTTTTTGCCAAAAATCGGTCGACCCTTTCACCAGGACTGGGTTCTCGGGTCATCGGAACCCTTTTCGGCTCTCGGCGTGGCCATGTTCACTTCGCATTTCAAAGGGACCCTAACTCGGAACCTGCGTTTTTGGTAGAACTTGCGACGCCTATTAGTGGCTTGGTTAAAGAAATGGCGTCTGGGTTAGTCCGAATTGCGTTGGAATGTGATAAAGAGAAAGAAGGAGAAAAGAAAGCAATGAGACTTCTAGAACAGCCTCTCTGGAGGACATTTTGCAATGGAAAGAAGAGTGGTTTTGCTACAAGGAAGGATTGTGGTGTTAAAGAGATGAAAATCCTCAAGGCCGTGGAGCCAATTTCTATGGGTGCGGGTGTTCTACCAGGAAACTATGAAGCGGAAACCGAATCCGCGGGAGCTGAATCGCCTGAATCTGAAGCCTGTTCTGATAATGAAATTATGTACATGAGAGCCAAATTTGAGAGAATTGTGGGTTCTAGAGATTCTGAAGCTTTCTACATGATGAACCCAGATAGCAATGGAACTCCTGAACTCAGTATCTATCTTCTTAGAGTCTAATTAAGGTGCAGCCATGAAAGCTCTGGGTCTTGCTCATTTGCAAAAGAATTTAGTCAAGCCTTGATGGAGCCTAGCTAGCTACATTTCTCCATAACCTTACTTTTGTTTTTAATTTTCCTTTTTCCTTTCTGATCTTTTGGGAAAATGGTTAGTGGGTTTATTGTATTTTGTTAGAGTAGGTGGGGGGGCAATACATTATAACATGATGGGAGGAGGGGCCATGAAGGTGTATATGTATAGTTTTTTGTTCAGTCCTTTATATTTGATAAGACAAGGTGGGTGTTGCAATCAAATGATTGTCTTTGCATTTTGGTTAAATCCTTCTTGTTTGCCAATAACAGAGACTCCCCAATCAACAACATGTTTACTGGAGCAAAAGAAAGAGGGATTTAAATCAATGCTATTACTTATTGCAGGCAAGTGCTTTTCCTATTTGTTTCCACTCTTGCTCTCTTTCCAAAAATGACATCTATGATCTAACCATACTTGCATCATCTTATTTAATCATGTCATGTGGATCTAACATAGCTTGTTTGTCTGTAAACCAACATAATGAGGATGCTTTATGCTCTGGTAAATTTGAGTCAATTTCTTGTCTTACTTTTGTGTGTTTATGAGCTACATATCGAACCATTAGACCGTTGAGCAGAACGACTTAAAGCCAAATTTCTCCATATTTAAGAGGATTTAGACATATTTCCATTCTCTCTTTTGGTTGATATATCCTACCCATAGTTCCTTCATTTTGACTGTCGAACCTTGTCTTGGAATTAATAGAAAAATTTGATTGATTGATATTGGTGAGATCTGACGCGTTTGATCAATCCTAAACCTATGAGATCTTTCCTTTTCTTTCTAAACGAAGTACCGGATTTCACCAAGTCCATTTGTAGGAAATTTCGAACTAGAGATAAGAGAGATACTTATTTGGATGGAGATGCATTTTGTGAAAGCTCCTAAACGCAGTCATGCTTTGATTAGAGATTAAAGTTGAAAGATAAGTAAAGAAGGAAAAGAGATTATTCTTGCTGTTGCCTTCTTTTTCAGAATGGTGGGGTGCTCTAAGGTAAGGATGTCTCCTCCACCCGCAACCTTTCCTCAATAAATTCACCAACGATCATTAGTTACATGTCTTCTTCCTTCATCTTTCCTTGTGAGGTTTCAATCATCTAGCAACTTATGTCCACAAAACCTTCCCTCAAAATTTCATCCCTTGATCTATTGGCTTTAGACTAAGATATTCCAATCATTGCTTTTTTCTTTCTTTTCAAATTAATCTCAATATGTTTTTAAAATAAAGCCAGTTCATAGAAGTCATCAAAAGGGCAAAGAATTATCCTAAGGAATTGCAACTCGCATCCCTGACACCACTGATGAGCTTTTCCTCCTTTTGTTGACTGCTTTTTACTCTTCTTCAAATTACCAAGTCTCTACTTTCACATCTCTTAAGTTTCTGGCTTGATTCTTTTCTCGTAGTTTTGGGATCATCACTTCATCATAATTTCATAGATTGATTTCCTATATTTACAGCGAAAGATCAAACGGGACATAGTTTCAATGATACATGAATCTAATCAATGAACACGGGGGAAAGCTTTGGTTCTATTATAGACAGAGTATAGGAAATTACAACAACATAAATCGCCAAAACTGGGTCTAGTCGAAAGAAACGGATCTAATTTCACATGGACGATTGGGCTAGTGGGCTCGATGTAGCCACTTTGTAGGGGCCTCTTTTTCTCTTCCTGGTTTCATGGCTTTGATTAGCTCTCTCTCTCCCCCCATATTTATAGAAAAGGGGAGAACGAGCACGGAAAGAGAAATTCTTAGACGCATCCTACTCTCGCCTATTGTTGTGTATCTTTAGTTATAGTTTGTCACGTAGTAAATTATCTATACTTCTTTTTTTCTTCAAATGTCTTATTACTATTTTTATGTGTGTGATGAGAGAGATGCACAAAGATAAATACATCTTGAAATGCATTTAAATGTTAATTTTTTCGACAAGTATGATCTATAACATGTGAAAAAAGAGAACAAAAAGAAAGAAAAAAAAAGAGAACAAAAAGAAAGAAAACAATGTGCTTATGATTATCCCTAAAAAACATTGTTCACTCCCTTTACAAACTTTGTGTATCCAATCAATCATTCTGCAAAAGAATAGTGGCTAGCCTGCTTCATTATACCATCATTGCACCAATTAATATAGACTTTCACCTCATTATATATCCCAGCAAAAAAGAAAATCCTTCCTAACACGGATAGACCTTCGATTGTTTCATGTAGTCTCCAAATGTTTGTTAATTTGGCTTCCTCACCTAATATTGACGAAAATTATAGTTCTTTTAACTCAAGTAAGTCATCAATATTTGGCATAATAATTTGATATCTTAGTTTCTAAAGTGCGTAGAGATTGCTAAGAAAGATGAGTTGAACTAGAGCTCATTTGTGTGGGTTTGGATGGTGATATAAATTGACATTTGTCTGTTTAAAGTGCCACACGCTGGTGATGAAGACTTGCCATCTAGTCCGGCTAAATGTTTCCCAATTTGCCTTGGCATGCCCCGCTTGTCTTTACAAGTGTTGTGTTACAAGTTGCAACCCACATGTCTAATCCACCAAATTGGTTCTTAGTTTAAATTATTATGTGTCTTCAAATATCTCTATTTACTTCCGATGTATCTCAAAACTAGTTTTAATTTTAATTCTTTGTTAACTATATATATATATGTGTGTGTGTGATTAACTTTCCCACAATGAATTTTGGGAATATATTAACATTGTATTTGTATTTTTTTTATGGAAACAACTGCTGTTGTTTTACCAATTTTTATATAAAAAGTATAATAATAACTTCAAGTCAACCGTAAGGATTAATCTTAAAATTGATAACTAAGTTTTAGATTAAAATAAAATGAATACAGAGTATTTCACCTTTGTATTTTAATTGACCTTTTGAGTATTTATAAATGTAAAAAAAATGTTTATAAACACTTGGAAAGGTCAATCTAAACGTACTAAACATATTTATGTCATAAATCAAAGCCTTACTAAAAAAACAAGACAGTTGGGTTGGGTGTAAGTATATTTTCTATTTGATCTCTAAGTTTTAAAACATTATGTTTTTAGTTCAAGTTTGAGTTTAATTTCAATTTAGTCTATAAGTCTCAATATATTATAATTTTACCATTAAGATTTAAGTTTTGTTTAACTTTAGTCCATGTATTTCAAACGTTACATATTTAACATTGATTTTTCACTAAATACTTATTTTCTGACACAAGTGGCTATCAATTGATTAGAAATATAGAGACATATAATAATAGTTAGAATGTATTCATGGTTAGAAATATTACTAAATTGTCTATTATGCTTAGTATCTATTGTCACGTGTCACTCCCCCATACTCCATCTATATGTTGTCATATGTCTTGAAAAGTGTTCATTGCCATATGTCACTCGTTCCAAATCACATTTACATTGTTATATGTCTTGAAGACACTAATTTTTAATAATCATGTAATCTATCTCATGCTTGCCAAATTGTCTAGAAAAAGTGACATTTCAGTAAGTTTGATAAGATGTACAACATTGGTTGAAGTTTCAAATTAGACATAGCCAAAATAATTTTTTTTTTTTTTGTTTTGAAAAATGTTTAAATGGATCTTTGTAAAAATAGCTAAACGAATAAATTTGGTTTAATTCTAAGTTAATTAATTAATTAACTTAAACGTTGATAGAGCTTGAGATGAGAAGTCGTCGACTTGTCGATTCAATAAGGCCCAGAGAGCCCATAATTTTCTTTATTTAAACGGGTCAACTTGTCGGCCCAAATATGAGCGCGGGTTAACTGAGACTCACGTCGTTTAGTCGTTGAAGTCGTCGAATCTTTCTGTAACGCCGGTGGGTTTAGCAGATAAACCCTAGAAGAGCTGGGCGGCTTAGTCCCCACTTGCTTGGTATCAACCTCTTCTCCTTCATTATTCCTGTTCGAAATTGTTGCGGCAATCATCACTTGGAAGAAGTTAATGCCATGGTAGAATTGGATGAGAAAGTTCCCTCCTCATCTGAGGTTGAGGCAATGAACAAAAAGCGCAAGAGGAAGAGACCCAAGAAAAATCTTCCTTCAACTGCTACGGATGAATCGGAACTTCAAAATTCAATGCAAGGCGTAGAAGAAGATGGTGGAAGCCATGAACCGGAGGAGAAAGTGAAAAAAAATGAGATGAAGAAGAAGAGGAAGACGAAGACGAAAACAAAGGTGAAGGGCGAGTTGGAAGAAGAAGGGAACGATGATGTTAATGATGGCGAGGGTGAGGATGGCGTGGAAGCGGAGGGTGAGGAGGATGAGGAGGATGAGGATAAGAAAAATAAGGTTAAGACTGGTGGGTCAGGAATTATGAGTTCCGTTTCATTTGATTCGCTTGAATTGTCGGAGAAAACTCTCCGGGCGATTAAAGACATGGGTTTTGAGCATATGACTCAGGTGAGATTTCTGATTAGAGGGTTTATTGTCAAATATTCTTGAGAAGTTTTAGTTTGCTGGATTTGTTTAATGTCAGCGCGGGACTAATGGTATTAACCTTGATGATATCTATAAATAGTTTTTAATGGAGTAAGTTGAAACTTGAAAATGGTTGGAGTTCTTTTAATGAATCTTGAGCTGGTTTTGTTTTTTGTTTTTATTAGTACGATAAATGGTGTATCATGTTTGTGGATTTGAACCTTACTAATACATTGACTTGCATATTCTTAAATTTTCTCGACATTATGAATGCAGATTCAAGCCAGAGCAATTCCGCCTTCTCTAATTGGGAAAGATATTCTAGGAGCTGCAAGGACTGGATCCGGGAAAACTCTTGCTTTTCTTATACCAGCTGTGGAGTTGCTACATCACATTTGCTTTACTCCTCGTAATGGAACCGGCGTTATAGTTATTTGCCCAACACGGGAGCTTGCAATGCAGGTTGGTCGATTATTCCCCCTAACCCGTATTTCTCTTATAATTATTTAGTTATTGATGCTGAATGAGCTTACTATTTTCTCATTTTTTCCAACCTTCCGTCAATCTCATCAGCTCTCTTGATATTATTACTGACTTACCATTTTTAATAATTCAGACACATGAAGTAGCAAAAGAGCTTCTCAAATATCATTCACAGACACTTGGCCTTGTTACTGGTGGTTCTAGCCGACAAGCTGAGGCTGATCGTATTACAAAGGGGGTCAATCTATTAATAGCAACCCCTGGTCGTCTTCTCGACCATCTTCAGCACACCAAGAATTTTGTGTTCAAAAATCTGAAGGTAATGTGGCCTATCTTTCATTTGCTTGCCATTATTTATATATATTGGAAAATATTTTTAGCAATGATATGTGAAGATTACATTTTTGAAATTTTGTTGCTAGCGACTTCCTCTTTGAACTTGTTGCAGCCAACGTGTGGTCTGCTCCACATGTTCTCGGTTTTTGGATGAGAAACTATTTCATGGATAATGGGCTTATGTATTAATTAAGTTGGTTTTTATGACCTCCAAATAATCTGAATCTTTTGTTTTCATTCTCAACGACTTGAATTTGCATTTGAGTAACTCATTGAATTATGTTAGTAATCTCCTCTATGTAATCCTCAATCATATAACATGTCATATAATTCTTTCCTGTCTAAACGCCTTTTGCAGTGCCTCATAATCGATGAAGCAGACAGGATATTGGAAACCAATTTTGAGGAGGAAATGAAACAAATTATAAATCTTCTCCCAAAGGTAATTGACTGTTGTCGTGTGTCTTTTACGATAATTGAGCTTTTTCAATACTGTAGAATTAGTTATTAGAAGTTGCCACATCTTCTGGAGTAACTTTGCAAATGGGGTTAAATTTGTGTTTGTTTGGGTAGGAATGCACTGTCACTACTATAGTTGTTCTATTATTATGGTGGGAATATTCTTTTCCTCGTGTGATACTGTAATCTGATGGTATTTCAATTTGTCATTTGCAGAATAGGCAAACTGCTTTATTCTCAGCAACCCAAACACAAAAGGTTTGTGCATTGCATTCAACTTTTATACTTCTTCTCTCCTTGGGTTTTCTTTTCTTGTACCATAATGTACAAACAGCTATCAGTTTATGAATTTCTATTTCTTTGTTCATGTGGATTGATTTTGGTTCAGGTGGAAGATCTTGTTCGCTTGTCATTTCAGTCAACTCCTATTTATATTGATGTGGACGATGGAAGAACAAAGGTAACATAATCTACTGTTGTATTATGTATATATGTTAATTTAATATGCAAGTCCTTGCTTCTGATTGATTTAATTGCATGTGTTGTTGTAGGTCACCAATGAGGGGTTGCAACAAGGTTATTGTGTTGTCCCCAGCTCTAAGAGATTCATTCTTCTATATTCCTTCTTGAAGAAAAATTTATCTAAGAAAGTAATGGTCTTCTTCTCATCTTGTAACTCTGTGAAATTCCATGCGGACCTTCTTAGATATATTAAGGTCGAATGCATGGATATCCATGGAAAGCAAAAGCAGCAGAAGAGAACTTCTACCTTCTTTTCCTTCATCAAGGCCCAGACTGGTATCCTACTATGTACTGATGTTGCTGCACGTGGACTTGATATACCTGCTGTCGTAAGTTATCTTCTTTTTTTTTTTTTCCTTGATTTACTTTTGTTAGAAACTGCATATTAAATTTACCGAGTTTAAGGATAACAATGGTTTTACATTTCTTAGAGCCGTTTAGCTTACCATGTAATTCTCATTGATTCTCTATGCTCATTTCAAATGTCTCAGGATTGGATTGTGCAATACGATCCTCCAGATGAACCCAAGGTGCCTCTTGCTCCTTAATTATGTTCACGTCTCATTTAGTATCGTTGTAATTCCTATATTATATTTTTAAAAATAGGTCATTCCTATACTAATTGAGTTTAATGTTGTATGAAATCAATGAGTTTAGGAATATATTCACAGAGTTGGTCGAACAGCTCGAGGGGAAGGTAGCAAAGGAAATGCCCTGCTTTTCTTGATTCCTGAAGAGCTTCAATTTCTTCGCTATCTGAAGGTCTGGTATTCTCCCTATAAATTTATGTTGAATTGTAAGCACCGTAGGATTTAAATTATCTTCTTCACACAGAGGTTTAGTATTAGAGAAAAAGCATAAACAAACGAAGCTCAGAATTCCATACAGTTTTGCTAATTTCAGAGTTTCTCTTAACTAAACCTAACTGTATATAGGAGCTTGTTTGATAGGAGGGATTAACATACATAGTTTCATAGTGTTCTACCGTCTTATTAATAGTTTGATGGTTCATGTTCTATTGGCAGGCAGCAAAAGTTCCAGTCAAAGAGTATGAGTTCAGCGATAAGAAACTGGCCAACGTGCAATCTCATCTGGTGATTCCCTTGTCTTCTGGAGCACAGGCATGCATTATGAAATATTTATTACTCATCCATTGATTCTAATTCTGGACTTTTTTGAATGATGCCAGGAGAAACTGGTTGGGAGCAATTATTATTTGAACAAGTCGGCTAAGGATGCTTATAGATCCTATATATTAGCTTACAATTCACACTCAATGAAAGATATTTTCAATGTCCACCGCCTTGATCTGCAGGTACTAACTAATTTTTTCTCATCTCAACTTGCATGCATATCAAGATAATTCACTTATGCTACGTCATTTTCTACCTAAATCTTAGCAAACTAAAATAGTTCAACAAACAAGCCTTTGCGCATGTGAAAGTGAGTGCATGTTTGGGAATGGTTTTAAAATTGTTAAAATCGCTTATGTCATATTCAAAGTCACTCCATAACACACCTTGATCGACTTGAAATTAATCTAATATTTAATTATACGCTTATAAATGCAATTTTCTAGTTTTAAAATCACTCTCAAATATTATATCACATCTTGAAGTTTTCCCTGTTAGAATTTGTGTCTCGAGGAAGGTTACTATATACTTTCTCACCTTATAAATAAATGTGTATGTGAATACAGGGTATTGCTGCTTCATTCTGCTTTTCCAACCCTCCGAAGGTGAACCTTAACATTGACAGCAGTGCCTCAAAATTCAGGAAGAAAACGCGTAAAGTAGAAGGCGTCAACAACAGATTCAGTAAGAGCAAGAGAGAGGGAGATGACAGACAATTCGTAAGATACTAAGTTCAACTCAACTGCTGTTAGTCGATGAAATTTCACTTTAAATTTCTTCGTAGTTGAGGAAATTTTTACATTTATTTGATGTTGTTCCTTCAATAGTCTGGCAACCCAGATGCGATTTTGTATCCTAATATTCATACCCTATTTAATGAGAGTGACTTATTGAATTACACTGTGAATGTACATTTTTGGTAATCGAACTCTTGATCGTTTTCATCCATATTTTTCTATTAGTCGAAATAAGAGGTGAATATACCCTTTTCCTATTTTTTTTTTAAAAAAAACAATAATAAATCACAGAAAAGGCAATTGGATAAATAGTTTTTTATACTTGTCAAAATCCGAAAAAGTTTATTGTAATTTCTTATATGAGGCTCTCTATATATAATATTATTTTTCATTTTATACTATGCCATAATGAAATTGTTTTTTTTTTTTTTTTATAAATTTTTTGTTTTTCCTAAAACATGTGCACAAAATTTATATTTTTTATGTGACCAACTTTTAAATTAGAGCATCAAAACTTATAGTTCCTTAAAATAAAACTAAACTCAAAGTTGCAAAACCCTCGAACTATCAGTAGTCAATCAAGAACACCTTAATCCTCACGTAGAAGAATTTCAAACGTATTCCACTTTTCTTTTTGTAATTTTGTTATTATTCAACCTCATCCAACATCTCCAAACAAAACCAACCATTCATTCATAATACTAGAAATAAAAATTAACAACAAAAACAGAAATCCTAATAAATGAACAAACCAAACCAATTCCCTAAGACACCCCTACTTCAAATGGACAAAAACAGAGCAATGAACAACATGAAGAACATCCCCAAGAATGAAGATGAAACAGAGACTAATTTGGAATGTGCAGCACCATTTTTTTCTTCAGGTGGAACGGTGGATGGCTGTGGAGGACTCATAGGTTCCAACACTTTGATTATCATTCTTTGACCTTTCTGACAATGCCCTGAAACTCCACTAATGAAATAGAACAATCCTGCTCTGTCAAGCTTTACCACACTATCTCCATTGTTTTCATAAAACAGAGGCTTTGGTGAAACGCATTGTTTGTACTCTTCCTCCGTCACCATCATCACTGAATCTTTCTCGTACTTGAAATCTAACACAACCATCAATCGAATCAACAAAAATTCTAAGATGGTTATCGGAAAAAGAAAAAAAAAACAAGTTTTTGTTCAAAATTTTCTAAAAAGAAGCAACTTTTTGGGTACTTACGGACAGTGTCATCGACATTGAATCTGTTGTGGGAAGCCCATTTGTTGTATTTGTCAGCTTCTTTTGGTTTAGGGACTGACCAGCCATCGCTGTCGCCGACAAGGAAATCAGTGCTGATTGCTGGGAGGAAATGGAAGGAGAGGAGGATGAGGAAGAAGAAAGCAAGTGGGAGAGGTTTGAAGGGTGAATAGCAGAGGAGAAAAGACATGGTGTTTTGAGTTAAATGAGAAATGAAATAGTGAAAATGGAGGATTTTGGAGAAGTGAAATATTGAAAAGGGTTAAATAGAAAGAAGAAGAAGGAATGAGTTTGTTGGAAGTAGAGAGACGTGGAGAAAGTGAAGAGATTTTGGCGGTCAGCGTGAAGAATGGGATTCCTTTTGAATTGCTATAACTGTTTTTTTTTTTTTTTTTTTCTCTTTTTCAAAAATGGGTTTTTTCCCCTTATTTTTTCTTAAACCAATTTAAGGTATAATAAAGCATAGAACCCTAAAGAGAGTAGAAGTGTTTGTAGCCTTTCAAATTTCTCCAAAATGAAACAAGAAGCCATTAAAATTGTAATAGAAAAAGTATTATATGTTAACACTTTTACTAAACTTTTGAAAACTTTTTCCTTTCATAATGATCTTCTCTTCTTGTAATCAAATTCTGTTTATGGATCTAAAAAAACAACTATATAGGAGTTCTACGATATTATATAATATAATTTTCATTTTAGTAATTCTTTTCTCATATATATACTAAAGGAAAATTCTAATCGCATCTTATAACGCACCTAATCATTATATTATATTAAAGTTTATATTTGAAAAGAAAATCACGATATAATTATATCGATCTTTTTTCTTTTTTAAATTAAAAAAAAAAAACAAATATTGGTTTAGTTAAGTATATTTTAAATTTTTAATTGAGTTTTTTTTCTTTTTTAATATGTGAATGAATGAATTAAAATAAGTTTGAAGTTAGATAGTAAATTCCATATTAATCAAATTGATTTTGAGGTTGGAATTGTATTTAAACTCAAAAATCTCAAAAAGAAATATTGTGAAACAATAAGAACATACCTTAAAGATCATCATCGATTCACCATCATCAAATCAATGGTGTTGATGCAAATTACAGATGGTGCCATTGCCGTTCATCTCTAAACTCAGGGCCAAGTCGGAGACGGAGATACAGACCGATTGATACTTCCTCCACTCCTCGACGCCCAACACACAAACACAAGAAAACGCGGCACCAAAGAATTTCGCCGGAGCCCTCGATTTGCTGTTTCGTCTCTCTTCCGCACACAAACTTCCAATTTTCCTTCGAGATTCTGATTTTGCGAATCAACCCATGTCGCAGGATTCAGAGAAGAGATTTCATTCCATCATGGACAAGCTCTTTCAGAATGCACAATCCAGTCCTAACTCAAATTCCGCATCTTCCGCCTCCTCCTCCTCCAGGTTTTCTCGCTTTTCTTAGCTCAATGTGTTTTTCGTTTGTGTTAGTTTTTGAGAACATGAAAGTATGAGCTGAATTTTAGCTAGTTTATGTGTTTTTTTCGTTTGTAAATAGGGTAGCTAAAGCTTTGTGATTGTTCATCGTCTCGTGAGTGATGTTCTTAAATTGTTTAACATGAATATTTTTTGTTTCAATGCTAGTCCATCCGGAGTACAATTGTCGAGAGGGAAAAAACGGCCGTATTCTTCGTCTGCTTTGGTAGTGGGAGAGCTGAGGTCAAAAAGTGATGTTATTGAGGCATTGCAGAAGCATTCTTCAGCTTCTGTTGGATCCTCTGATGCTCCATTGTGCAGGCCTTGGGACCGTGGAGATCTTTTGAAAAGACTAGCCACATTCAAGTCAATGACATGGTTTGGTAAACCTAAGGTTTGTTCCAGATGTTTCACTTTCTTCTTAAACATTTTATGAATATTTCTTGTAATTTCAATTTTCAATTATGTAGAGTTTGTGCTTATTCGATTGGTTAGAGGATATTTTACTCGGTTCATTGTCTAGGGTTTTACTTGGAAATATATGCTATTTAGTTTTGTTTTCTGTTGATATTTTGGCTTTCAGCTGAATTACCTTTTTTGGATTTAGTGCACTGTCTCTTCTCCCCTTTGATCACAGTTTAAAGTTGTGGTGATGGTACAATTTTAGGAAATGTCTGTTTGGGCAAGGGAAAAGAGGATCAGGTTTAGAGTGTCTTTTGATTCTTTCTAAAAGATTAAGCCTATTCAAGTCATTGTCAATGACCATGTTTGGTGATTTAAGTGCATCATCTAACTATCAGAAATGGATTCATTTATTCTCTGGCTAGGAAATAAATATTAGAGCAAGCAGGGTCAAAATAAAAATATTTTAGAACTCAACCATTCTCTCTGGCAATTGGAAACGGTATTTTGTTGGCCAAAGGCTGTTATTTCACATGTTTTTCATTAGGTTGAATTATTCACATGATTTGCTCTATCTTACTTCATCCGTGTTCTCATTTTTCTATTATCTCATATTCTCCTGCACACCTAATAGTTTACAACATTCTTCTGTACAAAGTTCTCAGAGAACCTATCACTACTTTTTGCCTTCATATAAAACAATCGCTGGATGCCAAATCTTTAGTAGTATCTTTTATCACAAACATCATTTTTTTTGTCCGGATAAATGTTCTGTTTCTTTCCCTACAAGTTCTCTCTTTTTAATGTCTATATTTGATCGGTCTTTCATGCTGTATAATATCTCTATGATGCGTTTCTGTATTCTTGCTCTGTTTCTCTATGAGTAGTGATTTGTTTCATTAGATTTTTATTTGATTTTCCTAGTTATTCGGTATTTCCATATCAATGAATTTGGAGAGTATATGGGTTCTATATGTACAGTTTGGCTATTCTTTAATTGTAATATTAGAAACTTTTAAATCTTTCATAGGTAGTGAATGCTATAAATTGTGCTAGAAGAGGTTGGGTCAATGTAGATACGGATACTATTGCCTGTGAATCGTGTGGAGCACGTCTTCTTTTCTCTACCCCATCTTCCTGGAATCAGCAACAAGGTATGACTCTCTACTATGTACATGTAGTACTGAAAGAATGTGACACGTTTTGACCCCAGTTTGCTTCCTTTCCATTTTTTTTCACTAAAGATAAATTGTTGTGTTTTTCTCTCTCAGTTGAGAAGGCCGCATTGGTATTTAGCTTAAAGTTGGACAATGGGCACAAGTTACTATGTCCCTGGATAGATAATGCCTGTGATGAAGCATTGGCTGATTTTCCTCCTACCCCTCCTCCAGTTTTAGTTAATAAATTTAGGGAGCGTTATTCAATGTTACTACATCTTTCAGCTCTCCCTGTTATTTCGTCTTCATTTCTCAAATGGATGAACAGTCCTCATCTCATGCAATTTATTGAAGAATTAACCTTGGGGAATTTTGGCAACGAGTCTCTTGACAAATCTGAAATGGAGTACCTTGGAGATGGACATGACTCAGATACTCCTAAAGTATATTATCAGGTTTTTCTCTTGCTCCATCGATCTCTACAATTCGTAATTACAAATCCTCTTAGGAGATGTTTATCATTATCATTTATGTTATTAACCTTTGCCAATATTTCTGATGTTGGCTTTGTATTTTATTAAAATCTAGGATCTATACTCGTGATAAAATGGTATAAGTACTTGCAATTTCCCTTAAATGTATCAGATTTTCCCCCATAATTCTTAGTAAAAGTTCACTTTCTGGCTCTTTGCATAATTAACTAAATTTAAAATATTGCAGGCTCTAAAGCTAATTAGCTTGTTTGGATGGGAACCCCGTTCACTGCCCTATATAGTTAATTGCAAGTCAGGAGGGTCAGATCAATCTCTCAAGAAATCCACCACTTTTGATTCACATCCTACAGTCAGTCTCTTCACTACTGCCACCAAAGAAAATGTAGATGGAAATAGAATTGCTGAGCTTTCAAGTGAATTGCAATCTCAGCCTAATTCTGTTGTTTTAGATTGCCGGCTCTGTGGAGCTAGTGTTGGATTATGGACTTTCCATACTATTCCTAGGCCTGTGGAAATCATCAGATTGGTTGGACCCACTGAGTTAAACAGTGAGTCAGGCACTCATGACTCAGGCAATAAAAGTATCATCAATCATGCAGGTATTGGTAATGTTGGAATATCAAAATTAACTTCAACAATTGCAGGGGGGCCTACCCCTGCACGACAGAGTTTCAAGGCCACCATCACTTTGCCTGTAATTGGCCAAAGTTTAAGGGCTAGGCTATTTAATGATGAAAAATTTAGTGATCAGGTGTATAATGACCAAGAAATGGTCCAAGCTGATTCCTCGGATAGAAAAATGTCAGAAAACAGCAAAAGCAATGAAGATACCACCCCAAGTGGACAAACAGATCAGCCAGAAGACGGAAGATTGTTACAGAATCAAACAATTGATCCTGGATGCGGTACTTCTGGTGATGATCAGACTTCTTTGTTGGAAGGTACGAGTGTTACTGATCAGGGAACCTTACCTCAATCTAGTTTGAATGGTTCAACTGAAGAAACTCAAGTAAAGAGCACAGAGTGTGTTCCTGCACAGAAAATTGAAGCGTTGGAGAATGCTGAGAATTCAATAAAGTCGGATTCTGGTAATAAAGTAGCAGATCTCTATCCCCTAGCTTCTCCAGTCGAAAATCCTTTGATGTCAACAGATGCTGTTATGATCACAAGTAGTGAATGCAGTGAAAAGGAGCTACCTTCTGATGTCTCTGACCAATGTGATTCCCAACAGGTTTCAGAAAATGATAATTCAAATAGCAAAGAGGTTTCTTTGGCTGACTCGCAGGTGACCCCATGTAAATCTTCGCGCCTTGAAGATGATACAAATACCGATGTTGCTGGTATGGAAGAATCAATGAAAGACAAACTTCGTTCTGATAACCGCACCACTTCAGAAAACCAGGCCCGTGAAGGAGGTGACCCCAATGACAAAGTGCATACCTCAGTGAACAGCATGCATCTTGCCCATGGTGGAGGTACCATTTATCAAACCCTGTTAATCCTTCTCTTTCCATGAATGGTGCAGCATATTTATAGATTCACTAGTTATCGTAGCCTTAGGTAAGAAAGCCCCTAAGATATTCAGTGGCTTCATGCTTTAGTTCAGCGGTATTGGTAGATCTAAGCGCAATAATTATTAAAGTTCAATTGTTTACATGAAAATTTGTGTGGGAATAAATGGAGTCGTAAGTTGTCTGTGAGCAAATATATTATGATTTCTGAACGATAGTTGGCTTATTTGTTACACAAATGTTAGATTAATTGAATAATAATTCTCTATAATGTATCGTAAACTATTCTAGCAGCTGGCTAGAGAACAAGTCAATTAAAAGAATCAACCCGGCATGTGTATTTTTTTTTTTCTGCCAAGTTCGTATCTTCTCTGCTATCCTTCCCAATTCATTATTTTTAAATGATAAATTTAAATTATATGATGAATCGTATTTCATTATTTTACCTTATTCCTTGCAGAGGATTATTCCAAGGGTGTATCATTGGGTAGTGCATTGGAGTTCGATCCAATCAGGCAGCACAGATACTTTTGCCCTTGGATTGCCACAGGAAATGTCGCACCTGGATGGAAACAAACCCTAACTGCTCTACAGCGTGAAAAAAGTTCTTCACCACATTCACCTAAGAACTCTCCATCAGCGTCCCTCATTAAGGTACGTAAGAACGTTCAATAGTCAAGTAATGTAGATTCACTCCATTTTAATGCTAGAATAGTGGTGGCATGGCACAGTATATTGGTTTTTTGCAATACCATTCTGGCCGTGAGAAATGGTAACCTAATTTTGAATAGATTGAAGTTTTGTTGGAACAAATTCATTAAACTGGTTCCCAAGTAGTTAATCCTTTGCATTCATTGATAATGATTGGATCAGTAGTTCTCATTCTATGGGATATGATTTATCCATATATTCTGTTCTTGGATTTTCAACCTCCTGCTCTTAAATCCCCTGTTGTAGTTTTCCCCTCCCGTGCCACGCATAGGGGATTTTCTTTCTCAAGTGAATTCCCACTGAAAATTGTGTTTACTTTTCCAGGTCAATGACCCCGTTACATCGGTTCGAAATCTATTTACGTCTTCTGCAAAGAAATTGAAAAGCAGACTAATTTCTAACGAAAGAACCAAGCACTAGACACTATCGGTCACATGTGAACCTGACAGAGCTTCCAGGGTTGAGTTTCTGCCTCTTCTAAGGTATGAGATACACACCCTTTGAAGAAGGATTTTTCATGTCATGCCGTTCCCTATTGAGTAAATTCTCAAATGAATGTATCTGTGGCCGTATTAGTATCTATTTGTTCTCAAACTAGTTATTATGGGGTTTTGTAATAGTACAGTAATTTTGACTCGGTCTCTATTTGTAGCTTGCAATTTTTGGAATTTAGTTTGAGGTTAAGATTGACGAGTTTGGTCGTGGCTATTAATTTAGAGAGTTATCGAAACATAGTCATAAATTTGTAAGGTAATGATTTTGAGCGTTACCAACCTGAGTATAACTAAATGGTAATTAACATGCACACCTCATGTTTTCGTACTTCTGTCTTTGTTGTACTAAGATGACGACGGTGGCCACTATTATAAATTTGTCTACATTGACCATTACCTAATTTTCATATTTCACGATCTAAAATTCATTGATCATGTTACGCAGAATGGAATGACAAATTAACATGCACATGTTTTAGAACCTTAAAGTTATAAGGTGAGAGATTGAATCTACAAATTCTAATTTGTTGAAGTACAATACATTCTTACGTAGATCTTATTATACAATAAATTTGATTTAGAAGAATATTTATGTTATAATATTTCAAAATTTTGAAATGATATAATATACCTCATCGTGAATATAGTTACATTTAAACAATTCAATTGAAAAAAAAAATGACAAAACTGTGAGCACAATCAAGTTATTGTAGCCAACATAAACATAAGCATAACTCAATCGGTACAAGTATTAAGAAGTCATTTCTCTAGCAACCCACAGTTTGTGACAATCACTTTAGAATAAGGACGGTTGAATCCTCTTTCTGCAACAACAGCTCTTTTATCACCTATTAGCTTTGCCACCCTGCTCATCAAATCCAAACCTCTATGTCAATTTCTCTAATTCATTGACATCATCGGACTAAATTGATAAATAATAGAAAAAAATAAATCAATTTTGATCCTAAACTTGTAAGCTTAGAAAGAATAGCGTTGAAATCTAAACCTTAAGCTTTAAAAAGTAATTCAAAGTGTTTGTTCCAAATGTGGTTGAAAAGGGTTTTCTATTTACGCTTTCATGAAATTATAAAATAAAATTGCTAAATAATTCAACAAAAATATTATCTATTCAAATTAGGTAAATGAGCCAAAAAAAAGAAAAAAATCGAGAGTCGAATGAAATCGAAAGAAATTGATTTCTTTTCATAAATAATAGGTAGCCATTAACAGACAAGAACATGAAAATGAGATTACCCTTCATAACAAAACCATAATTTTATCATAGAAAAGATCATAAAACTTTACCTGAAGTAAGGAGAAGTAGTATTATCTTTAACAGTCTTCACTTGTGCAATCTTCTCCACAACTTCCATTCCATCCAAAACAATTCCAATCACTAAAGCTGAATCATCAAGCTCTGGTGAATCTTTAACCGATATCGTGAACTCCGTCCCGTTCGGTTCGATGCCGACCTGTTCCTGATCAACCTCCAGCTTCCCTTTCCTAGCTACCAACTTCAACTTAGGAGGTGGTTTTAAAGGGTCTCTCACAATGATGCCCACAGTTGAAGCCAAATTCTTAGTCCCAGAACATTTCTCATTCGCTCTCTCCCATTCATCCTTAAGAGTTTCAGACACTAATTCATTCCCATTCCTCTTTGCAAGCTCAAAATCCACACCATAAGATCTAACTCCACTATGTTGAACATAATTTGAAGTGATCTTTACAAAGTCTTTTCTTCTATAAGAAATGCCAGCAGCTCCGCTTACAAGATTGCTAAACCTTGCAACTCCTGCTGGGGAATCATTGCCATAAAGGCCAACGATAATGCGACCAGCAGGAACTCCATCAATGGAGATATCAAGAAATGCACGTTTTGTGGGGATCTTTCCAGTGCAAAGAAAGTCATCATTTTTAGGACTCTGTAATTCTTCTTCTTCAACCTCTGCTTTGGAGGACATGAAAAATGGGTCTTGAATTTGAGAGTTAAAGAGAAGAAGTAAGAGGGAATTGGTTCCAATGGTGAGATTCCGGCGGGAGATTTTGCAACATTGTTTGATGAATGGAAATTTTGGGGAAGTGGGGATGTTTTGGGTTTGGGTTTGAGAAGAAAGGTTTGGGGAATGAAGAAATTTGGGGGTTCGCAACATGTCCTGTTGTTTTTGGGTTTGTTGATTTTCATTCACTGTGAATTTCATGTGTTTTGGGGAAGAAGATTTTGTGGATAAGCAATGTGTAAAATGGTGGCCACAGACGATAGAGTGCGATTTTCTTGTGGCATTTGCCCACCAATCATAACAGAGTAATGTGGGTCAAACTATGTATTCTTATTATTTGATAATATTTTTGTTTCTAATCTGTTTGTTTTTATTTTGTTTTGTTTTAGTTGGTCTTGTATTTGTTAATAACTTCAGTAAAATTTGTTTTTTTTAAATAGTTTTGAGAATTTGTTCGGATCTTTTAACAAAATATTTATAAACTTAACTTTCAAAATCATGTACGAAGATTGAAATTCTTCACATTTTGAATTAGCAAATGAATTAACTTTCAAAATCAACGTGACAAGGACTAAGACATAAATTGAGTTTCAGAAAAAGGCATTCAAATACATAACTTTTCTTCTAAACATTTGAACAATTTTTCTACACCAAAAGAAGCAGTTTGATGAGAGCAAGTTTCTCTCCAGCAATAATCTTAGTCACCTTCACATTGCTTTTTGTAGATTATCCGTCACCTTATTATCCCTTTCTGCACCATTACGAACCAGAGACAATCTTCTGTCATATTTTTAGTATCTATTTTCTAGAAAATCCCAATTTCATTCATCGTCTATTATTGAAAAATCTGTGGCATCACAATGTACGAAACTCAATCATTCCCAATTATGGCATTTGAATTTCAATCTTCAATCTACCAACTCATACTCATACATTATGTGGCTCCATTGCTCACACATGTGCCTCTAGCAACCCATCAAAGTTTGTCTTGCGCTTTGAAAGTACCGATGCTTGTTTCACAAAAAGACAGCATTTACTCTGTCTAACCATAACTATGCCCATGACCCCTGCAAATAAACATCTCAAAAGAACCAGCAAGCCGTCTACCAAGTTGAAAAACAATAAGTTGCAATGAGGAAGCTGATTTTAATTCTCTCTCAATCGAATTCATTTAAATCGTATAAATATCAAAGACATTTGTCGCTTGACAGAGGGTGGGGGGAAGTGAATCATCGCTAGGCCATGCAATAGATTTCAGAATGCCTTATTGCAACTCTGTGAAGTGAAATAACAGCATTTACATCGAAAAGTGGGCGATTCAAATCTTCAGATGACAAAACTGCAAACATCTCTTAGTAATAGCCAACACCTCTGAGTTCTGATGAGGTGGACTCCTGAGCATTACCTTCTTCCTTCCCCAAAAATACAAGCCGTCCTACATAACAACCAAACTTTATCAACGGAGGTCATATGTGGTGATCCTAGGGCCATTTGTTTCAACATGCATGAATGTCAAGTCAGCACAAAAGCAATCAAATTCTTTATAATTCCTCCGATTCACAAAGGATCAGACCATGAAAAAACAAATGGAAAAACCAAGGACCCAACATTATAATTCAAACACCAGTCAGTCCGAATCCATATAGGTTTTTCAGCCTACAGAAGAAAATAAATTCGCTTTTTTTTTATTATTAAAATACATATCACGTCCAAGAAAGAACATTCACATCATAAAGAGGCTGTACCTTCGTCACAGTTCAGAACAAAACTTGCCGATTTTTTTTTATTAAAGATGACACAAATGGTATGTAGTTTAATTAAGTAGCCATAATACATGAGGAACTCTATATTCATAAGCAGGGTGCTAAAACATAACAAGTGTTGTACCATTTTCTCTTGTAGAAGAAACCGTTTGAAAGAACATATGATTAGAAAAACCACAAAAGACCGCTTTAAAGAAGGAAAGGGTAAGTGTTGTACCATTGCCACGAATCGCAACTTCTCTAATACGTCGAACAAGACCAGTGACTTGATCGGTGAAGATTTTGGTCTCCAAGTTTCCTTCCAAATACATAATTGAACTGACAAGGACAAATTTACACAGTAAGTATGAAGCTGCAACAAAGAATGAGGAAACTAAGACTACTACATTGTCTTTTGTGGGCAACGGGGTAACATGAACCAGAAAAAAACGGTAGCTACAAAGTTAATAATGGGCACAGTTTGGAATTCAAATTAATCGATATAGCTTCCCAGCATTATACTAATCAAACATAAGCTCGTTATTAAGAACTGATGGAAGAATACAAACAAATTTCTATGATATTATCTCCATGTACCTCAGGTAAATGATCAAGACTGAAATGCTTACCCAGGCACAGCATGCTTCATGACGATATTGCCCAGTCTCTGAGGATAAATCGAAACCCGATGCCATTGAACTGCGCACCGATTTGCATACTCTCTGGGTTCCTCGTTAGCCAAGGGCCTCCGATTATTACGAATACCCCCTGTCCCAACTGATAACAGCGTCACTGTTCTTCCACTCTTCAGCTGTTTCTGCAATGGACTTTGCCCCACCTTACCCACCAATATAGCCTTCAAGCAAACACGAAATGTCAATAAGATGAAAATATAAGCAACAAAACATCGAGAATCGAAAGTCCCAAAGCACCTATACATCATCCAACGTACCTTAAAAATGCCAGCATCGAGGCCATTTTCAAGAGGTCGATCATAGACCTTTCTCGATTGGGTGGGTGATTGGGACGAGGACGGTGAGAAAGAAGGTTGATTAGTTACCGAATTTGAGTCCAACTCCGAGTACAAGTCCGATTCAATACCGGACTCAGTGATATCTGATACCGAGCGGAAGGAAAGGTTATTAGTACAATAGGTTACGGGGAGGATGTCGTGATGATGAGAAGCTTTTGAATTCGATAGGAGAGAGCGGCAAAGCCTTCTTGACAGTGCTACCGTGGAGGTCATCGTCTTCGTAATTGACAATCTGTAGAGAAACTCAGAAATTTAGCGCATTGCTTAAACCCTAGAAAGCTAGAACCCTTCAGATAGTCGAACCCGCCCGAACCGTAGTCTGGATGGTGATGCGGGTTGAGGTTCGGATCGGTTCGTGTTTTCAATTTTTTTTTTTTTCATGCTATTTTATTTTAGATCAATATTGAAGCCTTTAAGTCTGCAATGAAATCTGTTTGGAGAGTCCATCAAAGTACACAAATGGATGTTCGTAGGGATAACCTAATCTCAATTCGATTCAAGTCTAGACAAAGATATATTACGTACAATAAATAATGGACCATGGTCCTTCGATGATAGTTTAGTTGTTATGGAATCTTATATAAAGCGGTGGATCGGTATTTAGTCTCTATCGTTTCAATTTTTATCCTTTTAGATTCAAATCCATAATCTACCGTTTGCATGTATGTCACGCAACATGGCTCAACTGCTAGGCGGGTCTTGGTGAGGTGTTGGAGGTTGATGGAGAATACAATTGTCAACAGACATACCCCTATATAAGACTGAAACATGGCTCAACTGCTATAGTGTTTGTTGCTCTCTATCCAAATAGAAATTGTTTATTTACACTTCAAACAAAAACTATTATAACCAAGATTAAAATTGTATCAACTTTAAAGCACTAACTATTACAATCCAATAACTATAATAACTAACTCAGCGCCTCAAACACCCACATAACATTAAAAATCACACAGTGTTTCAAAATTAGATGATGATGTAACGGTGTACATTTAAAACTTGTTAGTTAATTTGGTAGATATAAGGTATTGTCTATCTTTTCACCAAATACGAATTTCTCCATTATTCTAAAACAAATGGAGAAAGAAACAAAAAAAAAAGCAGTATATTATTTAAAGCAAAGTATCAACTTCCATCCATACAAGAATGGGAGCAAAACATGTAACAAAAAACAATTTAAAGTTTCTTTTTCTTTTAATGAAATTGTTTTTGTCTTAAACTTCATGACAATAATATGAAAGAAACATGAAACAAACAAAAGCAAACAAACTATGAACTAAATGAATAAATAACCAAAACAAAACAAAAACAAACAAACTATGTGACCGCACGTCCCATATTCTCTGTTTTCCTTCTAAAATATAATTTTAATACAATAAAGATGTGGGCAGGGTGTATGAATTATTTATGCATCATCATCTATTTATTTATTCAAAATTATTTCCACCGTACACGTGGTAGATATCGAGTTTTAGAGGTGAGATCATCACCTATTAAAAGTGATTTTCAAATTGGAATACATGGATCATAATAAATTCTTCTTAATTTTCTAATTTCTTTAATGTGTAATAGTAAATATATAGTATATTATGTCTTCTGATTTATTGTCTGTCACGTCAACTTACTTTTAAAATAAAGTAGGGTCTACTGTTTATGAGTGTAAATACTGTTACAATGTCTACTCTTCGAACATTCATATTATTAACTTGGAGACCATATGAACTTTATAGTTCTACTAGCACCGTTATTATATAATACTTTTCTCTACTATAATTTTAATGTTTTTGTTTGTTTGTAGATCTAGCTAACATACTATTAATAAATATTTATATCAACGTATCAAATTGGTAAAACAAGATAGTAGATGATAGGATAGAAAAATAATGATGGATGAGTGAAGTAAAGGATTTATATAAACACCAAGAAAGTGAATAGAAGCGAGTTAAAAAATAAGGGAAAATGGAGGCTTGAAAAATGGAAACATGAAAGCAAAAAAGAGAAAGTAAGATAAGAAAATGCTTCAATGGAAAATAAAAAGAAAAGATAACAATAATTTACTTAGGAGATTATTAATGCTTTGCTTGTCACTCTCTTTCAATCTCTTTCCAAATATAAAGTCAGCTTCTATGGCTTTCTTTAAAACAGAGCGTATCAAATTCCAAATTATCCATCGACACATTAAACAAGCTTTTACTTTTGTCTCTTCAATGGCGGACTCGCCAGAGATTTGATCACAAAAATTTTGGAGCGAAACGAAACACAGTATTATCATTACACACCATATCCAGAGGCCCACGAAAACAGAGCAGAGAGAAGAGAAATTCATATTTCAGAGACAGCAAAATCCCAGTCAAATCACTGCAGAATTTCCTCCCATCTATTTTCATTCGGGTGTCTCAATTAATTGCATTTCATAATCCTCTCTCTCTCTCTCTCTCTCTCTCTCTCTCTCTCTGTGTGTGTGTGTGTGTCTTTGTCTCTGTCGATACATCTATGGCGAGATTCGATTAACAGAGATAGCTACGCGAAGAATCGCGAGTTTCTTGTTGAAAAGAGAGATGGATTTGAGGAAAATCGTGGTGATTGTTGAGGACGTTGAAGTAGCAAGAACAGCGTTGAAATGGGCGCTTAATAACCTAATGCGCTATGGCGATTTGATTACTCTTCTTCATGTATTTCCTTCTACAAGATCCAAAAGTAGCTCCAAAGTTCGTAATCGCCGATTGAATGGCTATCAATTAGCCCTAACTTTCAGAGACCTCTGTAACACTTTCCCTAATGTAAGTTTTCCAATTACAAATTTTTCTTGTTTCTTCATTCCTTTTGTTATACTGATGATTTGAGTAACGATAATCATTTTATAGGATTATGTTACAGACAAAGGTAGAAATCATTGTGACGGAAGGCGATCAAGAAGGTAGAAAGACCGCGGCCATTGTTAGAGAAATTGGAGCTTCTGTGCTTGTAGTTGGACTCCATAGCCATAGCTTTCTATACAAGTAAGTTTTTTCAAAATTAATCAATTAGTTCACTGTGTTGATGGATTATTTTTTTCATTAGCACTCTGGGAATCTTCATTAACTATTATGAAATTTATGGTCCTGATCTGCCATTAATGAATGGGGTCCTGTCCTGTCTGTTTACAACTTTTTGTACTGAATGGATCAGAGCCAGAGAGATTTTCTCTTCCCCATGTTTAGAAGTTAAGAACAGAGGATGGAAAAGAGAAACTTCCTGGGAAATTGCTCAAGAAATTGGTCAACTGTGTTAGGTTAAGAGAGTGCTTCAATCGGTTTAGAATTTTTTAATCTTTGACTCTTTGTTTTGTTATGCTATTATCATGATCATTGTCTAATTGGGATTTTGTGCTTTTCATTACAAAAATGCCTCTTACCTACAAATCTTTATTATAAGCCAAAACCATAAGTACCAAATTTTTTTTGTGATAGTTGGATGGGACCCATTTAACAACAGTCAGTGTCACTCTTTCTTATCATCCACCCAAAATATGTCATCTTCTGATATGACTTGGTGTGGTGGGAGAGAATTTTCCTTTCCTTAACTTGGGATTGTGAATCATATGGGTATGTCTTTTGTGTGAGAATATGGTTCATGAAACTAATGTTAGGTGTTGTTTTAGCCTTAACTCTATCCATATGTCCATGTTCTTTTTTAAGTTCATTTCAATATGATGTCAAAAGAAATTAAAAATAAAAAAATCAATACACAATAATGTATTGTATAAATGTGTAAGCAAAAAGAAAATGGGTGCAACATATAATGCACTCAATTATTTTTCTTGCATAAATTGAGTGGTTAACTATTAGGTGAAATTTTACCTAATAAGACACCTTCTAGAGAAAAAAAATATATTTATGTTTCTTTCCTTTCGTTTTAGGAGATGTGAACGTTATACTGTACCTAATATTAGTTAATAAAGTATTGGTCAAAAATTACATGAGATTTGTATTTGCTCTGGACATAAATGACTGAATAGATTAAGTTATTTTATAAAAAAAAGATAGTTAAATCGCTCAAAAGTTTAAACTAATGATTGACCCTTTATATTACATTAGCCATTGATCCAAAAGTTTAAGCGATTTCATTTTCGGGAGATTGTTTTTTCTCTCCATTTTCTAAATCAAAAAGGAAAAAATAACAATAACTAGAATTTTGTTTGTTAATAGGATGGCTATGGAGGAAGAAGATTTAACCAGAATTTTCAATTGCAAAGTTCTGGCAATCAAGCAAGCAACGAACACAGCGGATCAAGAATCACAAAAGACCAAGAATGTGGAAGTTATAGCTGCAACTACGAACGTCTCAACCAATATGGAATTTTCACAGATCGAGATTACCAAATTACAGTAAGCTCATTAAGCTAATCACTGAATTTAAATACCATTATATTACTGGAAATATTTCTTATTCTTTATTTGAATTTGAACGTGATATATTATTATATAACTATACACACACACATATATATATTGCAGAGCTCCTGAAACTCCTATGCAGAAAATTCCATACAGAATTTGCCCCGACCCTTATGCTATTATTTGGAGATCGAGGAAATCAACGAGAAGATGGACTTTGTGACAAACAACCAGACTCAGACCCAGACCTTCTTTATTTATCTCAACCTTAGCTTCATTCATTCCACTAATGCTCTTTTCTGTTCTATCTCTTTCCCACACTTCTTTTTAGACCTTGCCAATAATGGAGTTTTTTTTTTTTTTTTGTCATTGTCAACAACAACGTATGCCCTTGTACACCACACATCCAGAGTAGATGAAAAAGAAGTGCACTACAATTGTAATCCATTTTATCTGATATATATATATAAGTTTTGCAGTTTTTCTTTCTGTGTTGCTGTACAATTACTTTTTACCCTGACCTCTTTGCACTCTCGAGACTTTTTATTTAATATAACAAAGGTTGTTAATGTAGGTTTGAAATGTAGTTGAGCTCGTGGGAAATCTATAGTATAGGATGTGAACCCGGGCCTATTGAAAGAGCCTAAACATATTATTCTTCCAATATTGTTTGCTCTCTTTTATTTTCATTTCCTCTTGGTGTGTTTCAAATTCAAGCCTACGAGTAAGAACGAATGTTGAATTATAAGATACATGTTAAATTTAGTTTCATCCATTAACTTAAGTTTCTTGATTAATCGATAATTTGAGAACCCTAGTATCAAATAGTCAAGGTTAAGTTCGTTCGCTAGTCAACAATTTATATGTTTTGTATATCAATTAATTCGAGTTTCCTCTTCTTCTTCTTCATTTTTTTCTCTTTTTAAGAATATATATATATATATATATATATATATATATATATATATATATATATATATTTAGCAGAGTCATTATATATTCTAAAACAAAATCCTAACATTTGGTAACTTTTGCTTTAGTTTTCAAAAAGAACAGGTAGGATTGTAAAGGAGAAGTTTAACTATTCAAAACAAAAGATAAAATAAATAACCTAAACGATAGCATTGCTTGTGCTTCAAACAGTTTAACCGTTACTTTCCTTTCTTTCTTAAGTTATCTCTAATTTTTTAATCACTTGTTTAAATATTCATCCAAAACAAGTGGACTACGATTTTTGGTAGCTTCAATTGATCTCCTAAAACCTTTATTCTATGTTGGTCAATGATTTTTGAGCTTTTAATTTCGTTTTAATTAGCTTCAAACTTTTAAATGTATATTTTAGCCATTTAATTAAAAAATATCTATTTTGATCCACTTGAATATTGTCGTGTCATAACAATGTGAAATTAACTAGTGATAATGACTAGATAATGTAGATTATTTACGGCACGTAGTGCAACAAGAATCTAAGGATTGTTTTTAAAACTTATGGATGTTAAAACAAATATTTCAATCGTTTATGGATAAAAAATAAAAGTTTAAAAAGACTACCGACCAACTAAGTTTATGAATTAAAATGAGATATTAAATTATCATCATTTCAGAAGGTTCAACGATGTCATTATTTTAAATAAGTTGATTATTTATATTATCATTAATTAGTAGTATCCAAGTCTTTCTGTAATTGTTTTTCTTTTCTATAAATAAACAAACCAAAAGTCTGCTTGGAATTATTATGAGCTGATCTCATACCAAGTGGGTGAACCATATAATTTCTAAAAGATCATATCAATGGCCCAATTTATGGTAACCCAATGTTTTGAAATTTGAATTATTTATTCAGATGTAGACATCAAGAGAATTCATTTCGTAATTAAATACTTCTTGAGTTAATAATTACTCATTGTTTACCATACACAAATTTCATTTTTGTTATGATCAAAACATTTTAGTAATTTAAGAAGCGAACGGAGGTGAGAGATGGAACTATGGAGTAAATTTATCCAATATATGCTGGGATGGGCATGGCTAGATGAAGTAGATCATGGAATGAAACATATAGAATATTTTACATGCACTCAACAAAATTACTTTCACTCTATATATATAAACTATACAAAGGAGAAATTTGGAAAAACGGCACCAATTCTCATCCATTCACATGCTTAGGTGACCTACCTGACATCACCCGCGCGTGACGTTTAGAGGTACTAAAGCTCCATTCAACTCAGTATACCTGGCGGTGACTGGTTGCAAGAAAGGCGGGCAACGGGCTGGCACGTGGCGACCGTAACGGGACTTCGTTCAGCTGTTTCCCGTTACTATCGTAATAAATTACGCCCGAGAAATCCAACGGCTCACACTTATCCCCCATCAAGATCGCCTTCTGCCATACTCCGCCATCTCCCCACTCCTCCTCCGCATCGCCGCCGCCGCCGCGCTTGTTCTTCTTCTTGTGAATTAACGTGATCGCCGTGTTACTTATGTTCTTCAGAAACCGCTTCGGGCGGAGCTGCGGTGATCGTAGCTCTAATCGCGGCAATTGCTTCGATTTCAGTTTGATTTGAAGCTTTTTTGATGCTCGGTTTGCTTGTTTCGCACAGAGCGCCACCAGAGTCGATAAAGAGACGAGCAAAGTCGCCGCCGCTCGCCTTGGCGTTGCTAGGACAGAGCCACCGCCGGAGATGGAAGTGGAGCCGCCGCGTTCCGGAGTGGATTGACTCATGCTTGAAGAAAACCGGAAATGGGAAAGGTTAAATAAACAATTTCGATTTAGGGATATTATTGTTTGAGAAGAAGTGAAGTTTTTGAATTTGAGAACTTTGGTTTGTATTTATAGTGGCCTTGGTCATCGTTAATTAGAACATCTAGAAAGAAACGACACCGTATGACCTCCGTAGTTTAATTTTTATAATTAACGGAAAGTGCGTTATTTTTCATTTTTCAAATTTCTTTTTCTATATTTCAACGGACCAGATTTGAAGATATGGCTAAGGATATATTGAAAAATAAATAAATTGTTGAAGTAAACCACATTTGATTTTTTGTGATAAAAAAACTCAAAAGATGGAATCTTCATTGAATTTTAAAAATATATATGTACAAATAAAATAACATAATTATAAAGGGTCGAAGACTTTAAGTATTTATATAATTCAATCAAATATTTGATATCTTGAATCTTTCAAAGTAGTTTTAGACTCTACTGGTCACCTCACCTAGAAGCCCAAGAGCTTAAACCTTACTTGTAATATAAATTTCGAAATTTGAAATTTGAAAAAGCATTTACTTCTAAATAAATGGCCATAATTTAAAATTTAAGTTGCCTTGTAATATTCACATATCGATAGTGGAGAAATACAAAACGTGTATATATTAAAAAGAGATAGTGGAGAAATGATTTAAAATTAATAAGGCAAATCAATGAGGTTATTTATTGTTTGATTATAGGATTTGTGTTGATGTGAAAATCGTGGTGGATTTTCAGGTTTTCCACTAAATACAGCGGATAAAAATGGAAAAGGAGCACTTAATCGTGATTGCCACGTGTCAGGCAGGGAGAAGAGAGATTGCAATAAAACAGTTTGAGAAGTCAAGTAAGGGAAAGTTGCCACGTAGATGTGTGTAAACAAAAAGGAATTTAAATGAAGTGGTAGAAAGTGGGTGGGGAGGTGGAGTCGTACGTTGACTCAGCGTGCAACTTGGCATTTTTGGTGTTTCGTATTTTATTGGACCCCACCACTTTCGGTATTTCAAAATGCTACCACATTTAAAGTTAAATTTTAATATAAGGTCGACATTAGAGAATACTGTCACACCATACAAAAAATGCCCCCTTTTTATACAAGGAATAAAATAAGGTTTTGTTTAATGATACTTTGATCAAACACCACACTACATTTTTTAAAGAGGATATTTTTAACATTAAATTTATCCTTCGATAATATGCTAAAATTAACTATTTCCCGTTTAAATGTTTTGTAACGTTTATTTCTATATTTTTTTAGAGAGTTTTTTTTTCCTTAGACATAGGTCAAAATTTTGCACAAAGTAAGTTATAAGAATATATAAAGCACTTAGAGAAAAGTATTTATAAAGCTAAGGAATAAAATCAAATATTGAAGTATGAATAAAATAAAATGATTTTAAATTATATATTTGAGATAAGGATGATCATAAAGGAATATTTAGAAAAACTAAAATAAAAAAAGAGGACACCATTTTTAAAACTAAGAACTAACTAAGTTGTGATTCTGTAGTTCTGTACATAAAGGAAGTTTACGATAATCCTTTTAGTTTTTCAACCTTTGTGTTTGTTCCAAATCTCGAGTCATTTAATTCAATTGAAAAAAAAACTCAAATATTCCTTTTGAATATTTATGTTTTTCTTAGACTTTTTGAAATTCTCTTAAGAAGCATGTGTAAAATAAGAAAGATGGTGAATAATATATATTAGAAAATGTTCCAATCGTTATAAAGAACAAAGCTTAATTAATAGTAGTGTATGTTCAATACCAAGAAATTTGTAGTTTAAAATTTCAAATTTTAATCTGTTCACTACGAATCAAATCTTATACTTACGAAATAAAATAAAATGTTAAAAAACATGTAAAACATGACCCAGATGGCATATTAATTATAATGGAATCCAGCAAGTTTGATAGGAGAAGAAGGTCTTTCCAATTTGGCTTGCACTTCAACTCCAATATTTTGATTGCCTTCAAAGCTTTTATCATTATCATTTTGATTAGGTATGCAATTTTTTTCTTTGTTGGGCAAGATCTTTGTTGATCAACTTCTTCACCTATCTTCTATTTTTGGAACTATTTTATATTTATATTAGTGGCTTCATTAAATATTAAATAATTCAATCTTTTTGTAATTCTGCCAAAATACAAAAGATTGTCCTAATTAATTAGGTGGTGTGTAATTCCAAATCTTTGCTCTTTGGAATATATTTGAAGTGGGTAACATGATATTAATAACATGAAAAATTGCAAATTCACATGTCGTTGGACTTGTCGATTTCATAAATTGTAATTTTATGTAATACATTACTTCTCACAAGATAAAATCTTTATTAAACTTAAATAATTAATACTATTAAATTTTGCATATTTATAAAAAAAAATTAATTTTTCCATATTTTTCGACGCTATTGAATTTTGCATAATTATTTTCATTATAATGTTTGTAATATGTATTAATAGACATTGCCTTAAAATTTTCCTTTTTAATATTTTCTTATACATCAATGTTTTTAATGTTTAGGAACTCTTAGAGCTAAAAGGGAATTTTCATTTAAAAAATAATTAGTTAGACATCAAAATCACAACCCAAACACTTGAGTGCATATATTAAGACCTAAATCTAAACCATCCTTGCAAGACACCCAACATTCTCTATCTATTTGATATTAGTATCCTATTAATAAATAATACTAGGTTTAAACACGAATTGAATAGGAGTACAACTTATTACGTGATTGAAAATTTTCAATTCTATACGTTTTTTTTATCGTTCGATGCAAAAATAATTCATTGATGATTAATTAACCTATACATCTTTTATAGACAAATTAACATTCTCGTACTTTGCCATTTTTCCTTAAAGAAATTATAAATTTATAATTTAATGTTGAAAATGACTCAAACCCATATGACGCATGTTGGTTGGGACGTTATTAGGTTACATTATTTGTTGGACAATAGTTGAAAAGTCATATGCATGGCTTAATTAATTAGGTCAGCTATCTGCTAATTAAATCTCTCTCTACCTTGTCACTGTCTTCATTAATTTGTTAACAAATTAATCCTTCTAAAGCACTTATTGCGGCTGTGCCTCATGCAATTTAAGGAAATTTTTAAATCAAACACAACTTGGTAGGTTGAGTTTGGGATATTATTGCAATTGATTTGGCTCTTTCTCCCACCTAAAAGACATTGCCCTTCACTTATGCTGCCTAATTGAGATTACTTAGAACTAGTTGTCTTTTGAGCCTTCCAAAAATTTTGGAACTTTTAAACTAAATGTGTTAGGTTAAAATTCTTATACACCACGTGTCGTAAATAATCTCTGGAATTTTGACTTTATTTGTGAGTGTTTAACTAAATTATATTTTGTGTACTAAACTAGTGCGAGGAAATCTCTTACAAGTCAACTTGGAAGACAAAAGAAAAAACAGTCCAACGGACAATTTCACAAGAAGCATGCGACGACGAAGAACGTGTGTGGGTTTCTTGTGCTCCCCAGTAAGATGTATTCTAAATTGTGGCAAATTAAAAGTTTGTGTGGATTTATAATTTAATATATAGAGAGATAAAATGATTACTATGGAAGTTAAGGAATTACAAATGTTTCTATAGCTTGACAAAAATTACAGTTGACGATGATTTAACAGTGATTAAAATCGTGATTGTTCTATTCGGTTATTTTGAGTTTTACATTTATTTTATTTAAGTTGTTAGTCAAAACTTTTCAATTTTTTGTTTAAATTATTTTTTTAGCTTTCGAAACTTATATTAAATTTTTACGACAATATCAAATAAAAATAAAAAATCAAAACTAAATAGTTATTATATTTAGAAATTAATGCATACATTCAATCTATATATGTATGATTGAATGAGAGAAGATTATTGCACATACCGAAGAAATAGTCGATAACATGCACGAGCTGTTATTTTCCAACAAAGTCAAACAAAATTGCCATCTAAAATAAAACACAAATGGGGACAAGGAAAAAAAAGGGCATGAAATGCATCTAATGGAAGATGTTGACTTTTTTATAGTGGAAAAAAGTCTAGTTTTCATTATCAAGCATGTTCTAAAGCGATTTCAAAATTTATTTTTTTTGTACGATTTTATTCCATTTATTTTGTTTGTCGCACTAAAAACTTATTTTCAAATGTACTTTCTAATGTTTGATAGTCTTTGCGTATGTGTTAGTGTATATATATATATATATATATATATATATGTATATTACCATGATATTGAAAATATACTATAGTTTTTATTCAAAACGTGTTCGAATTTAACGATGAATAACATGTAGTAATTGAATTATCATTGATTGTTTGTTTATTTCTTGTTAGCCCACCCATGGCCCCATGACAAGTCGTCCACCTTTGTGTTTTGTATCCTTGGAAATGACTAAATCAGGTACAAATGTTTGATAAATTTCACTACAAATTTTCTAACTCTAGAGAGTGAAAATGACCTACAAATTGAACTTGAGCATAATTAATGTAATACTTTGTTTAATTTTCTTCTTTGATGAAACTCCAAGAGCTCCACTGGTTGACCCAAAATTCGAGGTCTTGACTTTTCTCATTTGGACCACATAAATCCCTTATGAACTGTGTGCATCTCAAACACATGCATATAATTACATATTTGTATAGTTAAGACTATTGTTTCTTGCTTTCATATCTAACTAGTGAGGATAGACTGAAAAAAGTGAGCATATATAACTCATATGACATCTAATATGTCGATTATTAATCGCTTAATGACATATAGACTGTATGTTAGCAATCATGAGGTCTTTGATTAAAACCTCCTTAACTTCTTATTAAAAAAAGCTTATGTTACTCTCACATAAACAATAAATAATCAGTCAGTGTTTTATATCGTCTCTTATACAATTAGAGACACTTACAAATGTGAATGTTTTCTTAAGCTAGCTTATGTATTGTGATGTAGATTGGTAAAAATTAAAAGTAAATAGGAATGTATGATAAACTAGCATCTTTCTTATTACATTAACGAAAATGAGGTAGAAATTATTTGAACTACTAATCTCAATAGAGGTAGTAAATGTTAATTATTATCAGTGAACGATACTCATTTTTGCTTTCGAATTACTATATGTTTTTAACTTTTTTTATCTTCTATATTCAAATAACGAAGTACGAAGATTATATTATTGGTTCCATGGAGTTAAACACATAGGTCGAAGTAAGTAAGAATTAAACCTCTAATCTCGGTGATATTACGAACTTTATATCAAAGATAGGTTAATTCCTTGGCAAATTAACAAATCTTTTTTACCTTTAAGGTCTAAATTTAACTCTCCAACTACCGCAGACGCCAGTCTAATTACTTCAAAATTATGCGGTACTCAACAAAAAGTAAAATTTTAAATAATTATACGCTACATGCAAGTTTGGATGATTTGGGCCAATAGGATTCCACTCGGCCCATACTTAAAACGGGCTCACTGTTGTAGCTTCGCCATATTGGGCTGGGAAAATATTTTGTTTCTACAGTTGGTTGGCAACTACATACACCGTCCTTTGAAGGGAAAAATAAAACACATGGAAGAAAGTTAGATTTATACTTATCTATCTCTCGTAGGGTTTTTATAAAGTTTTTTATTTTAGATCCGTCGAGGTTGTGCGTTATGCACATAATATTAAAGGTTACAAAGTGTTAATATCCAAACTAATAAGAGTGAAAGGTATATTCCTCCATGTCGCCTCTCAATCTCTTGAACTCATGTTCTTGTATGAAATTTGTATTTTACTTTGAACAATTTTCAAGAAATAAAAAAAAATGTGAAAAGAGGCATTTTTATTCTCATAATTGTGAAGTACAATATATATAGATTGCCATTGTAGATGTTTAATCATGGAAAACAATGTTCTAAAAGTAACAAAATGACTATACTATGTTAAGGTGGCAACTTGTATCGACTTGGCTAAAAATATGGCATTATATATGTATATATGCTCACGTTGTGATTTATCGTTACATTCGACTTTATATAACTGATTTTTCCGATCAAAATTGATTTTAATTAAAAGAAATTCCCGTTGTCTGTGTAGCTTCCAAACTACGATGATCGTTGGATTAGATCAGTGGGAGAAGTGCACGGTTATGATTACAAGGCTAGGGCAACTAAAATAGGATACACCGCTGGCAAGCAAAACCCGTCCCATATAAAACAGCTGGTAGAAGTCGACCATATAAATCTCTTGTGTCCGTCTTCGGATTTGGATCGCGTTTCTTCGCTCCAACCTTCTAGTGCCCCGCTCAGGCTATGTGCTTGCTATGGCCAAGCCTCGCAAGCCCAAAAACACCGACGACGCCAAGCCACCTGATAACTCCGGAGCTGTAGTTCGTCACCAGAAGCTCTGTCTTTCCATCGACATTGATAATCGTCGCGTTTATGGGTTCGTCTTACCTCGACCTTCTTTAATTCTGATCTCTAGCTCACTCTACCCATCTCCCCATTTGCTTAATTTCTTGGTGGATTTATGGGTTTGTTTTATTTTTCTTGCCTGTATGCGTATGAGTTTGCTTTGATGAATCTTGGCCACAGATAACTCACGGTTCTTGTTGCTGGATTTTAGGTTCACCGAGTTGGAAATTGCGGTTCCTGATATTGGTATAGTTGGGTTGCACGCGGAGAATCTTGGGATTTTGAGTGTTTCAGTGGATGGTGACCCAACTGAATTTGAGTATTATCCGCGGCCTCAGCATGTGGAAAGTGAGAGGAGTTTTAAAGCAGTTGCGTCGCCGAGCTCTGCTGCAGATGCTGCAGGGTCAATTTATATGTCTTCAATCGAGAAGGAATTGGTTCCTAATTTGTTGATAAACTGCTGCAAGGCTTTCAAGAGTGGAAGCGAGCAGCAAGACCAGCCATTTCTGGAGAATGGAGTGCAACCTGCGGACGAGGACAAGCAGGTTGTAGCTGTTAGCTATTATCACGATGTCAGTCTTTTATATGGGGGAGATATGTACATGGATGCGAAATGTTATACTAGTTATTTATTTGTATTCCATGTATTCTGGCATGTAAATGTTGATGTTATGAAGTATATTATAATTTGTCTCTCTTTGGAAATGGTCTCTGGTACATTTATTTTTCATTCAGTTCCTATCTCTTGCAAGCTTGGTGCAACTGTTTTGAAGCATCTATATGTAATGAGCAGAACCAATCATCCGTTTACTGTGGTAGATTTGGAAATGAAGTAGTTATCTTTGTTTAAGCATCCAATTTTATCACGAGCAGAAAGAAATCAGTATAATTCTTGCTTAGTTCAAACTGCGGAATATTTTTTCACATAAAGCCGCGTGCATATCACTAACCGAGTTAGGCAGTTATACTTAACGTAACTTTACATACTTTTGTGAAAACCAAGGAACCAGGTTCTCTTATTGATATGTAATTGCTTGTGAAGGTGCTGAAGCTCTATCGTAAGTCATGTTTATTATTTCTTTTGTGGCTTCTCATGAAGGACAATTTTTTATGCAGAATGTAAGGCTGGTTCGTATTGATTACTGGGTAGAGAAATCAGAGGTAGGTATTCACTTCTATAATCGTCTGGCTCACACTGACAACCAAATAAGGCGTGCAAGGTGCTGGTTCCCTTGTATGGATGATGGTCTACAACGATGCAAGTAAGGATACCATGATCCGACTGGGTTAGACAATTTTAACTTTTCACAACCCATTTATATTCTATATGCTGTCTTATGTTCAGGTATGACCTCGAGTTTACTGTCTCTCAAAATCTTGTGGCTGTCAGTAATGGAATTTTGTTGTACCAGGTGAGAAATACTCTGAAATGAGATGTTTGTTTATCAGTTCTGTGGTGTAAAGCAATTTTGTTGAGTAATGTGTACCATATGTTATTTTTATTCCTCTTATTTTATTAGATGATAAACAATTTCTTTGTTTGGACAAAATAATCTAAAGAGGTAAATGAGGGCCCTCAAGGGATTAAAAAGATGTCTCCAATTTGCAACAAGAAAATTTAAACTCAAAAATGTTAAAGGGGACGTATTTTTCCACCAAAAAAATGCAAGATTGGTAGATCTAAGATTTCCATGGAGGATCTATCTTTGAATTTGAAAAGCCTAGCATTTCTCTCATCACACAATTTCCTCAAAACGGCATTGACAATATTTTTCCATTGGAGACCCTTGGTACTTTTGACAGGTGTTTGTTCAACATCATTCCCAACCAATCTATAGAGCCGTGCGGAGGTGCTATAGACTAACAAAGGTAGAGAGTAATTCGCCTCGTATATGAGTAGCAAATAGGCAGTGAATGAAAATATGACTTTGACATTCATGATCATTCTGACAGAGGCAGCAACCGATCCTTAGTGTTGAGACAATAGTGGCCAATTTCCCAAATAAGAACTTTTACTCTCTTTGGGCAATGGAATCCCCACAATTTCCTTTAAAAATCAGCATTAAGAGAGGACCCATCAGAGGGGAGGTGTATGAGCAAAGATTTTGTGGAAAAGACACAACTGTTATCTAAATCCATGAAATGTTTTCTGTACTCCAAACTTCTGATGTAGGGGCAGATTTAGACTCTGATATTGCAACAGTCCATTGATGAAACCAAAGTGATGTAGGTTTTCCATCACCAACAATGCACTGTATGTGGCTGTAAAAGAATCCCCGTTGGTTCAAGATGTATTTCCAATGCATCTTTGCTGTTGGTTTTTTAGGACTTTTTTTGGACCATCTAATAAGGCAAGATCTTAAATCTGGCCTAGTGGTACCCTGGGTTTAGTAAAGGACCTAGAGGGAATGTATTCAATCCATGGCCACCTACCTAAAATTTAATTTTAACAAGTTCTATTGCACCCAGATGTTAGGGCCATGCATGTTGTCTCATGAGATTAGTCGAGGTTCACGTAAGCTAACTTGAACACTCATGAATATCCAAAAGAAAAAAGCACCATCTTTTTTCTTGACGTTTATTGTATTGATCTTCAGTAGTTGTCATTCCCTAGATAAAGAACAACAAAGTTGTGGAATTTCAAATTGCTTAAATTAACGAAGTTTGTTAAGGTACAATAATCATTTTCCTTGAGGTTTCTCGTATTGATCTTCATTAGCTGTTCTCTTAATCCCTAGGTAAAGAACTACAAAGTTATAAAATCTCAAATTGCTTCAATCAGCTAAGTTCGTTCTTTGTAATTTTTAGCCTTATTATACCTGATTTTAAATGCTCATTCACTCTTTGCTGAATTTTAATGAAATCAGTAGTCTATTGGTCAGGATATTGATGAAAACTTGGAACGTTTAGTAGTTGACGAGATTCAATGTTGAATGGTGTGTAGTGTAAATGATCTCAAGTGTTGGCCTCTTTATTGATTTTTTTTCATGGAGTTGATTGCAAATTTGGCTTGAAGGAGAGCAACATCTCCTTGAAGGATGATAATAGTGTTCAAGTAGGTTCTATCTGGCCACTTTTTGGAGATAACAAGTAGTACATTACTTCATAGTATTGAAAGCAATTAACAACAACCCGAGACTTACGTGGAAACCCGAGAACCGGGAGAAAAACCACGATACTTTAGTTTTTATTATTTTCTTATGAACAAAAACAATAGGTACAAAGGGAGTATAAATAGAGTACAATAGGAACAAGAAAGGAAAAGATTTAGGAAATATTTAGGAAATAAAATCTTATATTTTATTTTTTCCAAAAGTATATTTTATTCTTTCCAAAAGTACTAATTCTAACACTCCCCCTCAAGTTGGGAGGTAAATATCAATGAGTCCCAACTTGCTAACGCAAAGGTCGAAGTGTGGTCGGAGAAGCCCCTTGGTAAGAACATCAGCAATCTGTTGGCTTGAAGGAATGTACGGAATGCATATGCTTCCACTGTCAAGTCTTTCTTTGATGAAATGCCGATCAATCTCAACATGTTTAGTTCTATCATGTTGCACTGGGTTGTTAGCAATACTAATAGCGGCTTTATTATCACAAAAAAGCTTCAATGGTGTCTCACATTCCTGATGAAGATCTGACAAGACTTTCTGGAGCCAAATTTCCTCACATATTCCCAGACTCATAGCTCTGTATTCAGCCTCAGCACTGCTCCTGGCCACAACACTTTGCTTCTTACTCCTCCAAGTTACAAGATTGCCCCAAACAAAGGTACAATAACCGGATGTAGACTTTCTATCAATAACAGATCCTGCCCAATCTGAGTCAGTATATGCCTCAATGGTCTTTCTATTTGTTTTTCTAAACATCAACCCTTTACCAGGTGTATTTTTCAAGTATCTCAGGATTCTGTTAACAGCTTCCATATGTTTCTCATAGGGAGCCTGCATAAACTGGCTGACAACACTCACAGCAAAGGAAATATCCGGACGAGTATGGGATAAGTAAATTAATTTACCTACAAGGCGCTGATATTGTTCTTTATCAACTGGAACTTGATCATCAGAGTTTCCTAGTTTACAGTTGAATTCAATAGGAGTATCAGCAGGACGACATCCCAACATACCTGTCTCGGTTAGCAAATCAAGGGTGTATTTTCTCTGAGACACGGAAATACCTTCTTTTGATCTAGCCACCTCCATTCCAAGGAAATATTTCAGATTGCCCAAGTCTTTGATTTCAAATTCATCACCCATTCTCTGCTTTAGTTGACTGATTTCTGTTTGATCATCTCCAGTCAAAACAATGTCATCCACATAAACAATTAGAATAGCTATCTTTCCTGTTTTGGAAGCCTTTGTAAATAAAGTATGGTCAGAGTGCCCTTGACTGTACCCTTGGGACTTGACAAAGGTAGTGAATCTGTCAAACCATGCTCTCGGAGACTGTTTCAGACCATATAGAGATTTTTGGAGTTTACACACCTCCTGACCAAATTGGGCTTCAAATCCTGGTGGGGGGCTCATGTAGACTTCCTCCACAAGGTCTCCATTCAAAAAAGCATTCTTAACATCCAGCTGGTATAGAGGCCAATCTTTGTTCACAGCAACAGATAGCAGGACTCTAACAGTATTCAATTTAGCAACTGGAGAAAAAGTTTCCGAATAGTCAATACCATAGGTTTGAGTGAACCCCTTTGCAACTAACCTTGCCTTGTGTCTATCAAGCGTACCATCTGCTTTGTATTTGAGAGAGAATACCCATTTGCATCCTACAGTTTTATGTCCCTTGGGTAGAGCACAGATCTCCCAAGTTCTATTCTTTTCGAGAGCCTTCATCTCTTCCATAACAGCATTCTTCCATTCAGGACACTCTAGAGCAGTGTAGATATTTTTCGGTATTATGGTAGAGTCAAGGTTTGCTGTAAACGCTCTAAACTGTGGAGAGAGATTATCATAGGAAACATAGTTGCAAATGGGATGTTTAGTGCATGATCTGGTACCTTTTCTCAATGCAATTGGAATGTCAAGAGAGGGATCATACTCATCAAGTTTTCTTGTATGACCCTGTTCAGCTTCATCGTTACTGGTTTCTATTCTAACCTCAGTCTCATCATCACAGTTCTTTTCTTCCATATTTTCAAGAACAGCAATATCAGACTTGTCATTCTCACTCATTGTATTATTAGTACAAGGTTTTGTAGGGTTTTCCATACCTTGGTCTCGAGGAGGTTCGAAATTTTGGACTGGAGCCGGCGGTTGACTAGTAGGGGACCCAACTTCCTTTCTGAGATTCCTCCTGTAATATGTTTTCCAGGGAACTTGGTTTGTGGGTAAGATTATGGGATGAGGATCAATGTCAGACACGGTAATAAGAGTAGGTTCAACAAATTCAAAGGTGTTGTTAGACTCTTCACTCACATTCTCCCCCTGAAGATGGTTAACAGGAAAGTAGGGTCGGTTTTCACAGAAAGTAACGTCCATAGTGACAAAATATTTCCTAGACGGCGGGTGAAAACATTTATAACCGTGTTGGTGAAGGGGATACCCAACAAACACACAGGCCTGAGCCCGAGGGGTAAATTTGGTCTGATTAGGGCCGAAATTATGGACATAGGCGGTGCACCCAAACACACGAAGAGGAACCTCAGAAACAAGACGAGTAGAGGGGTAAGACTCCTTAAGACAATCTAAGGGAGTCTGAAGGTGGAGGATACGAGAAGGCATTCTATTGATTAAGTGAGCAGCTGTAAGAATAGCATCTCCCCACAGGTATGATGGAAGGGAAGTGGAAAGCATAAGTGAACGGGCTACTTCCACAAGGTGTCGGTTTTTTCGTTCGGCCACTCCATTTTGTTGAGGAGTGTAGGCACATGAGGTTTGGTGAACAATCCCCTTGGAGGCTAGAAATTCACTAAGGTTATGGTTTTGGAATTCCCGACCATTATCACTTCGAAGAATTGCAATTTTTGTATGAAATTGTGTTTTGATAGTATGATAGAAGTTTTGGAAAATGGATGGAACCTCGGATTTATCTGAGATAAGGTAGACCCAGGTGAGACGGGTATGGTCATCAATGAAAGTTACAAACCACCGCTTTCCCGAGGAGGTGGTGACCTTGGAAGGACCCCAAACGTCACTACGGATGAGGTTAAACGGTTGTGTAGGTTTATATGGTTGTGAGGGAAAAGAGACTCGATGTTGTTTTGCCCGGATACACACATCACAAGATAGAGAAGAGACATCAACTTTAGAAAAAAGGTGGGGAAATAAATGTTGCATATATGTAAAGTTTGGGTGGCCCAGTCGAAAATGCCACAACATACAGTCTTGTTCAGGAGTGCTAAAGTAGGATGACAGTAAACTAACCCTAGACAAACTACTACATGAGGTATCATCATCAAGGATGTAAAGTCCCCTGCTATACCGGGCAGTGCCAATCGTCCTCCCCGAGCTCATGTCCTGAAAATAAACCGATTCAGGTAAGAAGATAGCTTTACAATGCAACTCACGAGTGATCTTGCTTATAGATAACAAATTGTAAGACAGTTTAGGGACATGCAAAACATTCTGGAGAGCAAAACCGTCAAAGGGAACTATTTGTCCTTTGCCAGCGATCGGAGCTAGAGAGCCATCGGCTATTCGGATTTTTTCATTACCGGCACACGGGGCATATGAGATAAAGTGTTCTGAAGAACCTGTCAAGTGATCTGTAGCCCCCGAGTCTAAGATCCAGGGATTCTTCCCATCAACACTAATAAGCCCAAGGGACTGAGGCATACCTGACTGAGCAATGGCACCCAGAGTCGGAGTCTTGGTCTGGCTCACAGTAGGATCAGTTGATTGAGAAGTGCTAGCAGGTGTAGTCTCACTAATGTAGGCACGTCCTGAGTTCTGTTTCTCGTTGGAGGATCGTTTCTTACCTCCTGGGGGACGACCGTGGAGTTTCCAACACTGATCCTTGGTGTGCCATTGTTTCTTGCAGTGCTCACACACAGGAATTGACTTCCCATTATTCTTGTCACTGTCATGATTTGAGGACCGAGCGTTAAAGGCTGCGGAGTCGATGGTAGGGGTAGTCAATACACCCATGGCATTAGTGCGATCCTCTTCCAGGCGGACTTCAAAACAAACTTCCATTAGGGAGGGAAGAGGTCTTTGTCCGAGTATACGACCACAAACATTATCAAATTTGGGATTAAGTCCTGCAAGGAAGTTATAAACACGGTCAGCCTCTTCAAGTTTAGCATATTGTGTACTGTCATTTGGTGTGTCCGAAACTGTCTCTCTGCACAAATCCATCTCTTGCCAGAGGAGAGAGAGCTTGTTAAAATAGGTAGTTACGTCCAGGGTCCCTTGTTTGCAATTATGGACCTGTTTTCGCAGTGTATATAACCGAGAGGCATTCTGTCGTTTCGAGTAAAGGGTCTGAGTTGTATCCCACAAATCTTTTGCTGTGGCTGCATATAGTAAAGGCTTGCCGATCTGTGGTTCCATACTATTAATCAGCATGGACCGAATAAGTGAGTCCTCTCCTTTCCAGAGTCGTTCCAAGGCGTCTCCTGGTGGAGGACGTACAGTCTCTCCAGTTAAGAATCCGAACTGGTATCGACCTTCGAGGAACATCTTTATTGATTGTGACCAAGAAAAATAATTTTGACCATTTAATTTTTCGCCTGAAAAATTCCCTGTAGACGAACCCAAAGAGCCAGTTATATAATTTGACTGTGAATTAGGGAACGAAGTTACCGGGTTCTTGGAATACATCGGCAACTCGGTTGGTTTGGAATGCGTTGAAGATTCGCCCGCTTCAATGTCCGATCTGTTTTGGGGTTGATCAATTCCGTTACCAGAAAACAGCGGTTGCTGTAAAGGGTCAACGTACAGCTGCTGCTTACTGTACTGATTTGACAGATTTACGGTTGAGGGATGCTGTCCGGAGCTCGTAGATGGCGCATGAGGATGCGGATGGCCGGAAGGGTTTGACGGCTGGACATCCGACGGCGCGTAGAAGGGAACGGGATGGGCGGTGACGTGAAACGGCGGCGGCGCGTGGGCCTACGCGCCGGACACAAGCGGCGCGTGAATCAACTTCTGGTCAGACGGCGGCGCGTACGGCTGCGGAACCACTCCCGTTGGGTAGATCGGCGGTTTCTGTAGGTTCTGGAGCAGTTTCTCCATGGCGGCGGCGGCGGTGACGGGTTCAGTTTTGATCTGGGTTTCTCCTAGGTTATTTTCTAAGGTTTCGTTATTGCTTTGCTCTGATACCATATTGAAAGCAATTAACAACAACCCGAGACTTACGTGGAAACCCGAGAACCGGGAGAAAAACCACGATACTTTAGTTTTTATTATTTTCTTATGAACAAAAACAATAGGTACAAAGGGAGTATAAATAGAGTACAATAGGAATAAGAAAGGAAAAGATTTAGGAAATATTTAGGAAATAAAATCTTAGGGCGTGTTTGGGGTGGGGTTTTAGAGGGAAAAGGATTAGGAAATTGGGCCAAACCGTGTTTGGCCCAAGGAATATGATAAATAATCCTAATCCCTAAATAACCCTATCTTATCCTATTTTTACTTTCTTACAACCCTACATTACCCTACCTAAATAACCCAATCTAAATTCTATTATTATTTTTTAAATTACTACAATCATAATCCTTCTCCCAAACACATATTACTATAACACTACTATCATAATCTCTCCCCCAAACACATACTATTATAATACTACCTTTTATATTCTTTCCCCCAAACATATATTATCATAACACTAGGATTATCATAATCCTAGGATTATTATAATCCTTTTGCCCCATAACTCTTTCCCTCCCCCAAACGCACCCTTATATTTTATTTTTTCCAAAAGTATATTTTATTCTTTCCAAAAGTACTAATTCTAACACATAGTATTGAATATTCTCCATAAAATCTTTCCTAAGTGACTAAGAAAAATTGCGTCTCCATTTGAATTACAAATTGAATTTCATGAAGTTGAATGACCTCTTGAAAGAGAAAGTTCACTATCGTAATTACATTAGATACTATTGACGATAAAATGCGGTATCTTGCTAAATTTATCCAAATCATGATTTCAAAATTAACTCCTCTTTTATGATTGCGGGAGATAAGGGTAAAATCAATCGAAATGTCGTTCTAAATGTTATCTGGAATAGGGACTTGTGACTAAAGATACACTCGTTCAAGCTATTCAGTACTTTCGAGTACTTTGGCAATGTCATGAATGAAGTGTTATTTTTGTTAATGAACCAAGCTTTCATTGAGGAAAGTGAAAGGGTTTTGTGAACAAAAGTTCATTCTTTTTGACATTTAGCTAAAAATCTATTTCTAGACAAGGTAACCATCAACCCACTTAAATGAATCTTTTAATGTACTTGTTCTCATGGAAAAATTTCAGGATCGGAGGCCTTTTCTTTTTTGGCTCCCTTTTATTGTGGGATTGTATTTTTTGGACGTTTATGTATTCTTCATTTTTTCTCCATGAAAGTTGTTCATTCATTATTAAAAAAAAAAGATTACAATAAAGTTGCTCAATATTGCCAAATCACTAGTGGTCTAGTTTTTATTCAAAAGTTTTTGTCAGGACTAATTTACGTTTGAGAATATTGAAATGATTGTAGAGAATTAAACTTATTTTAATTTAAGCTCACTCCATCCGTTTCAATGCTCTTATCTTGAATGTGCTTCTGAGGGTGAGGGGTCAATATAATATGTTTTTATGGCAGAGTAGGGTTTTTTTGTGTATGTGTTTGAGTTAAATACCTCCTAGATTGGCCTCTTTATTGAGTACAACTGTGCCTCGATCCCGGTTGGTGCCTATTTGCGGGGATAGCTCAATTGGGAGAGCATCAGATTTTAATCTGAAGGTCGCGTGTTCAATCCACGCTCACCGCACTTATCTCTGGGATCAAAGCTATCCTTTCTCCATGTTTTGAACCAATGGTTGGGCAAAAGGTCTCACCTGGAACAATATTCTGTTTGGACGTAGTTAATTTTATGATTTTTTTAATAAAGAAAATGGCCTTATTATCATTATCTTATATGTTCTGCTTCAAAACATATCTCCTTCCCATATTGTACTAGAATATTATTAGCTAATGATATTATTTGTCCTATCTGGGTCAAGGCAAAACCATGTTATACTACATTATTTAATAAATGAAAAAACGTTAAGTTAATACTAAACTATAAAAACCATCGTAAACTAGTCTAGTCCTAAAAAGGAGACATTGTCTCAACCTCTAACCAAGAGGTCATGAGTTCAATCCATGGCGACCACCTACTTAGGAATTAATTTCCTACGAGTTTTCTTGACAATCAAATGTTCTAGGGCGCAGACAGGTTTTCTTGTGAAATTAGTTGAGATGCACATAAGCTGGTCTGGACACTCGTAGATATAAAAAAAATAATATTGAACTATGAATTTGAATTTGTATTAATTATATCCACTCTTACAGGGAGGATTTCGTTTTTGTACATGTTCATCTAACAACCACAAAAGAATTGAAACTATGTACTGTGCTTTCAAATGCTTTGGACTACACAACTTGTGTATGTTGAAATATCATTTTGATTCGGATGATTATCTCAAATATCTCATCCAAAATCACCATCTTCCGTACTCTGTTTCTTTATCGTGTAAAGGTGGTATCACTGAATAAATCAATGTAGCTGACATTAAGATGCGCTGCACACACACGTGGATTTGTAATGTTAGCCTTGTACAACCATGGGGGGTCTGGTTTTTATCGTCTTCCTCTTGATTGCATTTTGTTTTTCTTAAGAGATACATCAGTACGGAGATCCCCTCAAATAGAAATCTTGGAATTCAAAGCTTGGTAAGGGGCAGCATATTACATCTTGCTGCAAGGTGCCTCTAATCTGACTTGCGTATACGCTTTCTTGTCTTGGGGAATCTTGTTTCTTGTTTGCATTTCATAAGCAGGGGGCAGTTGATGTTTTAATGTATATATATCAAGTTTCTCTCTACATATCAAATCAGCTTCAAGCATTTTGGATATTTTGACTTTCCATGTATCACCATTCCTTTCAGGTCTTGAGCAAAGACAATCCTCCCCGCAAAACTTATGTGTATAGGGTAGACATCCCTGTCAATGCACGTTGGATATCACTTGCCGTTGGACCATTTGAAATCCTTGCTGATCACCAAAATGTACTGATATCACACATGTGCTCGCCTGTTAATTCTTTAAAGCTCAAGCATACGGTGGATTTTTTTCATGGTGCATTCAGGTTTGTTTTTCAACTTTTTGAATGCTGCTGTAATGATTACAAAAGATAAGTTTTATGTGTGTAAATAATGTCTCTCTTTGGAATTTACTTTGCGCAGCTGCTATAAGGATTACCTCTCGGTGGACTTCCCATTTGGGTCATATAAACAAATCTTCATAGAGCCGGAGATTGCAGTATCATCAGCATGTTTGGGAGTTTCCATGTGTATATTTAGTTCTCATCTTTTGTTTGATGAGAAAATCATTGATCAGGTTTGTTTATTTATAGGGCTTGTATAGCATTGGCTTAACAATTCATTTGTTTTGGAGTTTATATCTGTTGGAATTGTTATTGGAGTTTATATCTGTTGTAGGTGGACATTCAGTTTCGTGTGTGTGTGTAATATGTTCGAACCATGACACTTTTCTTGTGTATCAATGATGGAAATGCATCAATACGAGTCCCACACAAGCAATACTCTAGCGCTTGCAAATATCCACAAACCTGGTGGTTATTAGGGCCAAGTAAAGGGTGAATTTCTTGGTCAGCCAAATATTGGAGGGTTTGAGGACTATCCTATGATATTAGTCGAACTATGTACAAGTTGGTCCAAAAACAATCTCTTGATATAGAAAAGGAAAAAAGATGCGAAACACCAATTTCTCTCTCTCTCCCTCCCCCTCTTTCGTTTTTTTGGGTCCGGGTCTGTCCAAGTAACTGCCAACTTTTGTTGGTAAGGTGTCTGGCTCCGCAATGCACACATTAATAATTTGTTTTTTTGTCTTTTTAACAACAACAACCACAACAATGATGATAATAACTATAACAATAACATGTGTTGTGTGTAGGTAAGAAACCAAGAGAAATTACATAAATGACTTGAATGCTAAAATCTCGGTTGGTTTGCTTCTTTAATACTTGTGAGTTTTGATTAACATTCTTTCTCACAGACCATTGATACGAGGATTAAACTTGCTTATGCTCTGGCAAGACAGTGGTTTGGCATTTATATTACACCTGAAGCCCCAAATGATGGTAAATGGTTATCACATGTTCTCATTACATTTACTGTTTCATTTCTTTCGTCTTTTTTTGATTAGGCATGTTTGATTTTTATTGCTAGAGTGGTTGTTGGATGGTCTTGCTGGTTTTTTGACTGATTTATTTATTAAGAAGAACTTGGGAAATAATGAGGCACGCTACCAGAGATACAAGGTTTGCTCCACCATGCTCTTGGTTGCTTGCAGTTATTCTGCATGAGATTTCTTCATCTTTCCTTTCCTTCTTTTCTTCTTGAGGGCTTGGAGTTACTTTTCTCTCTGTTGGTTATCCAAAGTAGTTTTTCTATTTCTGGTGTCACCAAGCATAAAATGAGGGATAATTGCAATTTGTACCTCTGTACCTTGCCCATTTAGCGATTAGAATCATGTATAGATCTGATATTAATTTATTAATCCTACCAGTGGTGCCGTTTGTCATTAGTCCTCTGGTTAAATCCACCATACTAGTTTCTTGTTAAAAATATTTCACATTTTCAAATATCAATTTACAGTGAGAAAACTCTGTTATGCAGGCAAATTGTGCTGTTTGTAGAGCAGATGATAGTGGTTTGACCACCTTGAGTTCCTCCGCTGCTTGTAAAGATTTGCATGGGACCCAATGTATTGGTATATATGGAAAAATAAGATCATGGAAGTCTGTAAGTTCACTTTCCTTATTTAGGTCTTTACTTCTCATTCAGCCTTCTAATGTTTTTTTTTTCCTTCAACAAGGTGGCAATCCTTCAAATGTTGGAAAAGCAGATGGGGCCTGAATCTTTCCGCAAGGTAATGTTTTGGGTTCATGAAAATTATGAAGATATCAAGTACAAGGATGTAAGGATGATTATAGATTGTGCCATTGGTTTGCATTTTAACTTCTTTCGGTTGGATAAGATAGAAGTGTTTTCTTCTCTATTTATTTCCTTAACATTTGTGGATTTGGTCGAACACATTACTCCTTAAAACACATTACGTAGTGCCTCAGTATGATTTCCATTAGGCAACTGGGTAATATTCTAGTTTAATTCCCTTTGACCCCGCTTGTAATAAAATTCTATAAATAGGAGTCTTCTCCTCTTTTATGAAACAATTATAATCATCCTAACAAAAGATTCACAATTTTGTTTTTTGGAGGATTAATCCTTGAGCTACTTAGACTACATCACAATATCAAACGACCAAAATATCTTCTCCACTGGGGACTCAGAGCCTTGGGCTGAAAGCCATCCCCTAGCTCTCACCAATCCATGTTCCCATTGGTACACTTTGATAGTTTCTTCCCACATTCTGACCATTTAACTTTGTCCAGCCATAGTGAACTCTCTTCTTGCTTCTTGTTGAGCTGTAGTTCATTCTGACATTACATATACTGTGTGGCTCGATTTTGCCAATTAATTTTCCTTGTATGTTTGAGAACACACTGTGCTACAAAGACCTACTATTTATAGAAGATAAGTTTCTTTCTTGATCCTTGTATTGATTTCTTCGTCCTCCTTTTGAGATTATGGTTTGAAAGTAGTTCTAGAATTTTTCATGGCCAAGAAACTTACATGGGCATATTTTTTGACATTTGGTCACCCTTTTTGCTATGCAAGCTCGTATTTACACCATTTGGGCATTTTTTTTAACCGGTGTTTGGGGATATATCATCTCTCCAGACTTCCCTCCTTTTTATTTCTTCTCTTGGTAATGATTTTCATGTTGATTTATGTTTATTCTACTGTGCCAGATTCTACAAAATATTGTTTCTCATGCTAAAGATACTGGTTCTGCGTCACAATTACTCAGCACGAAAGAGGTACTAATTTTCTTGTATGATGATACTTTACGAGGGCCTTTTGTTTTGGAACATCCATTTACTAAGATTGTTTTAGAATACTGAATGGTCTAGGTTGCATTAGGCTTGTGTTTTCGAACTCTACAATTTTACCTCTAAGTTTGCAATGGTAGCATTCTTTCACCTTGTTAAGTTCTTCATTTACAAACAGAAAACTGGCGATACATATTTTTATATTTTTATTATTAAAATTAAAAGAAATATTTGTTTCATTTTATTTCCTCCTTTCTCCCTCGTCTCCATCCATTCTCCCTTTCGATGCCGGCTGCTGCCTCTTGTTGCTGCCAAGCTAACCCAGAGCTCAAATTCGACTGGTTGCATGTTGAAGATCATCTGAACAATTCAAACAAGAACAAGTAGACCCCCACCAATCGATTGACCCACAAGCACTAAATTTGGCGAGTCCACTTTCATAGACTCACTGGCTCAGCCAGGATACCCACGATCTACAAACTTGTGACAAACTTTTCTATCACGAACCCAATGTGAAACGATTACAAACCTTCAGTGGAAACTGCCGACGCAACAAAACTACAAATATTCTCTTCTCCAACATTCTCCAAGGTCTCTTTGACTGTTTCCATTGAGCATTCTCTGACATTTGAACTGAAACAAACCAATTTAAAACTTCATTTCAGTGTGTGTTTAAAGAACAAAAATTTTCCCTCCAAATGGGAGAAAAATAGGAAAAAAAGGAGGGGGAACAAGAAGCAGAAGAGGATGAAGAAGAAAAAAGGTCCCTGACGATGTCCACTGATGGTTGACAATGGTTTGTGGCAGCCATGAGAAAAAGGAGAAAGATGGAAGAACAAAACAAGCAAAAAATAGATCTAAAATTATATTATTATTAATTTTACGTAATTTAATTAGAAGTTTTGGTTCATGGACAAGGTGAACGAGAATGACGTCTAATGTCAAACTTCTCTATAATTTTGCGATGCAGTTTCGTCAATTAGCCAATAAGATTGGAAACCTAGAGCGACCATTTCTTAAAGAGTTCTTTCCTCGATGGGTTGAATCTTGTGGTTGTCCACTGCTGAGGTATACAATATACCATCTTTTATGCTCTTATGTCTGTTTATTTTGCTTACCTTGGTTTGTATGTAATACCAGGATGGGGTTTTCCTACAACAAGCGGAAAAATATGGTTGAAATGGCGGTTTCACGGGAATGCACAGCTACACCAGCCACAAGTGTAGAAAATCGGGACAGTGATGCTGGATGGCCTGGCATGATGAGTATCAGGATTTATGAACTTGATGGTGTCTTTGATCATCCAGTTCTTCCAATGACTGGAGAGTCTTGGCAACTACTAGAAATACAATGCCACTCCAAACTTGCTGCTAGGCGCCTCCAGAAAACTAAAAAAGGGTCAAAACCTGATGGTTCTGACGACAATGCTGATATACCTGCACTCGACATTCGCTCTAGGTTTATAATTCCCTCATCATTTGATTTATTTGATTTTATCAGTGATTAGGCAATCTGCTTATCATTTGCTTGAATGCACTATATTGTCTCATTTCAGTGTGGAATCTCCTTTGTTATGGTTGAGAGCAGACCCTGAGATGGAATACCTTGCTGAAATTCATTTTCATCAGCCTGTTCAGATGTGGGTAAGACCGAATTTTGTTATCCATAATATTTTCATTGGTAGGCTACATGTTTGCCTGTATTTCATTTCTGGTCTTTCAATTTTGTTTTGTGGCATTTTAGGGGGACAATCACTAGGATTTCATTATCATTCAGATGTTGTCTATTCATGTTGTTTGGTGGGAACTATTATTGGTCATTTTCATTTCTCTTCTCAGCTTTAACCGGTTATAAACCTAAAATAGGAGAAGCTAAAACTAATGTTTGAAAAGTGGGCTCTGATACAGAGATTTATCAGGATTTATAAAACTAATGTTTGAAACATATTATTATTCTAATAAAAGAATCAAGAGCTTACTTCTTGGAGGATTACTCCTTGAGGCTACTTAAGCTACGATCAATTTGGTTTCAGAGTGACTACCTAGACCGCCGATGTAAGACTTGAAATGATGGTTTAACAATTGTATATAAGCATTTTTGTGTGAAATATTTACTCTAGTTTGTCTTTTACTATCAGATCAATCAATTAGAGAAGGACAAGGATGTCATTGCCCAAGCACAAGCAATTGCGACATTAGAGATGTTGCCTCAACCGTCTTTTTCTATTGTTAATGCTCTTAACAATTTCCTAAGAGACCCCAAGGTTACACATCTTTTTGAGACACGGTTCTTTTTTATTATGTGTTAAACTTACAATGGATTGTGAGTAGCTGAACTTTCCTATGAAGGCCTTCTGGAGAGTAAGAATTGAAGCAGCATTGGCAATGGCCAAAACAGCCTCAGAGGTATTATTGCAGTTATTTTATTTCAGACTTGAACACCTAACTAAAACCTTCATTTCTTTATCCAAATTGATCTTACAGCAAATTTTCTACTTATTTATTGGCCATGAAATGTTGGAAGGTTAAATGGTGGTTCCTCATTTTTCCAACCAAGTGGAACATAGACATTCAGGAGCTATAAATTTGTCACTTAACCTGTGTAAAGTAACGCAGGTTACTCATTCTTTTGGTTAAATTTGACTTTCCTCTGCAGGATACTGATTGGGCTGGTTTGCTTAATTTGATTAAATTTTTTAAAAGTCAGAGGTTTGATGCTGATACTGGACTCCCCAAGTAAGATCCATAAGAGTTCTCTTTCAGTGAGTTTAATCTTGGATCACCTATTATGACTCTTGCTTGTTCTGATATTCTTACCAGGCCAAATGAATTTCGTGATTTTCCTGAATATTTTGTTCTTGAGGTAATGCAATGAGGTAGGATTTGTAATGTGTTGTGGAATTGCCTATTTGGTTTCCACAGTTCAGAGTATGGTTCTTATATAAACCATATGAATCCATAAAATTGTTACAATTTGCTGCATACCCTTTCTGGATATCTGATGTGGGCGTCAGTTATTCAGATAATTCTCATGCAAAACAACCTGATACTATGCTGATACATAATTCCAATCAAATCAGATACTCTCAAGTCCATATAATCTTGAAAGCTTTGCGGAATCTCCAGATTGTTTAAAAGATGACTTCATTGTGTAATTTCTACAGTCTGTCTCTGCAGTCCTTTTCTATATAGAGTTTGCCTTAAACAATGCATAATAAGTAGTGGTTTATTCTTATTTTATGAGCATTTTCAGAGTATGCATCCGATGATCTAAGAGGACTTTTTTGTCAGTTTGTGGTGTGGTCATTGATGATTTCAGAATATATTTGATACTGTTTGTGCTCTTACTTAATGACATTACAAGGCAGTTCCTGGTACATCCCCATAGTTAGTAGCATGACTATTGTTTGGGTTAAATGTGACGTGTGAAGTAACAAAGTGCATCACTGTATTGAATGAATCCTTCTTCAATCTCGTACAGATATTGGAAATCAAGAGTTGTTGGGTTGATTTTACTTTATTTGAGTGAAAATTTCTATATACTTTTATTTCATACTATTTTTGGTTGACACTCAAAACTAAGGTGCTGTATTTCTCCTTATGTTCGCATGTGTGATTCTTTTTTGGGGGGGTTCTTATAGGCCATTCCTCATGCTGTTGCTATGGTCAGGGGCACCGACCAAAAAAGCCCTAGAGAAGCCGTTGAGTTTGTTTTGCAACTTTTGAAGGTAGTGTTCTTTCTGCTTGTTTCATAAGTGGGACAATATGCTATACCAAAAAAATCTTGATTTTCACCTTGCTTGATGTGGCTCTAAGGAATATGAACATACGTGTTGTAATATGACGATACATCCCAATTCTATTACATCTATACAACATTTCAAAACTATGCTACATCATAAAAATGCCCCCTAGTACTTCAAAAATCACTAGGGGAATATAAACTTAAAATTTTGGGTAACTTTTAGATTTTTCTCAGGGAATGTCAAAAGGAGAATCGTTATCTTATGACAACCACAGTTTTTTTTGTTTTTTGTTTTTAAAACCACTTCTGCTTGTTTTTTTAAAACTTTTTAACTTAATTTTCTTCTGATATTATGCTTCTTTTCTGCTACTTTGTTACTTGAAAATCTTGTTTGTGATCCATTTTTTTGAATACCTTTGTATTTCGGTAGTACAATGACAACAATGGGAATCCTTACTCTGATGTTTTCTGGTTGGCTGCACTAGTCCAGTCAGTTGGTGAGCTTGAATTTGGACAACAGGTTGGAATGTTCTCCTCTGCTTTTATCATTTGGTAGTTTCTTGATGTGATAAGTTGCAAAGTTTAATTTTTGATATCTTAGTTGATGTTTATATGACTGCACCCCATACAAAACTTTTTAAAATTTTACCTATTTCAAGTCTAATGGATGGTTGGCATCATGTAAAAGTTCTATTTGACCGCACTTTCTGTTTTCGGTTTTAAAAATTGAAGTTTGTTTCCTAAACCCTCGTCTTCTTCATCCTCTCATGAAGATTAGCTCTACAATTTCTCAATTTAAGAGGAAATTTCTCGTCTTCTGAAACCACCAGAACATTCTTGCCAATATACGGACACCACCATTTCAAGAAAATCTACTTGCTCTAAAATATAAATGGCTACACTCCCTAAACCCATTCATCATAGACTTGTTCTGCAATCCCTATTCCTTTATAGTAATGGGATTTACTGTACATCTGTGTGGTCTTTCACGAGTGTTTCCATTGAGCTCTTAGGCCTTATATTTGTTAGACAAGTATATTGCCGCTGCTTTTATTGGCAATGTTTTTTTCTCTAAGACCCCTGTTCTGATTTCTTTTCTTTTTCTTCCCTGATAAATTGCAGAGCATTCTCTTTTTAGCATCGCTTCTTAAAAGGATTGATAGACTTCTGCAGTTTGACAGGTTGGCTAATCCACTGGTATTTGACTAAATGGATTATGTTTATGAAGAAACTAGATCTTATTCTTTTTTAAATGATACCTGACAGGCTGATGCCTAGCTATAATGGGATATTGACTATTAGCTGCATCAGAACCTTGACCCAGATTGCACTGAAACTATCTGGACTTCTCTCTCTTGTAAGTTTTTTCTTGTCTTCATATTATTAGTCAAGAGGTGCACTTCAATTAATATTTTATTCCTCGAGAATGACTATATTGCATTTTAAACTTCCTACAGGATCGTATCATCGAACTGATAAGACCTTTTCGAGATTTTAATTCCATATGGCAAGTTCGAATTGAGGCAACCCGATCACTTCTCGATCTTGAGTACCACTGCAACGGAATTGATGCAACATTGTTATTGTTTATTAAATATCTAGAAGAAGAGAATTCCTTGCGAGGTTTGTTTCTGCCATTTACCTTTCTGTTTTTCCCCTCATATTACTCTTCAAGTTATCCTTGGTCGTCTGTGCTTTTGGCCTCTTCTTTTGTTTAATCTTTCGTTCCTTGTATGACTATTCTTTATTTGTTCCTTGGGTTTTCTCTGAGCTTAAGGAAAGAAGTTCTCATATTGCAGGGCAAGCGAAGCTGGCGGTCCATGTTATGCGTTTATGTCAGATAATGAGAAGATCTGGTTCAAATGATGTAGTCAATAATGACACCCTTGTTGCTTTGCTCCTCCTATTGGAAGGCAATATGGCGTTTAACAATGTCTGTCTTCGTCACTACTTGTTCTGTATTTTACAAGTCCTTGCAGGGAGGTAGGTACCCCTTTTCCTGGTAATGCTAGGTTGAATTAAGTAGATATGGGAATACATAATTGTTGTCTTATAGTTCAATGCATGCTTTGCTATTTTCTGCTTGATCATTGTATTCTTTTGTTTTCTATTTTTTAAACCCCCCGACCATGCCTCTGGCAAATAGAAGACAAATGGACTTGACGTGTTAAGTAGTAATGCTTATAATTGTTGATAGGTCTAATAGGTTTAAGTTGTGCTTCTTCAATACTACCATATATCCAAGCTTGCCTCACAGTGGATCTTTGGGGATAAGTGTTCACCGGCTTCCCCAATATTCTTCATGAGAGGGCACATTACTGTTCTCTGTTGTTGACATTTTTGTTACATTCCTCTACTGTATTTGTACGGTCATGCTAATGTTTGTTGTTCATTAGTCTGACCTTAATGTTCCTGTGACGGTATGGATTTTATTATCTATTCTTGTATAAACTCTCTTTTTACTTCATTTTCAGGCCCCCAACACTTTATGGAGTTCCAAGAGAATATAAAACATTGCATATGGGAGACACGGGAACTTGCAGTGAACAGAAAAGGATGTTAACTTCTCTCATTCCTGAATTCAATCCGCCAGAGCAATCATCAGTCTCTGCAGTTGCGCCTATGCCATGTATTCCAGCAAGTCTTTCATCAGAGCCGCTTCATGCTCCCACTCCGAGGCCTGACAGCTTGGCAGTTCCCGAGCTTTCCAAGGAAGGAGGAGAAATTGCAGAGGTTCCTAAGCAAGCTATGGCAATAGTAGAAGCTCCGAGAGAAGCAGCCTCTGTTTCCAGTAGTCATGAGAGGAAGTTGCCAGTCGTTAAGATCAAAGTCAGATCATCTGCTGCTACAAGTAGAGCAGATGCCGATAATCTAACCACTGAAAGATCGCATGCTGTGCCTCGTGAAACAGATGTTGGTCCTAGTAGTTCTGTTTCTGTTGATGCACCCCCAAGAAATATTGCTGAGGCTACAAGTATCAGCAACCGTATTCTGGAGGAGGTAAACTCCTGTCATGATCACGGGTCTCATATGACAGCCAGCATTGGCAGTGCAAAACTTGCAAGTTATGGTGATGAACTTGGGAAGGAATTCCAGTGCACTGCTGATTCCAGCAGTCGAGCTTTTGGACATTTTCAGCCAGAAGATCCTTCATCATCGAGCATCATACAAGATAACAATATTGATGCTGATGCACAGAAGTATGCAAGTCTTCAGACGCTTTCTTTACCACAGAATGATCATGGCTTAGCCTCTTCGCACTCTCGCCATGGGAAAAAGGAAAAGAAGAAAGATAAAGAAAAGAAACGTAAGCGAGAAAGTCATAAAGAACATCGCAATGATCCTGAATACATCGAGCGCAAGCGACTAAAGAAAGAGAAGAAACAAAAAGAAAAAGAGATGGCAAAGCTATTGAATGAAGAGGTGAAGCCACAGCCACTTGCAATGCCTCGTATAAAAGAACCACCAACGAAGTCAACTCCCATGCAATTGGAAACAAATGAACCTAGTGGATCAAGATTAATCATAGGAGTTCAAAGTAAGCCGGAGGCATCAGAAGGTACGACTTCTGCTGCCCCCAAACTTAGAATTAAATTTAAAAACCGAACGTTGAACAATTCATAATGGTTGTATTCAGCTCTTCTTATGTCAGTTGAAATCCCTACAAATTGTTGGCTTTCATCCTCGGTCCTCTTCGAGGCTAGGTATATAATCTGAGCTCCACGACATAACACAATGAAATTCAATCAATTCAAAGCCCCTTCTTTGTCACAGTTCTTCATTGTGAGTTACGCTTGACGTTCTTTACCCTCCATCTCAAAGTCGTACAGAAATGATCATTCCTTTTGTTAGTATCTGCTTACCTAAATGATGAACCTAATCTAATCTTGTTAAGAGAAGGATGAAATGGAACCTAGATTTGCTTGGTTCCTCTGAAGGAAAGACGAACCTGTAAGAGGGGAGAGTTTTATGCAGATCCAAAGCAAAGGACTTGTAATTTGAGTGAATCTGGGCTTGAATGCGGCCATTAGCATCTAAATTTTTGAAGTAAATGCAGGGCGGAAAGAGCAAAGAGCTTGGGGTGTAGAGATCCCATGTCGAATATCCAAAACTGAATCAATCAGTGACGTTCTCATTTCTCAATAATTACCCATGTCAAATATGTATGGTGGCTGCGAACAACCTTAGATTCCGCTTAAATGAATGATAATGGAATACTAAAATCAGGCTGGAGAGGTGTTTCAAGTACACGGTTTAGCATATTAGGCCACTTTTGGCTATTAATTCCTTTCGTATGCTACCAAGTCTGTTCTTTTAGTCTTGGATTCACGAACTCTTTAGACCAAATAAGAAAGGGAGTTCACAACTTTTAGTCCAAGCTAAAAGATTCTCAAAGTTATTTTTCTGTATACGAAAAGATAAATTATCCTGCTTTCTAAAACAACTAACTCTAGTATTCCACACCATTAAATTAACTAATGAGCAAAATGAGATGTGATATTCTCAAGCCTGCATAAAGCTATAATCACAAGCCTCAATTATTCATCCTTTTTATGGAAGAGGAAATTTCCTCTCCCCTTCCTTTGTCCTCTTTTTTTTCTACATTTATTTAATGGGAAAATTGCTGAAAGTAAAAGTATAGAGGTAGTTGTAAATCATAATTATATCGTCAAAGTTTAATTGTAAAAGCTAAACTCTCACAATTTTACTGACTTTTACAAAAGTTAAATTTGGTTCCTCAAATTTATACATATATAGAAGTAAAATTATATAAGATCACTTGGGTGTTTTATTTAAGTTCAATCGTTCATTTTTATAATTAAAAGTCCGTGAGTGTAATTATAACTATCATATTTTAATGGTGATTTTTCAATTTGTTCATATATATATGTATATAGATTATATAGACTAGAACATTCTTCTCACTGGACAAAAAATCAAAACAAGATTCAAAAAGTAAAGTGACAGTAGAAGTGAAGGAATAAACATTAGTTTCATGCGCAAAAAAGAACAAAAATAGCAAAGAAGGTGCTAAAACAACAGCAACAAGAAAAAAAACAGTGATGATTTAGTCAAAACAAAAGGACAAAAGAGACGTGTTAGGTTTACAGAAATCTTTTAGTAGACTGTTGAGTTTTACAATAAATATTGATGGTTAGGCTACTATACTCTCTCTGTGACTATCTCACACATCACAAAAACAAAAATAAATTGGTAAAATAAATAAAATCATAAATTAATACAAAATCAGTTTTATAGATTTTGTTGTTTGTTCCCATTGGCCGCTGCATTGAAGCAGCAGCAGCCAACCTAATTCTCTTATCCCATTACTTTTCTGCCATAAAACGTACGTGTCAACTTTCAACTTGAGGGCCCTGGTTCAAACCTTTGAACAAATCAAATAAAAAGTTTTCCCTTTGTTCAATCCCTCTTCCAAGGTAATGATTTTTTAACAACCCATTTCTTAAGAATGTATAAGTATCCTAAAAATCACTTCTTTAGGTTTCAATTGAAGTAATAATTACTAGTTCTCTAAGAAGAGCTTGTATATTGTTTTATATCAACGGTTATGTATGATTGTGAAATGTTGCTTTGGTAGCAAGATTGTCGTCTTTAAGTGCTTGCAATCTCTTCTTTACTTTAGAAAATAATAGATAAGCTTCCATATATATAATGAGTTTGAGTTATACATATGAAATATGTAATACAAAGTAGGGAGACTTTGTTTTGTATTTCAAGTCGATCTCTTGCTCTTTTTGAGTTCATTTGTACTTTTTTAATGTAATTTGGTTTCTGTTGGAGAGTAGGATGAGTGTGCTATGAATGTGTTAACCTAATTCGGATGTATCTCCTAATTTCTTTTGTCCATTGGTTTTTCTCCCATGTCATCATAGGGCATTCCATCAACGTTATTTCATGGTTTCACCTGTTAAGGTACACAGATTTTATGAAATGTGACTATTAAAGAGACTCTTTTCTTGCCATTAATGTGCACAATTTTAATCTGTATATAAAACTATTCCTTAAACTGTTGGCTGTTATATAAAAAGGAATATGAAAGATATAGATAATAGATCAGTTGACAGGCATTTGAAATATGAGCCAAAGTTATTGCACAATTTCAGTCGTGGGTTTGACTTGCATGCCCTGATAAATATATATAATTTGAATACATATCCCACGAAATCTAACTTTTTCCTTTCCCATGCCCTCAATCTTTGACTACATTTTACATAGATCTATGATAGAGCCTACTATCATCCCTTTTATAACTGTAATTGTAACACTTATAAACTCTGATTTTATGTATGTCATATATACAATGTTGAATTTTCGGTGTAGGGTCGTGACCCATATACAAAGTACAATGTCATAGTTCAACTTTATGTACAAACATAATTTCCTTCCCAGCATAAACCGTATATCTGAGAGAGGTCATATTTCTTTGGGTTGGATGGATAGGTTACAGAAGCATACATCACACTGCATAGGTAAAAATGAAATATGTTTACGTAGGAGATCGCAAACTGCACCCCATACAGGGCCAAAAAAATCCAATATACGAATTCAGTTTGGGAGGGGTGCGCATTTACGAGGGAAAACGTGACGATCTCATAGACGGAGGAGGGCATTCAGGGCATTCAGGAGAGCCCCCAAAAAGTCTAGGCTTAAGAACGGTGATGATTGTTTAACCTGGAGATGATGATATTTAGTAGGGATGAAGTTAACACGAAAAAGTTAAAATTAGTTGCATAATTATTATTTGAGAACATCCTTATGGACCAATAAAATTGAAGAACCTTCAAGATCAGAAAGAGCAACTGACTGTTTTTTTTTTTTTTTTTCCTTGAAGACAAATGAGGGACAAAAAAGAGATGTTAGGTTAGGAACAAACTACATTATATTACACACAACTGACATCTGACAGTAACAAACCCTTCTCCAACAAAACATCCCTAATTCTTCCAACCACATTTTTAGATTTTGCTGTTTCTTCCACAGATTTGGATCTTGGCAAACAGATTCTCCTTTTCCTATCTCTACTCTTTTATCATAGTGTGACTAATAATTTGTCTACCAAATAAGTTTGGCTCATGATTGGTCAATATCCGGTGCGTGCGTTACATTTTTAGTGACATGTATTAATTTATACAAATGTGAAACTATATGATTTATACACATGAATTTTAAAAAATACATAAAAAATGTATTATGCCAGTTTTGTTTCTGTTCTTCATTTGAAATTAAAGCTAAGAGACTCTATTTGTTTGTAGGTATTCCCCTTTTGTCCATTGCTTTCTTAGCCTTTGGATACAGAAGATACTGCTGTTTCCTGTTTTTTTTTTCAACTTAGTTTTATAGCATAGCTTCAGCTAAGTTTTAAATTTTTGTCCAAGTTCCCAAGGATTTTTTGATCACATATGTACAAATTGGAAAATGGTTTTATATTTAAGTAATAAATGGTCTCTTCTAAGTGGATGGATTTGCATATTTAGGTTATGTAACCATTTCCTTTTTCTAGTTTTGAAAACTAAGCTAGCATCATAAGTAAAAGCAAAGAGTTGAAATCTTAAGAAGAATAAATAAATAATAAAAATTATTTATCAGACCTTATTTCGTAATTATTTCATTTTTGTTTTTGAAAATTAAAGTTCATTCTCAATAATGTGTTTAATGTTATTCCAATCAAACACTTACCAGAAAAGTTGAAATTGCAATACAAGATTGCCACAAACAATTATTGAAGTTTTAAGTGTAATAATTTGAGAGTTGAAATTTAAAAACTTTTATGAGATAACAACTTTAAAATCAAAATTGAATTTTCCATAAATCCAAATTTAATAATACTGATCTGACCTATCCTCCCAAGATTGCAGCCTTCGATTTCGGTATAATTTTGTCTGCAAAAGTAATTAAATAAACTCCTCCTTAATTTCTTCTTCTTTTTCTTCCACTTTTCTTTTTATTATTTTGTTCAAACTATTTCTACAGTTCTTGTGAGGTTCATAAAGAATTCAAATATTTCAATCAATCAGACAACCAAAGATTTCTTGCTGACTATTTGAAGAAATAATAACATGTTTTCAATTTAACTAAATTTGATAACCATCTATATACTATTATAGTTGTCCAACTTAACTAAGCTTAATTAGCTCAATTAATCGAATTAAATATAACAAAATAGAGGGCAAGTTTAATTCTTAACCAAACCCTCGAAAGATTATGTTCAATTCTCATAAACCCAACAATGAAAATGAGAATACATAGAACCATCTCTCACATATGTCTATTTCTTAATCTATATTCTCTAGTCATATAATTAAATCTAAGAAATAATTATATTTATATATCAATACACATTTTTTTTCTTTAAAAGAATATTTAAAATTGGCACATGGACAATTCAAATTGATTTAGACTAGTATGAATAAGTGACACGTTACAAAAGTTGAAATACTTTTAATTAATTTTCTTTTATTAGAGAGACCCATAAATCTTGTCCATCAAAGCAAAGTTTTTATATGTAGAAGTACTACGTTGTTGTTTTGTAATTTCCAAAATAATTGTCGTGCTTTTTTCATTTTTGTTTTTGGTTGGCCATGGAAGTGTTCCTTCAAGTTCTTATAATGTTCAAAGCATTGGCTCTATCTTATATTTTCAGGTACTCTTTTAACTTCTCTTCTTCTCTTCTGAACTATTTTTTTTCTAAATTACAAATTGGATCAGTGTTCATTGAAAGAAAACTTTGTCTATAGTTTTTTTTTTCTTTTTCTTTTTTCTTTCCCTCTTTTTTATTTATGTGTTGAATTTTGGTTTAATTTCCTTTCCTTCTGTTTTATTTACTGTTACATGCAAATGGGTTGCTTCATATTGGAATTCCATATATATTTTTTAATTTCGCCTTGTTGGTTCATGAGCTCTATAAATTTAATTGGGAGAAATACACTTGCAGGTTGCAATATATCTTAAAATTAATCCTCAAATTTATACAAAAATGAACTTATACACAATTGTTTTCTGGATTGTACTAACAAAAATTCAACCAACAAATTAATGAATTATTGATCATGTTTGTCGTATCAATTTAAGGAACACAAATTATAACAAATATGGGTATGAATTTGTTTAATTTTATGTTTTTGGGATAGAGCTTAGGGAATGTCTTATAGAAGAAAGCCCATTATCTTAATATTTTAAAAGTTTTGAATAACATAAGAAAGAGAATAATTTTCCTGACCTAAATTATGTGAAAAAGATGGCCCATAACTGTTCTGGGAAATGGGAACTTTCTCTGCTCTCTTTGTGTTTTTGTATTAAATATATATATACTTTATTAGTTTTTAATTGTGTTTATTTAGTTGGCAGACTCTCTTTTATGTTATATACTTTTCAAAATATATATATTTTTATTTAAAAATTGATCAAGTTCTGAAAAACTAAAATAAGTTCATAAGGACACTTTTCTTTTTGGAGGAAGTCATAATAGGGTCTTAACAACAACAATAATAAAACTTTGTTAGTTGAATTTAAGATTTAGAAAATCAAATATGCTATGAAATATGAACAGTTCTTTGTTATTATTATTATTATTTGGATAAAATAATACGAACAGTTTATGTTGCCTAAAACAGAAAAAGACAAAAAAATGAAACAAACTGTACAACAGTACAGTTTCTTTTTCAATCAAAAAAAATGATCTATTCATCTCTAAGTTTTATAATTTTGATCCCATAAAGTATTGAAAGAAAAGTGAAACATATATTTTCTACAAAAAAAAAAAAAAAGAAAAGAAAAGAAAAGAAAAGAAAACAGAGATAAACATAGATTCAATAACATTTCTAAATAGTAAGTCGGAAGTATTTCGAGTGAAGAGTAGAGTTAGATTGTTTTCCCTACAAAATTCTACTATAAATTGGGTAGAAATTTTGATTGTGTAATCATCAACAACAAAAATGTGTAATGGAAAGAAAAATCTATACTAATTATCTCATGATCAGTAAATAGAAATTTATTTAGTGAAATTATTGTAAATGTCAAAATTAATAAAAACATATATTTAATTATAAATATGGCAAAATTTTAGAATATATCAACTCTAATGGTGTTTATCAATGTCATTGATATATTATATTGACATGTAGAATTTTTTTTTAAAATCAATGTAGAAATCTTTCTGCTCAGTGTTGTAGCAATAAAAAGATGATGAAATAAAAAGAAATTAAAGATGAAAAAAAGAAATCCAATGGTTATTGTGATGGCCAAGTCATTGAGAAATCTATCAATTGAATCTGGTAGCTAACAGCCACAATTTTAAACGATTATCGTTAACCTGCTTCCACTTTTTAACCCTATTTAACCGTGTTCTCCGTTGCCGTTAGGGTTTACATTTCCCTTCTGGGTGCGGCGGCACTGTCCGAAAAAACGCTCCTCATCTCCTTAACTTCTTCTTTCATTTTTCTCCTCTCTTTAGTCCTTTTTTATTGATTTATTTTTTTGCGATTTGATTATTCACGGCCAGACTTTATAAGATCCATCAAAGAAATGGGATCTTTGATCTGTAAGTTTCCTTCAAGTGAAGATCATATCAGAAAGTTATTTCCTTCTCTCTCCTTTATTTATACTAAAATTTCCATCTTCTTAAAGGTATCTTAAGCTTATTTCAAGTTTAGAATTTTTAATTTATTTTTATTTTTCTTCATATGAACACAGATCTAACTCTCTAGGTTTGCTTTTATCTCTTTTCTAAATTGCTTCAGATTTGATCAAGAACAAAATTTCGCCTAATTTCTGATTTAAATTTTAGGAGAGTCTCAAGATGGCATCTTTCTATTTTTTTTTTCTCATGGGTTTTTAATTTGTTGCTAGCTGTTTTTCCCCTAATAAAATGTTTTATTTTCTGTATTGTGAAATTTTTTCTGGATTTATGTATAACATTAATTTATAGGAACCGTACTTGACATCTTCCTTTTTAGGGGTGGAATGTTCAACTTCCCATATTTTTTATAGAAAGAAACATTATATATATATTTTTAATCTTTTGTTGGACATTTTTTTTTCATCTGTTTCATTTCTTCATAAAATAAATAAAACTCAGATTTTCAGCTACATGTGAAGGAAATGGGTTTACTGCTAAAATGTTTCTTTTTCCTAAGAAACAAATTGGAACTATTGTTTCTCTCCCTCTTCAATTTTTCCCCAGTTTTTGGGAGGGTAAAGTGCAGAAATCTTTCGAGAAATTTGGTGTTAAGAACTCACTGGTTTTGGTTATTATTGGTGAAGAAGCAAATTCTTTATGACTGATTTGAGGAATTTAATTTAATTTCGTTTCATTTTTTTGAAGGAGAGGAATTTAAAAGTTAGTATTGAAGTACAGGTGGAGCAATGACTTCCTTTAAATCAAAGGGAATAATGGAACCAAAAGAGATGAATGTTACGACATAATTGTGATCTGATCGACTAGCTGTTCTATCTAGCTAGGTTACACAAATCTATGCTTTTAACAGTTACTATTAGACTAAAATAAGTAGTAAACTGGACTTTAATAAACATCCAAAACTAAAAATCCAATCACAAATTTGAAAACTTCTATCATTATTATTTTCAAAATGATAATCAAACACTTCAAAAACAACTTATCATTTCATCAAAATAATCGTTGATTGCGAGTTAGAATAACAATATTTAGGATGATGACAGTGAATTTGGAAGCACTAGTAGTGTAAGTGCTCTATAATATATATTGGTTGGATAGAATATTTTTTATAACTGTGATAATCTGACATTTATTGTGTGATAATATCATTCATCTTTTTGCTTAAAGAACCCTAGGAAGGAGCAGTACTTTTTTTTTAGAATAATATATAAGTTTATTTTTATCTTTTTCCAAGAGGACACTCATTATGACAAGACAGATTTATACTTTTTTTTTTTTTGTTGCTTTTCAAATGTCATGTTCCTCAATCCATTATATCCACAACTAACCAAAGTTTAGAATCATTAGTAAGTTTAACACAATTTTAATTCATTATTAGCATACGTCAACTCCTAATTAATTTTACTTTTCTGAAAAATAACGTTTTGTATTGGATATTGTAGTTGTGATGTGTCTGATATATACATATGTGTGTGTGTGTGTGAAAATCAATGGCAAGTCTAACAATTTTAATTATTCATTAGCAATAAACGTCAACTCCTAACTTTATTTTTTATTTTTTATTTTATCTTTCTGAAAAGCTTTTCGTATAGGATATTGTGGTGGGGTGTACAGTTTGGTTCTGTCTATCTATATATATTTGAAACTTTTCTGATAAATTTCTAGATTTTACTCATGATTAAGAGTAACATGTTGATGGCAAAAACAACATAGCTCTATTAGCATTTGTTGTTCGATTCCCATATATTGCAAAGAAAAAGAAGAGTAACATGCTAATTCGAGGGACGATATCGATGTTTAATTAGGCACTTTGTAAAATTGAAAAGTTTCTCTTTACCACTTTTTCCCATATAAATTCGACAAACTTATGGCTGAAAATCGACACTTCTGTGCTCCAATTGGGCTGAAGTTGAAATTCTCATACTTTTTTGTATATATAATATGTGGGTAGTAAGATTGATTTTCTTATATCAAAGTCGTTAACAGTAAAAACTTTTTATCATGTTTATTTTGGTTGAAATTAAACTCTTGCAGTAGCAAAATCATACTTCATAACTTTGAACTTCTTCAATTTCAATTTGACATGTTAGATTTGAGAGTAAAAGTTGATTTAAAAAAATAGTATTAAAAGACATAATTTTTAACTAGGTACTAGAGACAAAGAGATCAATAAGATGTACTATCTTAACTAAGTTAGCTCATTCTTAATACCATCATATGCCTTCGACGCCAACAAATATAAAAATTTTAACTTTATTGAACGATATAATTGTCCTTTAAACAATTTTAAAATGAACCTTACCTGAATAGTGTAGTTTTGTATATTTTTGTTCAATTAATCTTTACTTGAATTAGAACATTATATAGGTTATTAAAATGGATAGTTAGGATTATAAACATGGAGTAAATAAAAAATAATAATAATAAAAAATAATATTTGTAAGAGTTCATGTTTTCAAATTTTTTAAGAATTTTTGCTCTTTGAAACAACTAATAAACATATAACACATTAATCTAAACTTTTTTTTCTCCATTTTGAAATCACATGACATTGCCTAGCTCCACTATATCTTAATGTCTCCTTAATTATTCATTAAAAAAATTGATTTAAATTGCAATTCTTAAAAGGAAAAAAAAAAAAAATTCATAGTTCTTTTTCTTCCTTTCCTTTTTTTTTTCTAGAGGGATATTGATGTTATATTTTTTTCCACGATGGATGTCTTATTCACTCAATTATGCTCGAATTACCTTTAAATAGACTATATATTCTTTCATCGTAAAGTGATAATCATATTATTTTTCACAATATAAGTGTGTTAGCCTGCAGGATCCCAGCAGCTCAACTTTGTTCTTAATGATGCAAAATGAGAAACAAAGGGAGATAAATAACCAGAGCTTTGAATTTTAGGTAACTGTTCCTTACCCTCTTCCAACGAAATAGGTTGAAAACTCTTGAACATTGATGAGTGTTTCATTTTTTTTTAACAAAATACTAACAAGAGAGGGATTAGTACGATGTTTTTTTTTCTTTTTTAGGAATGTTTTTCATAGGATGACATGGACGATCGTATACAGGTTAGTATATTAATGTCACCTTTAATTGAACATTTTTATTTAGGAGGGAGCTGAGAAGGGTTACGAACCACTAAAACAACTGCTCATTTTTGGCCGTCTCTAATTGGACTTCAAAGTCTAAAGGTACGGTTGACATTATTTTTGCCACTAAGATTAGTATACAATATGTGCGGGACAATGACAATACTTCAGATATCTCCAATCTTATATATGTAGCGTCGCCCATTTTTCCTTAATCAACATATATTAGGTTTAATAGCAAATGTGGAACGTAACTTTGTTGCATTCCAATTATACTATATCAGTGATATTTGACAGAGGAATAGGTAATACTGCATAGTCTAACATGCATATCATATTCTAGCATGATTTTTAGAAAAATTGCTATTAAACCTAAAAGTTTAATCCATGGTAAATTAGGGTTTAATTTGTTTAAGAAAAAAAGTCTTGAACTACATTGTTTAAAGAAAATTTTATTGGTGAGCTGACAACTTTTTTACAAAGATTCTTGGTACTAATAAGAAGACAGAATTATAGTTAAAACAATGAGCATATAGAGTCTGAGTTGCCAAGTTGTTGGGTCAATTGTGGAAAATTGATGAGGAATTTTTAATTTGGTTTTTGAGATAAAGCTAAGGAAGACACTAAAGCTAGATGTGTTTCAGACATTTGGATAACATTTGATTTGAAAAAGACACTCAAAGGTAAGTGATGAACTCAAACATTGTTGAGAAAAACTGGGATCGCATTTCCTTTGACATGACAACAACATATTAAGCTTTGTACTTCTTAAAGTCAATTCCACTACAATTACAATCACTCACCCAAATACTACACACCAAAATTTTAACCCACAAAATTATCAACAACTAGTGCAATAAATTTACTTAAATAGATGCATTAATAGTGTTGTTAAATTTTAAACAGATATAATGGTCATATTTGGACTGTCTCCAACGTGCAATAAATTTACTTAATTAACAAAATGGGCTTAAAATAAAAAGTCCAAAACAAAAGATGAAACACAATCTCTATATAACTTCAGTTTTGAGGGTATTCCCCTCGAATCCCACCCAACCACACAACACATTCACCACATGTTGAACATATATTCCATTAATTGTACAATAGTTCTTGGAATTTGTAGTTAGTCGTTTTTGTTTGTATGTAATTCTTACGTATATAATATGTTTATCTCACACACATTATGAACTCATACTTTCTAAAGCCTCTAGACATTAATAAATTAACTTTGTACAAGTCATTATAACTCATGAATCTAATGAACAATACCATAAATTATTCATAATCTTATTATTAAAACTATGAACTGATGTTTCCCTAAATTTGATTGCCTATGACATGATTTAGTGGGTTATATTATGTTTTACAAGGTAATAATGGAAGAACTTTTATTGTTAATCCATCATTCATACTTCGAAAAATTGTGTCATTAATTAGAGTACTCTAAGAAAATTGGCATCATCCACGTTGTGAGAAAGTGGATGATCTGCTTAAATTTATCTCTTGTGTCTATTCCATCGATCACTTCCTAAAAGGTATCCTCTAAATCTCTCATTACTGGCCTCAATGTAATCCACATACTATAACATCATCATGCATATACTTTTGAGGGAAATAATAAAAACATGATCCTTTTGGGATAAAAGAAATTATGGATAAGAAAAAGAAGAAGGAAGAAACACAATAGTAATTCCAATAATATAATGAGTTTCAAATTTAAATCTCTAAATATTTTCAAGTCTTTTCTATTCGTTAATTAGACATCAATTTCTTGACATAAGTTCTTCAAGAAATATTTACAAAAGTCAAGAAGATCATGCATGAAGAGAGAAACATAGAAAAATTTTGCACAATTTGGTGCTGTTAATTGAAAGTACATGCAAATAAATTGAGAAATATTTCTATGTTTTTCACATTAATTTCAAACAGAAAGTGAAGAAGAACAACAATACACTCAACATGAAATTATCTCATAATAATAATAACAACGATAATATGACAATATTTGTTTTTCCAACTTGATAAACTTCCTAACTAGGTTAATTCCCTTGAGAAAATTGAGAATAAAATCCCATGTTGTTGACTTGTAACATGCTTGCAACCAACCCATATACCTTATCCAAAGATATCAGAGTCTTCAAATTCATGCTACAAAATAAATTAAAAAAAAAAAAAGAAAAAGTTAAATGGGTTTGATCAGAATCATAAAATTTTCTATATCCATGCACTTCATTTTTGTCTAAGATACAATTTTTTTTCGCAGACTTGACTGTTTGATTAAGATTAAAGAGGAAAAATAATAGTAAATTAACTTCAAAACTCACCTGTTGATGCAGAAAATTGAAAGTTGAATCATCGGATGGACTCCACTTTGGCAAAATAGCATCAAAAGAAGAAAAATTTTGGTGGAATTGAGAATCAAACTGGGAAGTGATTGGATGATTATTATTATTGTAGCTTTGATGAGTAGTACCAGCTGATTCCTCTCCACCAGTAGTTTCAAAAGGACTGCTCCAAGAAGAAGATGAATTGATGTTGGTAAAATTTGGTTGATGATCATATGAACAACAAGCTGAATCCCTAATAAACAACTGATTTTTCTGCTTCTCCAAAGTTCTTGCTCTTGCTCTTTCTCTTGCCTTTTCTCTCAATTCTTTGGCCATGGTTTTTCTAATTGGCAGTTGTTTGGCTCTCATAATCTTCTTCTTCTTGATCTTCTTCTTATTAATTTTGATATTATTATCTTTGGTATTCAAATTTTGATCACCAATAATTACTCCAGCTTCATTATCAAGCTCAGAAGAATTGGAATAATTAGAAGAAGAATTACTGATCATGAAACAATTATGGTTTTTTTTTTCTCTAGCAAGTTTCAAAATTTCAGGCTTGGCTTGAATCAACAACCATTCAACTGTTTTGCTACCTTTATCAACACCCAACATGTCTTGTAATCCAAAGAATTGCTTAGCCACCGGTAAAGAAAGCCTCATTCTTCTATCTCTTACCCCTTTAGCTGTTGTGATTTTGCTATGCCTATCTTTTTTTGATAATCTTTTTCTTTGTGGGACTTTCTTCATCATCTTCTTCATCTTGTGGTCTGAATTCATCATCATCATGCTCATGTTGTCAATAGGAGGGCTACTACAAGTGGAAATAATAGGAGGAGGATTATTATTATAATTTTGAGAAGAATTAGAAGAAGAATTAGTAGTGAAATTGAGATCATGATCATCATCAACTTCAAAAGGAGAAGGAAAGGGGAAGGAAGAGATGGGAGGATGGAATGAATGGTCAAGATCATGAGGCAAATTACCAAATGGGTCATGGACATTTTTGGTATTACAACTACTATTTGTGGAGAAGAACATGTTTTTTTTTTTGGGGGGGAGAAAAACTGTGTGGACAAAAAGACCTAGATATGATGATGGGAATGGCTTGAATTTGATGACAAGTGCAAAACTTTGAAGATGAATAAAAGAAAGCTTCACATCCTTTTCAAATTTCTCTCCTTTTCTGCAGTAATTTTTGAGGTGTTGAGAGTGAAATAAAACCAACTACAATAATAATGATAATGTATAATAAATTCACTTTTTTTAATAAATAAATGGGGAATTGAAGGACAAGCTACAAGTAGAGTTTGAGAAAGACAGCACAGTGGAGATTACTGTATATAGACTGGAAGGAGCTGAATTAGAAAGAGACAGACAGAGAAAAATGAGAAGTTTGAACCAAAAAAGAAAAAGAATGGTTGAGTTTTGTAAAGAAAGACAGAAAACGAAGAGGAGGCTGAAAATTTATTTAATGTGTAAAGAAAGACAAAGGAAAAGGATCCATCTCTTTCTAAAGCTCTTTCCTTTTGAGCTAAAAGTTTGCATCTTTAGAGTGATATTATGGGAAGTTATATGTGAGTTTGAGTGAGTGGGGTTGTTGAAAAAAAAAAATACAAATACAAGCTATTTAATTATATAATAACAAAGTTAGACCAAAGGGAAATTAGGTCTTTTTTTTATCCCACCAAACATATTTCTTCTCATGGCCTCTCAAGTACACCGCATTATTCTTGGGCTGGGTTGTGAGGATTAAAATGTTAAGAATATGTCAACATAGTTAAGATGATAGCTTTCGTGTGTGATTCCTTCTTTTCCTCTAGTTTTTATTTTTGTTAAAAAAAACCCATTGCTTTATACAATGTTCAAATCCTTGCATAACTTTTTTTAGGGTTTAGGTTGAGTAATTACCAAGACTCGTTATTTGTGATGGTTTAAATTGACAAAACCTATTATTGGTTTAATCAACGTGATTAATTTGTTTTTGTTATAGTGATATATTTGAGATTGATTTTAATCACAAATTTTAGTTACACATTATCAAATTTCTATCTTTAAACTTGTTCATATATTGAATCTTGTTGAGTACTAAAAATGGATAGTCAACCAAAACACCAAAGAGAGTTAGTTGGAAATTGTTCTTTAATTTGATTCCAATTCAACTTTTATTAATTTCTGAATTGTTATCATCTTCAATATTAAGATCGAGAAGCCTACATCTAGTTCTGTTTATATAACCACTAAGGGTAATTTTTAACTTAAAAGTAAGCACACTCTACATGATCTAGGCAAGATTCTAGCTAGCTAATAAAGATCTCCCATCTTTGAAAATAACCTTTGAATTTATAAATATATATATAGCCTAAAGCTAAAAAGCCTAGATTTGTATAGTCCTCTATTTAAAGACTTAAATTTTATCTAACAATTTAATCACTATCATTATCTGTATTCTTATTGCAAATTCATCTACTCCCCCCCACCAAAAAGCCTAATAAATTGAACTTAACACACACCCATTTGATTAACTAAATAAAGTTTTATACCTTAAACTCATAGTACGTCTCACAACCACAGATTAAAGTGATAGACATATATATTATGTAATAAACAGAAGTATAGTAAAGTACTGATATCATTAACTTATACTTAGTTATGATGATGGGGGTGCGATAAAGTTGGGAACCGAGAGGTAGTCCACGTGGCCATGTCTAAGATTTTTAAGTGAAAGGACAATTATTTGACTCAAAGGGGCACGCTAGTGGTAGAGAGAAAGGGAAGATGAAAATGGTGGAATATATATGTACATTATTTTTGACTGTTTTTGTGTGTGTGTGTGTGTGTTTGTGTATGTGAGGTTAGCCAATGTCACTTTCTACAAAAAGGAGAAACACCTTCTTCTTTTTTTCTTTTATTTTTTTTTTTTCTCTCTCTCTCATCTTCACCCTTATGTGTCCATCAATCAAATTCGCCATAGGAGGAGAAGAGAATGTTGTCGTTGTTATTGCCTTTCCCTCCATGCGTGCTTATCTCTTTCTTTTCTCCTTTCTTTCTCTTTCATTGACAAGAAATTAAAAGAAAGTAAATATTCTTTTTCGGTTTCTAAGTTTGAAGTTTAGTTTCTATTTGAGTATCTTAGTTTCGATATATATATATATATATATATATATACACACACACACGTTAGTTTTAGTTATTACATTTTGAGTTTTGTTTCAGTTCAATCATTGTCGATTTCATAATGTTTCAAGTTTGTACTCTTGAGATAGATTTTAGTTTTGTTTCAATTTGATCGCTAAGTTTCAAGATTTGTACTTTTTGCACTAATTTTTTTTAGATACTTTTTTTTAAACAAAATAAAATACTAAAGATCGGATCAATTATAGACATATACCTAAATATCTCAACTAAGTTGATACATCTATAACGTCCTCTCATCATGCCATTATGTTAAAAGAGACTCATTGATTACTCTTTCTGTTTTTGGTGTTAATGTCTATTACTTAATTTAAAAATTATAATAAATTTAATTTTTTATATTTTTCATTGTTATTAATTAAAAATATTTTTTTTTAAAAAAAAAAGAACAAACTATTTACCCTTCATATAAAAAACCACGAGAAGATCACAAATTTTAATTTTCTTTAATTAAAATTTTAGTTTTTAATAATTTTAAAATTTTAAATTAATTAATAGAAGATCAAATACTAAAAATAAATAAATCAATATTAAATGCACTAGAAATTTAGTTTAAAAAAACAACTCAAATCTCAAATATAAAATTGTAGCTAATTTAATCTAGCAACCAATTTTCTAAACAAAATACATACTATTTTGATGGACCAAAATAAACTACATTAACACGCTGTTGTGTCCTCGTTAAAAAGAATTTTTAATATGAAAAAACATTTATACTACGATGATACATAGAAATTTTCTCCACCCTCACTATATATCCCATTTCGAAAAGAGATTCATAAAAGTGTAGCATTTTGAAATTTAAAAGGCCAAACAAAACAATAGTGACCAAACAGATATTTTGTTATATAAATATAAACATAAAAACAGTCTCTTTGTACTTTGATCACTGTTCATACAAAGACCTTCTGAAACCCTAGCCAATCACCAACTACCATAACCACACAAAACCATCTAAAAAAATGGCAATATTCCTATCATCAATCAAAACCCCCTATTCTCTCTGTCTCTCTCTCTCTCTCTCTTTTCTTTTCCATTTCCTCTTTTTAATTCCATGGCTTCCTCTAAAACTAAAAGAAAATAACAATAATCTTTCTTTTCCATTTTTACATGCCGTCCTCTCCTCTTTCCCAAAACCCACTTATTTTTCATTTCATTTTATTTTTATTTTTCTGTTTGTGTGTACTAATAAGCTAGAGATGAAATTGACTGCTTTGTACTGTCATAATTATAAAAGGACCACCCAAGATAATGCAAAGCTAGCTGTTTTTTATGTTGTTGTGTTCTTTTTGTAAGGGTTACTTTCTTAAAGGATAAACTGCTTAAAAAGATAAGGGTGGGAAGAGCTGCATAATGTACAAATTTGGTGTGACAGTGGGCTCATTTTAATTACATCAAGGTATCAAATTCATGCACATACATATCAGATGTAACCCCTAGAAATTAAAATCTAATATCATTACATTTTATGTACTTTCTTTACCCCCCCTCTTTAGTTCTCAGCTTTTTAATGTGTAAGCAATTATATACTTTTTTTTTTCTCTGTTCAAACCCATGATAAGTTTTTTGTTGCCTATGATCGATTATATTGTTGGTTTGTATATCGTGTAGTACTATATAACATGGCCAATTTCAAAATTTGTAATCATCATTGATTCTTAGCTATAAGGAATAATATGGTAAACACACTATTGTATTCAATTTCTTTAAGAATCTTGTGTGTGTGTGGGTGTTACTCTTGACCATCTTATATATGTAATATTCTTGGCAGAATGTGAAAGTACTATGGTAGTCCAATCATTTTTACCTTTTAATGACTATATCAATGTGTTTGAGGCTATGTCAAAAATATATGTCTGATGCGATTGGGGATTATATTAGGAGGTGACTCAATGTATCTCAACTAGATTGATATATCCATAATATCCTCGATTGTGATCCAGTATAGGTTTGTTAATAATAAAGCTTTAAAAAAAAAAAATAGTTTGCTGGGATCATCTTAAAAAATGGAAATCGTGTATATATATATATATATATATATATATATATATATATATATATATATATATATATATATATATATATATATATATATATATATGTATGTATATGAAATATAAACATCAAACTACAAACATTAGGACAGATAATTCAAAAGAGAAAAGAAAGAGCTAGGTATATCTCAAGTAGGTTGACATATCTATAGCACTTTCATCACACCTCGATTCCAAGTGAAGAAGGCTTCGAAAAGTCAAAAAGTCATCCAATTTAACTATCACATTTTTTTTTCCTGAAAAGTTAGACAAATTAAAGTAGTAAAAATCTAACCAATGATCAAAGTTGGTATTGTCACTATTTACAATCCATTAGCTATTTTGAGTATCCAAAATTGAAAATTGTAAATAGTGTACCATACAAATTGTTAATGGTTTGTTTTGGTAACTCATTTGTTTATTTAAAAAAAAAACAGACATTCGATAACTATTTCAATTTTTTTTTCTTAAACCAAAAAAATAACTATTTTTAAAAATAAATTTAATTGGCCCATGCAGGTCTCGAACCTGCGACCTTCGCGTTATTAGCACGACGCTCTAACCAACTGAGCTAATAGGCCATTTGTTGTAAGTTACAAAACTTATCTTAAATTAGTGATTATTTATTTTTAACTCATGATAAAAAGAAAACATCGTTTAGAAACATTGGATATATTGTGAAAAAATTTTATTTAGTTCACAAATTTATGGTTTAATGAAAGTTAATATATTATATAATATAAAAGGATATATAATAATAAAAGATAAACATGTGTCTTCTTAAACTAAAAATTACTCAATAAAATTACAATCTCAATAGTTATAATCTCCAATCATATCTGATTTATATATATATTCCACCAACCCAAATAATATCGTTCACTCTCTCCCAAACTTCACTTAGCTTGAAAATTTGTGAAAACCTAAAAGGAAGAAATAGAACACAACTTTTTGATTTTCATAAATTGAATTTATAATTTGAATTGAAATTGAAAATTTATAAGATCTTTATCACTTAAAGTATTGTGTGTGTGTGTGTTTCTTTTTTATTTTGAGTATATAATTGATACAATTAATTATTTTGTGAAAGCAAAATACAAGATGGTATGATTTTATAGAAGTTTGTGTATGAATTTAGAGTAAATTGACCTTTTTGTATGCCTAAAAAAATATCACACGAATTCTTAATGAATAAGACAGGTATTAATGAATAGTCGGTATCTTTTGACTTTCTTCGAATAATATTTTCTGTCAAAGAATATTGAAATATCCTATTCTCATCACATTAAAAAGATAAGAAAATTTCATGTGACAAATTATAGTTAAACAATTTAATATGATTTGAAAATAGATGCAATAACTACATAAAATACTCGAATATTTTTCTTTTTCATTTTAACATGGTGATAGAACTAAAATAAGTACAAACTTGAACAAAAGCAAAATGCTTCAAATATTTAGTTTTATAACAAGGGGTGCAACACAAGGACTTCTTAAGTGGTCGTGTAATTTAGTACTATACTCTTATCTAAGCATACTTATTTAATATTAAAAATCGGAATCTTACGATTTTTAAGAAGGGATAATCCTTTAAAAAAAAGAGTATCGAAACTAAATTTAATTAAACAAACATAAACGTACAAACCGAAATAATAGTTTAACCTAAAAATTTGCCAAATAATAGTAGTAATCAGACTGATCAAATTATTAACCGATATAGGACATAACAAAAGAATAGGTAAAATATAGCAATTTTCAGTTCCATCCCACGTAGTCTATCGTCCATGGTTTCGTAATACTCCTAATTTTAAAAATGTTAGTAAACCCTTATTTATTATATGGTTTTTTTTATGTATATTTTTTTTTTTTTGAAAAATACACAATCCAACTAAAACAACCCTCAACCCCTAGATTGACCACACCCATGGTTTTCTTTTTTTTTTTTTTCCAACTCCAAACTATTCAATTGGGGTTCTCATGTGACAATGTCTACTTTATAAGTATCAATTGACCTTTCTTTCTTTCTTTCTACTGTGCTCTCTTCACATCTATTTCTTATATTACTATACTCAGTGCCCATTGCCATTAATTTCCCATTGCTTCAACTTTCTATATCTTTCAAGATTTATTTATTTATTTATTTATTTTGGCTTCATTATATATTACTAGACTTTTGGCTTTGATGATATGTCACTGTCACCCTATATATGTTTAAGGGGACAGTTTTTCAATTGTTTATATCTATTTTATTTTACTTCTCTTTTTTTTTATTAATTCTTTTTGGTTGGGGAGGAGGGAGAGGGGGGGGGGGGGTCGTTTTGGTGTTGAAAAGACATGAAATTTTCCACAAATGATGTGTATATATAATATTTATATTATATTTCATTTTAGTATAATCCAAACTTTATGGAAAAAGGACAATTATATTAGATTATCTTTTACTAATCACTTGGAAAATATGAAAGGAAAACCATGAAAAAGAAAAGAAAGATAGGTTTAAGTTGCCTTTATTGTCTGTTCATTGAATATGATTTCAATGAATGAGCTCTCTCTACCAAAGCTCATTTCTTTTCCTTCTTTTTTGTCAGTATAGTTTGCCTTTTACCTTTTATTTAAAAAAAAAAATCACTTCCTGGAAATATATATATATATATATATGAAAGTAAACTTATTCACTTTACTTCTAATTTAATGTAAAACAAACTTGAGTTAATTACCTGATCCATATTATTCTAATTGCTTTTTTTAAAATGGAGTGATGATAATCTTCATGTTATGTCTAAAAGTTAAATTGTTTTAATGTGAAATAATTGGAATTGAAGTTAATTTTGGAAGAAATTAAAATGGAAAGAAGAAAAGTTACCTGATTCTGATGTGTTTTACTTTACACGTGCGAAAGATGAGTCAAAGTATAAGGGGATGCCCTTAGCTAGGGGCCTGGGTGGGTTTTTTATATGTCCATCTAATAATGGTTTTCTTCAACAGTACAATCTGTCGTTGAGGGGAAAAAACACATGAAAAAGAATTCATATTCACTATTTTATTATCCTGGCTTTATCTTATCATAGAATACTCCTTCTAATTTTTTTAGGTTTTAATAGATTTGCTAACATTGACGATTATATATGTTTATATATTGACATAATGATAAAGACAAATATGTGAACCTCTAGATCGAGAGAAAGCAGTCGATATAATCAACTATTTATAAATATTAATTTACTAAAGGAAAAGCGATCATTAATTTCATGAGGAAGAGATTGATGTTCGTCGTAGAGTTTCAATATTATGAACATTATTTATATAAAATTATTGTTATTATTTGGAATGGCAACTGAGAAGTGTGTTTAAACCTGTGAAAAAGTCTATGGATCAAATGAAGGAAGAATATTGCATTGATGATTGTTTGAACTATAAACTCAAGAGTTTTAGTCTTCAGAGCTAAACATAATTGAAATATGTGTTTGAGAGTAATTGGATGGTTCTAAGAATTAAAGCTTAATTGAACTCTTTTTTATGTTAAAGTAAATTGATTAAGATATAATTAAAATATATGTATGTACGTATATATATGAAACTATATATTTTTTTAAAAAAATAAGAATGAACTCATTGAAAAGGAGGCTGATGTATCGCATTTCAGAGAGCTAAAATTTAATGCTAAGTGGCTTTTTCTCAACTCGGTACTATAGCATTCATCCATACCACAAAAGAAGAATATCATTACCTGGAATAATGAAGTACAAGATAGCAGCAAGAGCAGAAGGCTCACAAAAAGCAAGAAAGATCAATTACAGCATAAACCAAAGAGAGGAAAAAAGATGAGGACGATCTGCAACATTAAAAGAAAATTGGAAAAATTGATATATATGGTGTCACCCTCTTTATTGAGAGGTGAAAGGAGAGAACTCAGAGAAAAGCTTTCCAAATAGCGCCAAGAATTTGACGTTGTTAAGACATATTTTAAAAGATGAGTGGAAGCTTTGTCTTCATCTTTGAAGATTAAGAACATAGATGATATTGTTTCTTACGATTATTCTTTTCAGAAAGCATGTGTGAAGCAATATGAGCAGGATGTTTCATAATTCTCACTTAGTAAAAGGACAGGTAATCGCATATATCTCAACTGAGCACATATCAAAATCTAGAGATGCATACATACATGATCTACGTCATAGATAGTTATAGCACACCAACTTGGGTTTGATTAGAATCAATTAGAAAATTCGGATTAATAACTCTTTTAAGTCACATTGAGACACTTTTTGTGCATTGTGATCTATATAAAGACCTTACATTTCTTTTGTTGATATCCATATCAGAGGAATTGAAGGAGACACATTTAAGCAATCTAAACTGAGAAGGTAGTAAATGTTTTTCACAATTACCATTCTTTCCCTTTTCTTTTTGAAAGGCATATCATGAGAAACATATAATAAGAAAATATGATCACTAAGAGAAGTTACAAAAAGTGTCAACAATTAGTCAATAACCTAATACTGTTTTTTGCGTCGGAAAGATTAAATTTAAGTGTTGATAGAGCTGACGTTCATTGACCATTCATCCAGAAAACCAACCGAAGTTTGCGTTTGGGCCTTTCCGTTTTGGGCCCAAACAAGAGCGTGGAGGCAAACGATCTAAAATCCCTTTTGAATAAAATTTAAATTATTTTACTAAAAGCTTTTAGCTCTATTTGTGGAGAGATTTAACATTTTCACCATCATTTCAATTTTAAGAGATTGAATGAATTTTGATTTTGGTTTGGTGGATTTCCATTCATTATTAAAGGTAATTTACGTGTTATCCTTTCAAAGATTTTGTTTATTTACTTTCGTATCTCTTAAGTATATCTATTAAATATACAAATAGCATATATGTCATGTGTTTAAATATAACTATAAAAACACTATAAGTCTTGAACAAATGTTCGTCTTGCACTCACTTCAAAATTTCTGATCGATTTCCATTCGTTTTATAGGACAATTTTTAAGTTTTAGAAAAAAAAAGTTGAGAAAAGTAGAGTTGATGTCATTTGGTATTGTCATTATTATATTTGAAAAAAAAAAAGATAAGAGGTGAAAAAATAAAGTAAAATAATAGTATTAATTTTAAATATAACAAAATAAACCAAAATTCAATAACCAATGGTAGATAAATTGTAGTTCTTGTTCATTTAAAATAATTTTTCACAATAACAATCTCACTCAAAAAATAATAAAATTTAGACAATTGTATGATTTTTTTAAGGTGTAAAAAACCCTATAAAATACAAAAAAGAATGATTTAATTTTATTATTCTCACTCTTTTTTTTTTAATTCGAGTTCAAATGGAGAAATTCAAATTTTTAACTGATAAAAAGGCAAACGTTTGAACCTCAAATAGGCTTAAAAGATTGTCTTCAGCTTGAATTTAACTAAATTTCATTTAATCATTCCAATGATTCTTAAACAAACGTCATAACTATACCTCAACCATTCCCTCATCATATCAATTATAGTCCCAATTATAACATAAAGTCTTTTTTTGGTAATGAAGACAAAGTCTCGTCCTCAATGTGGAGATACTGTAATCAGAAACCTCTTCATATATAAAAGATTACATTAAAATGTACACATTGGTGTAGAGATATATAGAGTGGAAAAAAGAGAGAACAAAACACAAAGAAAAGAATGAACAAAAATAGTTGAATGGGGGATTCCAAAACTCATTACAAAATAAAAATAATAAATGCTTCAATCATGCCAACAAAGAAGCATAGCAACACATCTACCAAATATATACAGCCTACCTTTTCCTTCTTGTACAAACCCAGTAGCTCCTTTACATGAAGATTTTGTTTTAGAATTCTCTATTGTAGAACCACTTCTAATCTTCATATCTTCTTCAATTCCCTTCTTTGTGGGCCTCGTCATAATCTCAATCCTTCTTTAAGATGACTCAAATTCATTTTCGTTGGAACAAAAATCTCTAAGAAAGTGATGGAAAAGTGCAGGAAAAAACTTCTTTTTTGAATGTTCTTAAAGGGAAAGAATGGATGAGATCAGCTTATACTTGTTTACTTGGACCAACCCCAAGATCCAAAAATCATAGGCCATAACTTATCAAAGCTTCAAATAAAAAAAAGGGTCCCACCTTAAAAATAAAAAAATAACAATCCACCAGACAATAAAATAATCTAAACTTTGATTAATCAGTGAGCTTTTGGTCCCATCAAAGTTTTAAAAAAAACTCAATCACAGAGAAAGTTCCTCAGCTTTTTCTTCCTTTTTTTTCTCTAGTCAGGTAGGTGAGGAAGCCAAAATATTCCCAATACAGATTCCACAGGGAAAAAGGAAGAACCCAAATTAACAAAGGAAAGAGTGGAGGGGGGGGGGGCCCAGATTATTGGGTCAATTGACTTAAAAGGGAAAAGCCATATTAAAGACATTGTACACGTGAAATTCAAAACATACACGTGAAGTTCACGCGGGTGGGCATGGGAAATGTCTAACAAGGAGGACAACCTTAGTTTTAGATGTATGGTTGTAGAAACTCTAAACTTCCTAGATCATGTTAAATTAAATGTCACTATTTTTCTGTAGGTCCATCATATACTACTGAAGTGAAATTTCTGCCTCATATTGCACTCCAATATGAGGCGTTAAAGTAAATCATCTTTCCAAAACCCAATTGCCTGCTTTGTACATTTTAAGTCCCATCTTGAAATATCTAAAAGTGGAGTCAGCAGAATTAAAAGGAGTGGTGGACTACTTTTCTTCACTTCTCTTTTGTGTTTATGTGTTCGTTGATGAGTCAATCAGATAAGAAATGTAAGCAAAATTCCAATTTTAGTTCATGTGTTGCTGATGAAGTGGCAAAAAACGAGTGGAGAGGAGAGGAGTTTCGTACCTGACATGAATTGAAAGGGAAAATGTGAAACGAGGCAAGCCCGCCAGAGGGGTTTGCTCATCCAGCTCATTCCTGGTAAGATAAAGAAAAATAATGAATCTTTTACTAAATACAGAAACTTTAGGATAAAGTTGAAAACATAAATCAAAATTGTACAGTTTCATTTGGCTTTTGAGGGGTTCTCATCCAACCATTGCAAGATTTAAAATCCTATCATCAGATAAGAAAGTGTGGCTGAACTACAAAAGCTTGTCATTACCCTGAACACCCCCTTCTCTGATATTTCCTGGTCCATATTTGGAAGCTAAGCTTTTGGTCCACATACAAAAAAGACTTATCAGAACTTGAAGTTGAAGGAAGCATAATTGGTTGCTACAACATTGATGCTCATCATACTTTCTGTCCTAATGAGAAACATACTCCGATTCCCTTCCACATGAAGGGAAAAGTTAGTGAAAAATTAGGTGGTTAAAATGACTCCACGTTTACATCTTGGGCAGAAGAAACTTGTTCCTTCACATCCCACAAATTGCATTACGCTCTGTTACTTTCCTATCTTCTTGTTCTGTTCAAAATAGTAGGAACACTTTTAGCTGAAATCCATTTCTACGATTGTCCTTGTTTGGACTCGGACACTTTTTTTTTTTTTTTTTTCTATGAAGAACAAGTACAATGCTCCAACTTTCTGTCGTTTGGTTTTTCTTTGGCATGCAATATTACAACAAGAGTACTGAGGCTTATTCAAGAACTGTATATACATCTTGAAATGGCAGTTATGGACATTATGCTATTTTAGGATGTCACCTGGACCATGGATATTTAAGGCACCCCCAACTACAAACTCCTCATTCTTTTGTGTACACTCCAAGTCCAGCCACAACGGGATAACAAAAAGTAGAGTGGTTACCTATCACTAAAGTGGCTAATGTTTCCGAAGGGAATTAAGGATTTCTATTTTAATAACAGGTCATAAGAAAGATAAATGGACTAACATATGTAAATAGGAGACAACAATTTAAATCTTTACCAAGTTTGCAATTGTTCAGAAAAAGGAAGATAGATTACTCATTAAGTTGATAATCAATAAATTTTGGGCTGAGGTTCTTTTTATCACTAAATTCAGAAACCAAACCTGTTTCTGAATGATTCTTCAGGACACCAAAAAATGATAGTTAATCCATACTACCTACTAAGGCACCCAAAAAGAAGAAGAAGAAGAAGAAGAAGAAGAAGAAGAAGAAGAAGAAGAAGAAGAAGAAGAAGAAGAAACCGTTTTATGTTTTTATGTTTGTAGTCTTCCAATTTTCCAATAAAAAGAAGAAGTATAGAACGCAAAAATTATATTTGTTCTAGGTCACTGCCACACCCGTTAGGTATGTTTTCCCTCAACATTCTAAAAGAAACTTCTGCATCAAATTAATTTAGAAATATTTAAATGTGAGGTCAAGAATTAAGGTAATGCAAACTTCCGAAAAAATATGAGTGCTTTTGAAACAAAATATAAAGTACAAAGATATTTTTTCATAATTTTACCCATAATGTATGTATGTTTACATATCGCTCACCTCAACCTCGGATTTTCTCTAGAAAAAACACAAAAATGTGGCTTGAACAAAAACAAATCGACCTCAAAATTAAATAGTGAATCAATCCCTTCACCATTGTTTGAACATAGAGAACTATATCCAAACTCAAAAACACTTCAAAGCTTTTGTTAAAGCTGCCAACAGCGGTTTGTTCCCAATAACAATCTAGAATATCCTTATCTAGTTGAATTACTATATTTTTCAAAACTAGAAACTAGGAAAACTTCTGGCTCAAACCCTCAAAAACGGAAAAAGGAAATTTAATTTAGACGAAAAAATAACTGCTCGAGACAAATGATCTTTGTAGTTTTCATTTCAGATTCTAGAAACCTTTAGTTCCTGGTTCTTACAAATCCAGGTACCATGGGTCCTCTAATATTCAAGATGTGTAGGATAAGAGAACAAAGTTTTACATCGAATAGAGAAAGAAAAGATTGATCTATTATCTAAGTGAAGATAATTATCTTCAATTATGCAAGTTCTATTGAGCGACTCCAAAAAAAGGATTAGAAGGATTATGTTTAAAACAGAAAATATCATATAAGTGGTACAGATATATAAAGGACAATGCCCTCAAACACATGCACTCTATCATCGTAACGACACAAATCATATCATTATACACTTTTACCCGTTTCTCCAATCTCACTTAAATTCCTATCATGTTAATCTCTTCACCCTCCCTCTACAAGAAAATAAAAGATTCCCCCTCTTTTAGAATACCATGTCATCAATCTGTTGATGATGGGAGACAGTATTCAGAAATAGAACTGAAAAGTGATTGATTTTATCGTACAATTTTGACCCAAGAAAACAAAAATCAAGGACTAAACAGAATCCCACAGGCCAAACTATTTTTTACTCTGGTTTCACAGTTAATGGATTGAGAAAAGGAAAATGCGTTGGTGCCAATAGAAGTGAAAGTAAATTCAAGAGAACCATCATGGTAAACCAATAGCATAAATGGTAGTTTAAAAATAAAAATGTCCAAACAAAAGGAGTTCAACGCAAGAAATGAACAAAAGTTATCACATCAACCACAACACGACAACTAAGACCACACCATACCAATCAACTAGAACTCATAATATCATTCAACCAAGTTGGAAAGAAGAGGAGAAATTTCGAACACTTGCCATTTTACATACCACATAAACAAAAAAAGTTGAGAACGCAATCATTCCATAGTTAAAAGGACAATGGCCAACTACCTCGTGTCATATATTCTTGTAAAGCATCTGCCAGTCTTGCTCCATATTAAACAACCAATATTGCTTCCCCAGAAACTCAGATAAGTCCTTATTTCAGCTTGATTTAAAAAATAAATAAACAAGTCCCTTGAATCAGCCGCATTAACAATAAGTTATAGGAGTATAAGGAGTTGGAAAGAATATTCAGATTGATGCAATAGAAATAGAAAATAAAATGCAAAAGAGGCTGAATCGGAAACGGTAAATGTTCAAACATCCATCTCATACTTTAATGTATGCTAGGATACCACCTACCAAAGAACACATTCAAGAACACAGAAGATCTCAAATACACTGAAATGTGAAAACATAAACTTTTCATATATATAAATATAACGACTTTCATTGAAGAAAGAAATGAAAAGAACGCGCAAACATTAAAAAATAACCCAAGCCCACGAGATAAAGAAGGAACTTACATTACAAACTTCAACTATGTGAAATCAAGTCTATAGAATAGTTACAAGAGATTTCCGAAATTAAAACAAGAGAAGAAAAACATGGAAATGAACAAGAGACCATCCCTAAACACCCTACCATCCCGCTTACTAGCAAAACTTACAAGATAACACTATCCTGCAAGGCAAAAGACCAGTCTTCCCCCAAAAAGCAAATTGAGGAGAATACTTGACATCTTTATGACAAACGGCTATCATGCGGTTCGTGCCAAACGTCTTCAAAAAGAAATCCCAGACGACACTCACTAAGTCACATCGCCAAAAAATAGGTTCAGATCTTCCTCCACCTTTTCAACAAAGAATACAACGAAGAAGCCCAACAAGCAAAGGCAACTTCCTAACAAGCCTGTCCAGCATGTTTGCATAATTGTAAATAACTTGTCAAACAAAGAATCTCACTGCTCTAGAAATCTTAATCCCCCGAAGTATCGAAAAGATCAAATCACCTAAGGGGAAAGGACCAACTAAACAATGAAAGAAAGACTTGCACAATAACTGTTTCAGAGGATCAGGACTCCAAAATTTAACATCCATTTTCCCCAACCTAAAGGGTGATCCTCGGGTAAAGAAAGAAAAGCAGCCATGTCCATTGCTTTCTAATTGGAAAGAGGGCTATAGAATCCCAACGAAAAGAAACAAGAGCTCCCCCACACCAAAAAATTGACAACAAAATAATTGTTGAGAGACAAGTGATACAATCGAGGATACATAACAAAAAGAGATCTCACCCACTCAATGATCTTCCCAAAGCATCTCGTGGAAATATTTAAAGCTACAATATAATACGAAGAGTAGCAAGGTAATCACTAGCTTTTCAAGAGAACTAGTTCTCCCAAATTCTTAGAAGAAAAAAAATTCAATAAAATTTTTCGCACATCTGACCTCAGTCTCATCAACGGTTTATAACCAAAAACTCTTGCCAACTTTTTACCTAATTACGAATATATCCCACTATCTAATTACTAATTACTAATATATCCCTTCTAATAGAAATATTGTACTGATATTCTATAAGTAATCCTACCATTTCTATTACCCCATTATGCATCGCATTCCATGAATTTCATGAAACTTTCAATTAAACTTTCTATAACACCACAGTGTACAATGCATTCCATCAAACTCCCAATGAAACTTCCAACCCCAAACTTCCCCGTTATACATATGTCGAGCAAATCTTGAATATTTTCTGATTGAGAAGTTTGTGTATATCTTCTCCCAATTTTCTTTAAAGTAAGATAAAATCAGGTTGATCTAAAATAATAATAAAAATTAGAAAAATTAAAATAATAATAGCAATTAGAGGGAAAAAAAAAAAAGACCTCACGTGAGTTATGAAACGTGACGTCCAATTAGACAAGAAAATGGACTGAACTTGTAAACTAGCTTGTTGCCTTTGCAATAGTTGGAATCCAAGACCGAAACTCTCATCGAAACTCCGAAAGTCGGCAAGACTACAGTAAATTTAGCAAGATAGAGAAAATAGACACACACCATTGTCGCTCCGCCAAAACGCCGAATTAGTACAATCCTCGATTAAATTTGCTTCTCTCGCCTGATCTTTTGCCGATTTCTTCGTCGTTGACCTACCAAAATATCTACGCGTACCATCTTATGGATTAAAATCAATAGAGCAAACGGAAGATTTCTCCTCAAAAGGCAAAATAGCATTCACACTTTACAATGGCGAGTTTATACCTGGTTGGAACATTGGTGTGTACTCCTCCTCCAAGACGCGAACTCAAGCCCCTTAAAACCTGGAAATCGAAACCTAACCTTCTTATGATTTTCATACATTACGAGGAACTCTAATGCATTATAGAAGAAACGATCTCAATTCTCGCATACAAGAGAAATAACACGCTATATGGCATATAAATGCCTTCAATTCCCAACTCCCACTAATATATATCAACAATTCCTACATATTTAAATTTACAGGCTACAAATCTCACCAATGTCTGTTTTTCTTTAAGCACAAAGAATTCAAGAACATCATAGAGTTCAGATAAGATCACCGAAATTCGTTCCCTACGATATTTTTTTTTTAATGGGACTATAATTAAATCCATGACGTGGTGACACTTAACTGAAAATATACAACTATATTCCGAACTCAAGAGATATTAGAGACATTTACACGACCCGCAACTACAGAAAATCATCTTTTATCTTTTTCCCTGTTGCCATATGCTGGAACCTAGGAAAAGTGGGTTCTTCTTTGTCTGTAGGGCTAGCCATCCAGCGTCTCCTTTCGTTTCAATTTTGGTACTTTTGATACCTTCTGCTGTGAAAGCTTCGGTTTCCGTTTTGATCCAGGCTCATCGACCAGAAGTAGCCGAGACATCACATAAGACAAAAGCTCCTCCCGGTGTGAGAAAGTGAAGTCCAGATGCGCGTATTCAAATTCATTGAATGATACATCAACTCCAGCATCCTTCATCATACTGTAGTACCTTTTCACCATGGTTGGTCTAATTACCTGGTCCTTCCGTCCTGCAACTAAATCTACAGGGATATCTATAAGACCGAAGTATTCGCCCAAGTCCAATGGTTCTGGTGATCCGTAGGCTTCCATGTTCAGGGATGGATTTCCATAATCGAACATTCTAAATTTCTTAGCATGCTTCATCTGAGCAAGATGAAGACCCACTCGAAATGAAACTCCAGGCATATCATTCATATTATAGTGCGGGGTACCCAGTACTCCAACCCAATTTGAACTGTCACCACCTAAAAAGTAACTCACCACGGTTTGAACCAAACCTCCAACAGCAGGATAGTGCTGAAAGTCGCGAGCCAATTTGTTGAGAAGCATACGGCAAAATCTTGTTGGTATGTACAACCCAGGCACAAATGGAGCTAAAATTGGAGCCAGCAGGAGCAAGAGATTCTCAATCACGGTGAATATGAATGGGGCATCGTCGTGGAAACCAGCAGGAGATAGTAAAACCAATCTAGATAATCTATGTGGTTTCTCTTCAATCCTCCGTGTTATAACATACATCAACATACCAGCCCCTCCCATGCTGTGGCATAGTGCACAAAGCTTGAATGGCTGATCATTGTCGGTTTCTTTCACAATTTCAGGTTGGCTGAGCTTCAATTCAGAAGTTTTCACTTCATAGATTTTCTCAATCATCGCTGGAATATCCTCCATGGCATGTTCATTTATAGAATATTTCCAGTACCTGGATAGTTCACAAAATCAGTCAGTCAAATGAAATCCCAGTAGCACATTAGAGAGCATAAAGCCTTCACGTTATTATGCCTAGGTTAGAGAATAGTGTTAAATGAACGGAATATACATGTAAAATTGAAGAATGCAGATACTTACTGTCTTGAAGATATATTCTTATCAATATGTTCTCTAGAGACCAGCCCACGGAAATTGCCGAGAAAAACATCATACCCTGCAATAGTTTAAAAGTAAATTATTTATTATCTTGAATTCCTAACAAATTATAACAAAAAAGGAAAGGGGTGGATAAGGCAAAGCCAACTTTGTCAATACAAAAGTCAAAAGGCTTGAACCGCTGAAGCAAACATGAATTACCTTGGTCGAAAGCTGCAAAGGCTGGAGAACCAACAACCCCATTGGACACCCAACTAATCAGACAAAAGAATTAGCACAATTAGAGAACGTACAATGTGTTTACCCATCCAACCTAAACATTACAAAATTGATGACCGCAACCTAATTTTTATCTGTGTCTGTGTTTGTGTGTGGGTGTAGGTGTACTTGGTGAGCGAGGGAATTGTTCAGAATTTAACATAACTCGTGCAAAATAACACAATCTGTGTCCTTATGCTTGAGATGTTATTTTGTGTTATCCGACTTCAAATTTTTTATTTTTGAGGATGTCATGGACCCTAACAAAAGCAGTATAAAGTCATAATTTCCCCATCTTATCCAACATCACAAGTATAAACAAAAGTACCCTGAAACTTAACAGGAAAGAAATGGGAGACGAAGCCTCACCCCATTGAAGAATCAAATATTCCATGCTGCAGATAAAGAACTTTACGTGCATCACGCCTGTAAACCACAGTGTAAGTGTTAACCACATAAGCTTGGATAAAAATTGAAATAGGCCAGAACAAATTAACTAGCACGTACCTGGGAATTCTTTCCAGGAGAAGAACATATCCATCATTAGTCACAACACGAATAGCTTCATATGGATACCTGAGATAGGAAGGAAGACAGAAGAAAAATATGAGAAACCAAAACAGCTCCAGGCCAATCCCGACATCTGGAACTAAATTGAGAAGTTACCAATTATCTTACCCAAGCTCCGTTATAACATCTTGGCATGTTCTGGCATCCGTATTCAAAGACTGATGAAAAGTGTAACTCCTTTCGCTAGGCGCAGAATCATCATCCCCGAGTGTAGCAGTGGGCACGGTAACATCTGCATCATGATAGCTCTCGCAACTGTCCCGAGGAAAAAGCCATCTGAACGAAGTTCTAAGGGCATCCAATGGCGAGAGGATAAAATGTGCAGCCTTATGGACTATTTCAAAGACAGATTCAATAAAGATTTCACTCGCAAGATGAAGATCCTAAATCAAAAAGTAAAGGCAGAGAAATTAATAAATAGAGATCAGGCCAATTGGAGCATATCTAAATGTATCAGCACAAAACTTTTTTAGTATTAAGTGAAATCACTCTACAAGTAGATATAAGGGAAAAACCTCAATAACTCCACGTCTCCTGTCAGTGGTGTGAACAACGTGGTCCTTATGGCTATGTATTCTTCTAATCGAGGGCCAAGGACTTCCAGGGGTGGTTGTGGACCCAGACCATTTAATAAAAAAGAAGTGAAAAATTCTCAATGGAATCCCAAAAAGGAACCTTGCCGGTAAGAGGATCCAAAAAATGATGCTTCTGATCCTTTCTGTCCAGTGCCAAACATTCTTAGCATGAAAACCAGCCCTGGACCTGGAGCCTCGTGAACCCTGAGATGATGGTGTTGCAGGATATTCATTTCCAAAACCATCTTCCTCCCCAGAGGAATAATCTAAGCTTGAATCATCAGAGTCCACAGAAAGCTCATGAATGAACTGGTTGAAAGAGGACACGCCACTATTTATCCCAGGAAAAAATAGATATGTCAACTACTCATTTAGCAAAACAGCATAAAAACTATATGTGATGCATGTCCTCTATATCTACGGAAATTCAAACTACCAGAGGGAGGGATAAAATAAAAGAAACACCCATTCCATTCAAAGAAGTGAACTTAAATTATGGAAAATGAAAATTACAGTATGGGAATTTCCACACTTCGTGTCAGGAGAAAAAGGCACTTGTATAACCTTAAGGAGTCCTACCTCTGTGTTTTTTTTTTTTTTTTTTTTTTTGTGTGTGTTTGGTTTTAATACAACTAAGTTCACAATCGTTTAAGTGATTTTGTCAACTCTCAAAGCTACCTGGTTGTACGGAGAACATAGCCATGACTGTAGGAAGGGTCTTTCCAGGGTGCCAGGCGACCAGCAAACAATCATGCTGGAAGGGGAAGGGAGAGGCCAATGTTTGCGTAGCAAACAGGTGAATGCGGTACGGCAAATCCTCTTTATTGCCTTTGTCTCTTAACAGATCGTTCTTCAGAGAATAATGAATTGTGAAGGACAACATTTCTATCTCACTATAACAATGTGCAATTGCGGATTCATGTAATTCACATACTATTCCAAACTTCATGCTCCAACATTGTCTTTAACGCACTTGATTTCATACAAATAAGAAAAACAAATTTCAATCTCTTGTCTTGCATCTATAGTGACTTGAAGGGTTTTCCCATCCTCAAGATTCATAAGTCTATATTCGTCCTACATCCTACAAATCTATTCCAGCATTAAAGGTATTTTCTAAAGAGCTAAAAAATATAACATAAATAAAAGTAAGTCAACTGCAATACCATACAAGTCCTCCTGGATTAGGAATGTTTTTTTCTAATATAGTAGGAACGAATAAACAACAGAAAACCCTCCCGTCTCATCTATACCATGAATGTAAAAGTTCAAATTAATGTCACAGGGGTCAGGTCAATAGACATACTTCTCCATCCAACGAGGAAAACGAGGCCCTCGAAACGTTGGTCTGAGCTCCCAGCCATTAACACCTTCGAGTACAGAACCTTTCCCTGGTAAAAGAGTCAGCAGAAGCGCAGATAATCCGTTGATCAACCTCACAACATTATTCAAAGACTCATACGTAAATGTCTTCACCGACCTGCACTAAAAATATATACACGAAGGAAAGAAGTTACTTCTACAATGAGATAAGCTCAACTAGTAAGAAACCCAATCTTACGAGGAAATCAATGTAGACATACAAAAAGAAATTCTAAGACGCAAGTTAAAAAAGCACCTACAAATTAAAAATGGCAACAAAAAAAGATAAAAGGAAGCTTAAGCAATAAAAAACAGCAACCATTTCTCCATTGAAACAAAAATACAGAGAGAGAGAGAGAGAGAGAGAGAGAGCAAAGAACTAAATCAGATAAAAGAAAAAAGAAAAACAACTCGATCAAATAAAAACCGAAAAAATTCCTCAAGTGAAACAGCACCGATTTCAAAAAACTATTGCAACATTCAAAAGAGGTAAAGGCATCCATATCGAAATCCAACACCAGTTCTATTGTACGTGGCTTATAACTTGCACTAATTAATTTTCCAAAATTTCCTTCCTCTCGCATAACAATGAGATGAGAGATACGATTGTTTTAGAAATTTAAACAAATCTTCCACCGCGAAATCAGCTTAGAGAAAACAACACATATCATGAACCGCCAACAACAAAAATTCCCGCAAAAAATAATAAAATCGAATCCGAAAACAAAATCGATCAAAAACTGGAAAAGGAAAGAAAGATGAGAACTCACTCTTTGGTAACAGCAAGCACATCGTCAACAACTCGTTGAATCATTTATTAAGGTACTTCAATCTCTTTCCGATCCGAAAAAAATTACGGAATCGGAAAAAGAGAGAGATTAAACAAAATCCAAACCTAATTAGAGGCGGAAATTCAGGCAAGGAATCGGAGAAAGAAGCGGAAAACCTGAAGAACAAAATTAGGAAATAGCAAAGAGGACAAATCAAAGGGGGAATTGAATATACTGAAAGAGAAAAACAACGGCGATTCTTGACGTAAAATGGAAGTCGGTTATTTGTTTGCTTTAGGCCGGTGGTGACTGTGGCAGTCAGGTAATGGCTCGCGCGTGAGCTTTCTCATAATGGGAAACAAGCAACGTGTCCCACCCATTTCGGATTTGGATGACACGTATTTATGACGTGGAGTATCTCCCTTCGCTTTTTAACACACGTGCTTACGGCTTAATCTTGACCGTTTATTCTGGTGGGATCACTTCGCGTTTGTAAGGCGCAGATGCGGTTGGGGCGACTTAGACGACCCGTTCCTGGCTGAAAATACTTTAGAAAATTGGAAGCTGACACTAAAATTCATTATCAATAGAAGGGGAAATTATTAAAACCACGAGACTCGTGAAAATATTAAAACTATATACCATAAATTAAATCATTATTTATGTCTATAAATGTTTTAGCTTATTATAATCTATTGAAAAATATAATTAAAGTATTTGTATAAAACAATTCCGAAAATGTAAAAAATACCCATCACAGTTAAAATTATAAAACTGTTTTTTAAGATTATTTGGGTTTAGATTTGGATAAGATGGTTTAGCTAGTTTAGATTTGGATCCTTTAGAATTTGTCATCGTGTACCGATATCCAACTTTTTAAAGGTCTTTTATATTTGGCATTTTGAACCAAATAAGATTTAAAAAAAGGCTAATATTTAAAAAAAAAGCCAGTATTTTTTATTTTGTTACGTTGTCTTAAATATTTGAGTATTTTGTTATATTTATGACCTTTACAAAAATAAACTTCAATAGAATGTTTAATTTCATAAATAAATGTATATTTACAAAAAAAATATCGTAATTGAAAAAAAATGCTAAAAATGTTTTAGAAAATATAGCAAAAAAGATTTAGATTCAATGACTAGTGACCGATAAAAGTTTAGGTATGTCTAATGATATATATCATTTACAAAATCTAAAACTTTATTATATTTTATAAATATTTTGACTTATTCCACTATGTTTGAAAATGTCTATTCTCTAATGTTCATCACACAAGAATGTTGACAATATTGTCAAGTAAAATTTCATACTATGTTCTCAAATTTTTTATAACTTTTAATTCTACTTATTGTATATTAAAATTAGTCAATTAGATCAAGAAAATTGTTAAATTTCAATCAGATTAAAGAAAAATAATATGCATTGAGATGATTTTCAGAATCAATTTGAACATAGTAGGATCAAATACATTAATTAATGATAATTTTTTTTTATATTAGTGTTTAATTTACGAAAGTAAATTGTGTTGAATAGGATGTAATTAAATTTTGTATAGAGTAGTTGACTAATTTTTCATGTGATTTAATTGTCTTGAGAACTCCTTTTCGTGTTGGTAATTATTGATTACAATTTTGTTTTAATATATAAAGACATTATTAGTATTGAAGAGAGAAGCAACGTTAAGTTTGATCATAGGGATGGACCAAATATTATTTATAACAAAGTGTATTTTTTTCAAAATAGGTTCTTAATTAGTCTTAAAGAATTTGAAATATTTGTATGGTCTAAAATCATTCAAAGAGTTATGTAAGATATAGTGTTTAAATTTATTTTTCCCAAAGGTTAGGCAAAGAGTGGTAATGAAATGTAATATAAAATTTGTAGAAAGAAACATTTTGGGCATCCATTACATAATAACCCCCAATTCTGTTACAGTAAATATTATTTATCGTTTTAAATTAATTACAGTCAACACTACTTCAAAACTCTAATTTATTATAAAATTTATATTTGTTGCAGGTTTTACTATCTTACTTTTGTCATATTTTTATTATTTGTTAGAGTGTTTACTATTTTTTCTCAAACTAGGGAGACGTTAGGGGCAAGTGATGAGTTATTATAATTATCTTGGATTATTATAATTAGGTTATAATAGTTGTATGGGTATAAATTATTTTAGTTCGTGTTATAGTATGTATTTGAGATGTAAACTCTTTTAGTTTTAGAACAAAATAGTAAACACTATAGTAAATAATCAAAAAAAATTATGAATGTAAAATAGTAAAAATCGTACAAGATAATAAATACCAACAAACGAAAATCTAGAACTTTCAAACAGTATTTACACTAGTAAAAGCTAGTTATTATAGTTGTAAATAGTTCTTGTCACGTAAAAACCTCCCTTTAAATTGTTTACACCTAAAACACATATTATTATAATTCAAACTAAAATATTTTATATTTAAACACAAATTATTGTAACCTAGGATTATAGTAACAACTTCTCGTCCCAAACATCCTAAAAGTCTAACTTACAAACATTTACTATATATTTTTTCTTTAAGACAAACATTTAATGGTTGTCATGTATTTAATAATGTTTGATTGGGAACACAATTTTCATGTTAGTTTAACCATTATAAAGCGAGAGATCAAACTATCGATATTTAAAATAATAAAAAATGACATATCCAATCTTCTAACATATTTCCTTATTGGCTTAGTGCTGAAATAAATTATATAAAAGCACAATGGCGTCTTTTCAACAAAAAATTGACAAATAGGAAAAAAAAAAACGTTTTCTTGCAAACTTTGCTCATTTGAATATAATTAAAGTGGTGACTATGGTTAAAAAAATAAACATGGCCATTGTGAAGTTATGAATCAATGAATTTGGAGACTTTGTCCAAGTTTGTTGACTTTGTTGTTATTATTGCAAAAGAGAGATTTCAAAAGCATTTACCTAATGTTTTTAAAAGTCTTAAATTTTTAATTAATAGAAACTTTGGTATTATTAACTTTTTTTTTCTTTTAAATTAGTAAGCTAAAAATGATGGTTGGGCCTAAGCCCATAAACAAAGTTCAAAACCTACTTAATATAGTTAGAGGTAATTATAATAAGTAACAATTTTTAGAATAATCATTGAGTATGTAGCAATATTTTAAAAAAATTACAAATATAGCAAAATCTATCAGCGATAGACTTTTATCGTTGATAGACTCTTATGGTTTATCACTGATAGACCAACATTTACTACATGGTCTATTAGTGAAGACTCTTATCATTGATAAATTTTGACAGATTTTGCTATATTTACAATTTTTTTAAAATATTGCTATATACTTAATTATTTTGAATATAATTGTTAAATTTGCAACTATCCCATAACTTTGTCACGGTAAAAAAATTTAGAAGAGTCAAGAGGTTATAAATAACAAAAAGGCCTATGGATTGTATAACCTTATATTCATGAATGCAACTGTTGGATGTGGGTAACTATGTTGTACTAATGCTTCTATTTGTCGATAGCAACTTATATTAGTAAATTTTTTAATACCATTAATTTAAAGTTTGTCCTTCCTTTCATTATTTCTCTTCTGACATTTTTTTTTCTCTAAATGATCGTGTAGGCAAATCTAAATGATGGTGTACCAAAGAATCTTGAAAAAAATCGATTAGTCAAATATCGTGTACCAAATACATTACACGTTGTTGACGGGGCAGTATTTTCTGTTGCTGATGGGAAAAAAAAACCGTTTAACCAAATATCGTGTATCAAATATATGGTGCGTTGTTGACAGGGGCAATATTTTCTAGTTTAAGTTTTTTTCGATTTCGAAATAGTTTTAATGATGTAAATATTTGACTTAAAAGATTAGTTAAATTAAGCCTTTTAAATAAATTTAAAATATACGACTATTTTCTATAATTTACATTAAAATCCAGGGTTCACCGGGAGAAGTTTGAAACGACGTCGTATAAGATGTATGGCTGAGACGAGTGGCTAATTACAGGGCTTAAAAGATCGCGAGAATGGGACCCGCGACGAGTACCATTTAGCTAAGAGCCAACCCACGCGTCAGCAACTAAGCCACTCAGTCGAAGCTCCTTTTACATTTTCTCTGTGAACCACTGAACCTTGCTCTTGCTGCACCAAATCACTCTTCATCCTTCAACACTTCTTCAAGCACGCCGAGAGAAGAGGGCGAGAGAGGCCATGGAAGCTGCAATTTGCGGTCGAGTACCTCTTTCACCCAACCAATTCTTCACCTCAACCAAGCCAGGTATTCAAACTTCTTTCAATTTCCTCCTCTTTTAACTCCTTCTTCCTTAATCAATTTGTCTCTACTTCTTTTGGGTGTGTGTGCTATGTTCTTAATCCAAATTCAGATGAAGGATTTTGAGAAATTTCGGTTTTGTTGATGAATATTTGCGTAATTCATGGGTTTGTGGAGATTGAAGGTTTTGGCTCCTTAGAATGATTAGAATTAATGTTATTTACCGGGAAAATCTGCGTGTAGAATGATTACTTTCCTGTTTGTATGAATTTTATTTTTGTCGTTGAGGGGAATAAAGTGTTGCATTATGAGGGGAGAACTACAAATGGAGTCTAATTGGTGTTTAGAAGATCTGAAGCTTTTTATTTGTCTGTGTCTGTATTTTACGCTGCAGTAGTTTAAAGCTTTCGTGGTTGTTTAGTAAAATATTGTTTGTGTGGGTGGAAGTATGGATATATTTAAATATATTGTAATTCAAACATGTGCGAGAGCAGGAGCTGGTATTTTCAAATCGTTTAGTGACATTTTTATTAGATAATATGAAGTTCAATTTCAAAACCGATTTGGGATAAAAAGAGCTGCTTATCTATTATTTGAGATTGTGAGGTTTTTTATTTCGATGCAGGTTCCTTAGCATGTCCCCCAAGCTAATGCCTCTTTTGGTTCTCCATTCTAGAATCATTTTTTTAACAAAATATTTATTTGGGCTTTATGGGTTATGTTAACATATTAGATAATATGAAGTTTATCTTAAAACCAATAGGCAATGAGAGGTTAGAGGAGTAGCTCATCTGTCTTGTTACGACTGTGAGACGGTCGATCTTCTAATTTGCTAGTTTCAATATATGTGGGGATTCTCAACAATTTTATCTCGAATATTGTATTTCGAGAAGTAAAACCTAAAAGGTGAATTATGATAAAGCTTTTCAATTGGAACTTTGAGTAGAAAGACTAGCGTCTTTAAAAAAAACTGTTTACTTTTTGCATCAATAGAAAGCTTGCAACAAAATTAATCATAAAAAACTATCAACATTCGAAGAAGGGTAACATTCTCCCATGTCGTTCACACCAAAGGTTAAAAAATCTTCCCTGTTGACAGCAAGCTATAATGATATCTTCACACCATGGGAAGGATGACCCAAAAAATGGAGGCAAGAATGTCATAGATGTTGCTAGACATAATCATTGACCAACCAAAAGCATTCAACATTAGTATCCAATATCAAGAGGCAAAAGAGAAACGTAGCATAAAGATGGCATAGATGTTAAGGAAACACACCAAAAAGCAAAGAGGCAAACGTGGAACGTTCTCTTTTGAAGGCCATCAGTAGCTCCCAAAAAAAGATTTAAATTCCCTTCGGATAAGCTTCCTTCCAAATCAACGAATAAAGATTTTTTGGAGATGAGTCCTTAGCTTGGATAGAATCTTTCATTAATAAACGTACATGAAAGCTTTAGAGGGATCAAGAGATCAAATCCACGAATTGTTGACATTCCTGTTACTCTTTGGCTTGTTCTGGTGGCAAAGAGTTGGGATGTTTGGTGATATTCACCAACTTTTTACTTCAAGTCTGCAGGCAAATAATTTAATATCAATCAAACCCATGTTGCATCTAAGACCTAGGAAAGTAAAATGCATTAAATGCTTATTTAAATTCAACTGGTTAAGACATATACTCTTGACTTAGAGGTTAAAGGGTCAAAGTCTCTGACCCTACTTATTGTTGACTAGTTGGTGAATCATGCAAATGGATAACCATAAAAGAGGTTCATTGTTAGAACTAAATTTGCAAGGATCTTAGATCCTATTTATATACTCTTCAAAACACCTTTAAATTTGTAATTTGAGATAAATATCAATGGCCTATTCTAAACATTAATATTCATAATCATGTTACGTGGTTTTACCTGCAAAATTGTGGAGGCTGTTCATTTTATTATTCATTGGAACTTGCATGACATCTTCATACAATTTTACCCATTTATAATTGCTACTTGTGTCATAGGGGATAAATACTATTTTCATAAACAATGTAGAAACCGGAGTGCCTTAATGATGATATCAGTTGCTGAGCTTGGAAAAGGTGGGGGGTTGTTGGAAAAACCAACAATTGAGAAGACAACTCCGGGCCGTGAATCTGAGTTTGATGTTAGGTACAAAACACTTCTCCTTTGAATGTTTGTCACGTCTAAGCAACTAAAGATCTGTATGCATTAGAGAAGGTCTCAACTTCCAAAATTATTTTGATCTTCAGAAAATCAAGGAAAACTTCTCCGCCTTATCGAGTGTTGCTACATAATGACAATTTCAACAAGCGGGAATACGTTGTTCAAGTTCTGATGAAGGTGATTCCGGGAATGACCCTTGACAATGCAGTCAACATAATGCAGGAAGCCCATTACAATGGGATGGCGGTGGTAATTATCTGCGCTCAAGTAGACGCAGAAGATCACTGCATGCAGCTTAGAGGCAATGGCCTTCTCAGTTCAATCGAGCCTGCAAGCGATGGTTGTTGAATAAGAAACATAGATTGTGTAATGTACTCTTTTTCCCCCCTTAGTTATCAGCCATATTAAAATTGCATGTCCTCAACTGCTACAATGTTGCAAGTTGCACCTATGTACATAAATAGAGATACTTTATAAACAAACAAACTTCAATTGATGAATACAATTATCACTCTAGTTATGTTATGAGTTGTGTACACAAACACATCTTCCTTTCATTAAACTTTTTCTTTACTCGACTTCCATGTGGCTTTTTGTGCTCTTATGGATGCAATGCATAGAGTGGGATCTTACTTTTACTTGGTAGGACTTAGTTTGAGTAAATATTCGCAAGTTCTTCCTTCGGTCCCACTCTCATGCATACCTTGAGAAGATTCCTAAGAATGTTCTCTCTGTTGCTTGATTTCTTGATATAGATTGAGACGTCTGTTGCTTTAACTCTATATTTACAGATTTTCCAGTTCCAGTCCTCCCAGTTATGGGAAGTAGTTCAGAACAGCTGGAGTTTCCAGTTTGTAGAAATCACCTTGTTTTCACATAAACTACTTTTGAAAGGTTTGAATACTATTTGAGCAAGCTTAGTAGATGAAGACATCAATTATGAACTCTTGTGCATGATTAAGAGGTTGCATTCTTCACCATTTTCTTGAGACTATAACAGTGCTTTCCATCTTTTACGAAGCTTTTCAATACACCTATGAATTTAATGAGATAAAATCATACGAATAGATTGAGAAATTTATTTTCTAGAGTGGCGCAGGGCTGAAAGAGAGATGAATGGGCTACACTAACTCTTGCAGGACTCAACATGGACTGCCCTTGAATTACTGCAACAGCTGCAGGTAGGTCCAATATCCAACCTATACTACTATTATTTCTTTCCTTATTTATGATAGCATGACAAATTAACTTCGAAAAATGTTGAGCAATATCATAGACTTTTCTATCATATAATTGAAGTAGGTGAACTAAGGTACCGAAGTATCTCCATTGTATTTATCATTCTTTTTAAAAGAATCCGTTATTAAGTATGGTGGGTGAATATTAATAACTTTCAACAAACTATGCACACTTTTAAACTTCTTAAACTTTATTAATAAAAAAATTGCTCAAAAGGATATGTACTCTTGATTTTGGTTCATTTTGATTTCTGTATTTCATAATGTTTATTTTTGTCCTTATACAACATTTTGCATTTTGGTCACTGTACCTTGAAAAAGTAAACATGTTAGTCTTGAGTTGAGAGTATACAGACTAAAATAACACATAAATATATAAAACGCTATAATTAAACTAAACAAATTTATCTAACTAAACCTCAAAATTGTTCCTTCCGAAAAAATGCATCTCTCTCTTAACTTACATGTTGAGAAAAATACTTTAGGGGATGTTTGATCCACTTGACTTCATAAAATCAATACTAAGATTTCATATTAGCGAGAAACTCTAAACAACTTCAAACACACTTCACTTTCTTTTTCTTAGAAAGAAAACACAAATATTTTGAACTTGTAAAAATAACAAAAAAAAAATTATGATAACAGAGATTCATGTCACTACATTTTCTAAACTACAATAGAAAATTTAAAAAGTCGATAGACAACCATTTGATATGTATGATATATTTAATTACTTATCATATTTGCAATATGTAAATAAGAGGCGCTATAAATTGATTTTTTGAAAAAAAAAATTGTCACAGTTTTCCTTATTGTTATTTATTTTTGCCCTCGTGATCGAAAGGTAAGTCCATGACTCTACTAGAGTAGGTGACATTTATTATTGACTGCATATATCACGTCTATAATTTATATTTATATTTTTTCTTCTCTTCTTTTTTTTTTTTCAGAAAAGAAAAAAGAAATTATTTATGTATTTTTCACTTCGAAAACGACATTTTTCAAAAACTAAATCTGTTGCGATCTCAAATTTTTGAAAATTTTATAAATAAAAGAAAATATAAAATTTTGAATAATTTTCTATACAGATAATGCCAACTAGGGAGCAGTGCCTTTGCCTCCAACCCCAAACCAAACTCAACCATCTTCTTCCCAATTAATAAAAACCTCACTTCCTTTTTAAAACCCCCATCTCTCAAACTCTACTTTCTCACTTCAAACTTTTTCTCCCTAACAATGGCGACTTCAAATCTCCTCTCCCTCTTCCTCTTCTTTTTCTCTCTCTTCCCCTTCGCTCTCTCCCGCTCCTCTTCACATCTTTCTCCTCACTCCTCTGCTTCTCTCGACGTTTCGGCTTCTCTCCAACAAGCCAACCAGGTCCTCAAATTCGACCCCACGGCTTCCATTTCCTTCCAACAGCAGGTTCGTCTTGTTCCTTCCAACTCTTCCTTCTCCTTCTCTCTTCAACTTCACCCTCGCGATTCTCTTCACAATGCCGGACATAAGGACTACAAGAGCCTCGTTCTTTCCCGCCTCTCCCGAGATTCCTCTAGAGTTAAATCGATCTACGATAGGCTTGAATTTGCTCTCAGTGAATTGAAGAGGTCGGATCTTGAGCCGTTGAAAACAGAGATTCTGCCGGAGGATCTGAGTACTCCGATTGTCTCTGGTACCAGTCAAGGAAGCGGGGAGTATTTCTCCCGCTTAGGTGTTGGACAACCGGCTAAGCCATTTTATATGGTTCTTGATACTGGTAGTGATATTAATTGGCTTCAATGTCAGCCTTGTACGGATTGTTATCAGCAAACTGACCCGATTTTTGACCCCAGAAGTTCGTCTTCTTTCGCTTCACTTCCTTGTGAATCTCAGCAATGTCAAGCTCTTGAAACGTCTGGTTGTCGTGCTTCGAAGTGTCTTTACCAGGTCTCGTATGGCGATGGTTCGTTCACCGTCGGCGAATTCGTTACTGAAACGCTGACGTTTGGTAACTCCGGGATGATTAAAAATGTTGCTGTCGGTTGCGGCCATGACAACGAAGGATTGTTCGTTGGATCGGCTGGATTGCTCGGACTCGGCGGAGGATCATTATCCCTAACTTCTCAGATGAAAGCGTCGTCGTTTTCATACTGTCTCGTCGACCGTGACTCTAGTTCGTCTTCAGATCTCGAGTTCAATTCCGCTGCACCTACTGACTCGGTGAATGCTCCTTTACTCAAAAGCGGAAGAGTCGATACATTCTATTACGTCGGACTCACCGGAATGAGCGTCGGCGGTCAGTTACTCTCAATTCCTCCTAATCTCTTCCAAATGGACGATTCCGGTTACGGCGGCATCATCGTCGATTCAGGAACTGCGATAACTCGGCTACAGACTCAAGCCTACAACACTCTCCGTGACGCCTTCGTGAGTCGCACACCGTACTTGAAGAAGACAAACGGATTCGCATTATTCGACACATGTTACGATCTGTCGTCACAGTCTCGAGTCACCATCCCGACGGTGTCGTTTGAATTTGCCGGCGGGAAGTCTCTGCAGCTGCCGCCGAAGAACTACCTCATCCCGGTGGATTCCGTTGGAACATTCTGCTTCGCGTTCGCTCCAACGACGTCGTCTTTGTCCATCATAGGGAACGTACAGCAACAAGGGACACGTGTCCACTACGATTTGGCAAACTCGGTCGTAGGCTTTTCACCCCACAAATGTTAGAAATTCGAAAATTTATAAATTAGGGTTTTCTTTTCTCTCTTCTTTTTTGGGGGTGTGGGAAATTACGAAATTAGGGTTGTGATGAATTGAAATTATAAATTAATTTGGGTTTGTTTAAGGTGGGGCAGGTGGATATGGATAAGTAAATGGGGCCATGGAAAAATCAATTGGAGAAAGGTTTGGCCATGTGCTCTTCATAAATCAATCATAATTGTACTCTCAAGGTTCTGTTGAGTGGCATGTATAGTAACCAGAGTACAAAATTGTGGGCAACTTTCAATTCCTAATTAGTTGTTAAAAGGTATCAATTACCATCTTATATATATAAATCTATGTTGATTACTGTGTTTATAAGATACGTGAGCTAGAATTACTGTTTTATCGATTAATCTTCATATGATTTAATTGAAGAGTGGTGAATTAGAAGGGTTGTTATCTCGAGGATTTGACATGGAAAAAGGGATGAGGTATGATTTGTTTATTTAATAGATTATAACTTTTATGTTGTGTTTTGTGGTATTTTGATGTTTTCGTGTACCAAAGTTCTTGTGATTGACTAATGATTTTTAAATAAGTTGTCGTACTTCGTGTTTGACTTTTTGTTTTTTTGAAACAAATCTTTGTTGTTTCAAACTAGGGATGTTTGAGCTAGATTGTTGGTAAAGTTTTGATTATGTTTTTATTTTATATTTGTTACTATAGTATTTTCATACATGAAACATTGTATATTTAATAAAACTTTGTTAGGTCATTGTGGTAGGTCAAACAGGAGACATTCTTTCAATACTCTAACACTAGCAGGTACTCTCTCTAAACTTACGCTATAAATTTTCTTTTATAAATAAATTTGTCATACAAGTGAACCTTGACCGATAATTAACAATAATAGTATTCGTAGTTAAAAAGAGAAAAAACAAAAAAGAAACTATTATGTTCTCGAATAGCGAGATAAACTTATTTAAAAAAAACAACGTATCAAAAATAACTAAATGACCAAATTTGTAAAGTAATCAATATACTAAATTTAAATTATACGGAAGAAAAGAATTAGTAAAAGTATGTTTCTGGGGTTAGAAGAAGAGATATATATTTATGGATTGAAAAAAAACAAAAGAAGAAATTGAAGAAGAAAAGATGAAAACAAAGAAGAAAAACCTAAGGGGGGAGCTTAGGAGAATGGAAAGTGAGGGATCCACACTTTCACTTTGAATTGGAGTGGAAGACAGCCATAATAAATGAATAATTAAATGCTAAAATGTTAGGGATGACTTAGAAAGGTAAAAAAGTGGTAGGGTGCAACAAGGACCACGATAGTGTTTTTTTGTGGACGAATTAATGACTACCGATTTCAAATCGGGTGTGGGGCCACGTGGCGTGATTGTCGGTGAGGTCTAACTCAACCCTAAATAAAACTTTATTTATTGACTCATTTTTCTTCTTCAATAGATGGTTAGTAATTAACTTAGTAATGTAAATTCATTTACTTTCACTACTCCTACTCTCATTCAATTATTTAAACTTTGTTTTGATGCAAAATTCACAAGAAAATTATATATATATATATATATATATATATATATATATATATATATATATATATATATATATATATATATATAGTTTACGAGTTTTCTTCTCTAAATACAAATTAGAGATAGAAGATGAATAGATGTGTCAATTAACCTAAGAAAAGTCGAGAATTATCGTAACTACATATAGGAAAAAAGTTTAATTAAGTTGAGGCTAATGAAAATTATAGATATATAGAAAAATTACTATAAATTGAAAAAACGGTAAAAATAAATATTTATAAAACACCGTAAAACTTTAGATTTTGTCAATGGCAGATATCGATGAAAATTGGACACCGATCAATGACTATCGATATCTTCGAAGTTGTTAGGTTTGTTAAATATTTTGGTTCATTTTGTTATATTTGAAAATATTTTAGGTATATATTTTCAATTTTTTATAAAAAATAAAAAGTAAAAGATTTAAAAATAAAAGTAATGTCGACTAATATTTGAAATAGTGGCGCACTAGTGGAGGGAATTTTTGGAAGAAGTGTGTATATAAGTAATAATAATGATTCATAATGAACTAGAAATCTTATAATTAAACCATACTTTGGATTCAAATTATTCCATCTCCAAGTAGTATTAAAAAAATATATTAGTATTATATAAAATTATAGATATATTTTCACAATCTATAAAGGAGATTGTATTTGTAAAGACTATTCTTTGAAGAAAAAAACCAACAAAGAAAAAAGAACTAACTTAATGGACCAAATTTTAATATTTATTGGAAAAATACCTAAACAAATTCGCAAACTAAAATGAAACATAACTTAATAACTAATGGAACAAAATTATATTATAATCTTAAAATTGCTATTAAATAAGTTAAAAGGAACTTCTTAACTTTTGGAAAGACATTTTACACATCACTAGTTTGCAACATATAGAAAACAAGTTCTAAAATAAGCATGTGGATGTCAATTCTTCATTTTAATTCTAAAAAAGAAAAGAAATTGAGAGAGGCTATAATTGATTTATTCCAAAAAGTAAAACAAAATTGCATGGGATAACATCGTCATGTGGGGAAGAAAACCAAATATTCTTTGCAAAACAAGAAATTAGATAATAATGGTAAGTTATTAACTTAGATTGGATTGATTTGATTAAAGTATAGGGCACATGCCAAATTTTATTATGAATAAGAACAAATACAAGTTGCAGTTTGGAAAAGGACAACAATGGGGGCGGTGGTTCATGTGAATGTTTGAAAAGAAAATGACATTCCCCAATTTTTTTTCCTTTTCTAATTTTTATATTTATTAATATCTATCATTGATAAAATATAAAATTTTGATATATTTTATAAATTTTTCAAACCGTTTTTTCGTTTATAATAACTTTTCTTTTTTCTTAACCCTTCGTATAATTCTTTTTGATATTTTTCTTTTACATGTTTATTTTATTATCAAAATTGTTGGTAAAATTAGAATGTCTTGAATAATCAAATACTATATTAATTTCTTTATCGCTTTAAATTTTATTATCCTATATTTTGTAATATTACACTTGCTTATAAACTTTTGAAATATAAGGCATAAAAGGACATTGTTAAAATTCTTCGAAAGACTTAGAATATAACTTAAAAGAGTCTTTGTGTTATGTATAAGAACAATGTTCATGTTCAATTATATAAACACACCTATAGATTAGGGTAGGTTTTTCAGTTATATCACTATATTGGACCTTTTATTTTCACTTCTAAATTTATATTTGTTATTAATTTACCTTATGTCAACTTTTTTTTTTTTTGTTGTTGAAATAAGAAAGAGAAATATTGTATGAATAAGACTTCAACAATAGTAAATTATACATGTGAAAATGGTATAAGTCTCAATTATGCCAATAGACTTTACTAGAGTAAAATGAGTCATTCCCCATGTAATTCTACTTATATTTCTACCCATGCTATATCTCTCTTACTTCATATCGATAGAAAAGTCAATGAAATAGTTGTTTAAGAAGTCAATCTAAAATTTAACAAACATAAAGTTTTTAAATGGTCAAAAGAAAAATTAAAACCTACCACGCTCTAAACTTCAAAACTTCAAAGCCATTTGATATAACTTAAGTAAAAATATTAGAAAAAATTAACATATTACTCCATGAAATAAATAATAAATCAATAACACGTCATATTATGTATGGAAGTCGTAAGCACTTTTTTCTTTACAACAAAAGGTGGAAAAGCTATATCTCTCTGTCAATGAATTTTACTCATTTTAATCCAATTTTTTGAAAAACAAAAACATAGATATGGATGGGATTGAGAGAGAACTCATATTTTGAAAATTCACACATTTTTAACCTTACAAGATAATAGAAAGAGAGAAAAGATCAATCATAAATGAGAAAGTAGGAAAGGATGAATTAGCATTGAAAAAATAGTACCAGAAATTTGTGATAGAAATAAAAGAGTAGAGCATTGAAGTTGGAAATTAATTTTGCATTTATGAAATCAATTGAAAAGATATTTTATATAAAAAAAGGAGAAGGAAGGAAGGAAGGCATGCAAACTAAGAGCTACCCAAATGTCTAAAATTTGGGGATGGAGAGGTTCGTACTGATTTTACATTCAATTCTCCCTTCTTCTTTAATCACATTCCAAAAGAAAAGAAGTATTATACTTTATTAAAATTTTAACCATTAATATTAGTAGACTTAAAATTGATATCGGAAACTTTACTTTACGCATTTTTAGAAGTGGTGACAAAAATAAATGAAGTCTAGAGTGAAAAGTTAAAATTGCGCCACCTAAAAACAAGACTGAAAATTAAAGTTTCATAAAGGTTAGTTTTCCAAGGTTGCATACGTCATATAATTGCCTACCTGATTTAATCTACAATGTCAAATTTATGACCATCTGCCCCATTTGATTTTTGATACATCTTGTCAGTTCTAAACTAATTTGATTTTTTATTGTAGGCTTTGTCAGCTTTGGTCAATTTTGTTCATGTGTCAAAATATCTATTTGGATATATTCTTTTTACTCTTTAAGAAAATGGTATCAAATTCACGGATTGAGGGCTTAAAGTCAAACATGAACCTACTCACACTCACATTTACCAACATGCATGATTAAACATCTTTTCCTATTCTATCTCCAACCTTTGAAATAATAATCATTTACATCACCTATTTAAGAGTAACGACTATAAATTTTGGATGACTGGGTTTTACTTAAAAGGACTAGTTTAGTTATCCAAAAATGATCTTAAGTTAAAACAACTACTCAAAAAAACAATCTTCAAAATAAATAAAAACGCACAGACTGACTGACAAAATCTCTCAAATATAGTGTAAAAAATTTACTATTTACAATTCTAGAATCTATTTATTTAGATTAACTAGAAAAAGAAAGGAATTGTTTTTCAAGAAAATTGTTTCTATTTAAATAGTTTTAAAAAGTTATTTTGAGATGTTTGAGACCAAAATTATCTAAAACCATAATAACCATTTCATTAACACGATAGATACTATTTTTATACTCTCAAAATAAAATAGATTACACCTTCAACACATACTGTTTTAATCCAAATTAAAACAATCATATTTCACACACAAATTATTAGAACACAACCATAACTTATGACTTTTATAACCAACTTCGTGCCCTAAACGTTCCCTTGAATTTTTTTCAAAAGACCTCATTTTTTTAAAATCAAACAATATCTTGAAAACCGACAACTCTTTTAAACAAAGATTTGAACTGAAAAGTATTTTGGAAAAAAAATGCTGCACATTTAGAAGATCTACCTTTAGCCAAATTAAGACACAAAATAATAAAAACCAACTAAAGACAACTAACATGAAACATTTGTTTATATCATATGCCAAAAGGCTATAAATTTAAATCATCGACTCCAAATCCTAAACCCCACGTGCTATTGAATTGTAGAAAATGGTTAGTAGGAAATTATTACGTTTTAAAACCCATCACCAACATTTTAAAGTTTTGTGGGATTCACCTACTTGGAAGCACTCCATATGAGGCAAGTAAGTCCATAGGGAAGCTATTCAACAGAAACCTGAAAAACACAGGCGAACATGAAGAAGAGAATGTGAATGAGATCAATTGTTAAATTGGAGAAGATAACATGGCCAGCCAACCATCGAAATGCATATAGAAGAAGATGACAAGACGGGCAAAGAAAGAGACACCATTGGTCCATTGGTGATTGCTAAGATGAGATAATTAAAGCGATAAAAGTTAGGTAGAGGTAGCTCTGCCTTTTATCAATTCATGTCCTTGCTCAACTTTTATCGGTTGGTTTTCTGCATGGTGGGGGAGGTTTTTAGCTTTATTGATATCTTCAAAGATCACAACTTTATGTCTAAGAGATCTCAATCCAAAAGGAAGAAAACAGAGAAAAACAATGTGATTACCATAGATGGGGTTCAAAATCCGACACTGATTGTTTTTGTTGCTGCAATACGCTTTTCACCCACGGAAGTTGGTAGTTGAAACTGTAGCGAAGTCAGCCAGTGTATAAAGCAGTTTGATACATACAATAAATAGAATGGAGTCCTTTTAGAGTCTATAAAAATGTTTAAATATTGAATGTTTTCAACTTATTTGTTCCAGAGGCTTGTTGGTATTGACAAATGTTGCGCTTTTGTTGAACCCCTCAAGCAAAAGAATCCGTATTGCGTCAGCGCCAACTTGCAATGTAAAGTTCAACTGAAAAGAGATGATTCCACTTGGATGGTTAAAACTAAACTCAGTTCGATTATCAACAAGCTTCATTTAGTGGAAATATGATGCCATTTTACACACCTCTTCTCGTTCTTGTTTGTTGAAGGGGCGAAGAACAAAATTCGCTGCATCCATTTTCCCGGGAGGTCTTCCTATACCTAGAATATTTTCACCCATTTAACAGCTGATATTATATAGAAGCAGTGTGGAGGTGTTAGCAGAGCCCTAAGACACGTACCAATTCTTAATCGAGGGAAATCACGACTGCCTTTGAAATGATCAATAATACTCCTCATTCTGGCACGGACACAAAAGTAATTAAAGTTTATACTTCTTAATGATTATTTTATTTACAAACTTGATCATACAATCAAAACCAGTAATCCTAGATCCTTGAACTGAGTTTTCTTGGATCAGGCGCACACATGGCACCTTTTAATCTTTTGGCAACTTTCACATTTACTTATCAAGTCAACTCAATTAAATTTTATTTCTTCCTCTTAAAAGCTGCAAAGATTCAAAAGCAAAAGTCTATCTTCAGATTTGAAGAAAGTATGATTCTTTATAGAACAAAAACTTTTGCGGTCAAAACTATTTGAGTAAATATTTTATTTGAAGAAAGTGTACTTTTCCTTGTATGGACAAAATTCTGTAAAAAACACAACCTTTCAACCAAAAATTCATTGAAATGGAATATGCTTCTTTTTTTCCGGAATGGAAAACACATGCACGGCCTCTACTGCCTCGCAGAATAAAAAATAAAAAATACAAGTCAGAATTATTCAGATACAGAGCATAGACTCAGGTTGGCCAAAACGCCCACAGAAAGCTACTATCATCATGTAGTAAATCAAGCTTCCTCCACTCTCACACTTTATGTAGAAGCTCACTCGTTAACTAAATGAATGTAACTTCTGTTAATATATATACAACAAGGCAGAGGATCTGAAACATAACTCTGAAGAAATTATATGAAAATCCACCGCTGTACTTTCTACCTAGTATTATTAAGGGTATTGAAAAATAGATGCCACAAAACTCAGAAGGCAGACACCAAAACTGTGGATTAAAATGAATTATATTTTCTGCAGAGAGATAGAGAGGGAATTACCCATTATGCCCTCCATGGCCACCCTTCGGCAGCATCCGCAACTTGGCAAAAGGCAAATCCAAGTCATCAAAAATCTGTTGTATGGATCGCAATTCATGGATTAGATGTGATAGGGGGAAAATTGAATCATACAGATCCCAACCCCACAGCCCAAAAGTAGATATCACTCGTCAAGAATACTGATAGTCGTACGTGGGGAATAAAATATTTACCACAAGTACTTGCTTCAATGGAATCTTATAGTACGAAACAATAGCACCAACCTGCGATCAAAGGTTAAATGCATAGCATAATAAATCAATCATTGAGACCGAAGGATAAACCTAATAACTAAAATGGATGAGATCCTCGAGAAAGCTTACTTACTGACTCACCACTTGCATTCATGAAAGTTTGTGGCTTAGCTAGCATTACCGGAACATCCCCGATGAAACCTGAAATAAAAGTAAACATAAAAGCTCTTCACTATTTTAATAATCTACGACTGGAAAATAATAAGATCCCAAATACTTTGTCCTGGACAATAACTCATTTTTTGGGGGAAAGAAACATTGGATTATTTCTATATATTTTAATTGCATTATAATAAAATTCTGGTAAAACAAACTCCAACAAGTGAATCGTGCTTTATCTTTCTTAACAAGAAACAAACTAACGGATAGATGCAAAAAGAAGATATATATTTGAGGATACAAACCCCCAAATGGAGAGAAAAGAAACGAGGTGCCCAATGAAAAAATAAGACGACAAAATTTCAAAGAGCCTGAAAAGAAAATAAGTATCCGAAAGAACAAAAGAACACCAGCTTGAAAGAACAAAGACAACAAAAGAGACAGAAACTTTTAGGCTTCTTGAAGACCAAAGCACTGAGGACTCCAAGAGATCTTCAATCAACAAAAGCTAAAAGCAAAGCATTGATTGAAAACACCACAAACCACGGAGCCTTCAAACAAAAAAGGAAAAACCAGCTGGATCTTAGTGAAACATGCTCATTAAGGATTGAGAATGCAGCAATCGAATTAAAATTTCAATGGAAGTCTAATTACAGACAATCTAATTGTTATTTTATCAAATTATAGTTCATGACCAGACTATCTCGTCCCAAATATAATCTTCAAAGAGGAAAGGTTGGAGGCAATAATCTACCAGCAAATTAGTTTAAGTCTAACGAACTGACTTGCTGGTAGATGTACTTCTAAGTCCTAACCAAATGTTGTTGGCATACATCATACCTTTCCCTATCAGAGCTTTGAAGGAAACATTACTGATGGATATCCCTTCAGCTTCAGCTACAGCATCCACCATCTCAAAACCTACCTGGAAATTCAGTCATGGCATTAGCTACTGATAGTGTTCCAATTCGTCTTCTTAAAGAACATCCAGATAACATCCATAATCAACATTAAACCCTAATTTACTCCAAGATAATAATAAGTTCATGCTCCGGAAACTCCCCTAAATGGTTTCCCCACACTTATTAAATCAAACAGAAAATAAGCACAATCTTCTATAGCGAGATCAAGGCTAATTTCTGGAAAAGCAATCACACTAAAAGCAAAAATGAACAAAACATAAACAATAAGAGAAACTTCGAATTCATATAGCAGAGATAAGGACCATACGGACATTATGGCGCGTACGATCGTACTTCTTCCCGGGATTTCCGAGGCCGACGATGAGCCATGGCTTCGGCGGCGGCGCGGGCTTCTTGTCATCTAAAGCCGGCTGGTCTGTGGTCGGAGACGAGGAAGTGGACATCGACGCAGTAATGGAAGAAGTGATTGAAGAAAAGTTATGGAAAGTTGGAGAATGAAGGAGGGATAGAGAAGGGAAAGAAATGAGGGTTCTGGAGGTTCGAAAGGAATGGATGGAAAAAGGAAGGCGGAGGGCGGCGACTGAAGATATAGAAGCACCGATATTCATAGTGTTTCGTGTGGTGTTTCTTCAATGGAATGGAGAGATTTCAAAAATGGTGGAAGAATTGGGAAAAGGATTAAAGTGGAAGAGACAACAATGGCGGGAGGAGAAAGTAATGGATAGAGGATTTAGCTTTACAAATGGCGGGAGAAAAAGTAATGTAGATTTAACCTAATTTTTATATGCCGTTGGGGTTTTACTTATGGGCTTGATTTTACAAAATTTGGAATCAAATTTGATAAAATGTTGAAACAATTTCTAGAAAATTATTGAAACAATTTTTTCTTTGAAAATTTAATAATTAATTAATGCAAAATTTCATAATCTATAAAATACATTGATAAAAATTTTACTGCATGTTTTATATAGTTCATAGAGTTTCATATTCCTCTTGTTTTATAGTTCATATGGTATAATAGAAATGCCGAACTCATTTGAAAATATGGGAGTATCGATAAAAGTTTAACACAATGCTTTTAGGTTGTCAAGCTATCATAGAAATCTTTCAAACTTTGTATTAGATATGGACCCCTAATGTTTTTGAACAATTACTAGAAACAAAAATCGTGGAGGAATAGGCAAAGGTGAAGATAGGTTTTATGATGCCATTCTTCGTAAATCTTTTATTACTCAGTAAAAACTCCAAATGACCTCCATTGTCGAGTTAAGAAAAGTATACAATATCTTTAGGGGTAAAGAGGGGGAAGAATGTGCTATGCCAATGTATATAGATTTTATGAATGAGAGGTCTTAACACTTTTCTAAACAAACACACTAATTTGACATCAATAGCTACAAAAATTTGATTGAAACCTCACACTTACACCTTCAAACACACCTATCTCTTATATACTTGCGGTATATTCCAATATATGTAAATATGAAAACAAAGAAAATTTTGAACAAACAGACAAAGTAAATCTAAAATCCTTAATTTAATCAAGTTAGCCGTTGATTGCAAAATTCCACATCTGGCTATTACCCCAAACAGAAAATCACTTGATATTGGGGCTTTGATTCACTTTCTTCTCCATTCCATGAGGTTGGCTTCACCTTCTTGTAATGAGCACTCACTTTTCTGTACATTTCACCGCTGAAATATTACATCAACCAAGTATACTTTTTAGGTGAAGCTAGCCAACTCTTTGAATCATACTTCCGCATGAATTGATGATGCAAATTGAAAGATGCTGCGGACCAAACAAATGGCATAGACCACTAAGGTTTTTGGAAACATTTTAAGAACGCAAAAGAAGGAGATATACAGAATATTATAGCATAGGATTTGAACTCACAATGATAATGTTGCCTCAGATGTTGATCGTTGCTTCCCAGAGCCTTAGAAGGCCATTACGACCACCAGTGCATATTCGTTTCCTTTCGAGGTCTGAAGCTGCACACCGTACCTGGATCCATGCAATAGGTGCATTCAGATGTAGAACTTTTTTTTTTAAAAAAAAAGGAAAACAAAATTGAAACAAGAGAGAACTGAAAAAACAAGATCTCTGTGGACAAGAAAGATTGTTGTACAACGGTAAAAAAAAAATTAACATTTGAATATTGCATGTAGTTCTTTAGCTTTGTCTTCATTGTCCCGAGTAAAGAGAGTCACTAGGCAACTACTAATTTCCTTCTGTCTTCTCAATTTAAGTAAAGAGAAGATAAAAAAACCGTTTCCTAGGATCGAATAAAAATGATACATTATAAAAAGAAAAAATATATAAATATAACAAAAAGGCTGTCAAAAGAGTCCAAAACGCCTAAGAATTAAAAAAAAAAAAAAAGAACTTTATACCATGGCTGCAGTCTTTTGTGGGGTTCTGTACAGCTGCCACCCAGCCATTTTTGCACCCGTGTTAGAGAAGCCTCCGAGTCTCTCTTGTGGCCGATGGAAGAGAGACATAGAGTTATCTGCCGCTCCAATTCCTAACCAATGTTCCCCAGCACTGATTGACAGTATGGCAGCACTGTGAATGGTGACATTCTTCACACATCTAATACCCCCTGCATATATAGCGAGAAAATTTTGCATCACTTTCACGTGATCAAGAAAAGGAAAAAGTTCCATTGCAAGGAACGAACGTTTATAGTTGACACTTGATGATGTGGGAGGAAAGTTAAACGAGTGAAAGACATCATATCATCAATAAATTTCAACATTTTATATAGATAATTTACCATCCTCGTTTTCCCAAAAACGGAGAAGTCCATCAGTTGAACCTGAAAGGAAACACGTAGCCATTATTTTAATTTTAAACTTCCATATACTTTAACTGCATTAGTAACGTGAAGTAGCTAAGTTAAATACCAGTTATTATTCCTTTATCCAGTGCAGAATACTCGACAGCCAAGATTGGGCCAGCATGGCATGCCAGAACAGCATCACATGTTCCTCGAGAAACAGACCACAATCTAGCGGTCCAATCATCACTACCGGTAACTATGGTGTCTCCTACCATTCTTATTGAGCTGCATGGATGCCATGTGTATTAGACCGACCCACACATTAAATTACCTAAGGATGTGAAAATAGGAAGCCAAGAAAAATAAAAATTGTGATTTTTACACTAGTGTGGCTGAAGACACTTGCCCTCTGTGTCTGGAGTGTTCTACTTGCTTTTCAATTTAGGTTCAAACAATTACTTATTCTTTAATTATTTTTATTATCTAGCCTGCAAAAGTTATTATTCGGGCCTTGTATTTCCTACATCTTGATCCTATAAATATTGGTTCCTTAAGGTTGTATGGATATTTTTTTTCAAATAAACAAAAACTGCTGTCTATTTTACACCACTTACCGTATCCATTTTGTATGACCTAAAAGCTTGTGCATTTGCCGGCCAGCACGGATGTCCCAGATATTTGCTACTCTGAAATGCGAGTATCCAGTACATAGATAACAAGTCAGTGACCATGCAATTTCAAAATATTTTTATAGACTATATCTCATTTCAGACAGTTGACAGTATAGCTCTGCCACCCTCTAAATCAACATACACAAAACCAACATAGTTTCAGGAATTGACATACGTATCTCTACCACCAGCAGCCAGTATTCCCGTAGAGTCATCATATTCCATGCATAGAACTGCACTAGAGCAACGACCAACAGTTGCCACACAAGTATCAGTTCTGACATCCCACATTTTCACGGTTCCATCATGTGCAGCCGTAAGGACACGTTCACCTGATAGCATACGAACACAACTGACCTGCAAAGATCAACACATGACACATTCAGGCATTGCGGACTCCATTTACTTAGTTAATTATACTGGTCTTCACAAGTTTATTCCTCCAAATATTTCAATGTTCCAGCCTAAAAAAGACTGAAATGAGTTCTTTTCTAAATCAACATACTACGATATATTTCATTCAAGCGTTTTAGTAAACTCTTGTATTGGAATTTTTTGAAAATAAAAATAAAAATAGAAATAGAATTACACCTGTGCATCGTGGCCTTTCAGCTCTTCTAGAAGCTGGGTTGTTTGCTTATCCCATACAATCACTGACTGATCATCAGACCCAGAAACCACTTTTACTCGATCAGAGTTAATCGCACGAACAGGTCTGTAGGCTTGCAAAAAATGGGTACAGAGAAAGGAATTCTATATGTAAAATTGAATAGTGAAAAGACTAAGCAAATCAAACTGATCCCTGAGAATGAAAATGTAAGAAGTTAGACGAAGTACCCTGTGTGGCCCTTTAAAGTTGCTCGCAACTCAGAACCACGAAGACTTGGATCCCATATCTTGACCTGAGCAATTTTGAACAATATGATTCAACACTTTATAATTCATATGCCATACAAACTCTCTAGTACAAATCGTTTTCCCAAAGATGAGAAAAATGAGATATCAAGATTTTACCGAGCAGTCCGTGCTACCACTAATGAAGAAACCTGCATCCTCACGGTCTCCCACCAAGTCCCACACCTCCCTTTTCGTAACACAGTGAAGTGCCGTCACAGCTCCACTATGACCCCTAAGAACGCGAATATTGCTTTGAACTTTTTTCTGCCCGGCTGAGGATAAATCTTGTCGTGGAGGAGTACCGCTCTCACTTGTGGCTAAAAGCAAAAGGAAAAAACAAACAACACAAAATCTTTGATTGCACGCTAATATTAATCCACAAAATCTTGATGAAAGCTACATATGAGACACCCACCATCAGAAGACCAACGGCCACTACGACCCAAGTTAAGCCTTGCAGATGTATCCCTGCTGAACATGCTCTGAACCCAACTTCTTCCAACAACAGAAGCCTCAGCAGGTTGCTGATTCTGATCAGATCCATCTTTGGGGCGTGGAGATGGCAATGCATGAGGAGATATGGACTGAGACTTAACAGAAGAGAGTCCCCAATAACTAATGCGCAGCTGCTGGATATGGGATAAGAAACCTCGGAGCTTTATCTGAAAATCATTAAGTAGGTTTGTAAATGAGAAAATATGTACGGTAACGCAAAACCAACCATCTCCAGAACTTTTCTTAATTGCCGTTGAAGCAAACATTGAATGCATGTTGTAGCCGATGTGAACAATTCTGGAATGCATTTGCACATTATGATGAATCAGATAAAATGATATTTGACTTACGAGTTGCTTGTATCCAATGCTGTTTTTCTCCGCAATTGTCTCAATCATGTACCAAGCATCAGTGTCAGGAAGCCCAAGTCCAGCCTTCCAAGTAGGCAAAAAACTGAATTAAGTTTTTGTTTATTCTTTTGTGTGTGTGTGGTGGGATGGGATTCAATTCAAAACGAGTGATAAATCGCGTAAACAAGCGTTTTGTTCACTCTCACACACAATGTCAAGGTGAGGAGTACCATATGTGATGCCATAACAATTAGCTGTGCAGAAACCTGAGATGCATAATTGGCGCTTCTGCATTCAAAATAAAATAGAATAAAAACAAGTTAGAGAACATCTGGGAGATGGTATGGAGATACAAATAACCAGTGCCCGTAGATGGTCTAATATCAAGGGGCGATTTTGAGATGATAGTTGGTTCTTTGAGAAGTTCGATGGAGGAAGAACAAAGAGTATAAGCATGTTCAGAAAGTACTGTGCCGAGTTGGAACTATGCGGAAATTTTATGATTAATGGTAACTTTACTAGGTCCAACCGAAGGGAATCCCTACGTTGGACCTAGTAAATGGGTAGTGAAGTTCATGGGCTTCAGACTATCGAAGAATCAAGAATTGTATAAGACCATGTTCCTATCCTATTAGAAATGGGATTTCATCTTGAGGACTCCATCCTTTTATGTTAATATTTGTGGACCCTGGAACGAAACTGTGAATTCCACGGAGTTCTGGTGAAAAACAAAGAACTCCTGGGTGGGTCTAAACTGCCTCATCAAAATTTGGGAAAAAATTGAAAGATCATCTGAAGGAAGGAATTTATAAGGAGGAGACAGAAACATCACTAAAGAAGAATCTGGCAGATTGGCATCGAAACACATGGGAAACTTTGATGTGGCAAGTTAGCAACCGATGATGTCATCCCAAAAGATAAAGTCCTAATAAAAGTATTTGAGAAACTTCAAGGAATGAAACCATTAATCGAATCAGAGGTTTAAGTACACCTAGCCGAAAATATTATATAGAGCAGCCACATATACAAAATAATAAGAGAACAGCGAAGTAATAATTAATTCAGCACTTTCTTGCATAAACCATGTAAATCCTTACTTATTTGAAGACCGTTCCATCAAATAATCAAAATAACCTTCCCAAAACCTGCACAAAACCAAATATCGAGATTGAACCAACAAAAGTCCTGATAACAAATAAACTTTTTCATGGTAGGATGGACTCCGTGAATAAACCAGCTGAATACTGGTATGCTACTGAAAAAATAAAAGGAAAACCACAGATCTACAATGTCACATATTGGTGCTTCAGAAAAAAAAATCCAATGTAATTAAGAAGTTTCTTCAACTCAACATATGAAATAGGAATATGGTTGTTGATAAATAAAAAAACGAGGAGAAATGTCAGAAAACTAGAAATCTGACGTAAGGAGCAAAAAATACCACCAAAACTGGAAAGTAAATCTCACCTTAACTCCTCCCATATAGATAGAGAAATAAGATGGCGTTGGATGTAATCGGGAACATTATTGGGGTCTTTCTTGAACATTTCACCAGACACCTCAAGGGCATCTCTAATTGTCAATATATCATTTCGTGAAGTTGCACGACTGATTGCTGTTTTTAGCTGATCAGAAAAACAAATTTTATTTTTATTTTAAACAATAAATGCGAGGTAATAGAAAAGAGATAACTTCCAAACTCTTATTCAGCTGTACAATGCAAAAAGAAAATACGAATTCTATATGTTTTCTAAAATCACTTGCAACTGCAAGTTCAAGAATAGTTGGAATGGTTTTTGTAAACACTTGCAAATTCTAAGTTTTATATACATACATACATTCTTCTTTAAAAAAATGCCCCAAAATGTCAACAAATAGCAACCCAAAAATTGCTAATAGTTTATGATACGGCCGCTTACCATCACCACAATTAGAGTGGTTTCGTTTAGCTTTTGTATAATTATTCTCTGTTGGGGTCATCGTTATGTACCCTCAACTTGTTAGACAGATTTTCCCCTCTGCTGTCAAAGTATCTTTTCATGACGCCTAATGAAAAGTTCCTACCACTTTCTTAAGAGAATAAAATAAAATCAACTAAATTTCTGAGTCAACGAACCATTTTGCTTCTAGAAAAAGAAAACAATTTAAACTCATTAAAACAACCTTAATTCCCTTTCTTTTATTTATAAATAATGATAAAAACAGGCAATATAAACAAACTAAATTGTTGAAATCAATTTTCGCTCGTTTTTAATAATGAGGAAAAAATTGTCATGACAAAAACAAAAACACGTACAAGAAGTTCGTTACTATAAACATGTCAAGTTGCATGACATACCAATTCTTTCACAGCAATAAATTGTTCATCGGTTAACTGACCAAGCCATCCCTGAAAACAAAAAACCAGTCAAAAGTTAACCCAATGCCATCTTGAGATGATGAACCTGTCATCAATTTCTCACACCAACTGCTACAATCTTAGGAAAGTAAAGGCCACATCGTTTTATTTATGATTTTAACTTCCTTAACCATTCTCTATAGGTTTTGGATTGGAATTGGAAGTGTCACATTCTCATTGTTTTGTTTTATTCTTTTCCTAAAATTATTAATTTTCTCAAACTATGCATTAAAAACCTGTTGTGGATCAGAGATCTGAATTTGAGGGAAAGAGAAATAGAAGAGGTAATGAAAATGATACTGAAAGAAGCTATCATAAAATGGGAGTTTGAGCATGAATGACCAACTCTTTTTAATCCCACGAGCTACTTACCGTATTTATGTGCTCTCTAATGCACTCAACAAACCCACTACCACCAATTCCCTCTGCATCAGACTCGATCAAAGCTGCAAAAAGAAAATCATAAATTTTTTTAATTAAAAAATTAAACATATTTACAACAAACAGAGACAAATACCTTCTCTAATCAATAAACCAGCAATAAGTCTATAAAAAAAAATTACCAAGAATAGTGCCATATTCAAAAGAAGAAAGAGGATCATCAGTTGCACCCAGTTTCAGAAGGCGTAGCCAGAGACCCTAACCAATAGGAAATACTAATTAATACATAGAAGCCTGAAACAATACTGTCTATGACTCTAACAGAAGCAGATTTAGAAGAAAATATTGCAATACTCAGTAAAATAATGAACCTGTAGCTTGACTTTAATGTCCAAAACCATGCGATCTCTTTCAGCCTGTCTCTCCATTGGACTGAGGGTTTCTGATTTCAGATCCTTGCCCGTCGCCATAGAAGGTGAACTGATTGCAGAAAGAAAAATCAAATATTAATGGACAAGTTTGACAACTAATTCATGGCTCTGCAGAGTAATTACAACATTTTGAAAGTAAATCCATACTTAGGATTATGTTTTCCAGAGTATTCAAAAGCTCCACTTGCTGCTGCTAGAATTTGTTTTCGCTTTTCTTCCTGCTCCTCAGTTCTAATGTTTGAAGGAAATCTATCATAAGTGTACTTGGCACCAGAACCTCCAAAGAAAATGGGGAAGAAAAACTGACATCTCAGCACCCATCAGAGGTTTCAAGAATTATTGTACGCATGTTCAGTAATTAGACGGACAACATTCAATTTGAAATTGATATATTCTTTACCTGATGTTCCCAAATCAGGGTCAGAGATTGTTATAATCTCAGGTTCAACCAATGGCGGAAGAATCGAAAGAGGATTTTGACCCCTCCCAATTGCATCTTGTAACTTGTCCAGAATATTATTATTACTTTCATCAGAACCTATGCATCTCTCTAGATAGTCTAGAAACCCTTGGGACTCTAGGAATTGAGTTATCTGAAAACACAACAAAAGTATTGGGGGCGTAATTTATGAACCCAAATATTGGGGGAAACAAATATAACTTTCTAGGAAAATACTGTTCCATTTGCAGAATCAATAAGATAGTATCTATATGAAGATAAATAAGCTTCATTAATAATTCAAAAGATGAGTACACAGAGGATGACGTGCAAGGGGTTAATTAGATGGCATTACCATGGGATCTTCTGGTTGATTAGTCGATCGTGAACGCTTCTTCAAGAATGCTTGTGTATTGAAGACATCAGTTGCATTGCTTTCCTGATTAACAATTTTCATTGAAGAAAAATTGTAGTAAATTATGATGCCAAATCCCTATTGTAAATGTTTGTGAGAGCGAAAGATAAGAGAGAGAGAGAACTACATACTACAAAATTGCGATAGCCACTTAAGAGTGATGCAAAGAATTTTAAAAATATCAACCTGCATGAAGGATGGAAAAATATTATAATATCTATTGGAAAATAAAGACGAAGAAAGAACACAAGATCTACGTGGAAATCCTAGTACAGAGAGAAAAACCACAATATGTATGTTTCTTATTATTTTCCGATAATCATAAAGGTACAAAAGGGAGAAAAGTTATAAGCAACACAATGCTGATTAGAAGAATTAAAAAATTAGGCCAAAGTAAATCCTAACTATCCATAGCCATTCGTCAAGGCCCAAGCTCACTATTTCTAACGATATCAACCAGCACATATCATGTTAAATTTAGAAATCACACTTCAGATAAAAGTCTACTTCATGTGCTTATGCCCTAAAAACATTTCTTGCATAGGTATCATAGAGATCCAAGACTGACACCATCATCCAAACATATCATATCATATACATGGCAGACTGACTACTTCAGAAGCACATATGCCAAGAAGTAATACTAGTTTCTGAAATGTCACTTTTATAAATAATCTCAGGTCCATTCATTAGCACATTCATACATATGATGATAGCCAAAACAATGCAGACAGGTGATAACAATTAACAAACATGCCGAATGAATTTGAGTGATGAGAAAGTTTAAACAGTAAACCATTATCATTTCAGATCTCCAATATTGGATAATGAAGAAAAGTAGCACACAATTCATAACTTATACTAAGTGAAACTACTTTTTACTACCGAGAAAAGAAAACTTAAAATTAGAAAAGGAACTATAAGGATATACATGGTGTTCCAAATTAAAAAACATATGCCATACTTGTCACGCAGTCTTGAGCTTGAGTTCGATATTTAAGAAACAATAAAAGTAAAACTAAGATCCCGAGTCCCCAACAAGTATCTGAGGTTCTTCACAACAATCACAAAAGACAAAACCTAAGAATATAGACCACAAAAATAAGTATTACAGAGGAGCTAATAAATATTAAGAACGAGTACATGGAAAATTACGTAGAAGTTGTTCAAATGCAAGTAAACTTTTAAAAAAGGAAAAAAGAAAAAAATCAGTAGGAGAGCTAAAAGTACTTCATATTATAAGCCATGCACCAAATTATCACCTAAGCTGAAGGTCATGGTCTTCTCCCCAAGGTTTGCTGCTACCTCTAGGGTACTGTTCAGATGCGCTACGCAAATCAGACCTCATTTGATCTATGCTAACAACATTGGGATATAATAACTTCATCAGCTCGCTACGCAAAGATCCGAGTTCTGGTTCTGGAATAGGTGGTATTTCCTCAGTAGTTGTGATACAATTATACTCAAGGTCCACTACAACAACCTAGGTTTCAAAATAAGCAAAAACATTTAGCTTATTTAATTCACTACATAACTCCATGATAGGAACATCAAATTTTCATAAAATGTTCTATGGTTCAGCTCAAACAAAAATATCCGAGAGAAGAAAAGAAACGGACAACAAGTAATAGTATTACAGGAAGCACAAACCTACAAATCTAGTTCGTAATGTCTTGTTATAGAGTCCCTTTTGTGATTAATTATAGTTGGAGTGGATTCTTGAAAGCTCTAGGGCGAAAGCAAGTTAAAGGCAAAACACACTAAAGAAGTAATTTCTGACTGACTAAGCATAATCACAATTTCGAAGTAAATGATCTAGGTCTTCCTCTGCACTCCAACGAGGAACACATGCCAATATGTGGTTGACCACATGCAGGGCATTCTAGGGATAGTTGCAAATGTAGCAATTATATTCAAAATAATTAAGTATATAGCAATATTTTTAAAAAATTGCAAATATAGCAAAATCTGTCAAAATATATCAATGATAGGAGTCTATCACTGATAGACCATGTAGCAAATGTTCGTCTATCACTGATAAACCATAAGAGTCTATCAACGATAGAAGTCTATCACCGATAGACTTTGCTATATTTGCAATTTTTTAAAAATATTGCTACATACTTAATAATTATTCTAAAAATTGCTACATGTTATAATTACCCTACATTCTAATATAGCCATGGCCCATGATAAACATTGTTTCTATTGGAATTTCGTTTTATTTTATAAATTTAAAAAAGGAAAAGAACATTAAAATATTTATTAAAGAAATTAAATTACTTACACCATCCATTGCCAGGTAAGATGTATCAACGCCTGAATGAAGACCCATCATATATGGTGTGGGAGCATCAATATAGTCTACTCCACTGAAAAAGAGTAACGGAATGTAGACATGCTTCAGGACAACATGGAAAGCTTGGGTTAGAATCTATAGTAAAGAAGCAGAAAAATGTGCACAAGACTCACAAATATTACACCAAAAATGTGGAGTTACAAACATTTCCAATAAAAAAAAAAGGGAAGAATGCTTTAATAATAATAACACAAAAAATGAAATTTTGAAGAAACTGACCTGCCATCTAAATGGATATATTAAATGACAAATGGCTTCTGATACAAGAGTTAGGAGTGAATACCTGCAAAAAGAAGAACAAAACATGAAGGAAAACATGTTATCACATGCTAATAAAATGACAATTATCAGGTTGGAATTGTAGCTTACAGAATCGTACAAGACTATGTATGACAAAGAGCAAGCAATCAAGTCAAAATGACCAATTAAACCAAATTGTTGAACAAGAGTCTGACTAGTACTAGGAGAGAATGGCATTAAAGGACAGGGACTAGAGATAACAAAGACAACTAAAAAAACATTTGTTCTTTAAGATTACTAGAAACCCTGAATTCTGAAGTATTTGGTTGAATCATACATTGACTCTCCTACACTTTAAACAATCAAATGAGAATTCCAGTAAGTAAATAAATATATGTGCATATATAATGGGATAAAATCCAAACTAATCATCAAACAAATGAATAAGATAATTGTGTTTTGAGAAATATCAATTCAAGAAGCCTGTAGTAACAGAGAGATACTTGTTTGATCGAAGAAGAATCCTCCTCTCCAGCAAGACAGCAGTGAAAAGTTTGATTACATTTTCCAAATCTAAGCATTGCATAAGCGGCTGAAATGAAATCTGCACTCCTCATAAAGAGGAATGATCGTTAGATGAGAAGACAAATCAACATTTCACTTTCTGAATAACATTGCCGGCAAGGTACATCAGCGCTTAGTCAGCTTTCAAAAGAGTATTGTTTATATAATTAAAAAATGATAAATAAATACAAACCAACTTACGTCAGCATAGGGAAGCCCATCTTTGGACGGAGCCTGAACGGAAAGAAGGCAATTCTCAATACCAAACAAAATCCGATCCTTCCCAGGAGTAGACAGTGGTACATTGGAGACTATGTGTGCTATAATATCCCACAGAGGCTTGCTGAAATGTTGAATAGCTGAGAATGTAAGTAGCTAAGGAAAAAATTCCATTGAAATTCAAATTCTAGGCTAATTGATTTTTGTAACGATGATTACTTATTACTTTGGGCCAGTTGAATAAATTTTTAACATAGCCTCAAAGGTTCGGTTAATTTCTCATCACCCTTCTACTATATCTTTCTTCCTTCTAGATACAAATTTGTTAAATAAATCCACTCGTGTCTATAAAATCAGCTTTATATTTCACGATGTGGTACCAAAATCAGATGCCACATACATAAATATGAAGTAAGGAAGAGAGCATCTAATTTATGTACTGACCTACTTCCACTGCTGGAGAAGCACAATGCAAATAGTTCCTCCAATGCATCTTTAAGTACACGGAAGCTCGGTGAACGCGAAACAATACAGATACATTTATCAGCATAAGAATTCGGTGGAATGCGATAAGCTTCAGCAATGTCCTCACTAACAGGGTCTCTAAAAGCAATGCAACTGACATAAATTTTTGACCCATCGCCCTCTGCATTATAATTTCCACAATAGCAGTGAGTGGAGATACACAGATACCACACCTAATAATTACATTCCATTCAAATATAACATACATCCACATAGCCAATCCCAATCATCTTCGAATTACGAATGCTGAAAGAAATTCAAAGTTAAGCACCAATCATACCAGTCAAAACAATCGGATAACTCCGCGGAAAAGTGCTGGCGTCACTGGAATCAAATCCCGATGAAAAAAACTCAACCCCAGCTGGTAAAACACACTGCAGGCAAAATGCGATCCACAAGCAAGCAACTCCGGTTAATCAATCGGTAGACAAACTCGACACTAGAAAAAACAGAAAAAGTATGGTTGAAAGTGGATAGAGTTTCTTTATTGGAAGTCACCGTTGGGAGCTGAGGCGGTGGAGGAGAACAACGAGAATTGTTGGAAGGAGGATACTGGTCGAGAAGAGATGGTAAATACAAGTAACCGAATCCATGAAATCCCTTGTTTCCATCTAGAGTACGAATCTCCGGCCCGATCCCACAAACCACGAAATACTCAAAGATCCGAGCCATTCAACACCGATGGCCGATTAAATCGTCACCGGAATTGATTCTAGAGAGAGAATCGAAAAGTTCCAGCTGATCTAGAAGGTCGATTCCAACTCAGAATGTGGAATTGATGGAAGGAGAGAATAGTAGAATCATAGAGAGTAGAAATGGAGGGGAAGACGAAGAACTACTCCGTAGTCCGTCCTGGAATGACGCGCGATTAGATTTTCCAAACCGGAAAATGTAAATACGTGGCCGGTTGCCGGTTATCCCGTTTAACATTAACCATCGTAGAATTATTGATTATTGCTTTTCTCTTTTCTTTCAAGAGGAAAAATGGAAACTGTTTTCTTCAACTCCTACTGTCCTATAATTAATTTTGGTTTTTTAGATAATTATTACACGTAGGAAAATGTTCAAGTAGTTTTAAATTATTTCTCTCAACTTATTTTAAATTACGTTTTTCTATCCTCAATGTTAATTTATCCTATTATTTTAGGATTATTATAATAGAGGATAGTTTTAGAAATAATAATTAAGTATAAAAAATTGTAAATATAGCAAAACCTATCCGTCATCCTTATATCGTTGATAGATTCTTATGATCTACAGTGATAGACCAAGTTTTACGATAAATTTCTATCGATGATAGACTTTGACAGATTTTGATATATTTAAAAAAATATATATATATATATTGTTATATACTTAATTATTTTAAATCTAATTACTATATTTGCAACTATTCATTTATTTTATATTTTAAAACATCCATCCATGTCATGTTTATAAGAATTTTTATATAAATTAACTATGAATTCACATACGAGTGTGTTAGTCGACCAAAAGTTAATAGTTCAAATCATCAATCCTGTACCCTATATGCTATAAAAATAGATGAACGTTTTTGTTTATTATTGTGATATAGTTATGTTTTTTATAGGTAATTTGGTATGGGTTTAACTAAGGTAAAATAATATTTGAAACAAGCCTCTAAATTACTAGGATTGTTTGTCTTCAAGTTGTATGATGTTGATTGTCGTGTTGAAGTTTATGGATTGTGAATAGAGAGTCTCCTTGTTATCGTGGAGATTTATATAGTCTATTTGAAATGTTTGACATACATCGACCTTGTGAATCTTAATGGTTTTAAGATTGGCTCGAGAGAGAGGTTTCGTGCTAAATGCGGTACACTCCTCACCCTTGTCTCTATATGATATCCTCCAACTCTAGGTTGTTGGAAGCTCAACATGGATGCAGTTTGGTCAAATGCAATGGATTAGTGTTGGCTTTGATAGATTATTCGAGACCACGAACGATGTACGTTTACCGGGAATTGAGTTTTTAATTTGCTAAAAGTGGAAGCATAGTCGAAAGGTTAGCGAGTTATGTCGAGCAATAATGCACACGAGACTAACTCTCATTGTGATAAAAGCAAGGAGTTGTTGCCCGCGAAAATTGAGGTTTCCAATGAAGATATACATTTTTATGTGATGTATATTAAAAGATAATAACAAAACCGAACATGCTACCACACATTTATCTTTATCTCAAAGTTGTTAGTTGATATGAATATTTTTCCCTAACAATATCATCCATGACGAATAGTTAATTAAGAAGTTGGATGTGGGCACTTGTTTGGCTACAAAGAAAAACACATTAAACTATAATCATTTACTAGAAATTGGCTAGACTTTGTAACATTTCATTATTTGAAATTTGCAAGCTCCACGAAACAGAACCAAGTAAAGCATCACCTGAAATTAACGGTCATAACATTGAAATTATTTCTATTTAAAAGTTAGACGATCTCTCTAAACAATTCAATCTAACGATGAACATATTTATCAGTGATTGTATTAATCTTGCTACAAAAAGCTAAAGCGAACGTAGATAAAGTAATACTCAATTAAATTTTCATTACAAGAGAATTTAAATTCTCAATAAAAGTAAACATAAATAAAGGAGGGAAAAGTTGTAATGATTCAAACCCACCAAAAAGTGGATAAAACCATAAAGGAAAATGACTCTTTTCTTCCTCTTGTGCTTTCCCTCGCGTTTTCTACATGAAGACCGTAAAAAGGGCCCGCTATGATCCTGACCTTGACTCTGGGTTCAACCTACAAGCTTCGGAATATCCTGCCAGTTCCCACTCTGGACTTTCCCCCAATCCCAATCCATTGATTTGTTCCTAATTTGACTTTGAGAACTTCAAAGATGGAGACTCCATCCAAGTAACAAGCAGATTCCACAATCACCCTTCTCTCATCTTCAACTTCTGTACCTCCTCGGTGGTTGAAGATGGACTCCGATAAGATTAAAGGGGTCGTCGTAATCACTCTTCCGCCGCCGGACAATCCCTCGTTAGGCAAATCCATTACTGCTTTTACTCTCACCGATGACTTCCCCGAACCTCCTGGTGAATCCGTTGCAGTTGATCAAGAAGTACAACAACCCAACACTGACCTTTTGACTCTACCACCGAATCTCCCGATTCAAACCCCTTTGAGTCAGCGAAGTATCCCTTTGTCGAGGGAGCTTTTTGCTGGTACTCCTAGGAAGCTTGTTGCCGTATTAGGCATTGCCCTCGTTGCTGTTTATCTTTATGCTTCTAATTTTCCGGAGACCATTCAGGAGCTGCGTCGTTCTGAGAAGAACGATGATGATCGCCCTTCATCGTTTTTGTTTCCCCTTTATTTCCAATCGGAGTTGGGCGATAGTAGTGATTTCCAGCTTAAGTTGGGAAGGACTGTTCGTGTAAATAAGGATGATCTGGGTGTAAGATTTAATGATGTACTTGGAGTTTCGAAGCCTAGCAAATTGATTTCTGCCTCTTTAAAATCTGATTCATCAGCCGTATTTCCTGTGCGGGGAGATATCTATCCAGATGGGTATGTTTTTATCTTGTCTTCTTCACTTCATTTTATGTTCGGTGATGAATACGTCAGTCGTCACCCATTCCAACATATTGCGGCGAACTTTTTAGCTTAAAGTAGTCGAACACTGAAATACTTTTTGAAAGCTTCTTTTTATCGGAAGACCAAGAAGAATGAATAACAAGGTACTTTAGCGGGGGAAGAATAAGCGGCTAGAAAAATAAATATTCTTAGTCCTTGCAGCAAAGCTGATGTTGCATCGTTAAAGACCTTGGCTCATACCAAAAGTCAAACTTTTTATTTGACTTGAAAATGATGATGTGGGTTACTTAATGCCACTTTTGAATGATCAAGAAATTATGTAACACAACTGAACAAGCCACATACAGATATGATTATACCGTTTCTGACTGTAAATTAGGATTCTCAAGTTTATGCATCTGAGTTCTGGTCATTTTGTGTAGATAGCATACAGTGTTTGTCATGATCATGGAGATGCCTTTATTTGCACTAACATCGATTTTCTCCAACATATAGATTGTATTATACATACATAATGGTTGGAGAGCCACCAAGACCTTACTTCCTCGACATTGATACTGGGAGTGACCTGACATGGGTTCAATGTGACGCTCCTTGCAGCAGTTGTGGCAAGGTAATGTTCCAATGTTATAGAAGAATTTATGCTCTTGTACAACTTAATTACTGTGCTATTATTTTGGTTGTGTTTTTATCTCTTTTAAAGCCATTTGGTCGGGTCTTTTTCTTCAACTCGTATATTATCTAAAATTCAATTTATCAAGTCACTATTGCTGCCTTTTCTTACAACATTCTTCTTTCAAATGAGATATTACCTAGTTCTTGAATGGGGATTATTTTGTGTGTGAACAATCCAACTTTTTGACCATACTTTCTTGGTAGTGCCATACTTTTCGTGACAGTGATGACAAGTGTTTTTCAGGTGAGATCTATTGAGGACATTCACATAATTACATTTGCACCTGCTTTGGGTCTATCATTGTAATCACTGATCAGACAGGTTGAAAGAACTTTCTGGTTTAAGGTTAATTTTTTTATTCAAATGAATAATGGAACCATGTTTGCTGGTCTTCAATGGAAATATTTTGGCGTTGTAGTTTGATCATATTTGAGAATGTTAGGGAAGATGAAGCTAAAGGAAGGAGAAGACAAATAATTTCACATTAGGAAATTAAAAACTTTTAGTAGGTCGACACCAGCTGAAGCAACTTGAATGGATAATCTTTTTTTATTTTTTATTTTCATTTAAAAGATTCAAAGAGACAAACAAACATATTATCGTTGACAAATGAATTATATACATACCTGATCCCACCTTTGATTTTATTTTCTTATGAGCACAATGCACTTTGCAGTAAATTTTTATTGCAACGTTTTATTGAGTAATCAACCATTGTAGATTACACGACTTTGTTGTTGTCAACAAAACATTAATCTAATGATATAGTTTATGTAGGGAAGAAGCCCATTATACAAGCCAAGAAGAGAGAAAGTTGTATCTTTCAAGGACTCTTTGTGCATGGAAGTTCAAAGAAATTATGATGGCGATCAGTGTGCAGCCTGCCATCAGTGTAACTACGAGGTTCAATATGCCGACCAGAGCTCCTCTCTGGGGGTTCTTGTTAAAGATGAGTTTACTTTAAGGTTTTCCAATGGATCATTGGCTAAGTTAAATGCCATTTTCGGGTATAATTTTTTCTCCTTATCCCTCTGTTGTATAGGTTATCCAAGTTCTAGTTTTAATGTCAATATTATAAAATTCTCTTATTTATTTGATTACAAGGTGTGCTTATGATCAGCAAGGCTTACTATTGAACACTTTGTCGAAGACTGATGGCATTCTAGGACTAAGCAGGGCTAAAGTTAGCTTACCTTCCCAGTTGGCCAGTCAAGGAATCATAAACAATGTGGTAGGTCACTGTCTTACCGGTGATCCAGCAGGTGGTGGATATTTGTTTTTAGGTGATGATTTTGTGCCACAGTGGGGGATGGCATGGGTTGCCATGCTTGACAGCCCTTCCATGTGAGTATGAATTACACCTGTTATGGGTGTAAATTTGTCTTACATAAGAAGATTCTTCTTCCAACTAGTTTTTTAAAGATGGAATGAAAGTAGAAGAGCAGAAACTATAATCGAATTTGGATCTCAACATAGATGCTCATAAGCTTCCTAATTTTAGTAGCATAAATATATCTATACTTACCTTTCTGCGGAGAAAAAAAAATAATAAAAGAAAAAAAGAAAAACGAAAAAGAAGCAAATGGAATACTAATCATTTTTTGGTTGTCTTGTATCAAATTAACTCTGCAGTATACATTTTCTAACGAGAGACTGAGCTTTGAAAACAAACGAAAGAATATAAAAGAGCATTGAAAAAGATTCTCTACTAAAAGGAACCCGTACCAAAAAATTAAAAAAAAAAAAAAAAAAAAAAGAAACTAACCGGACAAAAGGGCCTTTAGTCCAAACAATGACAACCTACCTTACAGTTACAGTTATGAAAGAACCTTACCGATGAAAGTCCACAGATGTTCATTTAACTCAATGAGAGTTCAGATCTGTCGACTCCTCTTAAAGTTCTCATATTTATCTCTAGCCAAATGCCCCATAAAACAGTGGAAAGGTAAGCATACCATAGAGTTATGCTCTTCTCACGAATGCTGCCGATCAAACACGACATATTTCTCTGCTAAAGAGTTCTGCCGTGTACATTTAATTCTATGTACTGTGTGGCATTTACTTGTGCTCCATTGTCATAGATCTTTAACTGCTTCAATTTTATAATTCCAGAGATTTTTATCAAACAAAGGTTGTGAGAATAGATTATGGAAGCAGCCCACTGAGTCTTGATACTTGGGGAAGCAACCGGGAACGAGTAGTGTTTGATAGTGGCAGTTCATACACGTACTTCACAAAAGAAGCATATTCCCAATTGGTTGCAAATGTAAGTTTCAAGATATAGTAGCCTATTGTAACCTGAAGGCCGAAGGGATCTTCTTTCTTGTTTCTTCAATTTTTTTTTTTTTGGTTTTAATCTGCTGATTATGTATTTCGATTCCTCTGCAGCTTGAAGAAGTGTCGGCGTTTGGGCTTATTATTCAAGATTCATTAGATACCATTTGTTGGAAAACTGAACAATCTATCAGGTATAAGAAAGATAAGAACCATCTGCATCGTCAGAAGACATTTTTGAACCATCTGCATCCTCAATATGAGTAGCATTTATTTCTTATGGAAATTTGAAAGTAGAGATGGAGAACAATTTTACTAGGGTGAAAAGCCATGGTGCTGACAATTTTATTATTTTCTAATACTCATAAAGGTATAAAGGGAAGTATTTATACACAACACGAGCCTAATTAACTGAATAAAAAATAGGGCAAAGTAAATTATTTAACTACCCTTGGCCTTTCAACCTGACCTAAAAGCCCATTATTTCTAACACTTCTTAAAAATTTCTCTTACAAATCCATTCACAAGTGATTAATTATTTAATCAAAATAAAGTACTTTTAGTGACTAGAAAACTTTGCTTATTTTTTTCTGTTTTTAGAACACCTTAATGAATAATGATGATGGGCGAGAAATAAAGGAAAACCTGGTGAAAAGTTTCTAGCTTAAAAAAGATTATGGAAATTCTTGGTAGAATGAAACATTTCCTTAACCATGTAAAAATTTGCTCTACTTCAATAGTTCCAGTCTCAATGGCAACTCTCCATTATTGGTAGATCCTAAGTTTCACATGAACGCCTGCAGATCTGTTAAAGACATCAAGCATTTCTTCAAGCCTCTAACGCTTCAGTTCGGGAGCAGATTTTGGCTTGTGTCCACGAAACTTGTGATTCTTCCAGAGAATTATTTATTGATCAGTGTAAGCCATAATTTATTTCCTTTAGAAAAAGTATAGATATTTCTCCTGCTGTTTTTGTACGTTTTCCGATTTGATTCGCGTTTATAAATATTATGGAATAAATAAGAACTCCATGTTCTGCAGAAAGAAGGAAATGTATGCTTGGGAATTCTCGATGGAAGCCAGGTACATGATGGGTCCACAATCATTCTTGGAGGTAAAAACAGTTTAGAAAGTTCGTGTAATTTTATGCTACCTCATGGACTTACATCATAACCTTATGCTTCATGATAATGGGTATTTTTTATATATTTCTATTTTTCGTTTTACAATAAGGAGTTTTCATGTATTTTTATGCTCTGGCCTCCGGTTAAGTTCTAGCACGTTATCATACTTTTAATATGCTTCATGGTTAACAGAAACATTAATCTTAAATGGCATTGGAGGATTCCTTTGAGTTTTTCAGCATTGTAAGAGCCTGTTTGGAATGACTTTGTTAAGTTTAAAGAAAAAAAGTGTTTTTGAGTGAAACTAAGTTTTTAAGCATTTAGAAAATCAATCAAAATAGGTTCTAGGTGTGATTATGTTGCAAATTTTCCTGGTTCGTAATTACTGATGTTTGCAACTCAAACATCATTTTAACCTTTCTTAAACTCATATTATATTTCATTGTTTTATCTTTCAGACAATGCATTGCGTGGGAAATTGGTCGTATATGACAACGTGAATCAGAGAATTGGATGGACTTCATCCGACTGTCACAATCCAAGAAAAATTAAACACCTCCCACTATTTTGATACACTGTCAGTCTAAAGATAAACTAGTTAGTAATTATTACGTGGCATGCCTTGATTGTTCTCTCTATAAATACAAATAGCTTATTTGTGAATAAAATAATAAAAGTGTAAGCACTGGACTTCAAAATTCCAACATGATAAACTGTAGGTTCTCTTATGGTCTCCCAGTAAACAATTAAATCCATACAACTTTATGAAGTAATTTGCATGTATGACAGAAAAATGGTAAAATAGTTTGAAAGATGAAGAATTTATGTTATAGAAGAAGCTAATTCTTGCTGTTCTTTAGTGTCACCTTCATGCGTACAACAAGTTTCGACTTGGTCATAGTTTGATTGGCATTTCCAGGCATTGATGATCAAGGGCCCTTGGATATCATTGTTTTCATTGAAGGTATCACACTCTTGAACCTCCAATATCTCTACTCTGCGGTTGGTTTTCTTCCTTATTTTGATTGCTATATCTTGAGGGCTAAACTTCCCACAAACGCTTACCCTGCAATGCTTTTGTTCTATCAAATGGGTCTCCAACTCTATCAAGATGACAATTGAAGAGAGTAAGTTTACTTCAAAACAAAAGGATTGAGAGAGACAGAGATGGAAAATTATTTAATCTGACTTCCTCAACATGGCTGTCTTTTTCTAAACTCTAACCATTAGTTTCATGGTGAAAAAAAACAGGGTTTAATTACTCTCTTATTTTGAATGATTTGAAATAGTCAGCCATATTGTTTTAGCAGCCCCCTTAAATAATTCCTTAAATAATTTCTCTATTAGAGAATGAAAAAGAGAAAGAGAGAGATTTCACCTTTTATACTGAGAATAGCTCTTCTTACTTTCCTGTAACATCCATTGCAGTCCATATGAATTCTCAAAACCATGCAGAAAAACTGCCATAGTTGTCAAGGGAAAACAGTTCATTAATACCAATGAAGCTTGGAAGGAGAAGAAGAATGGAGAGTTGGTGAGATTAAACTTGCCTTTCCTGTCATTAAAACACTGTCCAAAACAAAACCTTTCTCCCTGAATGATGCTTAAACACATAAACAGAGAGAAAACTGATGTGGTTTTTCACAGAACTTGAAAGAGATGGACCTGAACATCTAGGTTTAACGATGGTATTGATTAGGGAGAGAATATTAAAACACTGAATAATAATAATAATATTGTCATTATTAATATTTGGAACCTGATTCTGCACTGTGGTTTGTAGGTTGTTCATTATATTCTTAGCTTCTTCACTTTGTTTCTCCTTTTCATCCTCTTTTTCGTATAGAGAAAAAAAAGGCATCCTTTCTTAAACCAGAAAGTCATTCTTCTTCTTCTCATCATAAGGCCATAATTCTTCTTCAAAATTTTAGCAGAGCAAGCAATGACAAGGCAACAACCATATAGAAAACTTTTTCCCCCTTTTGTATTAAGGAATATTCCAAACTACTCTCAAGTTTAATTATTAGTGCATTTGGTTCGAGTAATTTATAATCAAAAACCTACGCTTAGGTATGATTTATTCTGAGTTATGGATTCGTGAATCCACTAGACACTAGTGTAATCGTATAAATTAATATATACCGTCAAATTGAGTTAATGAGTGTATAAAGACATTAATTATAGTAAGTTCGATGATTGGATTCTCTCCTCACAAATCATATACTCAATTTTAACCTTATTGTATTTTTTGACTTCAACCTCTGTAAATTCAAACTAAATAAAGTAGATGAAGACGAGAGATAAATTATATCCAAAAGTCTAAATTACAAACTCCTCCTTATGCCTAACTTCGTTAAAGAAAACTAACGATGATTTAATGTGATATGCTAAATATTCTTCTCTAAGTTCAACAATGTTGAGGTAGCATTTTGAGCATCAACTTCAAGGTAAACTAACATTTTAATCCGTTGAGTTATATTAAGTTGACATATTACGTAAGACTTAGTTTTTGTATTTAATAAAATATATGGTTATCAGTGACGATAACCATTGACTTTTTTACATTGTATCATCTTCTTGAATTTTCTCTAGATATAAAAGCCATACAATTCATGTATTTTCTATTCAAGTAGGTACAAGATTAATTACATTAAATGTCTAGACACCCATTACTGACTTCTTAAAAGCAAAATACATCCTAAATGTCAACTTTATAAAACTACTTCCTAAGAAAAATAAATCTTGAAAAGAACTAATAAGTTAGAGGGCTTTATTGAAATTTTATAAATTTGAGGGCCAAACTTAAAAAGAAAAAAAAAAAAGAGCTTATAGTTCCTAGGGAATTAAATTGCAATTAAATTAAAATTGCTACAATAATTTAGAGTAATTTTCTTGTTAAAAGGGATTGATTCCAAAGAAAAAGAAAAGTCAAGTCTTTTGTTTTCCTTAACATCAAAACTTTGTTGTTAAGATTCTGAATGTACTTTATTCTTTATTGCACTACAATTGAAGTGCCGCTTTTTCTTTTTATGCCACAAACTATTTTGAGATATGATAATATCTTTTTGAGAAAAAAATTGATTCTTATAAAATACTATTAAATAAAAAAAATGGAAAAGAAAGTAGAATTAGTTTCCATTTAAGTTGAAATTCTTGAAGGGATTAGAGTTCTTTTGTGGGCTAAATCGAGTAAACTCATATCAAGAATTTCCATGCAAAAAAATGGCACATTTAAATGAAAATAACAGTTTTCCATTTTATCAAATAATCTTAAACATAGTTCCATTTTATACATACTTTCTCATGTTAAAAATGATAAATTTATTGATCAACTCAAAAGTTTTATCGAGGTAAATTTGAGTTGAATGGTTTGAGAGTTTGATTGTAGTAATATTTAAAAGTTTAACCGTAAAATTCCAAATTTTAAGTAAAACAATTTGACGTATATTATATTTTATCAAATATGAAAATCGTTAAAAAGATAAACAATTTGACGAATATCTCTACAATATTATGATATTATAATTATCCACTACAAGCATAAACTAACGTAACTTTGATTAAGCATCCTATAGACTTCATGTTATAAGACATTATTGGATGAGATATATAGTTATTTTCAAGACCGTAATTGCAATAATTAACACTTTCACAACTAAAAAAGAAAGTGTAATAAAATATATCTATATAAATTTTACGATGGCTAATTCTCAATTTTGCTACATATATAAATTATTTTACATTGTGTCATATATTTACTAATAATTTTAACTTTCAATTTTTATATTTGCAACTACGGATATATATTTTCGTCAACATATACCAAAAATAAAGAATTGAAGCTTGTGCCTTAAAAGAAATTTATTCATAGAAGTGTATATGTTTGGGCATTGACAATTGAAATCATGGAAATGATCAAAGCAAATATTATGCAAATATCATTACTATTACTACATCATTTCCAAGGGTACCTTAATTCATAGCTATTGTTAGCATGGAAATGGAAGGAAATACCAAATTTTCCAGCACTCCAATTGCAAACAATATGGTCACAATATTCAGTGAGATCAGATTCATAATATTCTGGCCAGAAAACCTCACCACTTGCTTTTCCATATTTGCTTTCAAAATTGCACCAAAATAATGTGGTTTGCCAAAGATTTTCATCAAACGCCCAGTTGTATTTTTTCCTATAGCCGAGTACGTGCACGCCCAGATCGTCGTCTTTCGACTTGCAATGAACTGTTAGACTAGAGTAATACATATGATTCCAAATCGTCACTTCCCACGACGAAAGTGGATCTTGTAGTTTGGATTGGGCAAAACACGACTTAATCATCGTGTTTGATTCCAAAAAAAGAAATAAGACGAAACATAACGTGTTTAGAAATTTCATGATTTGATCACTTTTTTTGTTTCTTGTAATAATATAACTATTTTAGTTTTTGCTTCAAATATATATATATAGCCAAATTGAATTATATTCCTTCGTATGGAAGATTAATCTTTAATTTCTTTACCTTATTTATTATACAGATATATGATGTCTAATATAAAGAAAGCTATTACTTAGATAGGGGAGATGAATTTTGAATTGACAATTGAATTTAATTCGATAACTACTCCAAGCTATTAATAATGCATAACGCTAAACGGATAAAAAATTAACTATCGTACCATTACGTTGAATCGTATTTTGTTCATGAACAATAATCGATATAAAACGGTAACTTGCATTCTACGATTCAAATCTTTAAGATTAATATAATTGATGTCTTTTGACTTCAAATCGGGTCAATTTATGTTTTTATATTGAATAGAAATTTTAGGGAATATTAGTTAATATAGGACAATATTAATAAATACATCATTATTTGATATCAATGACATTAAAGAGTATACACACACACACACAAAGAATAGGACTTTTAGGTTAATATTTTCCCCATCAAAAGGAATTATTTTCGAGGGTGAAAAATAATCGATGAGGTTTAGTCTTTTTGCTTATTTATTTTGAAAAAGAAAGTAAGGATTTGGGGTTAAACATGTACACATAATCACTTGAAGAGTATGCAGAAATGAAGGTCCATCGGAGGAGTCACTGCATGCATCGTCATTTCCATCGATAGGCTATACGATATTCCTTGAGAGAAGCAAAATACAAGTAAATTCCATCACTTCGACCAGACCAAATGCAGTTATGACCTTCACATTGATCACTAAGCCGATTTCCTATTTCTGGCCAGAAAACATCACCAGAAACCTGTCCATATTTGCTTCTAAAATTGCACCAAAACAATGTAGTTTGCCAAATATTTTCTTTAAACATCCAATACCATTTGTCTCCTGAGTTGATCACATGCTCTCCTAAATCATTGTCTTTTGACTTACAATGAACTGCCAAAGTTGAATCCATCAAATCATTCAAAATGGTCACTTGCCATGGGGAAAATGGAAGTTGTACTTTCGATTCTTTATATATTAATGGATCTAAACATGATGACCTAATAATCATGTTTAACTCCAAAGATACCAACAAGAGAAAACACAAACTGTTTAGAGGCTTCATCGTCTTCATTTTCTTTGGAGTTCGATCTTAATTTTCTGATCCCCAACCCTATTTTGATTTTGTTTATGTGGTCAAATTTAGTTCCTATTATAGTCAGTTTCCCCCAAATTTCTTGTCTATTAAAAGAGTTTTGTTGTTGTTGGTGTTGTTATAATTACTAATCTTGTTCTTTGTTAGATCATTTCAGGTTGTTGTACATTCTATTTAATTCTTGTATTCATCAACATATCTATAAATAGGTTTGATTTAATTATGTTCATTCAATTACTTTAATGAGATCTGTTTCAATTCTATTTTTATGTTGGTCAAGAATTTCTTATTACTCTTTTGTTTCTATTCAAACAGAATACATTAATAGATGGATGGTAGGTATTTGGTTAATAGGGTGAAAAGAACTATTCTTAGATCTATTTTAGAATTTCGTGTTCCCACTATATTTTGATTTTTTTTCTATTCGATCTTGATGAACATGTGGTTTGAGTTTTAGGATCTAAATTCTAAGATCAATTATATTTTTGTAGCACATATAATATTTGATTACATGCAAAAGCTCGTAAAGATAGATAGAAATATCTTTTCAAAAGAAAAAAAAAAAGATCGAAACAAATATCTTTATAATATTTTAGTTAGATTGGGTCATGTTTTGAGTGTTTGGCATAGATGTGTGTGTTATTTTTCAATTAAATACGAGTTTGAAACGTATTATACACTTCATACAAAATATTAACATATTAATATTGTAGCATTAAATGAGTTATGGCTAGTAAAATTAACTTAGACGTATACCAATAATATCAAAAACTACCACAATTTTAAAAATGCACATTTAAACCTAAAGTATTATTATTGTCAACTTTGATATATATATTTTTTTTAAATTCTAACAATCAAATTGACAAGAAGAAGGAAATAATATGAATATTGATAAAAGTCATCTCAACTTTGAGTTTGAAGGGAAAGAAAGAAAAAGAAAATAATGGGACGATGAAATTTTAACCTCAAAACTAATAACTTTGTACGCTAATAAACATTTACCATTATCGAAAGAAATTAACATTTCAACTTTGGGAGTAGAGATTAAAATTTGTTTGATTTTTCTCCGTATCAGTTTTATTCACTGTATAATTTAATAAATTATTTTTCAAGAACAAGAAGTGTATGAATATTACTCAAATTATATGTTTGAATGTTACATTTGTGTACAATAATCAAGTTGAATTGACATACAAAGGAAGGTGAGTAAGGGTTACACAAATTACTTCCAAGTGTACTTTGTATGATAGACCTTGGAAGGATGATGAGAATACAAGAAAACCCCACCAACTTGAACAAACCAAACACAATTATTTTTTACACATTGATCAGTAAGTCGGCTTCCATTTTCCGGCCAGAAAACCTCACCAGAAACTTCCCCATATTTGCTCTTAAAATTGCACCAAAACAACGTGGTTGACCAAAGATTTTCTTTAAACGTCCAGGAGTACTTCCCTCCTTGTTTTATTACCTGTTTCCCCAGATCGTTGTCTTTCGATTTGCAGTGAACCACTAGGTTTGAATCTGCTATGTTATTCGTAATCGTCACTTTCCACTCAGAGAATGGAAGTTGTACCTTTGATGATTGTGCTAAACATGAGTACTTGTTTGATTCCAAACCAACCAATAACACAATACATAAAAGTATGTTTACAGCAGACTTCTTCTTCATCTTGTTCTTCTTCACATGAACACAACCCTTTTTGATTTTATGTTTCCATATATAACCCTACTTTTGAGTTCCCAACAGAGCTCTCGTTTAGTTGCTATTGTTAAAACAATTTTGTCTTCTTTTTAGTTCCTTTTCACAAACGTTCTACATTCTGTTCGATCTTTTTATTCATAGTATTCCTATTAATAGCTATTTTCATCACTTGTAATATTGAAGAAAAACTATCCCTTTTGTAATGAATCACATCCAATGTTATTCTCTTCCTTGCATTTATGTTTATCTCATTTATTTTAACTAGTTAGAGGACGTGTGTATGATCCGATTTAACTTCGAAAAACTTTTTTTATCTACACTTAACTTGTTTGATAATTATGATAGTTTTTTCTATCTTAAGAGTGCAAGAATTGTATTTTTATCTAAGTTTAAAAAACAAAAACATATCTTTGAGAACTATAAAAAGCTTTTTTAAATTTGATTTTTAAAAACATCAATAATAAAGAGTATATTTATCGAATAAGTTCATATTTTTTGCAAAGATTTATGAAATCTCATCCTACAATCCCACCCACAAACACAAATTTATTACTATAACTAAGAGCCTAACACTCTTTAAAAATTATTAATTTTAAAATAAGACATTTGAATATCAGTTCAAATATCACTGTTGTCATTTTAATGTAAACAACCAAGAATTTATAGTTTTATTTTAGTATAGAGTGTAATAAAATAAATATAAACTTTTAGTTTCATTATTATTTCTTATAATTATTAATACTAAAATTATCTTGACAATTTTCCAAACTAACCCCTCCCAAATGGATGTATATAATAATATTATTGGAAAGTTCACATGAATGCTCATTTTTATCATTTTATTTATACCCAATAGGCACATAAAAATAAGAAAAAAAATCTTGAATTTTGAATTAAATTTTTATATCTAGCCAAATGAGTTACTTCTCAAAGAAAAAAAAAGTTATATATTACTTATAAAATTTTAATATATTTGTAGATATTTTCTACCTATTTTAAATACATTCCCTATTCACTTCTAGATTCTCTTAAATTTACAATTTCAAACTAGCCTTACCGTAGATCACACACTCTTAATGGGTTATATTAAGGCTAAAATTAGGCATTAAATAAAAATCTTCACCAATTAAATTCATTTCAACAATGTGCTAAAAGATCATAAAGGGAATTTGAAATTTCAACAAACACATACATTATCTTATCTTATCTTAACTTCTAATGTGGACTAAAACGAATTGTTTCTTATGAATATAAATATTAAAATGATCTTCTTGTCAACTTTTCAAAACAACCAATAATAATAAACACCAAGAAAAAAAATCGATGTATTTTTTAAAAATAAAAAAGAAAAAAATATTGTTTTTGAAAATTCTGCATTTTCTATTCTGAAATTTGTGTGCCTTTTTTTTTTTCTCGTTTTTTCAAATTTACAACCTAATAACAGGAAACGACGTCGGTTCTCACGCTAACACGTGAAAAAAAAACCAACCCTAAAAGGGAAAAAAAAAACCCAAAAACCACCATCCCCCTCCGTTCGAAAACCGTTTCTACAAAGCCGATAACGACTCCGGCCGAAACGGCACGTCGGAATAATCAAACAAACCACCCAATGCAACAAACTCTCCACCGCCCAACCCATTCTCTTCCGCCACCGCCGCACCGGAACCAATCCCCATTCCCAACTCGAACGAGTCGTAACACGGAATCTCATCACCAAACCCCAAATTCCCTTCCAACTCGAATACATCAGGAGAACGAGAAGAAGCAGGAGGCATGAAATCAATTGCCTCCATCTTATTCCCTTCCGTACTACTCGAACCTCCACTCGGCGGTAACCCTAACTCATCATCCGACGCCCCAAATAAATATCCGAGTTCCGCTTGAGGGGTTTCATTATTATTTTGATCCACCGACGAGGGCACGGCTTGAATCTCTTCCTCAAAGCTTTTAATAAACGAATCAAGTTCAAGACCTTCAATACTCTCATCCCGCTCCGGTACAACGTCTGAATCTTCAAGAATATTGAGTAACAACTCATCCTGAATCTCCTCAGATTCCACCAAATCATCAATACTCAAATCACCAGCAACAGCAGATGTATCTTGGACAACATTGAAATTCTCCTTAGTGCATGGCTTCACAAATCTCAAATCCGACGAGTTGAGTCGTCTTAGCTTGGACTCGGCTGAATCAGCCAACGAGTCATCGTCGAACTCGTCGCGAACTCGCTTTCTATCCTCGTAGAAATTATCCATGGAAGAAACTTAGAAACAGAGAATGAAAAAGAAGAAGAAGAAGAAGAAGAAGAAGAAGAAGAAGAAGAAGAATTAGGGTTCTAAGTTGAAGCCGCCATTAGAGAGAAGAAAAAGAAGAGGAAAAAATGTGAAGTGTGGTGTGTGAGAAATGGAAGGAGGGAGGTTTAAAAAGAGGGGAATTGAAGGGAAGAAAGAGACAAATACACGTGGCGAATAAAGAGAGGGTTTTGAAAAACAATTTCTCGGTCGTTTTGTTCCACTTTTTTCTTCCTTTTTTTTTTCCTCTCCCAATTTTATCCATTTTGTTTGTTTTAAATTATTCTCCTCCGCTTTTTTTTTCTTTCTTTTTACATATATAAATATATATATATATATATATATATATATATATATATATATATATATATATATATATTTGGGTCATGGTTTTTTTTTCTTATTTAACTAAATTTGAATGAAAATTTTGAAGTCCGTTGCGGGACCCACTGACTTGGCATTGAATTTCGCCTCTTTTTCTTAAAAAATACATTTTTGGGGTTATTTACCTTTTTATTTTTTTTTATTTTGGGGAAATTAATTAATTAATTAATTAATTAATAATAATTTACATCGTTGGGGTCGGCGTTGAATCGGTCTCTACGCATTGGCTCTTGACCGGTCCACCTGAGTTTTGCATCACTGTCCTTTTCCTTTCTTCACCATTCTTCTATTTTTCCTTCTCCCTATATTTTCAATTAACTAATCTCCACTTTTTTCTTCATTTAAAGAATAACCATTTTTACCATCTAAATTTTGACATTTTCTTTTTTAAAAAAAATACTTCAGTTTCAAAATTATCTCGAAAACATTCTCTATCGACTTGATTTTCAAAACCTAAAAACAAAATAATTATCAAACCATACATGTTCTTTGTTGTTACTATTTTTTTTTTTTTAGATATTATTCCTATAATTAGAATTTTGAGTTAATTAATTACGTCCATTTACTTGAAGAATGTTCCAGAGTCTCTATATAAACAAATCCCAGAGTTTACGGGACAAATAAACAATTGAAAGCCAAATTCAAGACTATTTTTGAGTGATTCAACATTTATTCTAGAATTGGATAAAGTTTAGATCAATTACTTTTTTAGGAAACTATTTAATATAGAGTTTTCTACTCCATCGATTTAGTCAAAATTACTATGTTCCATTAAAAATTTTAATTAATTAAGATGTATTAGTTAAGATTTGATTCTTAATTTCCCACTTCAAACTAAACACTTCAAACTTTAATAATAAATAACATATCAGTGATTAAAAAAGTCCATACGTTGAAGAATAATATTATAATTATCCTAAGATTAACCATTAATTAAACTAAACTAAATTTTGTGGACTCAACGTTCAATATGACTTAATACAGCGAGTTTTAAGCTTTATAGTACTTATTTATTTACCATTAATTTTAATTTAAGGATTAATATAATTTGAGTTGACATAAAATTTTTAGATTTTCGTATATTAAAATTTTGATTAAATTACAAGTTTAGTGTTTGATTCTTTTGATCTGTGAATTTCTTTTGTAGTGTTTTTACTTTCAAACTGATGAAAAACAGTGGCTTTAAACAGAATACTAACAATTCGATGAAAACGACGTAGAAAAAAACAAAAGGAAGAAAAGGAAGGTTGTTTCAAAAGGAATTTAAAGTAAATAATTAATTGTAGTATTGTTGAAAGAAGCAACATGAATAGTGAGTTTCTTTCGTCACCCTTTGTTTTATTATTTTTCTTAGGACTGATTCTATAAAACAAAATAAAAAACGAGATGATTACCAAAACGAGTCTAGATGATTTTTATATTAATATTTGATCAAGAATTTAAATTGTTTTTATATATATATATAAATGAAAAATTAAGTGTTATGAAGTGCTTTTTCTAATTTTATTTTGTGAATGTGACGTAATTTTCCAATCTTAATTGTGTTTACTTTTGGGGACAAATAGGTTTTGAAAATACAAAAAAGGTTCATAAAATTAGGGGACTAAAAAGGTAAGTTAGTGAAATTAATTAAAGAAAAGGGAGGGGAGGGGGGGGGGGGGGGTGTTTCACGTGAAGCATTTAACGCCTGCATGAGAAAACGAACAAAAATGGTAACGATGGTAATGTTGCCGTTTTGACTGCCGTGTCGCCGCAGTTTCCCGGTGGTAAACGGCAACCTTGTCTCCAAGTAATTGCTCGGTGGGTCCCTATCCCAAATTATAAGAATTAATTCCAATCAACGCCTCATATTTATTCTTTCTTGTCATCACCGTTCACACCACTAGAACAAGTCAACTTCATCTTTTATCAATTTCCATTAATTGTTTTAGACTTCCTTTTTCTTATTTCATATTAGCCAAATAAACACAATATGTCCTAAAAATACTTAACATTTTGCTTATGTCATAATTCACTATTTTATTTTATTAACATGATAACGATCGTCGTCTAAAATATCATAGAAATGTTTGATGTGTTCTTTTATTTTTCTTACACTTTGTTAGACTTGTCTTAAAATAAGAAGATTGTGATAAAGATGGATCAATTGTATTAGGATGGTACATGCGATATATTAAAATGTGAGGAGCAATGACTGATCCAGAATTTTAACTTGAGATATAAGAGAATTGATAGTAAAATAACTACTAAATTAATTATAAGTATTGGAAATTAAATAGTTTTTTATGTATATTATATAAATAAAATTGAGAGGGACAAGTACTCTTAAGCCTATATTAAATATCTGGATGGTAAAACGGATCATCCACTATTAGAAGATTTATTTTATTCAAACAAAAGTAGCTCAAAAATTTTTTGATTTTGGATTCAATCAAATAACGGTAAGAAATATTAATTCATTTTATAAAAAGGAGATTCAAATAGATGCTCAATAATAATAAAACGAAAAAAAAAAATCAGTAAATTTATTTTTTATTCAGTTTAGTTTATTTCTCAATTATTGGTATTTTCTTCTTTGTTTCAAATTTACTTTTATTTTAACTTTTGTTTTGAATCGATATTTTTCTTCTATTTTTAAATTAAAATTGAGCTAGAAAACTAAAATTAAAACTATTTAGAAATATAGTTTAAAAAAAAAAACTCTTTAAAAAACTTAAATCAATTTACATTTTCTTAGTAGTTTCAATATTTACTATATTTGAATATACTCTAAAGTTTATTTTAAGAACATATAAACACTCCTCATTCCGTTCGATTTTATTTTAATTTAAACCAATTTGGATTAATTCTATTTTATTTTCTCTAAAAAACAAAAACACTCTCCAAAACAATTATAGGTTATTTTAATTATCCTGACTTTTTTTAGAATCTTTTAGGAGAACACATAATTCAAATTCTAAAAAGAAAAAGAAGTGTTTTTAGTGCTTATTAATTGGGAAATTAAATAAAGTTCAATTTAGATGTATGATAATTAGTTTGTAGTAAAAGATAGAAAATTATTATTCTCTGAATTTGTTTGGGAGAAAATATAGTTTCTCCATTCCCTCCCTCTCTTTTCTCAATAATAATACTCTAAATTCATATACTAAACTTTTGTGATATAGATTCAACCACTAATGGTGTGGAAAAATAATTTTAATATTTTAAGTTTTTTTTTTTTATTAAAGTCACATGCATACTCACACCAACCCTATGTATATGATAGAATATTGATTCCTACCATCCAATTTGATTTTGTTTTAATCCACGTAACAATAAATATCTAAATTCAATCTCTCTCTCTCTCTTTTCTTTTTGTTGGAGTAGGTGCAATTAATAAAAAAGAAAATATTCTGATTCTATAAAAATGTCGATAAACTATTAATTTAGATAAATATTTATGATAATTAGGGCATCCAATTAGTAATTAACTTAACCATAGTTTCATCTTTAATCCTTATTTTAAAATTGTTATACTAAAAAATGTTAAATATTATACCATAAAGCAAGGAGATAAGTTTGAAAAAGTAAAATGCTAAAACACCATCCCTGCAAAGTTGATTTTACTAAATGAATAACGAAGGTGACATTTCTAATACCTTTTTTCCAAAAAATTTATATCGATCTATTTACAAAGACATAAAAGTTTACTCACAGTAAAAATCGATTTTACTTAATGGAATTTTACGATATTTTTAAATTAACCCAAAAATATATTTCCACTCGTAGACTTGAAAATACAAAAAGATTCAAATATAGAACTTTTTGAACCAGCACGCCCTACCGCAATTTCAAAAAACTTATATCTAAATGATAGAATTAGAATTTGTTTAGTAAAAAATATACATGTTAATTGAAAAATTTAATAACACGAGGAGGTCAGGTCACATAAAACCTATGTTAATGATAATGTGATAAAAGAAAAATGACAAGAAGACGAAATCTTTTTTTTTTTTTTTTTTTTTTTTTAGAAAAAAGAAAAAAGGGAAAAGAGCAGTGAATTTTAATTTGGTAGAAATAGGAGGGGGAGACGCACAATGGAGAAAAAGGGGAGTTTTCGTGGATCCCAAAGAGGTCTGAGGTGGAGTTGGAGGTGGAATAATTGAAGTGTATCTACAGTACATGCAAGGTGCCACATCATAGATATCACGCCACGTGGTCGCACTCCGCCCTCGCAGCCTTCCACACGGCACCGCTGCTCGACGGTTGTTTCCAACAAACCGCCTTACGGACGCCCATGCCGGATCTTCCGGCGGGTGATTTTAAAACTGTGGGCCCTGAAAAAGTTTTTTTTTTTTTTTTTTTTTAAATGTAGAGGGAGTGACGTGGAAGGGATTGGAGGATGGCGCCGTCACGTGACGCGTGTGGAGGTTGTGTTGTCTGACCCCACCACCACCACCACCACCACCACCTCCTCAGATATTTTCGATTTATTCTATGCCTCCTTTTTCTCCATTCCATTTTCGTATCCTCCAATTTGTCGCTTTCCTCATAAAACATTGCATCTACTCTTTCTTTCTTTCTTTCTTTCTTTCTTTCTTTCTTTCTTTCTTTCTTTCTTTCTTTCTTTCTTTCTTTACATAATAATCGACAATAATATATGAATTTTATGTATTATTTTATTAGTGGATTTGAAATTGAATTTCATGACTTACTTTTTTAAAATTGAGTTTGTTTGGTTGTGTGGTCAAATCGAGATTTTGGTTAAAACAAAACGTGAAAAAGAAGAAAAGTTCTAAAAAAGGGTAGAGAGTTAAAAAGAAGAAGTTAAATGCAATCCAATGCATTGTGTATAGCTTTCTTGTTGTGCCGCGTAATTAGAGTGAAAGCTTGTAACCCTAATTGATTTTTTACTCTTTGCATGTTATGCATGGTGTTTATGTTCTATCAACTTCAATTTGCATGTATCTTTTGGATAAAAAAAAATTGAATAGAAAAACTTGTTAGGTAAACTAAAAATCGAAAAAGTCACTTTTATCGTCTCTCAAATGTCATTTTTTATGTCTTTTAAATGGACACCCACCTGATCACATGAAAAAAAAAAAAAAAAAGGTAATATGATAATTTATGAAAAAGATACAAAATAGACATTTAAACGGTAAAAGTTCTTCTAACATAGTCCTTTTTAGCATAGTAGATATTATGAAAAAAATATTTTGTATAAGTAAAAATTTAGGTGCGACCTAAATATTGCTCAATTAATAATAGATTAAAGTTGGGGCATGCTTTGTGTGCTAATAGTTCTAGCAAATAAATATATAGATGCACTACAAGAAAACCCCCCTATTATGACAGTTGGTTCCATCCCAAATTGAAAGGATCGAACAAATAACTGTCATCAAATGTCAAAAAGCGGGATTTTAGCGGGAAAAGACGGTAATTTCGGAATGCTCAAATACATGACAGTTATTTGCTGTTATGCATTACAAAAATTAATTAATTTTTTTATTAAAATAAAAAATAATGAAAAGGTAAAATCTCTCCTTCACCCAAAACCCTCACGCACACTCCCCTTTCCTTCTTCAAAATTCCTCACGTTCCCGTCTCCTCCCTCAACGCTGCCATCGGCTGTCTCCTCCCCTTCCCGTCTCCTCCCTCAAGCAAAACCCTTACGCACACTCTCCTTCCCGTCTTGGTGACTGGCTTTTTTCTCGGACGATGGTTTATTGCAAGGTATTGTATAGACATTTTTCCTTTCTTCCTTCCTTTGGCCTCTACTCCGGCAAGAAAGTTTGGTCTCGTAGATACTGCTTTTCTACTTCTAGCTGATCTATTTTATCTTTCAATCTCATAATTTGCTCTTCTATCTTCAAAACTTTTTTCTTTAAATTCATAAGCTTTGATTTTGTTTATTTCTTTAAATTCTCCCATGGTCTGGCTTCCCGATGCACTACGTCATTTTCTGAACAACCCCATTTTACTAGAGCTTGAATTGAAATTGGGAAAAAAATTTTAAGGAGTGATAGCTGGAGCATAATGTTGTCCAAAAGAAAAAGGAAAACCACATGTATTTCTGTTTTAGCTTCCTATTATGTATCACTAGCGAGTGAAGTTCTACTTTCAAATAACAAGGTCTTGAGAATATGTTTTCTTGTTTGTAATTGTTAATTTTTCTAGTGTAAATTGGGAAAAAACTTTTTATATTTTCTTAGCACGATGTTAGATCAATGTTATTTTCTTGTTTTAGGTTCAAAAGAATTTCATGTCAATGCATAAAATTGGAAGTTGGAAGTGCAAGATTATGTATGATAGGTGATTGATTGGAACTTAATTTGTATATTGATGGTTTTGTGAAATATATTATTCGCTATATGATGAAGCATTTTGGTAGCTTACAATGTGTTTGATGAAATGCTTCAATAAAGCATTTGGTTGATTTTTAATTGATTTTTGTTTGTTTGAATTAGAAAATCAAGGTCAAGGGAGATTTCATGCCTATGGGAGGATAGTATGCTATTGTGGATTTTCTTTGACATTTGTTGTGGATTTTCATTGATGCCTGGCTGTTACTTTAGTTTTTAGGACATTCATTCCCTTGCCATGACTTTTAGTTTTTTTATCCTCTAATGTGTATAATTTTTATGGTATATCATAGGTAGTTAAGGTAGAATTTCTGAACTTCTCTTGCTAAGATAGAATTAATAGATTTCAAGTAGTTCTTAATATACGTATGAGACTCTTAAAACTACAAAGCTTAAAATAGTGTAACTAAAAACTCTAAAGGGGCCTTCTGGATGATGTTTAATCAAGAAATAAAATTTGATGCTAATTAAGTAAAACTGATGTTGCTTGATCATTTTTTATTAGTCTCTATCTCTACTTGGCAGTGGCATCACCCATAAAACCTCAGGGTGCGTTTGGGGGAAGGGTTGATTTAGGGAAGGGTTAGTGTTAAGATAAAACTAGTGTTAAGTTAAACCTAGTTTTATCATAACCCTTGTTTGGGGGAAGGGTTTAAAAAGGTAGTTTTATGATAATATGTGTTTGGGGGAAGGGTTAGGTGGGGAGGATTAATGGGGATTTTATGATAAGATGTGTTTGGGGGAAGGGTTAGGTGGGTAGTTTAATGGGGATTTTATGATAAAATGTGTTTGGGGGAAGGGTTAGGTGGGTAGTTTTATGGGAATTTTATGATAATGTGTTTGGGGGAAGGGTTAGGTGGGTAGGTTTATGTGTATTTTGTGATAAATTTTATTTGGGAAAATTGTTAAATGGGTTGGGTTAATTAATTTTTTATGTGGTATAATATTTTTAAATTAAATTGTAAATATCATAAAAAAATTATTGCATATTTTTTTACGAAATCCTCGAATTCGTCTTATTCTCCTATTTTATTTGTTGTATGTGTAATGTTATTAAATTAATACATACAGTTGCCGAAATTAAAATAAATTTGTGAACATATTGTGATAAATTTATTACAATTACAATCCGTCTTTTCTATGTGTAATGTTATTAAATTATTAAATACAATTGACAAATTTCGAAATAATTTGTTAAAAAATTGTAGTAATTTTATTTAAAGTCATTGTTTACAATTACAAACTACTTATTGCATATATTTGTAATTAGCGATATATTGTACATTTGTTTTTACTTATTACGTAACAGTTGAACGCCATAATGTTCGAATTATTACTATTCGCCTAAAGATTTTTAAACCGAAGTGAAGGGATACAGAAGGAAAACATATGCAAGTTGACCATTGGAAGATTCTCATGCAAATTAAAATAGTGCACAATAAAGAGTGGATAAAAGAAAGTTAATCTTTTACTAAATGCATCTAAAAATTCAATACACAGCGACCAGATGGGTAATTCTATGATAACCACCCACTTACTCTTGACATATCAATCTACACTTTTAAAAAAGAAAAAACTAAGTTGAGCTATTGAAGGAAGGAAGCCATCCACCGTATCATCAATCACCCTTTCTCCTTAAAGAACACCATTCGATGAGTCTAGCACATCCTCCCATCGGCTGGCATAAGACTGTTCGACAATTAGCGCATACCACAACAATTTGAGAGTGGCTGAAGACAACGGTACTGCATTTTATTGACCAAAACAATCGTCATCAGAAATTTCAATCTACATCATCTTCAAGTAGAATCCAAAAGAGTTGCAAATATATTGAACTAGTGACAAGTGATGGAACTTACATGTTGAAACATCCTTGGCACTTGACGTCCTTCAAATCGTCAACATATGACAATTAAAGCAGTATAGGATCTCATAATATTATGGAAATCAAGTCAAAAACAGAAACATTAACTACTGAACAAAGAGAACTTGGTGATACAACACTAGATTGATGTGCAAAATTTGAACAGTCACAAAAAATGGCATGGAAAGGAAATAGAAGAAAAAGAATACCATGAAGGAGTTGGGTGATTGCACAAGACGCTTGAGCTTGTGCTTCCTCTTCTCTAACTCAACAGTAAATCAATATCGTTTTGAAGAACCTGTAGATACAAAAACAAAACATCTCATTTCAGCAACTCCAGAGTCAACAACCCGATTCGCCTTTTCAAGGCCACAGACATTGGAACAAAAACTAACATTAGATTAATAAGAAAGGGACTATAGCAAAACAACAAAATCAACAAATAGTATCTGCTACACTTGGAAGCTTGAACACAATTAAGAACATTCCATTTGTTTGCAATTCTAAAAAATCAATAAGCGCCAGCATGTGTTTGAATGTTTATAACTTCAATGTTTGAAATTTTTGTGCATAATTCCATTCAAATTTCACTGTAGGGTTCCAACTTTTTATTTAAAAATTAGAAGAATCCCCTTTATTCTCAACTCACGTTATAAAACATAGTATGCCACTAATTTCCTACAATACCCGTCTCCCAAAATATCATTCACATGATTCTCAATCATCAAACATTCATTCAAAGAAAAATTAAATCAAAAAACAAAAAACCCCAAAAGACAACCATAAGTTTAAACGTAAACAAAGGATTGAAATGTATCATTTCTTCTGCCAAAATACAAATCCATCATTTAAGAGAGTATAAAGTAAAAAACCCATAGCTTAAAATACACCTAAATACATTAAACTTAGCATTCATACAATTTGGGAGAAACAAACATGGAAAAGAACATATCGAAAAGAGAACAGAATAGAATAAATCGAGTAGAAGAGGAATGAGAACTCACCATAAATACGAAATAAACAATAAAGAAGTAACAACAATTGAACTCCATCCCAGTGAACATAAAGTAACTTTTTAAATTAAAAAAACCCTAAAACACGAAATTCTCCTCTAATTTCTACTACAAAACAGAATCCATCAACCAATTTTGACAGAGGGTGACGAAGAACGTTTACAAACAAATTCAAGAGAAATTAGAAGCAAACCTGAAGAACTGAAGGAAGGAAAGGAAGACAGAGGAGAACGAAAAGGAAAATCAAATTTATTTAATTATACCTGCCGAACTTCTGTTCAAGGAATCGACACAAATTGAAAATGGAAGAGAATAGAAAGAATAAGAAACGAAATCGGAACTGAAAGAAGAAGAGAATCGAAGAGAAGTTGAAGACGGATTGAGGAGAGAGCAGAGAATCGAAGAGAAGTTGAAGACGTTGAGGAGAGCGTAAACACGGGTTGAAGAAGAGTTTTTAGTAGATTTAATTTGGAAGGGGCAGGGATAAAACCGGGTTTATGGAAACCCTAAAACTAGGGTTTCCATAACCCGAGTACCAAACGCGGGTTAGGGTTAAGTAACCCTAACTCCACAGTGTTAATCTGCCGCCCAAACGCCCTCTCAGAGTTTAGACTTCCATTGCATTTCCTATTTTGTTTGGGTTTAGGTAACCTTGGTAGGGGAGCTGCATCGAAAGGATCAAAGCTTGGCGGTGGCGGTGGCAAACGTTGATCTCTCTATGTTGTAAGCTAAGAAGAGTAGTAAGCTTTTGATTGTCTTTCGAATAGCAAGCCTGAGTAAAAGATAATGTTTGTTTATTTCCAAAATTTTGAATGGATAAATTATTGCACTTATGTTATAAATATCAGAGTTCTGCATTTTGTTTCCTTGTTAAAAAAAATATGAAAGTGGTTTTATTTTTACTGCTTAATGTGGGGCAAGGGGCTTGTGATTCATATCCTTATGTCACTTTGTTGCTTATTAGCATTATTAACCTTCGAGTTTGATGACCTAATTAACTTTTGTTGTGTGTAGTTGTTCCTGATATCATTGTTTGAGCTTCTTTTGCAACTTCTCAAACAATGAAATTCATCTTGTTGTATAAAACTTCTCAAACAATGGTATAAAACTCAAACAATGAAGTATAAGATATATCACACAGGTTAAGTGATATGAAAATCAATTCCCGATATAGTTGAACTAAAAAATTTGTAACGGAATTAAGAGTCTTACATTTTCAACTTTTTGATTAAAAAACCTATTTTGAATTTTGGTTTTCAGATACTTAATTATTGTTTATGATTAGTTAGCAATGTGTACACCCTCTTCTTTGGTTCTAGAATCTATATGTTGCCTTGTGATTTTTAGATGTAGAAAATTTTGGAATCTTTTCTCTGCAAATCTGGCATTTGCTTTGTTGTATATGTCCTATTAAGAGATCATTCCTTGCCCACTTTTTTCTAACATTCCAAATATTAAATCATGTTAAGTTCATTAAATAATTATTGGTAGATAAACTTTTGGTCCCATTTGATAAAGGTCTAGTTTTTAGTTTTCTACTCTTGAAATTTATGTTCATTTCCTCCCAAAATGTCCATACTATGATTTTCACATTTCTTTAAGAAACTGTTAGGTATTCTCTAGTATGGGGTTAGGGGTATAAGGTTAGTTAATTGAACCAAACCATGTGTGATTGTATGTAGTTATTTAAATAACTTGTTTGTAACAAACCATGTATGTACCAACACTTAAAGCGATATTATAAAGTGTATGTTTCTTTATATTAAAGCGTTTACGGTTTCTTTCCATATGTGATTGTATTGGTCTGTGTAATGGCAGAGCAACATGAAAAAGAAAAAAGTGACTAAAAACAAAATTATGACATTTAAATGTAAAAAAAACTGTCATCGAAAAAGTTTTATTGACAGTTAATTAATGTCATGGAAAGTGAAATGATGACAGTTAATAAGTGTCATAAAAGATAAATAATGACATTTAATATCTATCATATAATATTAACAATGACAGTTATCCGATGACATAAAATATAAACAATGATAATTATTAACTGTCATCGAAAATAAATAATGACAGTTATAATTTGTCATAATATATCAAATTCGTGACATTTATTCTATGTCATGAAAAACCACATTTCGTGACAGCTTGGAGAACTGTCATAAAATACTTTCCATGACTGCCGCATCAATGACTGTAAAAAACTGTCACGAAAGCTTTTAATGACAACATTTAACTGTCATCGTATGCTATTTTTCTACTAGTGATGATAAAAAAAACTGTGGTCGTATGTCGAGAATAAAGAAGTTATACGTTCAAATTTCGTGTTTCGTATATTTGTACTAAAAGATAAGTACTTTTTCAAGAAAAAAAGAAAAGGATGGGGCTAAAGGATAATGGGTTTAGTATGTACAATAATACTCGAAGAGAGTTTGATGGATTGAAAAAAATGAAACAATCTACACATTGTAACAAAATTAATCAAATTCGTTCTTTATTTTCTTGTATATATATATGATTGTACGCATTATTCACAACAAAATTAAAGAGAAGTGATCTTGTTCTTCTTCTCTCTCTCTTTTTTCCCTTCCCTTTCTCTATCTAAAACAAAAGTCTCATTCAATCTAATATATATGTATATATGCTTTCTCCATCATTCATTGATTGAAGGAAAAAAATAAATGACATTCTTTGCTTACCCAACTTTCTTTTTATTTATAGTGTTTACAAGCCCACTCTTTAAAAATCAATAGTTATTAACCAGAAATTACATTTAATTGATCAACTTTTGAGATAAATATATATACTTCAAAGGCTTTTTATTTCCTAAGAGGTTAATAATCTCTCAATGTTCAGTACAAAAGGAAAAAAAAAAAAAAAAACCTCAAAAATTCACAAACGTTTAATTTTACATCAATTATGTAAGATATATATTGATTCCATTATCTAAGTATTAACGCCTAATCTTTGATAAGTTCCTATGTTTTGTAACATAAATGTTAAAATACTAAAGATATATGGATACAAGATCGAAATAATTTTAGTGACCAAGGAAGCATTTGTAGAATAATTCTTCGAGGGGAGGCAAAAATAATTAATACCCAAGAAATTAAAATTGATTATCGATTGGAGAGGTTAGAATATTGATGATTGGATTTGTTATTTTTTAATTTTATGTTTATCTTAAGGGGGATATTATATAGTTAGAAATGTAAAATAAATAGATAAATGAAAAATATAATTGGACGAGGACAAACTATGATTTATCTATTTATCTATCTACCATTAAATTAGTCAAATTACTTAAAGCATATGTCACACCATCATGATCATTTTGTTGATATAAATGAAGAAATACAATATTATATAATTTTAAAGTAAAGTCTAATGAGTTTAGACTTTTATCATTAGTTTTCTAATGCAAATTAAAATTACAATTTAACCAATTTTGTAAGTAGGGTGAAGCAAACTTAACTCAATTAAGATGTGGTTTAATAAATACTTGAATTTAATTTATTATTTTGAGTATTGTATTATAAAGAAAATATTTTATATGGTTCTGAATTAAGAAATTTTTTAAAATTTTATAAATATTGATAGATAAGGATAGATAACAATAGATTTCTTTTAATATCACCGTTGAATATATTAACGAATATCTTATAAATATTTTAATTCAATTTATTAGAGGATAATTAATTAAGGAGGGAGAAAAGAATTGAGGTATAATGCAATGTAAAAAGGAGTCTGAAATCATGAAAACAAGTCCTACTAAATCCCAAATATATCCCCTCCCCTCTATTATTAGTTTCTTTTTCTTTTTGAATGTAGAATAAAGGGAATAAGCATATTCCCACTGAGTTATCAATATCACAGATCTCAACTGCTGCATATAGCATATCTCGTTTGTGTTCGATTTTGTTGTAAATTTTTATTAACCGTTGGACTCCCACCTGTTTCTTCTTAATTTGATCTCTATGCGTTGTCTGGGTTGATAGGCTTAAGATAATGTAGTGTTGAGTTTATTGCAGTTTGCTGTCCTAAGTTATGAAAGGTAAATAAATTTAAGACAAAGCTTCAATTATGTTCGATGATTTTTATTTTAATTTATTTTTAACAGTTAAGACAAAGCTTCCAAATTAGGATGTGAATTTGACCAATTTTTTGCTTTGTGCCATAGAAACAAAGGTGAAACAGATGATAGGAAAAGGAAGAAGAAAGACAGTTAGATTCAAACAATTTTGGCCAAATTTATATTTTCTTCTTAGGTCAATTTATTAATTTTAAAACTTTATAATTTGGATAATCAAATATGATTTTTTTTCTATCGTCTTTCATTGTTTTTTTTTTGTGTGCATGTATTTCTTTTTTTTTTTTCTTTTTCTATGTTCGTTGCGTGCATAAATATTGTGTATAAAGAATCTTCAAAACAATCGTTTAGATACTACATTTTGAAGAAAAAAAAATCGTTTAGATTTAAAACGATCATGTAACCAAATTAAACGATAGAATTGAAAAAACAAATCTAAACAATCGTGTATCAAACAATAGTCAAATCTAAATGATCGTGTACCAACGCGCATTGGTGCATTGTTGACTAGATATTTTTGCTACTTTCCACAGTGGGTTTCTAGACTTTTTCGTTTTAGAATTGTTTCATTAGTATTAGAAGTGAGACTTTTTCTTCCATTGAATAAGAATATTTTTTAAAACTTATTTTTTATTATTTTAGTTTTATTAGGGAATTTAATTATTTCCCTCTACTTTTATATTTGAAATGAAACTTGAAAGACTTACTTAACCCTCTACGTAGATTAATTACTAATTTAAATATGTCTATCTCATACTTTAAGATATTCATAAGAAAATTTATTTTGGAATAATTATTTTCTTTCACAATCTACAAAAGAATTGGGTAGAGAAGCAAAGATTGAATTCCATTTCTTTGCGATTTATTCTTCAACCACTACTTTTGATTTTTTTTTTTCCTTTTTATCTATACTTTTCTTAGTATGAAACACATTGCATTGTCACCAAAAAAAATTATAATAAATAAACAAATAAAAAGAAGTAATAATAAGTATGTCTCTTTAGTTAATTTGTTAATATTTTTTTAGAAGTTGATTTATAAAATTGTTAAAATTAATCACATTCATAGTCTTTTAACTTCAACTAATTTGGTCAGATAACTTTGATTAATTTAAAAAATCGAGCAGTGTTGATTCATTTTTTGTGCTCAAATCATATTTTGTATTTAAACTATAATTTAGTTGTTATAAGATTTAATAAAAATGAAAAAGAATAATTGCAATTTTATAAGGAAAATTGAAAAAAAAAAAAAAAGAAGAAGAACAAATGGAAAAGCTTAGCATGCAAATTAATCTACAAAAATAGAAAAACTCAAGTATTTAATACATATTTGTCATGACCTTCCTAAAACTTCGATTATTTGTACTTATAATCTCGTAGTCGATTTTGTACTTATAATCTCGTAGTCGATTGAGTTAAGCTTTTGGCCAAAAATTATAATTTAATCCTTTTGATTAATATTTTTTAAATTAAGTTTTCATTTTAAAAGTTGACATAATTCTTAAATGGAGTGAGAAAAAAGAGTAGAGTAGAAAATAAGTATTGGAGGAATACATGATTGGAAAGATTTTTGTGTTTTGTCTTCTCTAAAATTTTCTACTAATTTTCACTAATAATATGATTTCATAATTTAATCAAGATTAACAAAAGAAAAAGAAAAATCTAAAAAAGAGATTAATTATTTAGAGAGAGAGAGAGAGAGAAAAGAGGGACAAATAATGGTCAATAAAACCAAACCCTTTGAAAATAAAGGAAAAGACACAAACAATAATCCAACACTTTAAATTCAATAAAATTGGAAAAACATGGGACAGACATTTTTCAAAAACCCCAAAATTTCAAATATTCCAATCTTTGAATTTTGATTATCATATACCACTTATGAATTAGTCTTAAACCAAACTTTCAAGGAAAAACAGAAAAAGAATTTGGACCATTTTCAATAAAAATTTATTTTGTATATATATAACTTTATAATCGTTGTGTATTTTAGATTGTATCTAAGTTTTACTAGAAATGAGCATGATAGATAGAAAAATCGAACCGATCGACTGAATTATCGAAATCGATAAATGTTAATTTGAGAAAATTTTAAATCGACAAACTTAAAAAATTTAAAAGAATTTAATCAACCAAATTAACGACTAACTGTCTAACTTTTAACCTTCAACCGTTAAAGTTGGTTTGAACATTCCCCAAACAAACCATAGTCAGTTTGATGACAATTTAGTTGAGAAACCAACTTCAATCGATCGTTCTCTTCTTGCATACACACAATATATATATATATATATATACACACAATTTTTTTATAAGTCATTTGTCACTTATTAATTGGGTGCATCCAATTGTTTTCCAAGACTCTTCCAATAATCCAAGGTTTTGTTTCAAAGTCTTCATTGTTAAGTGCTTTAAAGTCTTTCTCTTTCTCAATATATATATACACTGTCTTTTGTGGACTCAACAACCTCCCCTTTATATTATTATTTGAATTATGTATTTTTGTAAGAGTTCCATTTTTATATATTATATTATGAACATGAAAAATGAAAGTGTGAGAAATAAATATTTTATTTTGACCCAATTGTTATATATTGAACTTTTCAAGCAAAAAAAAAAGAAAGAAAGGGTTGTAGGTAACAGACTAAATTAATATGTCCCTTGGTTTAAAAGTAAAATAGAATTTTGTTTGCTAAGTTAGAATCAATAATAGAATAGAAGATTTAAAAATTAAGAAACTAAAATGAAAAAAAAAAAGAGAGAATAAACTTAATAGCCTAATTACTAATGTAGGATTGAGACTTAATTTTTTTAAAAAAAATTGTTAGATAATTTACAAATGTTAAATTTATCTTTCTCTTTAATTTTTTTTAAAAAGCATATAATTTATTTTTATATTCTTTTTGAAGATAGAAAATATTCTTGATGACTATGACATATATTTAAAGATATGGTTAAAATAAATGTTAGGTAGAGAGTGGAATGGAAATAAAAGTGACATAATTTCATCTATATATTTTAATTATTTTGGTTCTAAACTATACTCAAAAACCAATTTTTTTTTAACCTAACACCTCAAGACTTTAGTTCTCTCTCTGTTTTTTTCTAATGACTGCAGAATACTTTAGGTTATCAAATAAAAATAAAACATTTGATAATATAGTTAAAAAGGCAAACTTTGGTAAATAAATTAATCAAATTGAATGATGAGCTACTCAATCTATCAACAATTACCAATAGGTTGATAGTAGGATATCAAGATCCCGTTTGATAATTATTTTACGTTTTATGTTTAGTTTTTGAAACTTAAAGTTTAGTTTTTCTTAATTTCTTATCATGTTTTTCATTTTTGTTATCAAATACAGGTAAATTATTGAATTTACTTGAGGTCTTAAAATTGAGAATAAATATTTTAAGTTTTATATGTATGACTAAGTTGTTCGTTTTATTTAAATTTAAATTGTGGAATTTTTGTTGACCGAAACCGTCCGATTTGAAGTCTTTTTTTAATATATGGTTACTATAGAAGTCTTTTTTTAATACATGATTTGGATTTTACAATAGAAAAATAATGAATACTAATGCCTAAGTTTCAATTAAAAATAATTTGACTTTTAGATAAAGTGCTAGTTTTTTTCTTTTCATTTTAATTTAGGGTACGAGCAACCATGGTCTAACGTTCTTTAATTTCTCTAATTTTGGTCTCTAATATGATTTAATTAAATAAAATATATACAAATGTCATAATGCCTATTATTCGATGTTCAATTCTATAGATTTGTTGTATTCCCTTCAATTAATGTTAATTTCCGTTTATTAGATATTCGTTATATTTTGAATCCAGGAAATGACACAATTAAGAGGAGTGTTAGATATTCAAACGTACGTATGCTGCCTTTTGGTCCAAGACGACTCTCATCTGGGCATCCTCGTCTCATTTCTCTTTTCAATTTGTGCTGCCTTTTTTTTTGCCTTATTGTTTCACACTTGGGGAAGATTTTTGTGGATGTCGTAAACGATAGGTCTTATCTGAGTTCTCACCTTCGAACGATGTTCATCCCATTGCCCTAATTGTCATTTTCTTTTCTTTATTTTATGCACGTTGTTGTGTGCATATATGTTTTTCTTGTCTCTTACCTTTGAGTTCTTTCTTTCTTTCTTTTTTCTTTAACATGACTTTGCTTCTCAAGGTCTCGTCCTTTTGTTGTAATATACACTTTCAAGAAAGAAACAAACCCTACAGAATGTTAGTCTAAATTGATAATAGCATACAATTTGTACAATTTAACAGTTCCAATAACATCTTATCTAGTTCAAATATTTGTCCCATATACCCATAATAGTTCTAAATAAAAGTTTGAACATTTTTAAAAATTAAAACAGAGAAAATTCAACCACCCTTCAACGAAAATTCAAGCCTTCTATAGAAAAAAATTCTACCAATCACCGTTGAACGTTTATGGCTGTTATACGAAAGTGTATATAACGCCATGCATTAATTACACTTAAATAAATGAATGAATAAAGTATGTATATATGTGTGTGTGTGTGTGTATATATATATATTTCTTTCTTTTGAGTTTTAGCAAGAAGAAAAATCACGAATGAGAATATGGTAATTAAGAAGTATGGAAACAAATTAAGGAAATTAATTAAAATTATGGAAACAAATTAAGGTAATTAATTAAAATTATTATTTTACGATTAATATTTACAAAAGGGATTAGCAAAGTTAAGCGTAAAACACGATGAACAAACAAAACAACTCCCCCGAGACAGCCTCTTCTTAGTTCTTCCTCTCCTCTCATTGTTCAAATTAGTTACTAGAATCTGAAGGCACTTCATTCAAATTCAAATTCAGTTCCTTATTTTCCCCAACCACCGCCGTCTCACCCGTCGTCGTTCTTTTCTCCGGCAGTCTCTTCCCTTTCAAGTACCGCAAAGCCACATCCATTCTCCTCAAAATGGCACAAAATTCCTCCACCTCCTCTGTCGACGGTTCCTCCACCCCCACCGCCTCTTTCTCCTCCTCCTCCTCCTCCTCCTCCTCCTCCTTCCTTATCTTCTTCTTCTTCTTCCTCCTCTTCATCTCTTCAACCACTCCCCCGTTCTCCTCCGCTGACATTTCCTTCCTCTTTTCCCTCTCCATTCCCAAATCCCAGACACAAATCCTTCGATACCGGAGCGGCGATCTAAAAGCTCAGAGCATTTCTCGATGACAATCGTTGAAATCAAAGACGGAGATTTGTAAGAGCGGCCACCTTTATTTTTTTCTTTTCTTTTCTTTTCTTCTCTTCTCTTCTCTCTTGTATGCTGAATCATAATGATGATCACCGCGTCTTAAATGAGTTATTTAAATTGTGTGGCCTTTCGTTTTCCACCGTTGGATTTAAAAAGCTTAGTGTGTACTACACCTGACGTCATTTGGCTTTGTCATCCCACGTAATCATATTGAAAACTTTTCGTTACCTTTGTATCTTAACATCACGCGCCTAATGGTAAAGGGCGATGCACGTGCGGTGATGGGGGTGTATCGTTAGGAAATTGTAGGGTTGGATTTGGGTGGTGGAGTGGACGTAGAGACGATGGAGGGGGGGGGGGGGTGATGTGTTTCTTTGATTGTTCTTTTGTGGACTTAAAGGTGGGGGCATCTCCCCTAGGTCGCCTTTTTTTAAATGACTAAAATTTCGGTGTCTTTGATGCAATTTCGTAGAAAAGTTTGCATTTGTGAAATTTCATTTTAGCCCTTCTAATTTGTACTTAATTACCTTTACAAAAATTTATTGTCAATTTGGGCCTAATGTACGGTCGTATTTACAATTATGCCCTTAGATTTTTAAAATAATGAAACATAAACAATAAATTCTTAAATTTTTCTCAAATTTAAAAGTTGACCTTTCGAGTTTAGTGATCGTATAAGTTTAAGAATTCAATTTTTTTTTTTTTTAATTTCTAAGCTTCAAGGTCAAATTTTATCATTTTTAGAAGTTTGAATTCAATAATTATTATTGAAAGTTTGAGGGTGTAGTTGTAATTACTACTATATTTTATAGTGCATTTTCGTGTGCCAATAACAAGATATGTGTAATTCGAATCTCGTATCTTTAATTGTATTGAAATATTATATTATTTATTAATTTGGAGAATTGACATCAAAATCTATTTTTTGCTTTTAGCGTCTAAACCATTATCATTATTTTGTATGTTCGAAGTAATTTAAAAAAATCAAATTTGTATTAATTTGATCCATGAGATCTAATGATGAAAGAAAGTAAATACACTTTCAAAAAATACTTCATAGATTTATTTCATACTATTCATCTATGCCTGATTTTTAAATTTTTTCTTTGCATGAAAATTGATTTTTTTTAAAAGAACTAAGGTGTTGCTTGTTCATAGTTGAGAATGCAATATTTGATTTGGTAATTAAAATAAAATGAGCATTAGTATCATATATTTATTTGATCCCACACTAACAACATATGGTCCCATAGAATAAAATTATGTGGTAGGTGCGAAAGCATAATGAATCAATTTTTTTGTTTTATATTCTAAAATTATAATTTAAACGAAATGAGTTCACTTCATGATTGTCACCCACTTTAAATTTAATATCTCACAAATTTACATTTGAATGTTGTAAATGTTGAGAAAAACCTTTCATTATTATCACTATCAATAAACACAAAATAACAAAGAAATTAAACGAAACAAAGCACACACACGCTCAAGAACTTAGGGTTTAGATGGAAAACGAAAACTCTAAGCTTAAAGAGAGAAACCATGACCCATGAGAAAAGACATTACAATTACATAAAGGTATTAGTATTCTAACCGGCTTTCAGTTCAAATTTAACAAAGATAAACAAAATCCAAGATGTTTTATCCTGGAGATGTCGTGACAATTTTCTAACTATTTGCACACCGAACAAGTTTATGTTTTACAAGTTTTGTTGACCGTCACTGTATGCTATTTTGGATATTTTGACGTAGTTCTTATGCATAGTTGTTCCAACACATGCCATCACAAGTATTTAAAAAATGATTTTAGAGTATTAAAAAGAAGCATATAGCAAGTGAAAGCAACTATGGATAAATAGTAGTAGTAGTTCTTTATATATATATATTATGAAAGATATGGTATTGGTTATGGGTAATAACTACTTCACTAACAAGTTGGTGGAGAGGAAACATTTATTTTTTTTTTTTTATAATAAAGTCGAGTAGTTAACATACACGTTTGCTTATCTATCTCTCTTTTCTAAAATATCATCATCTTTACTTTTTCAAAATTAAAAAGAAAAATCAATCTCTACTTTCGAAATTAATTTGTTAATCTAAACTAATTAAATAGTCAAGTAGATAGGTAGTGAGAAGAAAATGTCATCCACTAAAATGGAGCTGTCCCATCCTTATTAACACTTTTACAAATAATGCTTCTTCTTTTCTTACATTCTCTATCTTTTATATATATATATATATAATAATTATTCTCATTGTTTATAAGGAAATATTCGAATTATTGTCAAATTTCTCTATATATGAAAAAAAAACATTTTTAGGGCAAAGGGCAAAATAGGCAAAATGGATTAGATAATTAAACATGTACCCCAAACTTTTTCCACAAGAACCGATGTTTTCAGTATTCAATAAATGTTGTGTTCACGAGCCGTTGGTGCTTGAATAAGGAGTGAGTTGTTATAGTTTTAGATTATTATAATTGAGTTATAACAATTTGTGTTTGATGTAAATACATGTTATTTTAGTTTTAGAAGTAAATCGTAATATCGTAATAATAAATAGAAAAAGATGATGAATATAAAATAGTAAAAACGGTAACAAAATATAAGTTTTGTAATAGTATTTATTGAACTGATCGAATATTTTTAAATATATAATAAGAAGTGATTATTATAATCTCGAAGAGTTTTTACCCCAAACATATCAATCGTAGGATTGGCAAAAATGGGCCTTTATATTGAATTGATAGTCCTCCTTCTTCAAGACCTTCGTAAAAGTAGCGGAAAAGAAAATGGGTCCAAACCCAAACATTAAATCCAAAATCAATACCCTTATTGAAAACATGTGTCCAATTTTGTCTCTCCATAGCAAAAAAAAAAAAAAAAAAAGGAAAAACATGATAGCTATACTCAATAATGACAAGGGTGTTCTAAATCAAATGATGGTATGTAATTTGCTATCAATAATTTGAATGTAAACAAAATGAACGTTGATTGATTTTACATGTTACGTGTCAAAAATTAAGTTTCTATTATTGATATATCGATATGATGTACCTAAAATATCAATAAAATCATCATCTTGATTGCTATTACGGCATACTATTTGATATTCATGCAATTTATTGTGATATGTACGATATACTTAAAAGTTGATTGTCATGCGATATTACTGAAAGTTGTTTGATGAGTACTAATATAGTATTCATATACTTGAAATGAGACTAAAATATGATATACTTGTTAACATAAGTATACAAATTTGTTGCTTGATATATTTCTTGTAACCATTAAGTTTAGGATTGAAAGTAAGGTTTGTAGGCTTATATCATTTTGAAAAGGACAAAAAAAAAAAACTTTATTATATTATTTGAAAGGAATGAACTTCTTGATTGGGCCCACCTGTCATTTAAATGGCTTGGGCTTGTATTGGGCCAATGCTCAACTCAAATTTGGGCTAGAGGCCCACACCCCACCTGTGAGCCCAATTTTTGGTTTGAAACTTATTTGATTACCTTTTTCAAGATAATGAAAGTCCCATTCTTTCTTTCTATATGGAAATGTGAATAAATACCTCAAACCATTTACAAATAAATTGATATCATTGTTAACATTATTTGGATAATAGATTGATCTTACATGAAGAAGAAACTACATTTTTTAGCTTTGGAAAAGTGAAAGGGGAAAGAAAAAAAATGAAATCATTGAGGGGGGCAATTAAGATAAATAGAAGACTGTTTTTTCAAATAATAATAATAATAATAAAGAAAAAAAAAAGTAGAATCTTTTTATTGGGAGACTTGAAAGGCCTCACCAAACTTAACACAAAAACACCTCAGCTTGGCTATAGCTTTTGACCACTATAGTGTTTTCCTCTAATGTTTTTAGGACCCAAATTTGGTCTTTACAAATTAAAAAAAAAAAAAAGAAAAAAAAGAAAAATGAAGAACTTTATATTATGATATCATCAAAATTCAAAATTTTCAAGCACTTTATATACCATCATACCACTTTAATTCATAATCACACATTATTGAGTCTTTTCTATGACTTGGAATTGACGTCACATATTAATTGGTATAAAAACTCTACGTAAAATCTAAATTCTTCTATTTCTCTATTGTCTTTTATCGAAAATTAATGGTATTTAAATTACGTACATAACTGCCTTGTCGTTTATATGTCGTTTCAATCATTGAGTTCTTATACGTTATACTTTAACCGTACAACAACAACAACGAATCTAACCTTTTATAGCATGACATAACGTAATGTAACGTAACGTACATCTCGTGTTTGTAATGATGTTTTGAACAAAGAAAAAAAACTATGTCATTTAAACTGTTATTAACGAATAACGATAAGGACAGTGAAATCATGATATACAAGTGATCGAGTTCGTTATTTTTACTCATACAAGACACTTTGGATAAGATCAAAAGCGTAAGTCATGAGAATTTAGGTTTAGAATAAATAATAATATCATACAATTATAAAGATAGATATAGATTTTAATTTGTTGTCCTTGACAAAGGGTCGTACTAGTAACGTGAATTTGAGCAATAATGGAAGGTCGTCGTAATAGGGTAGTACGAAATTATTTTATTTTATATGATATGTATGAAGAAAAGAAAAAAGGATTTATGAGAAGGGCTAACTAATTTGAAATTGCATTAAATGTGAAGTAAATTGGTTACCTTACTTGACATAACAAAAAAGAAAGCCATATATGAGAACTATTCCACCTTTTCATGCCAATGTAGGGAAGCATTTGTTTTTATATGGTGCAATGTAAGGCAATTTGGTTGTAAAATTTGTGCCTATTCTACACCTTCTAGATGATGCCTATCACCAACGTTCTTTTTATTTTCGATATATATCTGCATGCATTAGCATTGGATTCGGTTCCGTTCTATTTTAAATTAAACGTTACTCAATACTAAAAAAATCAATATTTTAAAATTTGAATTGCAGTCCAAAATTTTCATTTGAATATTACGTATAATAAGCTTTACTTTTTTTTTCGATTTGAATTTTTTTTTTGAAAAAAATAAGAAGTGTGAAAGTTTAATATTAAAAGGAAAATATTTGAATAAAGGACATAATTATCAAACAAATCTTTTGTTCTTTTGTTTTACAAATTAATGAATAGCTTTAAATTTTAAACAATATACCTTAGAATTTTCCTTTCTAAAACAAAAGGAAGAAGTGCTTTCCAGCTAAGCATTTTCATGTACTTTATTTTCTACATTATTTTTTTAAATTAAGACTCACATTTCCAATAATAATAATAATAATAATAAAAAACCCTTCTAGTAATAATTTATTTATTAAAAAAAGATAATAAATGAAATTATTCAACCAATATAAGCATTTTATTTATTGTATAATCTCAATTATTACTGATTTGTATTGAATTTTATAGCTTTTCCTTCCTTCCTTCCTTTATTTATTTTTTTTATTTTTTCAATTTGGTCATCAACATTAAACTTTGAAGGTAAAGATTGAATCTTTACTTCTTGAGATTTTGTAACAATGTCAGCATTTCATTTATTTCCAATAAATTTATCATAAGTGATTGCATTTGACTGATAAAAATGTGTTATTTTTCCTTAAGAAAACAGTACAGAATTACATAAAATTAGGTTATTTCAATATTTGTTTATTTTCTACAATTATGAGTTTGAGATTTCTTTTTTAAAATTAAATTAAATTAAAATCTGCATTATACAACAACAAAGACTTTTCTTTTTCTTTTTTTTTTTTTCCTTTTTAATTTTTGAAAATTAACTTGAATTTTGAAAAATAACTTGGAAGCAAAAATTGAATTTGTTATCAAACTAAATTAAGATGAATAGAATTTGATATTTGATACTTTAGAATAATTAAAGTCTTAGAACTTTGACTTGAAGATTCTAAAAAAATGAAAAAAAATGGTACAAGAAACCAAAAAATGTGACAAAATTGGGCTTCCAAATATGCTTAGTGCCAAAAATCAAGACAAAGACAAAGGAAACATCATCCTATTGGACCTATTTCCATTTTATTCATTAATTAATTTAAGTTATTTTCAATTCTTTTTCTAATACATCTTTTTTAATGTAGAATATTCTATATTTTTATGAAGATGTGGATATTATAGGAAAAATAGAAAGAAAAATAATAATATTAATAATAATCAAGAAACCTAGTTCAATTTATAAAAAAAATAAATAAAACACAAGTATATCCCATGTGTCATATTTGAAACTATTAATTATAAATTACCATGACAATGATACTTTTAGTTTTATTCTTTTTTTTTTTTTTTTACCTCAATTGGGTTTCTTTTCTTTACTTTAATTTACCCCATTTATGCATAAAAAAAGTTTCTTCTTTCTTATTTTTTAAAAATATATCTTACTTATACACTTCTTAAAATAACACCAATAAAAAAAAACTTCAAAATTCAATAAATGAAATGTATACAATGTTGCAAAGTGAAGGAGTTTCCAATCAAGTATTTTAATACATAACGTAATAGAGCCACGTAAGACTGAAAGTAATCATTTTACACATTATTTAAGACAACGAGAGACTTAAATAACGTATAACTTTAACAATGTATTATTCAACAATCGTGTAACACAAACACCGACATTAAAACATACCTATTGTCTTCTTAGGTATCATTCAACATGCATGTTCTTTTCCTCACACCATGTGTTAATACTAAACTCAACCAACGATATATTGAAAAAAGGCATGTCTCGAAAAAAATCCTTTGTAGCATTTTTAAATTCTATGGTCGGCAAAAGTGAGATTTTTAGTATTTGATATATACAAAGTTCAAAAATTTAGGCTGCAGAAAGAAATAAAAACCCATGGAAATGACTTAGTATCAATATTTGAAAAGGGCCCACGATGAAAAGAAATATAATTTCGATAGTAACGCTTGTTATTATGATCGTGGCAAATTACGTATACACTTTATGACACTCGATGACAATTGAGTTATGTTTACTTTAGGTTTAACAATAATAGGTAAATACTATATTGGTATATTTTGTAAATAATCTATTTTATTTTATAGTAAATTCTTCATGAATTATATCTTATTAGATTTGATTGTAATAAAGATAAGTGATAATGGAAAAAGAGCTTGACTGGAGCCGGAGCTAAGGATTGGGATTGGGTGGACAGATGGCCCATGAAGGCAGCACGCGAGGGGGAAGAAGAGGCTCTTTTAGCTCACCTTAAAATGCCTCATTTCACACTCTCTTTTCGTCTCTCTGTTCACAGATTTGGGAGAAAATCAACACACAGAGAAAAGAAGAGAGACGGGAGAGAGAGTTTGAGGGTAAGGCTCTGTGTTGTTGGAGAGCCAAGAATTCACAACAGAATCCAACTTCACACACACCCCTCAAAGCAAATTACTCTCTCAAATCTTCGGTGAGTCCTCTAAAACCCCTTCCCCTTTTGCTTACTTTCTTCCATTAATTTGTATTGTTTGATTTCTTCGTTCCATCTGCTCTGTTTTTGAAGTGTTTTTCGCCATTCATGATGAATTTATTCTGTATTTTGTGGGATTTTTGACGTTTTTCTGGTTTTTCCAGTCTATGCTTCTGACCCATTTCGGTTGTTTGTTTATTGTAGAAGAATTTGTTTTCTCTCTTCCTCTGTCGACGTTGATAAGAAAACTCACAAAAGGGGGTTTAGCGGAGGGATTTATGTCTTCTGAGCTTCATCTGTTTTCTGGAGCTTTGAAGCAGCTCTGGTTTTCTTCTTCGTCTCTGTTTTTTGTACTTCACATGCAATTTGGTTCCTGGCCACAACAAAGTTTTCGACCCTTTTTCATGCAATTAAGATCAAATCGGTAAGTGGGTTTTGTTTATTTTTAGAGTTTAATTCCTGAGACTCCAGAATTTTGGACTGATTTATGGGTTTATGAGTGTTTTTTTAAAACCCCTTGTTCTGGTCTTTGTTTCATTTCCTTTTCTTCTTCCTCCCGCAGGTCTTGTTCTGGGGTGAAGGGTTTTCAGGATTCTATCAGATATCATATTCTCTTTTCAATTTTGGTTCATTTTTGTTTCAGTGTTTTGGGTTTTCGTTGACATTAAAGATCGCCTAAAGCTTCCTCTGCCTTCCATTTCTCTCCCCTTCACCTTCTCAATTTTTCATCCTTTTTCGTAAAACAAGTTTTTCCCTCGTTTCTTTATTCATTATAGTTTGAGGATTTGACCACAAAACGTCCGGATTCTGAAGGTAGTTTTCAATTCGAGATATGTATGGTAAAGAAGAGAAGAAAATGAAGCAACTAAAAGAAGGAAAGTCCATTTCTATGAGGAAAATTCGTGTACTGTTTCATGATCCTGATGCCACAGACTACTCAAGCGAAGAAGATGAGCATGTCAGTCAAGGGGCTAAGAAGATTGTCTGGGAGATACCGATTCCAGACATTCACCGAAAGCCATCGGAGGTGAGCTCACAGAAAGAAAGGGCTGATAGAGTCAAATTCAGAGCCAAGACTGAAGTAAAAGAAAGCAGTAGAAGAACACAGAGATCCTCGTCGATGTATAAAGGCGTTCGACGAAGGAAATGGGGGAAATATGCAGCAGAGATTCGTGATCCCTTTCGCGGTCGAAGATTATGGCTCGGTACTTATAACACTGCAGAAGAAGCTGCTGTTGCTTATCAGAGAAAGAAGCATGAGTTTGAAAGTATGCAATCCATGGAGAATTACAGCAGTGAACTAAGTGGAGGGAAATTTGAAGAGAAGAAGATCAAATCACTTGTTGATGACACTGCTGAATCTGAAGAAATTATAGCTATGTTTTCCCATCCTTCACCATCATCTGTACTTGATCTTTGTACCGGAAGTTTATGCAGCAATGGACTCAAGAATGTAATTGAAGAATTCAATGTGGATCAAACTAGGGAACATACAATCACCAAAAAAAGTAAGGCTGTGCTAGATGGAGTTGAAAACATGCTGGAATACATCTGTAATGATGAGCAACACATTTCCAACATTCTGGAAGAGGCTCCGATGTCGTCGATGCGGATGCCAATACCGCCATTAGATGCTCGGGAAATGAATTTTCAAGTCCTTGAAGACAATGCAATGATCTGCAACGATTTCGATCAGTTATCCAATGATATGAACTACATAGACAATTGTACTCTATACAACATCGAAAACAGTCTCGGGGCAATTGATCTTCCTCCAATGGACATAGAATTTGACAAGGAGTTTTCTTGGTTCGACGAGACGTTGAGTATATCATGCATGTAAGTTTTGCAGTTAGGAGATAGTTAATAGTAAGTATTAAGAGCAGTAAAAGTGAAAAAGAAAAAAGAGATTGTTTTTTAGTGAGTTTGATCTTGAAAATAAAACCATTGTGAGGATGCAATCTGTGATAATGTTTGGTCGAGAGGGGAGAGTGTTCTTGGGTTTTTCTCTGTGCTTTTAGAGCCGTCCAAGATATTTTTTTGTTCAACTCTCATTTGTACTGCTAAGTGCTAAGTTATATAATTTTTATTATTATGAATGCAAGTCTGATATAAGTTTTTCATGTTGCTCTGCACCAATTGCATATACAGAAACTGTCATTTTTATTTTGCTTTCCTCTTCTGTACTGTCATAGAGAGACAAACTCTGAGTTTTGGTCTTGTCTGTCCTACTTGTTGCTTTTTCTTTTGATTCCCTTTCTAAGATGACTCCCTGATTTTGTCTCTTGTTTGATTTTGCTGCTTTTTTTTTTTTTTATGGCAAGTGTTTGGCGAAACCTTATGACGATTGATAGAGCCAAGGAGGCAAGTGTTAGGCAATGTAGAGTGAGAAACATATACAAACACATAAAATTTGACCATGAAAGCGCTGGACAACACCGTGACAAACATGCTCACCTTGAAGTTATCAAACATGTCTTACAAACCTCATAATTTGGTTTCTATTTTCTACTTTCTTGAATCGGTTAGGTCACTAAACAAACGACTCCTCAAGGGTTTCCCTAGGCAAGTCTCAAGGCTCACGGATAAGGTCGAGCCCAAGGAAGAAAATAGGTTGTATTGAAGTTTTGCATGTTTCAAAAGAGAAAGTGAGACCTTTGGGTTTCGAGTCGACTAGTCGAGTTGGTAGAATTTTCTCGATAGAAAAGTAACTTGAGAATTGTGTGTTTCAAAAGGAAAAGTGAGACCCTTCGGTTTTGGGTTGATTGGTCGAGTTGGTAGAATTTCCTCGAAGGAAAAATAATTTAAGAATTTGCATGTTTCAAAAGAGAAAGTGAGACTTTCATGTTATAGGTCAACTAGTCGAGTTGGTAGAAATTTTTCAAAGGAAAAATAACTTAACCAAGCTTACCACTAGCACTTTGTAACTTCAACAGTCACTCACCTTGACTCCACTAACGTTATACATAACTCCAAAAAATCGTTAAAGGAAAGAGTCTTGTAAATAGTTTCATTAATATCCCGATTTCAACAATCTAAAAGAGAAGCAAACAAATAACTCAAAATTATCTCCTTATACTTAAATATTCCTACTCGGTTCAACACCACACCAACACGAGTACTCCTCTCAAATCAACTCCAAGACCAAAGGAATTGACCTAATCCTTAAAACCCACGTGCGAGTTTCAAACACAAACATGAACCTCAAACAAAAACAAAAAAAGCAACTTTTGTAAGGGCAACATACATCCATCCCTAAATATTTTTGGAATCTTTAGTCTTTGATGTATTGATAAAAGGGTAAATCTTAAAACTTTTTGTTTGAGTAATAAACATGCTTAGTTGTAGAAATGAGAAAAAGAGTGATTAGGTTTTGATAAAGTTTGAGAGATTAATTAAGCTTATCACATGAAAAGGGAAGTTGAAAGGGAATGGTAAGAAAAATGACACAACACACCCACACACACACACACACATATATATATATATATATTTGAGAATTTAGGGATGATTGTTATTTGGTATTTTGTTATTTTGTGGATTGGTGGGCAAGTTATTAAAAAAGAGTGGTTTTTAATTTGATAATGTGGCGGTGGCACAAAGGCAGAGGATGGCTTGATAAGGAAGCAATATTTGCATAATTTGAGGGTAGTGGTTATATGTACTTTTCTTTTATCATTAAAAAGAATATTTCCTTTTTCATTCATTTCATTTCTAAAAAAAAAGAAAAAAAGAAAAATCATTTTCATAGCCTAAGTCTCTAACACTACAATCAATCAAAGTGGAGCCATCTTTTTTTTTAAAAAAAAAAAATAAATAACCAATTAATTTCTTTGAAGGGTTTAGAGTGAAATTTACGTTTGACTTAAGTCATTCAATATTCGAAAAAAGTCAAAGATTTCTTGTCTTTGTCACATGGCTTTAAAAGTTGAGTTTGAATTTTCCCAACTCTCTCCCATTTTGATTCAATTATTATCAACATATTGGGAATTTCTCTGTTTTTTTTTTAGTACAGCAGACTTCTTTTTTTAATTCTTTTTTTTCCCTTATATCATATATGATTTTGGAGAAAAGTAATTTAATTTAATATATTTTCAGAAAACCATTAATGTAATTGTGGAATTTAAAATAGTAATTCATTCCTTTTTTTTTTCCCCTTTCTTTTTATGAATTCTTATTTACGGTAAACATTAATACACATAATTGATGTTTTGACCTATTGATTATGGTGACAATTGATTGTCACATGTTTCTGTCTTTTTTTTTTTTTTTTTCTGTTAAATTTCATTTGAGAAACTTATAATTACTTTGTTAATTTCTTGATAATTACTAAGGATTTAATCCTTCTCCTATTCAACTTAGTTGTGAACAAAATTAAATTGAATAAGGAAATAGAGATGTATATGTTAGAAGTATATAATTTATTTTTCGAATTTATTGAATTCGACCGTGTAGCTTGCATTTGAAGTTTATTTTCTCAAGATCGAGGCAACTTTATATTCATCATTTAACTCGTTTGTTACCTTCTGGAATGATAATTGATGATTGACTTGGACATTGATATATAATAAAGTATTATGAGATATTCTATCTCATAAAGGCTAATTAAGGTTGGAATCTATTATATTTTTGCTTTTTTTTCTTCACTTTTAGTTAGTTGTGGATGAAATCTAATTGAAGTTATCAAAATTAAAAGTTCCTTTAGTTTTTTTTTAGTACTCTCATATTCAATTTTTTATATTATTGAGAAAAGGTAAAGTCTCGGATCAATGTATTTTGTTTAGTTTAACAATATGTTGTAGGATGGGGGATTCAAATCTCAAACCTTTTGATCAATGATACATATACTTCACCCTAGTTGAACTATATGCTAATGTTGGTCACTCTCGTATATATGTTGTTGAACTAAGAGAAAAAATTAATAAAATAGTAATGATTTCTACAATATAATGTCATTTTTTATGCTAAATGTCCATATTGCCCCTAGCTAATTACAAAAAGTCAACTCATGCAATCTATTCATCTTACTCTTAATATAATCCTAAACCCTAAACCAGTGTTGTCCTAGTCCCCATCCTCGACCCTTTTAATATAACATGTTTTGATTTAATTACTTTCCATTGTTGTAAATATACGTATCAAACAGATGACTATTTAAATATACGTATTTGTATCAATGGATATGATAGTAGCTAGATACGAACATTTTCCTATACGTATGCAAAAGAAAATTCCAAGTATGCCCCTACTTTCTTCCTCAAAAGAAAAGGGGAAAATGATTTGAAGTGTTCATTGGATGAATGATGAGAATATGACTTAGTTGTTGTGTCGAAGAAAGTTAATAAAAATAAAGAAAAAGAAAAGGGGAAGAAATAGGAAGAAAAGGGAAAGCCGCCATGTCAATTCAAAGATCACTTCATGAAAAAACACATAGTTTATTTTTGCAAATAACCAAACTTTGTGGGTCCATTCTCCAAATTGTCAGCCGCCTTCTTTTCTCTTTTCTTTTTTTTTTTTTTTTTTTTTATTTTAAAAACGTCCCTCTTTTTTTTTCTTTACGGATAATTACCACAAATAATAACCGATTGATTTAATTTCTATCAAATTTCTTAGACACTAAATTGTTATAAATTTGAAAGTCAAATACGATCCTCATCAATGAAATTTCAAAGACTAAAAATAAAATATTACTTTTGTAAAAGACTGTATTTTAATATTATTATAATAATTACTTTTCATACGTTCTATCCAATTAAAAATATGTTTGTCAGTGGAAAATAATCAAAATTTTTATTCGAAATAGCTATAAAGGATTAAGAAAAGAAATATAATTGTATATATCTTCTTGGTCATTCATAGATTGGTTTTTTCTTTTTTTTTTTTTTAGCAAACTATGTGGTTTGTTATTATTTTAATTTTTTCTTGGAATGCAAACAAAAGATAAGGTATGAATTTTTCAAATCCTACTCTTCTCTATCCCCAACGTATAAGTTAGGAATTATCTAACTTTTCTTTACACCAAAAATAGGGTTGCTGAAACTTTTGTCTTATTTTCTCCCAAAACATTTTTTTCTCTAATTTAATTAACGCACCTAACTAACATAAATCAAATGTTGGTTTTGGGTTTTCATCGATCTTCTAAATATACGATTAATCATATCACATTTTGAAAATTTGTGAATATAAGTCATAAAAGTTCAACTAGATAAGAAAAAAAAAGGTAAGTGAGAATAGTGATTGAGAAAAGATAAATCTAAGTGAAGACCCACCTCGAGAAAATTAGTGGACCTCAAAATGTTTATAAAGTAAACGACTTATTCTTCTCTCTTAACCAATTAGTTTTGAAAAGAAATCAGAGTTGACAGTCAGTTGGAAAAGAAAAACATAACAAGATTAATAAATTAAAAAGATACCATTTTGAGAAATAGAATATGATATTATCTAATATAAAAAAAAAAGATTATTACAAGAAAAATTATGTGTATGCTTTTGTAGATGAATGAAAGAGAAAAAAAAGAATAACTTTAATATAATTCATGCATGTTTTAAATCTTTTTTCAAGCTTTAAATTGTTGGTAAACATATATATAGATTTCCCTTTTAGGGAACACTATTACTAAAAGTGATATGACACTCTAACAACAAGATTCTATTATTCTTCATTAAAGCTTACCCAATCTTATATATAATTTAATTAATACATGATATAATAATAATAATAATAATAATAATAAAGATTCCAACTACCAAGATAATTTTAAATTTAATACATGCTTTTGTGTTTGTTCATTCCTTTTTATCATATAGGAAGCTACAAATTGACTTTACTACAATAATATGATACAAATGTTATATGATATTTTGTATGTGTTAAGCACAATAAATTAAGTCATCAAATCTAAATGGAATAAATTGATCATATTGCATCATAACTTACCAACTAAGATGTTGGCAAAAAGGACTTTATGGGGGAAGTTGGGAGGAAAGAAGAGGGAAATTAAAGAAGAATCCTAAGAAGAAATATATATACACACACAACACACAACACACAACACACTTGTGTATATATATAATGAGAGGTCTATTCATTTACTAATTTCTAAGAAGATTTTAGGAATGATTATTTTCGAAAGGTTATTTTAGATTAAAGTCGGATATAGATTCTAAATTTGCATACCCTTTCGATAACCATTCTATACAAATTCGAAATATTTAAGAGACTTATAAATTACGAAAAATTCAACATGATAACATGGAAGTATAAACTTAAAAAGAAATACAATGTTTAGGTGCATACGAGTATAAGCTTTTTGAAATGAGATGCATATTCTCTCTCACAACATCATCAATTTGTTCAATTTCAGATTCCAAAATTTTCTTCCTTTTTTGTTCTTCCCTTTTGCCTTTAGTTGAAATAGAATGAGAATCAGAAAAAGGCCAAAATATTATATTCGAAGGAGGGGAAAAAAAAAAAAGAAACTTACCAACATTATTCTATTTTATCTACAGGAATTTAACCCCATAAAAGCAATGAACAGGATCAAATAAATCACTCCATCTGTTCCAATTATAAATCACCAATGAACTCATAAACCCAATAGGTTAGGCAGTCTAATCTAATCAATCAATTTGAGTATAATAAACTACAAATTGCCCTATTGAATGGTTTACACTTTAGAATATGATATAAAATCTTATCAGGTTTATGGATAACTTTATGGAAAAATATGATAGATAAATTTCATTGACGAAGAAATATTTGAGCTTTGAACAATATCTAAAAGGAAGATTCTTTGTTTTTTTTTTATTAAGAAGAAAAATCTGGGGAAGAAAAATCTGGGTCTGAGGTCTGGATTTATTTACCAAATAATACTATACAAGATTTACTAATGTGCAAAAAGGTACTTAGTATAGTGTCTTTTAAGTGATATTAAATGATAAAAATATGCTATCTTATCTAAATCTAACTAACGAGTCCAAATATTGAAAAACGTCAACATATGCAGTAGTAAATTGAAAAAAAAAACATATTGATACTTAATAGAATCACTTTTGAATGCAAAAAGAACAACCTCTTTTAAAGGTAAGATATTAAAATAATTCTATGAAAAAATAAGTTCACGTCTAGGAAAAAAATCATGGATTTGATAAATGACCTGGAGAGAATGAGTTCAATCAAGAATAGAAATTAATATTAGGTTATAGAATTGTTCCATATGAGATTAGGCGAGATAAGCACAAAATGATCTAGTCGGTAATCCAAATACAAATTAAACTTGCACAGGAAACGACTTAAGCAGAATCCAATTACAAATTCATAATCGAATTGTTGACTATAAAGTCTTGTGATGGGTCTCAGTATGGCTTGCAATTTTCTAAAATAGGCAACCTGATGAAGCCATACTTTAAACGAAAAGAGTAATACGGAGGTTGAACAGAAGGATGCAGTGATAGAGGTTTGATTATTTGGGTGTGTTTCTGACGTCTAAGTTTTATTGACAATAACAAAAAACCTAACGTAAATCAATTGCCAATAGCATTGTTTGTGATGATCCATGCACATTCCTTTTTTCTTTTATAAAGAAATAATAATAATAAAAACTACAGCTGATGAGGGTCGTCAAACCATCCAAACATTTCCCTGCAAGCCATTTAGTTTACCTGCAAAAGATGCGAAAAACCTTCATCTTTCCAACTCGGAATAAGAAATAGCGACAAACAAGAACCACCAAAGGCAAAAAAAATTCCAGTACTCCAATAGTACCATACTCTTTTTCATGTAAGTGAACTCTACTCTATTTTTAAAGTATGCTGATAGTAGAATAAGAAAGTTTCCTCGAAACACATCATCAACTTGACTTTAAAGTACAGAACTTTGTAATCCATAAGTTTCTTCCCTCATTTCATCTCTCCAAGCTTTGGCCATTAAGATCTAGAAGAAATCTGGCTGTTTTCTTGGCTGATTTATGAGGAATAATATCCAACTTTATCAAAAGAATTTCTTCTTCTTTTTTTTTTGGTCCTATAGTGTATTAGGTAAACTTTGGAAGATTCAAACCATCTTTTGCGGCTTTGCCATTGTTGAACTAAGGCGTGCATCACATTGTAGTTGGAAGACTTTTGGATTCCTCAGTTATAAATTCAGGTCGTGCAATGATGAAGTTATCTTAGGCCCTCCTTTTTAGGATACAAGCCATTCGTTATGGCAGGCTGGCTACTTTATTATTATATGAACAATTTGGTACGAAAGAAACAAAAAAAATGTTTCAAGCCTTCAGAGGCTGGGGCACATTTGGGCCAATTTTTTTCTCGTAGTCCCTCTGTTGGCTGGGTTGTGGCCATTGAGTTATAATATACACTTAGTACAGATTATTAATGGAATGGTAGCTGTATTGCTCTTTCCAGCAAAACCAAACTCCAGCCTAGCTCAAGTTCATAATTTTTTTTCCCCTTTATTATCCAATTTCTTTTATTTTTTCTTTCTAAATGAAGAGTGCCTCTCACTCAGGACAGAGAAAGAACGAGCTACAAAAGAAAAGATGGGCCGACAGGAAAAATGGGCCTAACAAACAAGAAAAGTTATAAGCGGCTCCAATTGTTAGAGAATAAATATTTAGAGTATTTTCAGTGTGTTGAGCTTAATTTTCTCTGCCAACACGGAAATACCCTTCCCCACGAATAATTAAAAGAAAAAAAAACACAGAAGCAACTACCAAAGAGATAAGCTTCCTTCATGACAATTGGATGGATGACAAACTTCTCCATCATGATTCACGAATCCCCTGCTTGAGATTCAAATTGACACTAAAGATCTTCGAGAATCTATTCCAAATCTTTGCACAAAGTGATATCTCAATAGGAAATATTCAGATCTTCTAATGCAGTAATGCTCATATAACAAAGAACACGTGATGCACCCTACATAAGATCCTTTGTAGTCGTGATAAATCCTCTAAAGCAACCAACCAAGAAAAGAATGATCAAGGACTCAGGACAAGCAAAATCAGAAAGATTAACAAGAGCACCCACGGGGACACATCAAGCAACAAAAATCCAAATACAACTATCATTGAAACTTGGGCAAAGAGGGGAAGAAGAGAAAGTAAGAAGAATAGACATTGACTTTCCTATTAGACAGACTCTCTAGGAGTGAAGTTTTATTTTTCCCCCTTCCTTTTCCTTCCCTATTTTAACATCTGTGAGTGTCCAAGTTAGCTTGCATGCACCTCGAGTAATCACCCACCTACCCTACCCATGGCTCTTATTGACTACTAGTCCCAATGGATGAATGGTTGAAATGAACTACCTAAGAACACTTGATTAAAAATGGCCAGAGTCTTATTAAACTCTTGGCATACTAAACCATAATAGGGCTTAAGTACAGTGCGCAAAAGATAATTAAAAGAAACAAATTTTCTCATGAGACGCAAAATACAAAAATGTTAATAATTTTTCCTCTTTTTCTATGTGAAGAAAAGTAGCATGATGAATAGTTAGATGGTGAAAAGTTGAAGATAGTTAAGCTTTTATTTGAGATTGTAGAGAAAAAAAAGCTTTTAAAATTATTAACACTTTTCTCCTTAAAAGTTGAGTTAAAAAGAGGTAGAAAGTCAAGCCTAGGCATTGAGAGTCTGAGACGTTCTTCATTAAGGGAGCCTTGCTTTGAAGTGACGTGCAGGCCCTAATTAAGATCATGGTATTCCAGTCCAAAGCTTGGATTTTTTGGCTGCGGATTACAAGCCCATAAAACACAAAATAAACCAAGTGTTCAAGGTACTTTGACCCTCCCAATCTTGAGATCACTCTCTAGCCCTGTTTCACCCACCAAAATATGCTTACCCCCCTTCTTCCCTGCTGACTGTATTTATAACCAAACTTTCCTAACAAACGACTTAGCTATTTACTAATACACCCTTAATATCCCTCTAATACCATTCCAATCACTTTGGGAAGCGAAAAAAGTATTGATTTGGTATATCATCATTTACCAATTTCCAAAACAGTCAAATCACACAACCTGGTCTCACGCTCTGAATAATAACATGAATCCCACCCCTCCCTCCCTCCCTCCCTCCTCATCGACACACTCTCACCATTTTTTCCAACATAGATCAAATAGATGAAGTCCTAAAGAAAGATACAGAGAAGAGCAAGATCCCACCAATAACTAATTGAATTAAGTTCTCCTCACTTCAAAACTAACCCTCTCAGTCCTCAAAGTCACTAAACTCACATCCTTGTTTGTTAGAGCAAAGATTAAAAGTTACATTGGAGTTCCATCCCCTCAATGTGCGTCCGGGAGAGGCAAGTCTTTTGATAAAATTATACCCTTCCCACTTACCAATCAACTGAAAACCCATAATATAGAGGGAAAGACCTTTTTTAGTTAAAAGAAACTAATTGCTTTTATTGAAAAGGAATGAAAGAATACAAAGGCATTCATGAAGCCCAGCCAAAAAAATCCAGCTAAAGAAGAGGGCACCGTAATAAAATGTTCTCAAAACTACATAGCCAAGAGCCCCACTCAGCAACCCTAATGTTGAAAAGAACAGACCAATGGTCTACAAATAGAAATATTGATTGATGTCCTTGAAACATATCAAGCCACCCTATAGACAAAAAATGCTTCTGCCAAGTGTACAATGTACCATTGAAAGACAAAGATTGGACCAAGAGAAGTTACCACTCACAGGAGCAGATCCCAACTCATCATGAACTTGAATAGATCCACAAAAATCCTCTATGGTAGTAGTAATCCCATTTACATTTAACTTCTTCAGGGTGAATCTAGCAACATTAAAGCCTGCAAAAATACACCAACATTGTCTGCAAAACCTAAGATGGCTGAACCAGCTCCTTCAAAGAGCACGTCTCTCCCTATAGTGTTACAGCACAAGCACCAGTGATCGATTCCAATGGAATAGTATTACTGGAAAAGTGAGTAGAAGCACAACCACCGTACATCACTTCTCAGTAAAACTAATTACAAGGGCCCCGTAAAATGACAAAATCCCCAACTTTCACCACTTCTAACGACAAACAATTACAGAGAAAGGTCGTTTGTTGTGATTTGCTATGGTGTGTGCTGTGTTGTGGCCCGTGGGACATTTGGAGGGAGAGGAATAATTGAGTATTTAGACGTGTGCGTAAGGACCTTAGTGAGGTTTCATGTTTCGCTTTGGACTTTGGTATTGAAGGTTTTTTGTAATTATGTCCAAGATAACATCTTAATTAGTTGGAAACCCTTTCTTTGGAGGGGTTGCTTTTGTGGGTTTGTTTTTTCTAGGCCCTCATATTCTTTTTTTTTTTTCTCAATAAAAGTTGTTGATTCTATCAACAACAACAACAAAAATGGACAACCAATTATGAGAATCCGACAGTATGGAACATTCCCATGATACCTACAGCTTCGACAACCCTCCACTTAATGGTAACTTCATGTCTCCTACATACACTTAAAAGAACTATGGTTCTGTAGCCTTTCAGCAATTTCAGTCATTCTAAGAAACTAGCTACCATTGAAAGAAATGTTAGGAAATCTTGCAGGCATTGCTACAAAGTTATCACACTTACAGAGAGTTAGAAACGAAATTATTAACCACTGATCTGAGTTAATAATTCTTTTCACACCTTGTAACAGTACACGAATAAAACAAAGAGCCGATATACACTGTTATTTATTCAAGCTTCGAAAAAAGAAAAGGTTTGATTTTCAGTACGACGAGGAACTGAAATCAACCAAAAACTTGCAAACATTTGAACTCACCGTTGTTCCACCCAGCGATTCACTCCGATTCGGCTGGCTCCACTTTAGGACCTAACCAAAAGCAAGAAGCAAACAACATCAGATGATTGTCGATAACGTATAGTTAATTCATTCACTCGGACGTTAAAATTGCATAGGAATCCCAAACAAAAAAGAAAAAAATGGAGAAAAATCCAGCCACAACTTTAAAAATAATCAGATTAATTTCAAAAAGTATACGCCCACGGGGATTCAAAATCAAAGATATTTCAGAAAACAACAACTTCAATACGGAACAAATTTCCACTGGTGAGCATCATTCCCAATCACAACCTAATTCCAGTACCTCGAAATATCAACATTTGCTCTCAAAAAGGCAAAAAAAAAATGCAAATTTGTTAAATTTCTCGAAAATTAAACTTAACGGGAGATGAAAAGAGAGAACTACCGTGAAGGGATGGGTGACGCCCGTCCTTGCCCCAGCCGATGCCACGAGTGGAATCAAGGTATTGTTGAACGAGGTGACGACATTTCTGCAGATGGTTGACTCCTTCAATACGGTAGCACCATCTGAGCTTTTCCCTCAGTATCTTGGCTTTTTCAATATCGATCCACTTCTCTCTTACAATGTATTCCCTCATCTCTAACATCGCCACTGGATCCTTATACGGATTCTCCGGATCGAAATCGTCCGGGGGAGATTCATCGAACTCCACTGTCTTCTTCCTCCCCATAGCTTTTCCTCTTTCTCTCCTCTTCCTTGTGCCTGTTCTCAGTCTACGAATCGCTTTCGCGCAACACGCGAGCACAGCGCGCCCATATTCATTCTTCTTTGCTAACTAATGGGCTTTTTGTTGTTGGGCCCATTCTCGTTCCTCATAAAGCCCAACTGAATTGGCCCAAATGTTTCTTTCAAAACTCAGATTCCATAAATACAAAAAATAATAATAATAATTGCACAAACATACTAATATAAATATAATTTTAAGTTGTCACATTAAGTATAGTTCAATATGCAAAAACATGTATCCTTAGCTAAAAGTTAGTTGGGCAGGGGTTTGTTCTAATTCGGGTTCTTGTCGATTGGAATTAGGAAGGTTGTTTCGAATAAGATTAATGTTTTATCTCTATATCTATCTTGAGGTTTATTCTTAAGTAAATAGTTTAGGGATTTAGAACTCGAGTTATGTTCATATAAGTTATAATAGAGTGATCCATAATTTGGCCAATATATCATTATCTTTATCCTTTTCGTTTTGGTCTAAAAAAAGTTTCTAACTCTCAAATTTGTCGAGGTTTAGAAGAAATGTCCAAAAATAACTTAGTGGTGTGACTCTTTTTCATCTTTACTTGAAACAAAAATTAAAAGGTACTCGTGCATTTTTCAAGTGAATATTAAAAATAATAAGACTAACATTAATCAACTTAATTCTTATTTAAAATCTCACGGACACAAATACATGTTACCCTATTCACATGAACTTCATCATAAATTACTAGTTTTTTAAATTAGAGTAACTTTTGAAATATAAAAAGAAAAAAGAAAGTGCTATTTCTCACAAATTTAAGTATAATTTCATGGCCAAAGTGTTAAATTTTCTTTTTGAAAGCTAATTATGATTTATGAGTAACATTTTGTGTTAATTTTTGGGCAAAGGCTTGCAATTTTGGAAACGTGTGCTTTGTTGAAAATCTTACCATTTCTAAACTGCTCCCATTGGCATTAGCAACATACGAACCAAATCTCGCGGCGTTGTTGTTGTTGGCGACAAATTGAGAGGGAACCAAATCCTCACACCCAATTGACGTAGGAACGTGAAACATGGCCGGAAAGCAAGTTTCCGGCGCCGGTCTGCCGGAGAGCATTGCAGGAATGTCGAAGAACCAACTATATGATATCATGTCTCAAATGAAGGTACTTCCTTTTTCTTTTTTCCTTCTCGCTGTCAGAATCAATGTTGGTCCGCCCCCTTTTTTCCGCTTTCTGAATTCGGTTTTCGTCTTCGAGCAATGTCTGGATGTCGGTGGAATGATTAGTGTTGTGTTTATTATTATGCAGACACTGATCGAACAGAATCAGCAGCAGGCGAAACAAATCCTCATCCAAAACCCCCTACTAACCAAAGCTCTTTTCCAGGTTTCAATTTTTAGGTTTTTCGTGTATTGAGAATTGTTCTCTTTCATCTACCATTCAAAGCTTGCATAGTGAATCTTGTCTTGGCAGAGTATAAATAGGGTTGTATGTGAAAACGGATTTTGAATCATTGCTGGTATCTCGAGGAAATTGAATGTGCTTTAGTCATGTATGATTATCGTGTGCACATTTGTACAATTTTTTACTAGGTTTAATTTTGATCTTTATGAACGTAAAGTGTTGGATCATTTTCTTGAGTGAGTGGATTTGTCTGTACCGGGTGAAATCAAGTTAGTTTCAAAGCACCTTTTTATCTTCCTCAATTGCATTCAAGAATGTGTAGTATTCATGAAGACGAGAAAAGTAGTCCGTAGCCTGAGTTTTCTTCTTGTTACTTCCTCGAAGACTTCATTGACTGTCAAATGTTTGTACGGCCGACTGCAAGGCCTAAGTTTGAACACTAGATTCTATTAGGCATTTGATTGTTCTGTTCAGAATAATTTGTAGCAACTAGGTGTTATCGCAAGTGTTATTCATAACAAGATTTTATGGTCTGGGATACAGAGTTATGTGGTTAATAGTAAGGAGCCTTTTTACTAGTTTATATGCACATTTAGAAAATATTATTGATTCTGCTGTTTTATCTACCAGGCACAAATAATGCTTGGGATGGTACGGCCGCCTCAGGTAGATGTCATTGTTATTCTGCTTTCCTTTTCTTCTTCTTTTTTTTTTTTTCCTTCTTTTTTCTTTTTCTGCATTTTCTAGTAGACATCTAAGTTATTCTTCTGTTTAGGTTCCAAGCATTCAGCCTTCAGCCTCCCAGCATTCTCAGCCATCAACACAGGCAACTCAACAATCAAATCTTCAGCCTACTCAAACATCCGCTCCTCAAATAAGTTTGCAAGAACAGACAAGTGCACCACCTTTGGCCCCCCCTAGAAAACAGTATCAGAACCAACCATCAATGCCTATCTCATCGACTACTCTTCCTACTGCAAACATTCAGCCTCGGCCAACACCTCTGATTCCCCTACAGACACCGCAGCATCCCAAGGGATTTGATGTCCCCCAAGCAAATCCCATTTCTGTCCCACAACCCTCTCAAATTCCAAGTGTATCTCCAATTCTTCCATCTGCTGCTCAGCCACCTTTACTTCATCAACCTCAGATTTCAACGGCCTCCATGCAGCTGCAGCAGCCATTACAAACAGCCGAAGTTCACCACCTGCCTCCACAGGCACCATTACCCCCACATTCCAGGCCACCTACGGGTCCAAATTTCCACCAGCACTACCCCCCTCAAATGGGCCACAATATGAATTACCAACCTCCTGGCATCCCACAGCATGTTTCACAACCCATGTTTCATGTAAGTTGGGGTTTTAGTTTTCATGCCACAGTTTTCCTTCTTCTTGGGATTTACAGTACACAAATCTTCAAGTGAAAATGATCTCTCAACCTCTATAGTCTATTTTTGAATGTTTTAGTCAGGTACCAAACTCCCTCCTGGCCTAGGAAATTCATTTCCCCAAGGACAGTCTGGACTACCTAGTCAGCCACCACCCCCTCAATCAATGTATCAGGTATTTCTCTTTCCCTTTTCTTTTTACTTGACTACAAAGTGTTTGTCCTGCACATACTAGATCGACTGAGTTCCTAGAAAGCTGATGAGTCCTGACTTGAGCATGGGCTAATGTCTTCTGTTTGAAGAAAAAACTAAATTTTGTTTGATTGGATTACTATGTTTGGCAATCTTTTTTTTTCAATTATTATTTGACAATAGTAGCAGTTTAGACACTATGAACTTGTACATCTTTATAATCTCATTTTGCAACAGTATTATTCTTAGGATGTGCTCATTGCTATTGACTTATAGTAAATATATGTGTCTGTGGAATATTTATCATTTTAAATATTTATGATATTATTCATTTAACGTAAGGCATATATTGAAAATGCCTGAATATCCTTATGGTAAGGCAGTATAATCTTAGATTATACTTTTCTTCTGCTGTATTGGTGTAAATATTTATTGTAATCACCTCTAGGTGCTTGGGGGTTCCCCATATTTTATTTTTTCAATGAAATGTTTCTTTAAAAAAAGTCCTAATGGTAAGGCATTATTAGCTGGTGTAGATATTGTAAATTGTAATCACACCATAGAAGCGGAATAGAATTGTTGGTTCTAGAGGATTCAAGTTGAATATCATAATGGTTCGTGTTTGATTTGCCTTGCATAGTCGCAGATATTCCTATTGGCCCTGCCTCTCTCTAAGGAGAAACGGGTTTGATATCCCTTTAATCTTGCATGGTTCTCTATTGAGTTTTTGTTTGTGTTCTTGGTGTTTTAGGTGTATGGAGGACTAAATTTTATCTTCTCAAATGTTTAATATGAGTGGCTTTTATTGTTTAATTATTTTCTGTTATTGATATTGTACATGCAAGCCAACTATATATAGTTCTTAGTTATCATAAAAAATAGGGTTTGTATATGCAAGCAGGTATTGAATGAACATGCCATCTACATTTAGACCAAATTATTAATGCCGTTAAAAATAATTTAACAAATAACCACAATATTAGCTGTTTCAATCTCGTTTGGTGCATTTCTCTCTCAGGCTGGAGGTTCTAAATTAGGTACAGAATTCATGAATCAAGTTGGAACTTCAAAGCCTGCGGACAGAGGGCCTTGGATGCCTGGCCCTCCAGAAAACCCTACACTTCCACAGCAACTATCCGGACCACCACCTATACCATCGGTTCCTGGTGGTCAGATGGGTCCTAACAATCAACCTCGTCCAGCACCGCCGGTACTTACCTAATGACCTTATTTTTTTTTTCTGTTTGGAATGACAAGTTCTCATCTTTTTTCCATCTTTTGTGATTGATTTTGTGTTCCCCTCTTTTTCTCCCGGTGCGTGGTTCAGTTGAGTCAGGAGATGGAAAAGATGTTACTTCAACAAGTCATGAGTCTCACACCCGAACAAATTAATCTCCTTCCTCCCGAGCAAAGGAATCAAGTGCTTCAACTACAGAAGATATTGCGCCAATGAATAATGTTTTAAGAGGCAGGATTCTCTTGGTTTTCTTCCCCCCAACCCATTGTCAACTCTTACATCATTGATCATGATCTAAATGGTTTTAGGCTACTAGGGGAAGCCATTTTACTGCCGTCTTTAAAACTCTTAAGTATTGCCATGCAGACTGATATGTTACAGTTTTGCTATCCAATGGGCTGTTTTTTTTTTTTTTTTTTTTTTTTTTTTGCATTCTTACATGTTTGTGTGAACGACTACTTTCATAAAGCCAGCTTTGCAGATGAAAGTAGAATTAGTCAAACTAAGATGTGGAAACTGTTATGTAAGAAGATTTTTCAATGCTTAGAACAATATTGTTAAATTGTCAAAATACAAAGAGCCACATCGTGGGGCACCATTTTCTTTTCATCGTGATCGTACTCAGATATCTGACGGTCCTCATCTACAAGTTCTTTGTTTTTTTTTTTTTTTTTTGGGGGGGGGGGGGGGGGCTGTTAGCTTAAAGTTTAATGCTATAACAAATGAGGCTAATTCTTCCCAACTGTTCAGAAGAAATAAGAATTCCTATATGAAAATGAACTTGACGGGTCCATATGTATTTATGGACTCATTCTAAATAACATGTACACTTGCATCAGAATCTCCAAATGAAGACAGAGTCGTGATTTGTACTGCAAACTGCCAAGGTCGAGAATTCTGATGGATCTGATTAATATCCAGATGATCTTCTGCTTAAGGAAGGGGATGAGTTGAGAAACTCCTGACCAAGTTCCTTGATCTTGTTTATTAGAAGCATTTGTTCAGTTTCAAGCTGTACCATGTACTCTTCTTGGAGATCCTCTAGACTTTCCAGCTCACTCATTGCTGTTGCAAGTCCTTCAAGATTGCTATCTTCAATGAATGTTTGTAACTTATTCATCATCTGTTTCATCTGCAAGATGAAGGGATTCCATGCTATCATGTCAAGAAGTTGGATTGTAAATTTGCTAAAATACTTTTAAAAAAAACACTATTCAGGCCCCATTATTTTTTATTTGGGTTTATTTCGGTTTTTTCAAAATGTTTATTTTGGTCATTGTACTTTCAACTTCGGTTTATTTTGATCCTTAAACTTGAGAATCATTTGATCCCTTAAAAATGAAAATAGATGACCAAAATGGTTACTTTTTAAAAATATAAAAGTTGAAACAAACATTTTGAAAGTAGGCAAGTCGGAATGAACCAAAATTAAAAATATGAAGTCCAAAATATATGTGTTAAAAGTATAGCAACTAAAATAAAGCAAAACCTAAATTACAGCAACCATAGTATTAGAAAAGGGGTTTTTCAGTACACAAAATATGTTTAAAGTAAAAGGATTAAAATGAACCAAAACCTAAATTAGAGGAACCAAAATAGAATTAAAAGAGGTTTTTTAAGTACACTGACCTGACTGGAAATGTGATGTGCTTTGTTCATGTGAATGTCGGAATCCAAACTGGTTTTTGAATCCAAACTAGATCTTTTATCTAATTCTGGAATCCTCTTGGTGATTTGGATATGTATCTCTCCCCTTTTGACCCCCTGAAGTGGTATCCATTTATCAAACATTTGGTTTGGAGGCAGCCCTTGATATTCCACAACACAATCTCCTATGCTTGATGTGGGAAGTAGAGCATTGTGATCTTTCACATGTAATAGCAGAGGGCTTCCATTGTCAGGAAACTCCAAAACTTGATTCCATTGGGGACTTAGAGTTTTGTACATGACCTGCAAGAAAATTGACCATTTCTTTCTCAACAAGCTGACCTAAAAAAGAAACTAATTTTGACTTGATGATGTGGAACTTGAATGATACCTTGGTTCTTTTCTTCAACTTTCCATATTGGACCCTCACGTAAGGATCACTTGTCCCTCTAAGATCAGCAGCAACAAGATCTCTTGCTTCAATTAGAACAAGTTCAATCCAGCCATTTGTTGGAGCCAAGCTTGAGCCCTGTGGAAATGGAGGAATGTTGAATCAAATCATGTCAACAAGCAAAAGATAGATCTATTTCTAAGTTTATCGATAAGATATGGTCTTTTTCTTATCTGTTTTACAGAAGATTGACTGGCTACCTTCGATCCTTCATTGTCATCCACTCTGATGGCTTCAATTTGAAGCCTTAATTCTCCAGAATTGACCTTTTCAAGCGGAATCCATACATCTCTAACTGACCCTTCTACTAATCCTTCAAGATTTACCCTTGCACTGCCAGTGTTATCGTTGCCGAAAATGTCTTCGGTAAGGCATTTTAACTTGAGATATTCACCACCAGCAATCTCATCAAATTCGAACTTCTGATTCCATGTTGGATTGAAGGAGTGAGCAGTTCTTGTGCGCTGGAGAGCCTGAAATTATACAAGACAGATCGTTAAAAGGTAGCATAATTGATACTACCAATATTGAGCATTGCTATCGAAGAAATATTTGAGAAATCTTAAGGCAATAAAGCTACCTTTCCATACTGCAATTTGACATATGGATCACACTTTCCATTTTTGTCTTTCGTGGGTAAGTCTTTTCCTTCCACGACAGTGATGTTAATTTTCCTTCCAGTGCTAGAAAGAAAACTTGACGCCCCATAGAGAGATTGTTGTGGACTAACATGATACCTGTTAGAACTATGTGAACCATCCGAGAACATCCATTCCTTTAAAACAAGCCTCACCCGCAGCTGCAAACAGAGGTTTGGAAGCTATGAAGCACGGATATGGGATACAAGACAAGTACGCAACATGACACAAACACAATTAAAATGTAATTTTTTTAAGATCTAGAGCAAAGCATGATACATCAAGGACATGTTTACTAAATATACATTTTTAAAAGTATATATCATTTTTGAATTACAAGAAAATTCGAAGTAAATGAATTGATGCATTTATAAGCTTAAAAAATCAGTTTGACATATTTCACACTTAAAATTTATTAATACTGTCATATATGTCTTTCCAATGTAATTAACAACTATTCTATGAACATCTGAACATATTTGTTGCACTAACAAGTGTTCAATACGAGTCCAACAAGTATCGAACATGGACACAGACACGCTAGTTAAACTAAAGTGTTCCATGCTTCTTAGTGGGGAAGAAAAAAATCATTAAATCATAACATATAAAGGGGTATAAAACATATAGGATATGGAGTAACCCGGGTGTCTTTCGTTCCATCTCTGTTAGAGTGAGTTTAGGATGGCTTTTGATGACTTTTGAATGTATGATGTTTAAGTGAACACTTCTTTCATAAACTTTCTTTGAAAATATCACTAATTAATACTTCCTCTAGAATGTTTTTACAATTAGTTAAAGAAATTTCCATCGTTCCAAGATTCATCCCAACTTCTCCAAGACTTGCAAGACACATGATCAATGTAGGCACTAAAGCTCAACCATTCAAATTGTGGGTTTCATTCTCCCCCATCAACATTATATATACTTTTGTTCTTCATTTTTCTACACACAAGCGTGTGCGTATGTAGATATATATAGGACAGAGTTGCTAGGGTTTTACCTCTCCACAATGGGCCCCTTCAAATGGAATATCCATTTCAACTTCCTTTCCACAAAAGTCAGCATGCTTGGCTATCACACTGGAATCCGGTCCTATTGCCCAAAATGTTGTGGAATCATCTGCAGCATATTTCATCTGGTCATAGAGAACAAAGTTTGAATTATACTAGAGCTTGGTTGAAAACTCCCAGTATTCATTTTGCATTCTTAGCAAGTATTTCTCTTTAAATGAAGATATGCCACATTTTGAAGACCCCCTTGTAAAAAGAAGTCTAATAATTCATCTCTTATAAGAGTTTTAATAATCTTCATACAAGATAGATATAATATTAATCATGGTATTGGAAAACGTGACAGTAAACGTATTTATTTCCTTTTTTCATCTTCCATAAAAAATGTTTTTGCCAGCTTAATCTTCAGAAATTCACACATCAACTTGAAACGAGTTTATATGCTTATGATCAATAACTTTATACCTTAACCTCACAACTTGCAAGATAATCATGCTTCACATGACTTGGATTATACTCATAAAGATGAAACCGTAGAGTTCCCGTATCTTCATGTAAAATCATATTGAATGTCGAATTCCACTGAGGGTCTGACCCTGATCTTGCATCTGTTTTTCTACTAAGCTTTTCAAGTTCGACCTCAACAAATGTCTGCATATCCTTATCAGTAAGATGCTCTCCAAATGAACCATTATTGGCAGAGTAGCTTTGTTGTCTTCTGGTTGGGCTTCCTTTTAAACTACTTCTATAGAGTTTTCTGGCAGAAATGACAGTCACATATACAATACCACCAACAGCTTTTTTCCTCAGATCAACAGCTGGCAAAGAGAAACAACGCCTGCGAGGTTCGACCATTGTTCTAACCAAGGTATCTGTAAAAATTTTAACCTGCATTAAAGAGGACAGGTTGTTAAAGCGACTCAAACGGACTTTGCAACCATTGTGTTGATTGCATTTTTTCTATGTACTTATTTGAAAGAATTTTGCGATTAATAGAAAAAATGATAAAAACAATTTTGCAGATATATTAAGGCAATATCTGGCATATGATATTTACTTACGGACTACCAGTTATAGATGTAGAAATATACCAGCCAGGACGATACGCCAGGGAGCTCGGTTGCAGGTAATGATTGGCTTCCTCCACTCCCAAAAGCAACTCCTATTCTTACATCAGGAGTCGTGACAAATGAAAATAAAACTGCCCTCCCATCCAAAATAGGCATCAAGACAAGCTGTAAAGGTAATCCAAACAACAGATGAAATTTTACGAAGCTGCTAACTTTTCAGTGAAAGTGTGGATTTTATATGGTTGAGCGACAACCGAAACTCCAAAGACACCCTAAAAACATAGGAAAAACTCTTGAACTATGAGCCAAGGTGAATGCAGTTGTCAGTATCGTACCAAAACAACTTTGGCAGTAGCACAGGTAGAACTGGTTAAAGTAACTATCATTTGTAACAGATAGGAAACTGCTATTTGATTCAAATCAAAAGGAAGAGACTCTGGTATTCCTGAGATTTTAATTAGTGAATGACTTTGAAACCAAATGAATGTGATCACTCTCTCTTTAGTGAATCAATGATATTTCATGAATTAACCTTGCTACATATGCTGAAAAATTACAAGAAGGACAACTGAGGAAAGAGGGGAAGAAATTAAACTTACATCGCCCTTTATATGGAGGCTGTTTATGACAATCCGTGCAGTTCCCATAAATGGCTTGCCCAATTTTGCTTGCAACAAAATGCTCATTTCATTTGTGTCCCAATCGAAACTCAAATGCATGATTCTCTGTCAAAACTCAATGAGAAAACTTCGTTCAGATTTCTAGTCTTAATTTGGGGATTGAAGTTGCAAAGTATACAGATTTCTAGTCTTAATTTGGGGATTGAAGTTGCGAAGTATATAACGTGATTGTTATTATCAACATATCTAGTAGCAATGGGATAATCAACAGTCAACAAGACTCTTTTTTAAACAGTGCAGCAGACCCGAAAGATCATTAGCATCACATTTGTAGCTAATTGGGATAGTGCACCCCATTTATACCCATGAACTACTACAGGAGCTAGCCACAACGGCTTCTCCACTGTTTTTCCATAAACCTTAACAATAGCAAGACAACTACTGAAAAACAAGAACCTAAGAGGGAGGTAAAAATGGAAGCTCCTTGAAAGAATTTCCAGAAGAGTACATGTTATCTACAGAGAAGGAGACGAAGGAGAAAAAGAAGAGACCGACCTCATCACCACAAGTTGACCATCGAGTCCCACTAAGACCTAAGCTAGGAGGGCATGAGCCTAGAGAAAAATCCAGCAGTTCAATTTTTTCCTACAAAAAAGTTAAGCATTTGGTTATGTATGAGTTATGAGCATGTCTATGTTTTTGCATACAAGATTTACAAGATGGAATGGCCAAAAGTTAGTATACTCACAATAAGCCTGGACTTTCGGTCCTTCAACCGTTTCTGCACAGAGAAATTTTTAACTAAGTTAAATGATGCCAAATTTGTTAATATAACCAATAGCGATAAAGTATATTCTCTGAATAAATTATACAGTTTTAGTAATAGAATAGGAAAAAAAAATGAAGGGTGAAGCGAAGAAGGAATAACAATACAATTGCCCGTAGTTTGTCTTAGATTCAAGTTTTCACATTAATTTACTCCCGAAATATTTAGAATTGAAAATCTATTTATTTATATAATAAAAAAATTAGAACATATATTTCCCCTTAATAAGGATCAATTCAATTCTGATGAGGCCACATAAGGGTAACTAAAGAAAGGTCAGAAAATTCAATATCCATTGTTCACCAAACAGATAATAATAAATCCAGTCATGATAGAAGCGCAACCGAAAGAAGAACTACTGCTAAGTTGGAACCTACAAACAACTGAACAATGTAAATCATGTTATCCTCATGAGGAAGTGAGAAAGAGTATGCTACTCACATTTACTGTGGAAGTAAACTTTGTGGAAAGTTTTGGATTAAAATAATTTGGCCATACTTCCATCAACAGCTTATTCAACCATGCACAGGGTTCTAAAGGTGTTTCAGGCTGTATAAATTATCAATGAAAGAAAAAGAGAACTATTAGCCCAGCACATTCAACATTTCAAATAATGTTCAAGTCAAGAAAAAGAATAGACATGCCGAAGTGTTTGTTATGATTCGCCTCCATTTTGTGTTCAACTCATCAACAATTAATTGGCGTTGATAACTCCCATACTGCAGGAGAAAGATGATATTGTGGTCAGTACTGCATGCAATCCCTGCTAAATCTAATCAGTTAACTTGCAGCACATAAGAATCACGAAAACAATAAATTTCAAATCAAGGTTTTAAGACATTTTTTCAACTGAAACATTATAATGAGAATTATAGACATTGAAAACTGCCAAAGCTGTAGCGAGTAGATGTAAGAGTAACACAGAAAACTTCAAGAAGGTCAAGACAACAAAGTGACACAGAACCACCACTCATAAAATTGTATTTTTCTGCAAACATGTGTCAATCTTTAGGTTGCCCAAATACAATGATGTAATAATAACACAAATTTCCAGCCAACATCTCTCCTTATTACAATGTTTAAGCCAAGTGGTCAGGGATGTTGACCAAGGGCCTATGCTGACAGAAGTTACCAAAATTACAATATTCACTTGATAGTTTTCAATAATCAACGAATCTACTCAATACCATGTTTCTAATCTTTATTGAATGTACTACAAATAAATAAAAACCACTGACATGTTACATTGGATAAAGAATTTGAATGTTCAGTAACTTATTTAATCAGATTGCTGCTAATCCTAGAATTAACGTCTTCTAGTACATTGTACATCTGATTATCAATTGCCACACATTTTGGTCAGTGGTGGCTGCAAAAGCCCGTCGGTGGGGGTTATCATCCAGTTTCTATATCATCAAAGATGGATCTAAATGATCAACAGTTCTTGAGTTGGACCTCAAGGTCTCAATGAAGCATACACACTATATAACAATAAACTCCATAATCCAAATCCACAAACGTTATAAGAAAATGGTTGAAGAACAAAGCATTGACTCTGACAAATATCAAACACCATATGCGCAGAGACAGAAAATGCAAGATTCCAGTCAAACACATTCCAATTGAGGTAAGAATGGCGTTCAAAAAGAATAGAAACAGATCAGAAACAAACCAAGGAAACAAAGAACAAGAAGAAAAAGAAAAACGAGGATAAAAAAAATGGAGGGAAAATGGAACAGGAAACAAACCTGTAAAGTGGCCCACACAGCAACAGCCAAAGGAACCCAATTGGAGAGAGAGAAAACCCATCTCTCAATAGACCAAGCAATCAAAACCAAAGGTATTAGAAATCGAAGAAGAGGCTTCTCCGCCATTAAATGGTGGAAAAACTCCATAACCCCTTCGCCGTTGAAGAAACCCCTCTTTCGGCCTCTTGGGCCGCCGTCTCTAGCCATTTCAAACGAAACCCACAAACAATCAAACCAAGTCTTGAGCTATGTGACTCTGCCTCTTAAGTCCGTCGTTGCAGAGGAATAAGAAAAAGTGGAGAGATCATTTGTGAGTTTGAAAAGTCAAAATTTGAGAATTTGAGGAAAACAAAAATTGAAATTGGTAAAAAAAAAAAAAAGTTAAAATCAAGTGGATGTCACAATAAAGTCATAGTAAATTCAAAATGTCAACTGAAAGAAGATGAATCGGTGGAGGAAGCTAAAAGGGAAATTTGGAATTGGGAAAACGAAGAAGACGAAGAAGAAAAGACACGTCAATTTGCTTCATAACTATAATAGTGATAACGACAGATTTCTGTCTCTATATCTCTACAATAGTTTGAACATTGTACACACATACACACACACACACACATATATATATATATTTAAATTCTTGGAGCTCTCAATCGTCACTTCTTTTGCCCTTAATCTTTAATCTCATTACTGTTCATGAAAAATTCAAACTTTGAGATCAGCTCGCAGAATCAGCTACATAGAATGTTCTACATTTTGAATCTATTATCCGTTAAAAGCTTATTACTAAATATACAATAACAATAATTATTCTTATTTTTTATCCAAAAAAAGTTCTAATTAATAATTTATTTAATTGATTGGACATATAATTGTTTCAATTGAACATCTAAATTATGAAATCAGTTTAGATTATTGAAATAAAAACATTTAATGAGTGACAAATCAAGGTGGAAGAAAAGAAAGAAGGCAAGTGGTTTGTTTCTTTCTTACTAAAAACATGATTGACCCGTAATCAATACAATGTCCTTTTGGGGAAAACGGTGATAAATTGGATATTTTAATTTTTTAAAAAAGAGATTTTAAAATTAAAGAAGTTATTTATTTATTTAGAAAAATATAAATTATTTGTTTTGCTTTGAGATTATTATGTAGAAAAATTAAAGAAAAGAAAAAAGGGAAAAAAAGAAACGGTTGGTGGGTTGACCCATTAGTTTGTCAATATCGTTGGGCCCACGCGTTTTCCCGCGCGTACGGTGACCGAGTTGGTGACTCACCTCGAATTTGCCGATTTCGAAACCACGACCCGGACAGATCGCCCCAACTTCAACTCTAAAAATGGCATTGGATTATTTTTCTAATTTTTAACTTTCAGATCCATATTTCCTTTTTTTCTTTTAATGTTTACATTTTCATTATATCGTACCAAAAAGATAGTTTAATACAAAATCTAATAAACGTAAAGAAAATGAGAAGAACTCTTAAGTCACTTAGAACAACGAAAGAAAAACCTCATATCGAATAACCTAACGAACCACATAAAGAGGACGTCGTACAGTTTTATAGATGTACATACCATTTTCGTTAAAACAACTCTTCAAAGCTTATGCTTAAGCCGATTAGTTTGCACTTACAAATTCACTTTAGCATCATATTTCAATATGTTATCTTATGGGAGCGTGAACGCTCTCCTCACAAAAACATATCTAATCTACTGAATACTTTTGCTAAATTACAAGAACACTCAAAATAACAAATGATCTCTACCCATGTACATAAACATATTCGTTAAAGATCTCAAAACACCACTAATAGAATAATCATGTGGATGTAATCAAGTCTAGAATATGGTATCCAAACCACAGAAGACTAACCTGAGCCAAAGCAAGATGCTTAGATTGTAAGGATTACTAGACATCCACTAACCATTGTTTATTATGGCAAAATTGAAATAATATCTAACATATCCTAAATTGGTATGTGAGGGAGACGATCTTCTTACCTTTTATATATATCAGCAAAAGGACCTTCTTGATTGCATAAATTCTCCAACCAATGTAATAAAAAAAAAAAAAAAAATAAAGATGAATCAAATATAATCTTTTGTAGTTTATCATAAACCCCATCCATGGCAGATGGTCCCAAGCCTTGGAGAAACCATATATTGATTTTGGTCTGCCAATTCCATTTTTTCACAACATAATTCTTCAAATTTCCAAACACATTGAAGCTTGTAATGCATCATCATGCACCCTTTCTCAAAGCACAACAAAATTACACTCTTTTTTATTCCATTTTCAAACTCACTTGTTGAATTACCATATAAATACATACAATTATATTATAAATAATAATAATAAAAAAAGCAACATTATTAAATAATACATTATTATATTTTCAAATTGTATTATCTTTGACAGAAGTGAAACCCCATTGATTAATTTAAAAAAAAAAAAAAAATTGGTTCAATCAATTATTTATCGACCGTACAAATGAGTTGAGAATTGTGATCCAATTCTATTTGTATTTCACTTAGTTGGTGAGTTGTAAATTATTGTTAAAAAAAGTTATTTGTTATAAAATTTAAAATCTTGTTTATATTTTCTAAATAGTTTGTCAATAATAATAATAATAATAAAAAAGACCCATTTTTTGTCCGATTTTGGTAAGTCTTTTATTTTTAATCATTGGATTAAAAGAAAAATAATTACCAATGAAGGTATTAATTTTATTAAAAATGCAACCACATTACAAGGTCTCATTTGCATGGAAGTAGACATAGGACTAAAATATTGTGGACATAGAATAGGTCAACATTGAATGTAACATTATTTATTTTTAGCACATGTATTAAAAAAAACATAACAGTAATATATTAAAACAAGGTTGTTCATCAAGTCAATATTCAATGCTTGAGGATTTGTGTCATCTATTAAAGTATACAATGAGAAAATTACATTCTCTAATCCTTATAAAACCTAATTGTCATCCTCCCAAACACAACACATAAGAGAAAGGGCTAAAATATATATATTTTTTTTATCACTTTCAATTAAAAGATAACGAAAGTGAAAGTCATTTATCTTCATATAATATATAAATAAATTGATTTTAAAAATCGTTTTTAAATCCCATTTTCAAGATTCAATAAAAAGGCTTAAAGGCCCGTTGGGCTTATAAATCGGCCTGTGCCATACATCAAAGGCTGCGGCCCAACTTGAGCTTCAAATTTAGCCCGTTTGACCCATTAACCCAATGCTCGCCCCTACTCCATTTTCCAAACTAAATACAATTATGTATTACTTATATGATTGATTTTAAAGTGAACGAACAAAAAAAAAATTGTGTCTATTTATATATTTCGAGACGACACGAAGTGGTTGACGTCTTTCAAATGGGTTATTTTTAAAATATATATTTAGAAAAGGACCCATATATTGTTAAAATAAAATGGAGTCGTATAAAAATGAATTATATTATTATTGGTTATTTTTATGTGAGAAAAGAGATGATGAGAAAAAATGTGTCCACTCAATGTGATGTTTAGTTGATATCACACAATAGTTGAAGACATGGATGACAACCCATCGTTCCAATGATAATATCTTATTTGAATCTTTCATTTATGGTTTTATGGATAATACACATTATTAATCATTGTTCTTATTTCAAGAGAGTGCTTCGTTAAGAAATTATAGTCAAGTGGTATCTTTTTAGTTTGAGTGGTTGACAATAAGAAGAATTATGTCATGACCATTTTATTTTCTTAATTTTAATGCTAATTTTAATCTACAATTAATTAATGCTCTCAAATCGGGTAATTTTGGATTAAGAAAAAGATTAAGGAAGTCAAAATTTGAAAACAAATTAAACAAAATTGTCTCTTCTCAAACACACACACAACACAAATAGGAAATAGACTCCAGAGAGTGGGTGAGATAATTGGGCCATATGGTCCAACATGCTCGAAGTTGAGACCGAAGCCAATCAAATCATCCATGTTGATGATCGTTTGACTTAAAAGACCCACCTTGACTAACAATTTTTACTAAGTGAATTGAATAATGTATAGAACGTGATAAATTCATGTTAGATAAGTTCATCTTCTTCCCTTAAACCTTATTTTCTAATCCTTAGTTAAATACTATATAACTTAAACATCAAACTACAAATTTATCAATTAAGAACACCTTATCAAGTTACATTATTTTTTCAAACAATTTTCATACCAATAAAAAAGAAAAACTCAAAAGCAAACTCTGATCATATATATATATATATATACACATTGGGAAGCAAAATAATAAAGTAAAACTGAATTGGATCATGACAACCCACCAACCAAAATCAAGATGGAAAGAAAAAATTGATGTGTAATGTCTTATTGTAGTGTGGGATCCTTGAACTTCACACACACACACATATATAAATATATCAATATTTCTATAACAACTTTATCTATTTGTTCATGCATACTCCACAAACACCAAAGCTAAAATTAAAAATCAGTCAAAAAGATGTGTATATATATATATATATATATATATATTGAGACAGCAGTAGAAGAAAGATCTAGTGGGGAAACACATTCTTCATTAACCCTTTTTTCTTGCATTGTTAGAGACCATTATTATTATCATTCCCTTATTTAACTTTTAGTGCTTTTTTTGTTCTGACTGATCACATCCAAAACTTTTCCTAATATCTCTTTTCAAATCAATATGAACCTATTAAATTCATGCATTAAACATTTTTTTCTAATATTATTCGATAATTGTAACAAAACGAAGTTCAACTAGAGAGTTCTATGATATATTTAATATAGTTTGAAGTAGTCAACATGAGTATAGGTCATAATTAAATGTACTATCAAACAAAGTAGTTAAAGATTGGAATGAGTTATATTAAATATCCACTATAATCTTAATTTTTATTGAGAATTAAAATATCAATGTTGATGTCACGTTTTTTTTTATTTCTACAAGATATAATATCGAAGAATAATACCCGTATAAATAGAAAAATATAAACAATTGTTTCATACATTAATTAAGTTCTGTTGATATATCTTGCATACCATTCGAATTTATATGCCTAATATGTTAGGACTTATAGTGATACTTAATTATAGGTTAAATTATTAAGTTAGGGTTGTGTATAAATGGTTCCTAAATATATAATTTCCACTCTTGTATTTTTAATATAGTCGATAATTATATTTATATTTTTTAATTTTGGGTCAAATAAGTCCATATATTTTAAAATCCACAAATTTACTAGACAAAAAATTTACTCAAATTTTTATTTTAATCTAATAAATCAATCTTTTTTTTTTTATATATAAATATTTTAGGGACTAAATAGATAAAAAATTTAAAGTTGATAATTTAACATTTTTAGAGGTGAAAAGTCCCTCCAACCTATTTATTAATTTCAAGTACATTCTATTTTTTTTTTTATTTTTATAATTCTTCAATTTTTTTTCATTTTTGAATAGTATATATTCTTCAAGATGTTGAAGGTGGAAAAGTAAGCACATAAAATAAATATAAATGAATGTCCAAATTTTTCCTCAAGGTTAATTGATGGTATTACATTTACATCTTTTCAATCAAAAGGAAGAAAAAAGAAAAAAGAAACATAGAGACCAATGAGATAGATATGATGAAAATCCAAACATAATGGTTTTGGTATTATATATATATATATATATATATATATATATATATATATATATATATATATTTCTTAAATTTTTGGTTTCACCACATGGAGTTTCTCTCTTCAATTATTTTTGATACAATGGATCCATCCATCCCTTTACAGAAACAATTAAATTAAATTAAAATCATAGAGAAAGAAATAATAAAAATGTAAAATCATTAAAATTGATGGAATTTAATTGGAGGGCTTGAATAATGAAAAAAGATTTTGTATTTGGTGGTGTCGACATGTGGGATCTCAAAGGGGGGGGGGGGGGGGGGGGGGGGGCTTTAGCTTTTTGTCCAAACAGGATTTCCACAACCGACTTGTCGTTCGCAATAAAACTTTGGTTCCCCTTTGTTTTTGGCTTTTTAAGTCCCTAATTTTTCTAATGTCTTATTCTATCTTTTTCTCACTCCCCAAAAGGAATTTTGTCACTTTCATATTTTCCCCCACACTTTTGGTTCTTTTTGCTAGTTCGTTCTTTAATCCTTTGTATTTTTTCCCTTTATATTATTTCAACGGTCTCATCTTTCTTAACTTTTTTACTAAATGTTTGATGAGATAATCGAACCTCTAATTTTTAAAGTTGAAAGTTCTTGTTTTATACCAATTGTACTATAAAAAGATCGAAGGTTTTTTCCCCTAATTCCCAACAACTAAAAGTTGGATTAATTTGTTGTGGTTTGAAATATTGTTAAATGGTTAATAAGTGAAATTTAATGTTTAATTGACGAGGAAATGTTTTATAGGAGTTTGAACTGGAGATATCTTGTTTTAGTATCGTATTAGATCACTAGTAAACTCAAAAGATATCCTGGATGGATTATGACAGTTTAATGTTATAGCATTGTTACATAGTTAATATCTAATTTTATTTTTTTAAAAAAGGTTGTATCTATTTGGTTTTGAAAAATTATCGAAAAATCTTATACTAACCTAGAAATTAGTGTTATTTCTACTCGAAAATTTCAAAGTTAGATGTTATTTCAAGGAGGTAAAAATTTCTTTTTTTCTTTTTTTCATTTTGTTGAAATTTGAATTACATAAAAGTTATTAACAAATTATGGAGTTTCCAAAATCAAAAGGGGAGATAAAGTTAACAATGTTGGATCAAAAATAGTTTTCACATAAAAAAAAAATAGCATCTTCCAAAAATAGATGAATATCAACAACCATGTTGTTACATGAACACTCAAAAGATCTTATTGAGGTCCAATCAAGTTAGATTATGTTTAATATATACTTTTTTGAAGATATGAGAATTGAAATTTTAAAGCTCTCTCAAAGCTAATAAAACCGGCCAATAATATTGGATTATTGAATATTAATTATGACAATGATATATCCATGAAATAATTAATTTCTCAGTACATGTATGAGAGGGTTGATTACAAGGATAAATAAATTTATAAGTATGGCTTAAAAATTAAAGTGGGAACAAATTTTGGTGATGGAAAAATGAGAGAAGAATAATTAATATAGAAACTATTAGCTAATTATTAATGTTGTTGTTCATATAATAATGATCATATGGTGTTGAATGGCAATGTTGAATAAGAACCAAAGCACAAGTCAAAGGCACCAAGTTGAGTTGATGATGCAATCATTGATCCTCCATTTCCTTCTCTCATTTCCTTTCCCTGTTCATTTAATAATTTTCACAGAAAAATCTGATGAACATTCACGATGTTTACTCACGTTATTAGATCTTTTAAACGAATGAAAAATGCTCTTTCTTAAGTATTATATTTCGACTTTTATAAAAGTTTCAACACGAACATTAAAGTATAAACAGACATCATTGTAGTGATTCAAATTTTTGTTCTATATCACCTACTACACTACATTAGATTTTAAATATTTTTACGGTATTAGGGTATTATCGGAACAAATAGAAAAGTTAAGGGTAGTTTTGTAGTTTAACTTTTAAAAGAAATTTAGTGTAGAATGTACCTTCAGTTTGTCTTCAGCATCTGCGTCAGAGTTGAAGTCATGATAGGAGCTTGCAGCTGTGAGTTTCATAGAAAGAAACTATACAAAAACAAGAACAAACAATCATTAAACAAATTATTTGTGTTGTTTTTCAAATTCCCAAATAGTTAATGTTTTTTTTTTACCTCAACTTGATTCTGCAAAGATTGCACATAATTGATTATCTCATCCAACATCACTGCCATTCCCATTGTCTAAACAAAACAATGTAAATTTATATGTAATGTTTGTTGTCATTCAAGGTTTTTTATTTTATTTACAAAACAACTTCAATTTTCATTAATTACCTTGTAACATCCAGGAACAATGTCTTGTAAACATCTCAATCTTTCATTGATTTTGCCTCTTCTTATCTGTTTGAGAATGATAATATATAATGTTTTGTATCTCCATAAATACATTTATAAAAGAAAGAAAAAGATTAAACTTTATGTTCTTCAAATCAAAGTTACCCTTTCTGCTACACTATGACTGTCTGTTGCTTGACCTCTTCTAGCTCTAACATGAACCACTTCCCTCGGTTTGTCGCCGTCGTATGTGTCGCCTTTTTTCGATCGCTTCCCTTTTCCATTGTTCTGCAGACATGAAAATACATGAAAGTAAGAACATTTCCATAAGTAATTTGGAATAGAAAACCAAAAAGGATGAAAGTTTTTTTTTTTTTTTGTTTACATTTTTTGTGTTGATCCCATTTTCAGAAACTTGAGGGGTTGAGTTGCCAGAGCTGCTTTCATATGCATCATTATTTTCAAGCTTTCTTTTCTTGATGCTTCCATGGAGGTCATTTCCAAATGGATTTTTTGGCTCAAAAACAGGAGAAGAAATGGGAGTTATGATCTGATTGGCTTGAGAGAAAATTCCTTGGAAATTTTCTCCCCAGTTTTCTAGGAATCTAGGAGAAGGAACAGCAGTTTGATTGTTAAAGAAACTGTCACTGAACCAAATTGGAATGTTGTCAAGAAAATTAAGGTTTGGGTTTTGGTTGGGATCTATATGATCCATTAGAGGGAAAGATGATGGTTTTAAGCTTTGAAAGTTCGGAGTGAAGTCAGCCATGGAATAATGTTTTGAACTAAAACTTTTTTTTTTTTTTTCAAACCCCAAGTTTGTGTTTGTGGATAATGAATTTTGCTCTAAAACTTGTATTTATAGTGTGGGTTTTAGTCTATGATTGAGTTTCTTATTTTCAATTTTTAAGCTTTTGTTTATAAGGGAAAAAAAAAAAAAAGAACAATGAAAATTAAGGGTTTGGTGTAGTTGTTGGCCCTCTAAATTAATGGACCCTTATAATTTCATGAGAGGCATATCCAATAATGATAAGCTTTTGGCTCTATACACTCTGTGAACATTCCTTTAACTTATCCACAAAAGCTCTGATTTGAGAATAGGAAGTTCTCGACCTAACAAAAGGGTTTCTTTAACAATCAAAGTGAAATTGGAAAAGAATAATCAAAGTGACAAGGGGTCAAGAAAAAACAACAAGATTCAGCCAAAGACAATACTCTTGCATTGATATAGCAATGGGGAGTAATGCTTCAGTGCATGTGTGCTCTCACCAAAAGTAATAGCCTCGGACCAAAGAGGGTCTAGAGGAACCGAGAATGAGCGTATGAAAATGACCAATGAGATATGTCTCTCTTGCATGCTCGCCTACTAAGTTGGATGGTTATCTTGAATCAACTTTGAAACAAGAAAGTAAGTTCCTTCTCGCTCTCAAACTCTTAACCTTTTACATATTAAATCACTCTCTAATTTAGACATTAAAGTATGTATAAAACAATAAGTTACGTGATGAATGTTTAAACCTTTTACTATGTCTATAGAAACTCAATGAAGCTTGAGATAATCAAGTTGTGTATGATAATAAGCACCATGTTGATGTGTAGTTTCTAAATTTACCGTCGTTTTAGTGTGAAGGATATCAAACCTTCTTGTTTGTTCAATTTTTGACATCAACAATATGTTCAAAATGGATTTTTAACCACTTAAATGGTCATCTTCCAAAACCGACTTTGAATCTATTGTCTTCCAATAACCATCACTTGAAATTAAACATTTTAAATGGAATTAATTTTAGAAAATTGTACACATATTAAAAGAGAGGAATTGATAAGGAAGTGTACTATATTTTTATAAGGTGAACAATCATTTTCCAAAGTGTATAAATCACTATTTTGCAGTGCACTTTCCTTCACAATATGTGGCTTTGTTTTTGTGCATATATGAAATGAATCTGCCCGACATTGATGATTACTACAATGAACCCAATTTTGCCATATGTTAATGCATCTTATCTCCTTGTTTTACAACAATATGTTTTCTTGTTACATTATCATCATTTGCTTCCCATAAAGTTTGAAACTTTACTTTTAAGGCTATACAATTAATGTGATTTCATTTAATAAAGTGGGAGAAGTATCAACATCTTCATTCAAAAGTTATATATATATATATATATATAGCTTCAATTCATTGTCATAACAAAGTGTTAATAGCAACTAAAGTACACCATTCTAAACTTATCTATAAGATACATAGTTCTAAAAAAACAAAAAGAAAAACTAAACTAAACTAACCCTAGAGATGAAGATAAGAATTAAAAGTTCCCATATTGTTGGAGATCGGAGATTCCTCAAATCCACTCTTTTACCGATCAAAATCAAACAAATCTATTACCAATTATTTTTCTTTTTTCGATTTTAACTTGAGCAAATATATAAATGATAAGGTACTTCAATATTACTCCGAAAGTGTTCATGAAAAATCTAGAACAAATAAAAAAATTCAACGGAAGATGTCAAATTTATATAAATATGTCAACGTTTTCATGATTTTAATATCGACAGAGGGATTGATATTAAGAAAAAAAAAACACATGAAACATTTTATTCAATAAAAATCTAGAAACATAGAAGTAAGTAAGAAAATGTTTAAAAAATTTATGAATATAATTTAGTTAGTTAAAAAAGGTAAGTAGAAAAAAGAGAAAAAGTAAATAGATGAATATAATTTTCTTCATGACTCAACTCTGACTCACAAGTCAACAATCACAAAACTCAGTCTCCCTACCCAAAATAATTTATAATTGGAAGAAGAAGAAAAAAGATAAAATAATTATTGGAATTGTACAACATCTTTTAAATTACAATGCAATAATATTTCTCAATTATGCAATATTATTTCTCAATTATGCAATATAACTATCTATTACTACTATTCATTTCTTTTTCTTTTCAAGCAGGATTTTTCATAGCAAATGGCAATTTGGGTTGATTTTCTCTCAGGTTTTAAATGGATAAATTATAAAGGAAAAAATTATATGCAAAGACCATTAGGGTTTGACTTTGACTTCAAATTGTCTTTGACTCTTGATTTTGATTAGATTATCCTTTAGGATTAGTGCAATTCTTGGGCCCTAAATTTCTTATGGCCCATTGTTGTTTCTTCTAAAAAAAATGGCCTTTTTAGCTCACTTGTAATTTGACCTATAATTTTGTGAAATAATATACAAAATTAGTCTATATTATACCATTTCATGTTCAAATCCTTTTATCGAGGTTAAAAATTTTATGTTAAACCTCGTACTTCTTATAAAATTGATGGATTAATCATCTCATTGTCAGGTAGTTTTAGAATGGAACCTTATATTATCAAATATGATATCAGAACTCATAAAGTCCAAATGAATAAACAAAACTAAGATCCAACCAAGATCAGTGAACCCAAAAAGGCACCATCTTGATCACATTGAACAACCAAGAAGATTACATTAGTTATAAGATACAACACTCTAAGATGAAATGTCATGTTAATTATCATTGAGCTAAACTCGCTTTAACATTTACATATATATATAATTGGGATTGAGTAAAAGTTTGAAATACTATAGATTTGGTAGGAGGAGTAGGTCAATTATAGCTATCACTGCCCACCAGAAATGCCTACCCTTTAAGGCTTAACAGTAAAAGATATAAAAGAAAAACTAATATACTTAAACAAGCTGCTAAAGTAAATGGTCAAACATATACATATAAAGGAGGGGAAGTCTAAGGCTATAAGGCAAATGGGTAGGCTGCTACTTGATAGGGGAAAAAGTCTATTACTGCCACATCCTTGGGAAGAATACTACATTTTAATCTTCCAAATTTTTTAATGTTAGTTTCTATTTGATTTTTAAATTTATCTCACGGATATCGTAATATAATGATTGATTTCAATCTCGTTTTTAACGTTTATAATGTTACAATTTCTTCGTCAAAATTTAAGTTTTGTTTCTGTCTGCTTCTTAAATTTCAAAATTTTATACTTTTAACCATTTTTAACAATTAATAGACCACAGTCTCTGCTATTTTTGTCTATTGATTAATTTAAAATATATATGATGTGAAAGTTTAAATTTGATTTCAATGTTAATGAAAAACAATACTGCAACTTTATTAATTATAATTCTTTTTAAATTGAAATTTTACAAGATAACAAATTTAGAAAAAAAAATTCATAGTACCTCATTTTTGCATACTATGAATATGGTAAATATGATGTTTATTATATGGTTATCAGATGACTATTAGAGGGTTATCAGAGAGCTATCAAATGGTTATCTTGTTTTAAATTTGCTACTTTTGCAATTTAGAAAATATAGTAACATGGGTTCTATTTTCATTTTTTTTTTCTATTTTTACAAAAGCTTCTTAAATTAATTTATAGAAGACATTAATACTAGTGACATAAAAAAATAGATAATTATAATTGGTAGCAATTTTAGAAATAATTAAGTGTATAACAAAATATTTAAAAAATTGCAAATACAGCAAAATCAATCATTAATAAACTTCTATCGCTAATAGACCAATATTTGCAACATAGTCTATTATTGATAGATTTTGATAAATTTTACTCTATTTACAAATTTTTTAAAAATATTATTATATACTTAATTATTTTGAACTTTTGCAACTGTCCCTAAAAAATATGAATTTTTAAGAAAAAAAAGTAAACTATACCTTAAATTGTAACAACAGAATCAAATTGCAAACATTTTAAAGTTTATAAACAAAATTAAAACTAAACAGAAAATGTAATTAGAGACGAATGAATTTGATATGTTTAAAACTTACATTCCATCACAAACAAAAACAAAGGAAGGAGTAGTAATAAATTAATGATATGATGTAAAACTATATATATATATATATATATATATATATATATATACATTTGGTCAAACATATTAATTTATGAACTGCCAACCTAAAAGCCAAAAACGATCCAATGGGATTTTGACCTCATTTATCAGCAACCATTAATTATTTTCTCTTCGAAGACTAAACCATGACGTTGAAGTTAATTATCCTCTTTTATTTCTTTTATAATTCATGTTCGCCGCCGTTGATCAAGCTCCTAATTTTTTTCTTTAAATTAATTCCCTCTCTTTAATTAATATCTTTTTTCTCATCCTCAAAATCTAACTTCTCAAATAGTTAATGGTTTAAATTTAGGGTTTAAAGTTTAAATTTTAACCCTCTTTTCTCCTTATCCGATGATATATCGTCATATGAACGTTGTTCTCTTTGTTCGATCTCGAAACAACGAGGAAAAACACAAGAAACAATGAAAGGTTTTGGTGTTATATATATATATATATATGTGTGTGTGTGTGTGTTGTTAAACTTAAGAATCAAGTGTTGGGTGAGAAGAGTTAAAACTTAAATTTGGTATGTCTTCTTTCTCTTCCTTTTATTAGAGTGGTTTGAGTTGAGGGTATGTTTTCCTAAATTTAGAGGACTGAGTCTCTATCAACTTTGGTGCATTTTTAATTTATATTAGTATAGAGCAAAGTCTATTAGTCTTCGTGTAATAATAGGTTAGCTTTTTGAATTATTCTCCATATAATTTTTTTAAAAAATTCTTTTTTATTTTTCTCGTATACTATTAACTCGAGATGACGCATTTAAATGTAAACTAAATAGTAATAATAATTTTATGAATTACCGTTTAATGATGTAATAAATTTTAATATATTGAATAAAATTTTGGTTTAAGTTAAATGCTTAGTTTTTAAATTTAAAACTTGTGTATTTATTGTCTTGGAACTTTAATTTTAATTATTTGTGTGTTAAGTCCTAAAACTTTTGATTTTGTATGTAATTAATTAATTTTCAATTTTCAATTGAATAATTAGTAATAAGTCACATTAGATGTTTGATATTTTTAAAATTTATTTATCTACTCAAGAAAAATTTGTAAAGTAAATTTTATTAAACATAAATTCAATTTCATATAACTATAATAAATCAAATAAATTTTAATTTAGAGAGTCTTGCGTAGATAAATAACATATTCCACTTAAAATTAACAGTAAGTTTAGAGATATTTGAAATATTTTTAAAGTTTTGAATGTTCGGTAAGACATAAAATTAAAAAGTTTATGATAAATAATTACATGCCCGAAACCACTAAATTACTCACATAGTCACGTCAAGGTACTTCCTCCAAAGCAGCCGGATTAGAGATCAACATATGATGGTCACAAGACTCTCGTCTTTCTTCACAAACATTAGAAATTTCAACACATATATTAATGTGGTGTCATTTCAAATTAACTAATCCAAACTAACAATTAAAAGTAATATAAAGATTTATATATATAAAAAACACATAGACTTCATTTATCTTTAAAGTTCTAACAACTACAAAATGTGAGGGATTGAACCATAATAGCAAATGGAATGGTAACTAATGTTAGATCGATTGACATCAAAGACATAAACAAAGAAACATCGTTGAAGTGCAAGATAACATATCCAAAATATTCCAACGAGTGTACATCTCTTAATTATCATCACGCTACTCTCACATATATTTGCAATACAAAAAACAAAGATTTAGACACATTTGAAAATACATAATCGTCCAAAGATGACGAAGAAGCTTAGCAAATCATAGCACAACATAAGGGATATGATAGTTTAGACTTTTCAATTTAACAAAGACATAACACACAAGCATACGTCAATTTCAACAAATCTAATTGAATAGCCCAAATCTCAGATTGATGGGATTCAAGAAAACAAAGCATACACAAGCTAGGGGAAGGGAATTTGAGTTTGAAATAAACAGAAATAAATGTCCCACTTGAAAAGAGGGTGTTTACACACAAAGATGATGAAAATATGGGATAATGTAAAGGAGAGTCCCAACTTTTTTCCATTCATTTATTCACTCATTTTTTACAACTGGGAAAATGTTGGAAGTCAAACTTAGCTGCAATACGACTTTTCTAATAAGCACTTATTTTTCTTGCTTAGGGATCAAAAAAAAAAAAAAGAAGAAGAAAAAAAAAAGAGAACTTGCAGCCCACAAAATTAAAAAGGAAAGATTTGAAAAAATGGGTATGATGTGTTGTGAGATTCCATGGAAGCTCCGAATGCCGCCACCCCACAAGCAAACATGAACTCAAACAGTTCATTTCATGAACTGAAAATCCCTTTTCGTCCCTCAATTATTATAGCTCGGATTTATATTTTGTTGTTTTAGGTTTCAACTTGTTTTAAATTTGGTTTCAATTTAGTCACTTGATTTTGAGATGTTATTGTGTTCTTGTTTTGATTTATCGTCTCTAAATTCTAAGATTTACGCTTTTAAATTCAATTTATCGCTAAATACTTATTTTAAGTTTTAATCGTTAACGATATTGTTAATGTCTATTAATTAATTTTAAATAATTATGAAGTGAAGTTTTTAAATTTAAATTTGGTAAGGATGAAAAGTGGTGGAACTTAATTATTATTATTTTTTAATTCATTTAAATCAATTATCATATATTAAACGCTACAGATGAAAAAAATGAAAATCTGAGTGTTTATAAAAAAAAAATGATTGAATTTATATGTTATAATTAATTAAAATATAAAGTACACACTTCTATAATTATGAACTAAAACTAAATTATTTTTATCCATACTATATTTAATTAAGTGGAAACATAAATTGAATTATTGAGGAAATACATCAAAATCGTTAAAAAAAACTCAAAATGATAAATATGTTTGAAAAAATAAAGTAAATGATTTTGAAATTTTCTAAATAAAAAATAAAAAATGTATTACCCAAATTAAAAAAGTGTTGAAAAAAAAAATAAGAAAAGTATAACACTTTTGTTAACCATTAAAATTATAAATTGAAAATATATAGTTTTTATTTATTTTGAAAGAAAAATTATAAAAATAAAATATTTAAAACTTGTGTAATTAATTTTGTTTTAACTAAATAGTTTGTAAAAAAAAAAAATCATATATTTAATTTTGTTAGGGAAAAAAACTATTTTTCCTAATTTTTGTTTGAAAACTACGTTATTTTTCCAATTACTAAAAAAGTGTAACGTGAACCTAAAAGGGGTTATTTTTGTGTTTAATTTATGTAAGGATATCTTGGTCAGTCAAGCACGTTTCATAGTGATAAGAAAATTAAAGAAAGAGAAAATGGAGTGTGTGGAAATTTTGAAGAAACTTAAAGCAGATGACAACCCATAATTTTTTTTGAAGATATCATCATTTTTTTAGTTTCATTTTCAAATAGGATTGTGACATTCTTCTTCTTCTTCTTCTTCTTCTTCTTCTTCTTTCTTTCTTTCTTTCTTTCTTGTTTTGGTTTTCTTTTGGGAATCAGTCCAATATGTCATACTTTTGAGTACTTTAATGCAATTTCTCAACTATCAAACTTATGTCTTTCTTTTTCTCTTTCTCTTTCTCACATGTTTGCTTTTCCTTAGTTACAAGTTCTTATAATGATTAATCTATTGTCACATCTCTCTCACTTTGTTAATGGGATTACATTTTTAGCTTTCTTTTAAAAAAAAAAAACAAAAAGAAAAACTAACTTAGAGAATAATGGTAATTTCTAAATCTCTTCTTTACGTCAATTTATAGTTAAAAAAAATGGTTGAATTTTAACTTTGATCTCAAAAGTTAGATAAAACTAAAATATAACTCGGAAACTTTGGTTTCTAACGGTTTAGTGACAATTTAGTTTTTGTATTAATTTAATGACATTTTTTCATAAATAAATCGATGTTTATTTTTATAGTATTTTTTTTTACGTCATATACTAAATTGTTATCCAATAAAAAATGAACATGTTTTAATATAGTAAAATAAACTAAAATATTTACAACGTATTGTAAAATTTTGGATTTTATCAATGATAAGCATTGAAAGACTTCTATTACTGTCTATCAATATGACTGATAGAAACATACCAGTATCTATCGATATTTGTCAATCATTAATAGAATTTGAAATTTTAGTGTATATTGGAAATATTTTGTCAAATTTATCATTTTTTTTTATAATTTCCCTAAAAAAGTAATTATTAGTTATTCCAAAGGAGAGTGGAAATTCCTTGTGGAGTTTCCTTCCCAAATCCCAAAGCAACTTCTTTTGAAAAGTAAAATATGGATTAATGTTGTAGTTTTAGTTTTCTTTTTTCTTTTATTATTATTATTTTTATTTTTACCTTTTGAGAAAATAAAAATATAATAAATTGAATGGCATTGGAATATCCAACTTCTAGAAAAAGGAATACAATAAACAAATAATTGTCTACATTGGTAAATAAATAAATAATATTGGATATTATGATCAATATGAACATGGCATAAATGTTGATGTTACATAACACATCACTTATACAATACTCATCCTAGTATAATAGGGGGAATAAATCCTTAAACCTTAAAAAAGATACATGCAACTTCCATTAAAAATTATATTTATAAGAATCAAATTTAATATAATAAATCATAAAATTTAAAACAAATCTAAAGTTTAAAAATTAATTTGTAATAAATCACTTGCAACTTATAAATATTAAAATAGTAATAGTAATATAGACTCCGATTGGTTAATATAAGGAAGAAAAAAAATCTTAGTATATATAAAATAAGAATACCGTCTTCTTCATTGATACCTTTTCTCTTTGTTCTTTGTTTTAGAGCATCTTCGTTGATATTTTAATGCAATATTTTCACAAAACGTAAAGTTGATTCATGCATTATGCATGCATAAACCTACTTTTCAAATATAATATTTATTAAGAAAAATGTTAATATAGTTTCCTTCGTTCTAACTACGTATTTGGATAAAAATTGATTATTTCCAAATATAACAAAATAAATCAAAATATTACCGTTTATTTACGAACTTCAAGTATAATTATTGGATATAGTGTACGATGTTTCATCTAAAAACTAATTGGCAACGAGAGAAATAGCCAATTTATCTTATAAGGAGTAAGAGTCTCTCAACATCTTAACCGGTTCAAAGTTCATTTGCATATCTGTTAATTGAATTTAAGATATTTGTAATTAGAGTTAAATGTATTACAATGTTTTTATCAAATTACAAATATAGCACAATTTTTAGTGATGATGGTCTATATTACTTATAAACGTATGTTAATGATAAATTGATTTTAGCTATACATTTTATCACTATATATTTGTAAATTCTTGTTGTTAAAAAACGACCATCCCACATGATTAAAATAAGTAAAGACAACTATTTTCATTGGTATGAGACTTTTTGGAATGATATTAAAAACAAAAGCATAAGGATGTATACCAAACGGATAATATCATATGATTATAGAGATATTTAAGAGGTAGGTTCTCCTAACACTTATATTATATCTATCAATATATTAGGTTGGTTATATTTGTAACATTTCCTCGGTTTAACTAATGAAATTTGGATGGGTTGGTAAGAAGCACGCCTAAGTGTGAACTATGAACAGTCCCCATCTCGTAGTTACCTCAAAGAATATTTATATATATATACAAACATACTTATATATATATATATATATATATATATATATATATATATATATAATTATTGGCACGTTTGTTTGCATCATTTATTCATTTCATAACCGGCCGAGTGGGTATTGATTTATCAATGATTGTAAATGTCTAGTTCATCTCCAAAAAGCTTCGGCAGCTGCAGTGAAATTGAAGATGACAATAGCAACAATGGCAATGAACTCCGCAGAGGCCCATGGACTCTTGAAGAAGACAATCTCCTCATCCATTCCATTTCTCTTCACGGCGAAGGCCGTTGGAATCTCCTCGCCAAACGTTCCGGTACAAATTTATTTCCCCTTTTCATTATCTACACACAAATTCAAAAAAAAAAAAAAAAAAAAAAACTTCAAGATTATTCTTACGATTAATAAACCATTGATTTCAGGATTACGAAGAACAGGGAAGAGCTGCAGATTGAGATGGCTTAATTACCTTAAACCTGATGTCAAGAGAGGAAATTTGTCTGCTCAAGAACAACTCTTGATTCTTGATCTCCATTCTAAATGGGGCAACAGGTAATTTGATTTTTACTCCGTTTTGTGAATTCTGCTCTGTTATGGCTCTGTTTTGATTTAATTTGTGGGGTTCTTTGTTGGTGGAATTAAGGTGGTCGAAGATCGCGCAGCATTTACCAGGAAGAACTGACAATGAAATAAAAAATTACTGGAGAACGAGAGTTCAAAAACAAGCGAGACATCTTAATATCGATACCAACAGTGAGGCATTTCAGCAGATCATTCGATCCTATTGGATGCCAAGATTAATTCAAAAAATCAACCAAACCCCGCCCTCGGAATTGCCGATTACTTCTCCACCGGAGATGGCATCCCAGACTTCGTTTGGTTTTGAGGCTCCGACGACGGCCGTGGCGCAACCATCGGCGGTGACGCCTCTGCAAATCGGTGGAGACTTGATGGGAAGTTCGTGTAGTTCTTCTTCTTCTTCACATATAACCCAAATTTCTAGTTTTCAGAATTACGAGAATTTCGCGCCGTTTGTGAAAGATTATTATCACGACGGTGGCCATGGCGGAGGAGAGATGCTGAACTGGGCGACGACGGCGGTGGCTGGGGACTCCGGTTATCCGGTTTCTCATTGTCACGTGGCGGAAAATAATTGGATGGAGAGCGATTTTACCGGTTACATGTCCAACGTGGATGAATTATGGCAATTTTAATTAGGAAGAAATTAAACTAAAAACAAAAACAAAAAATCTGGGTTCTTGATTTTTTTTCTTTAGATAACCCAGAAAAAAAGTTCTTCATTGATTCATAATTTTCAATTCGTCCAAATTAGAAAGAAAGAAAAAAAAAAAAAAATCACTCCCCAAATTGTAGAATATTTAATATAATAATGTTTGATAAAACATTTTGTAAATTATGATCGAGTTTAGTTTTTTAATGCAAGCTAAGTGTGGTTATTTTTGCTAATTAAACTTATAATTTTTCGTTCCATTTATTTTGATTTTACTTTTGTACTTTTTAATTTTAATAAATTACATTTTCTAATCTTGAAATCTTACACTAATTTTATGCATATGTGACAATGTTAGAGATTATAATAAGAGGGGTGTTGGGTCAGTGGCAAATAGATTTAATTATTATTCAAAATAAAGTCATTTAATTAATTAATTAATTATTTTTTTAGGAGATATTCTTAACTTCAAAAACATTATTTTAAAAAATATCTTAGGATATTAGATGATCAATTTAAATTAGATGGGTTTAATTTAGGGAATCTAGAAATAAAATTTTAATTTAGAGGTGCAAATTGGTTGGTGGATATAGTGGAAGACTTTAGAGGAGGAGTCTTGAAATTAGAATTGTTAACTTTGAAAAGTAGCTTTCAACATAGGATTAGAAACTTAAAGGATTCAATTTTCAAGCACACACACAAAATAAAACAAAACAAACAACGTTAAATAAATGTTTTTTTTCTTTCTTTCTTTTGTATTGTGTTTTTTGTGGTTTGTGGATAGGAAAGAAAGATGATTGGATTGTCTCTTTTGAATTTTCAAACCCATCTAGATAGATAGATATATCCCTTTGGATTGGGGGCTAAGCTACCCCTTTTTTTAATTTGTTGTTAGGGTTTGGATCTAATTTATATTTGTTTAACTAAAATGGTTAATAGCATTTAATATTTAAGATCTCGTTTGGACATAAGATGATACGAGTGAATAAACTTAACAAAAAATGAATGTAATTGAAGTCTGCACGTTTTTCGAACAACTTATCTTTTTGTACTTCTCATGTTTATCGAGTAATCTCATGTTTTTTTCTTAATCTATTTTTTCATATTGTATTGATTAGTTTGATCTTATAACTCTACGTATTATAATTGCACTCAATTAGAATGTAAGATTATATTCACGACATTTAGAAAATTAATTTTTTTTTAAAGATTAAAAGATGTGAATCATATGATATAATTAATTAATTTGTATAATGATAATTTTTCTTCTCTTTCTTTTTTTGCTTTTTTAATGTTTGATTTAATAGGACATAGATGTGATTAGGCAACTGAATGAAGTTTCTTTGACATTTATATAAACTTTTTAATATTATATTTTCTAATCTCATCCACTTAGCCTAACAGTCCAAAATTTAATCACATAGAAAAAAAAATATATATTATAGAATAAGTTTGATGATGTTTGGTTGGTGATATTGTGACTTCCAATCCCATGGAGAAAAAAAAGAAAAACATTACCAATTTGATATCTGGAAATTGCATTGAATGACATTTTTTTAAAAAAAAATAACCCATAGCACTTGCAAATACGACAAGTAATTAGATATATTAAACAGCTATAAGAAAACTATTAAAAAACTAACAAAGGGCTATTTGTTTTTAAATTTGCTATTTTTGTAATTTAGAAAATGTAGTGACGTATATCCTGTTATCATAATTTTTTTTTGTTATTTTTGCAGACACCCCTTTTTTAAAAGTCAAATAAAAATTGAAAATTAAGACTATTTTATTTTCATGTTTTTATAGTGAATTTGTATTTTTATTAGATACGATAGTTTAATTCTTAACCAATTTTTAGAAATAAACTACTTTTTGAAAGTTTGTTCGGTAACTAATTCATTTTTTTTAAAACAAGTTTAACAAGAAACTTATTTTTAAAATTATGAAGAAATTTTGAAAATGAAAAAAAAAAAATCTTTTAAAAAATTACATCTTCTTTTTCAAAAAATATAGAACAGACATATGACTTTTGGTTTTAGTAGACAACAAAATTTAAAATATAATTTAGAAAACAAAAAAATATAAAATTAAAATGGTTACCAAAATAGATATTAGTTTTCAAAATTTAACTTGGTTTTTTTAAATTAACGATAGAATGCAAGTAACGACGTAACATAACAGTAGAATCTACACAAATCGTTTATTTTTTTTTTAATTAAAAACAAATGATTATTAAATGAAAATTTAATAATTTTTTTCAAAAAATTAAAAATACATATTTAAAAGCCTACGAGTTACGAAATACGTGAGTATCGTAATCACTTCAATAATGAATGTGCAGCTAAGTTAGAAGATTATATTAAAAAAATTGTATAGTTTGTTAAAAGATAATGTAGTAAAGTCATGAGTCATTTGGGTTTCTTTTCTAGTCCAAGTATGAACAAACAAACTTATAATAATAATAATGATTAAATGTCTCATACAATTGGGTTTTAACTTTATGTGTTTGCATCACAATACATAGCACACCAATTGCAATTAATTTAAACACAAAGATATGTGAAGACCCCCTTTTTGTTATTTTAATAATTTTATCACATGGATGCGTGGAGTGACTAAACTCCCTCCCCACCCTCACATTTAGTTGATTAAGACTAAAGTACAAAATAGAGAGTGACGTTTGCTCATTACCCCATACAAACACATAATTTAATTTGCTAAGAAGCATTAATGATTATGAGATGAGGTTCAAAGTTTAATCTCTCCCAACTCTATAATTGTTGTATAAGAAAAAGTTATAATTTATAATTAGAAAACAAAATTATGTTTTATTTAATTAATTTTGAAAACTAATTATTTAATTAACGTTGGACATGTATTAATATCGGTTATGACTATATTTAAAAAACTCCAAACTTTTATCTTCTTATTTTTTTAACATATTTTTGACATTTATCGATAAACTCTACTATGTAACTCTAGACTACAATAACAAACATTACAACTTCTAACTCCACACTCACTGAACCAAACACCCTATTTATCCACAGTCTCAACTAAATGGATAAAAGAAAGACAAAGAATGTAATATAATAGATAACAATTTTATGGATGATAGTTAAGTGTATATATATATATTTTGGTAAAAATGCTGCAAATATTGAAAAGTCCATGAATAATAGACTTCTTTACCAAAATTTGCAATATGATTGATAAATAATAGATAACTATCACGGATAGATTTTAACAGATTTTGCTATATTTTTAAAATTTAAAAGATGTTACTATATTTTGAATCTAAATGTTATATCTGTCGTTATAAAAAATTAGTCGGGCCTTTTTATGGGCTTTCCATAATGATACCCATGGCAAAAGACCAAGTGGGCCCGTCTGGAACAACTTTCTATGTCAAGCCCATGATTACATTAACTGGGCTTGTTTGAGTAAACAAAGCCCAAGATTTCTCACTTGAGCCCAATCCATAGACATTTATTCTCATCCGTCCAATAGTTAAAAGTAATCTCAGCCGTTGCTTTCATAGCTTTATAAACACCCCTTCTCCGCGAAACCCTAGTCTCCATCGGCTTAAAATCAGATTATCATCCACTGAGTGGCCGATCGTTGCCTTCCAGCGCCGTCGAGTATGGTTCTCTAACTGCTCTATTTCTCCATTTTCCCTTTGCTATTAGTCTTCACTGCTCTGTTCTCATATCATTCTTTAGGATTTTTTAACTTTTGTACGCTCTTCATTTTCCGAATCGTTCCAGGTTTGTGATTGGTTAGTGTAGTTAGCCTGCTAGACAAAGGAGATGATTAAACTGTTACTGATCGACTTCGGCATTGTTATTTAACTTTATTTTTCTGATTGAGTCCTTGAATTTATTTATAGACAATGAGTTTTTGAAGTCTTAGATTAAGAAATTCCGCGCAAAGGCCTGAACAGGATATGTGTGTTCTATTTTCGTAATTCAATACTTCAATGGATTTCATTAGACAAGTTTGGTTAGATACTACTACGAATTTTCATTTTCACAATGTTTAACTACCTTTTGTCAATGGTTTATTGGGTTTTCTTTTCTCATCTTACGTTGTTGTTTTGTTTAGCTAGATTTCTCAAGATGTATACGGCCTTGAAAAAGATCCACAAGGATAAGGATGCTGAAGCTTCCGAGTTCGAGGAGACTGTTGCGCAGGTTGTTTTGCTAGAAAACATTGATCTTTTTGTTTACTCGATTGTGAAAGTTGCTTTACGTTCTTCTTTATTAGCGCTTCTGATGATTGTATGTATCTGCAGGCACTCTTTGATTTGGAAAACACCAATTCGGAGCTGAAAAGTGACCTTAAGGATTTGTACATTAATTCAGCGCTGTAAGTGTCATGTATTTTCGGTAAATAAACTATCATGATGAAATGGGTATATCGTTTCTTATTATACCAATACGTGCGGCTTATTTGGTTGCAGTCAAGTTGATGTTTCTGGAAACAGGAAGGCCGTTGTTATCTATGTTCCCTTTAGATTGAGGAAGGCTTTTCGCAAGATTCAGTTGAGGCTTGTTCGTGAGTTAGAAAAGAAGTTCAGCGGGAAGGTAACGGATGGTTTGTTATTGTTTCCGTTGTTCTCTTCTCACTTTCCAAAAGCTGAATCCTTTTTACAGTTTTTTTATCATTAGTTAACTTGCGACCTTATCTTGGTGACATTTTGATAAACTGTTTTTAGGTTCAGGAGAGATTTTCTACAAAATTGCTTCACTGAGTTTATTTGATGTTATGCTGCTAGGAAACGTTGTATATTGTTCTACACGATATCAGATGATGTAGTACAAATTTCTTAATAGTCAGTTAGGATTTCTCTAATTAGAAAGATGCTTTACTCTTTCCCCCCTATGTTTTCTTGTTTACAAATTGGTGGTCGCGCATACAAGTAGGTCATCTCTCATGCTAATTTTCTTTAATCAATTTTTAGGATGTGATTCTGGTGGCTAACCGAAGAATCTTGAGACCCCCAAAGAAAGGCTCAGCAGTTCAAAGGCCACGCACCCGAACTCTTACTTCCGTGCACGAAGCAATGCTAGAAGATATTGTTTTGCCTGCAGAGATTGTGGGGAAACGAACCAGATACAGGGTTGATGGTTCAAAAATCATGAAGGTAAATGCATAGTTTAAAAATAACTTATTCCTCATTTCATTTATGTACTTAATGAAGTTTGAAAGACACCTGCCATCTATATTTGGAAAACCATATGTTTCTTCATTGATTTTCCGAAGAAATTGTAGCGGCACCACACAGTAGAATATGCATTGTTCATTTCTTTTAATTTGATTGCCCCACAAAATAGTTTCTATATTTTTTTCTCTACTATGCTAAGTGGATGTAAATTTATTCCCTCGCTTGTGACATAAACTGATACTAAACTAATATGTTAAAACGAAAGCTGAAATATGCTAAAAAATCTTGATCTGGCCTAAGCCGAACAAAAATGATTTTGCAACGCTTTGTATCAAGGAATGCATAATTTAGAGAGGCTGGTTGATGATGTGAGAATTATTGTTAAATCAATGGAGCGAACTAAAGCAATTTGGTAATTTTTGGTTCTACTGGGATGCAGGTTTTCTTGGACCCAAAGGAGAGGAACAACACTGAGTACAAGTTGGAGAGCTTTGCCGCAGTTTACAGGAAGCTTTCTGGGAAAGATGTTGCGTTTGAGTTCCCGATAACCGAGGCCTAATAATAACCTTCATGCAATGTGATACCGTTTTAGATGCATTTAGTTAAAAGTCATTCAAATTTTTGATGTTGAGAACGTTGAGTGATGGTCTTAGATTCTGTTTTTATATGATTTTTGATTTGCCAAAGCGAATTGTTTTTATGAATGTGGTAGCATTTGAATGCCCTTATTTATTCTTGTATTGTTATGTTTACCAATTTGGAGTAGACGTTTTAATCAGCCGTGAATTTGAACGAAAAAGGATATCAAGCTATTAATGGCGGAAACTAATTTTTAAACGTGATAGTTGTAGTTGGATTTAATTTTTGTTGTTAAAACTTGTGATTTTTGTGATTTTATGTTTCAAGTTTTCAAAGAAGAGAAAATTTGAGTAAGGGTTGAGGGTAATAGTTTGACATTGAAATTTGAAGTTATGGAGCCAAGAACACACTTCTTAAATTGAAAATTTTATTTAAAAAATGTATCAAACAATCAACATTTTTTAATTCTTCTTATTATTAGCAAACTAAGATTTAATTGGATAAAAAAGAAGAGAGAATTTGATCGATCCTTTTCGTATGTTAGTATTTCATAATTTATTTAGAATGAAAAAAAATGGAGCGAACTAAAGCAATAGCAAATTTCTACGTACTATGCATAACAGAAATGATCACCTGCCTTCATCAAAGGAAGAAACGGATATGGAATTCCTTGAATAATCTTCCATCAAACTATTACTAGTAGAGGCTTTGGTAACGCCACTTTGTGTACTAGTATTTGTCTTGGTGAAACCCGAAGTAGAGGTAGTTGTTCGACGTGGTGCTCGACCATGAATTCCTGGCTTTCCAGGTTTCGGCAACGTGAATGAATCACTAGAAAGCATGAGATGAGTTGTATTCATATCAGGCCTATCCGTAACACTTGCTTGACAACACAACAAACCCAACTGTATGCACATAGCTGCCTCATCTACGTTGTATTTTGTTAGGCTTTGATCGACTAATTCTAAAATCTTTCCTTCTTGGTAAAGCAACCATGCCTGTCGAAGAGATATTTGTTTAGGTACTTCATCTATTTTACAAAGAAAACCTTGTTTGTATTTTTGAAAGCATTCTACAAAATTCTCTTTCATTTTCAAACACGTTTAAAAAATGAAAGGGTTCATAATTATCGACGGTAACTTACATATCCCAAGAGGTCAATTTGTTGTCCACCAAGTTGAACGTCGTGATTTTTTCTTCCACTAACAATCTCCAATACCAAGATACCAAAACTGAAAATGTCGCTCTTTACAGATAAATACCCATGAATTGCGTACTCAGGAGCCATATAGCCACTACATTAAGCAGAAAATATAGATATTAATTATTAGAAAATTTAAAAGTAGCATAAGGATGAGTTAGCTTTGTATGCAAGGGTCAGTAAGTAAACTACTTACTGAGTGCCAGCGATCCTAAATGTATTTAAATGCGTATCTTCTCCAGGAAAAAGTCGTGCTAGTCCGAAATCTGAGATTTTCGGATTCAATTTCTCATCTAATAATATGTTGCTAGCTTTGATATCTCTATGTATAATTCTTGAAGGAGCTTCTTCATGTAAGTAGAGAAGACCTTTCACAATACCCGTAATTATATGGAACCGTGTTGTCCAATCCAAGGATCGAGACTTCTTTTTATCTGTCCATGTTTTCAATATAATTATGATTTACTGCCATACATTTGCAAGAATAAATTCCCATTGTCCCCAACCAACTAACTGCAATAAGATACATGTAAATTTCCACATAACAATTAGAAAAATATCACGAATTCCCCCCTGGAGTTAGGTTCTTACCAAAAATAAAGTAATCAAGACTTCTGTTTGGCAAGTATTCATACACAAGCATCTTTTCAGGTCCTTCCACACAACAGCCCAATAAAATGACCAAATTTCTGTGCTGAATTCTCAATAGAAGTTTCACTTCATTACTAAATTGCTTCACTCCTTGTCTTGAATCTATCGACAGCTTCTTGACTGCTACTTGTTGGCCATTTGGCATCAAACCCTGTACATTTAGCAATTCTACCCACATTAGATCAGCCGCCCTATACTCTCCTTCAAACACAATAGAGGAAAGACGAAATAGTGATCTGGAAATCGAAAAGAATCAAAGCCAGTGAACAAATGGCCAGCTTGTGACTTAATTATTTTCCCAAACAGTCTAAGGCGTTCAGGTCATAATCACTGAGAATCGTTATAGAAAACTTTTAGGTTCTATTATGCATTGGTAAACTAGTCATCATCTGGGCACTCACTCAGAAATATTAATGGTTAAGCTCCTGATTTTAAAGGATTCTCACATACAACATAACTCAATATATATCTTTGTTCATTGGGTTAATAAACAGGCCTATGTGATTGGTAAGTCAGATAACTTGAGGATTATTACAAATCCACGTGGGTGGTAAATCCTGAGAGATCATGAAAGGAGAGTCAGCAGTATACCTCCTAAAGAAAGAAAATATCAGAACCAACCAAGTAATATCACGCCAATTTAGAATCACGTTAATATTTTCGCAACAGTGCGGTCATCGATATTTTTCAAGATGAGAAAGGTTGTTTCGAAAAGGGTGTGAAAAAGAGGAAACTTTTTTCTACTTAAATTCGATATAGGACATACCCCTCTAGTTATTTTGGCCCATGAGAGAGCCGTGTAGATGAAAGTTCGTATATTTTCTTTCTTTAATAGTTGTATTTATGGAGATACACGAACGATCTTCTTTGACAGGCTTAAATATTATTAAAAAGAATTGAAAAAGTAAACAAGGAAAAAGAGGGGGAAAATAAATTTGTATTTCATATAAATAAAAGAAAAAAATCCCATCATGCAGTCATTGACTTCCATTTAGTAATCCGGATAACTCAAATATAGAAGAGTTACTTCTGGAGAACCTTGGCAACTTATAGAGCTTCGCTGTAAAGGATAATTATCTTTCTTTAACATAGCACGAAATCTTCTTAGCTATCCATTTCTTTAGGTGCAATTTCAAGCGACTTTCTTCTAAAATATATACTGAATTCACTTGAATAGATTTTTTTATTCAATCAAGAAGCAATTAAATAATGGGTCGAAACAGGTAGCACCGAACTAGAAATCTAAAATTTTCCATAGAAACCTACACTGTTCTTAAGTATTAAAGTTTTTCATTTTTAATAAAATAATGATTGGTGTAAAGAACAGCTTTCTGATTCTGTTTTCAAGTAGGATGTTATAAATAACTATTTTGAGTGTTCTGTAAAAGTGTGTGTTGTGCACTTGAAATCACTCATCACAAAAATATAAGAAGGATTACAAATATTAGTAAATAAACCATGCCATTAATTTCATTTTAGTTGAACTCAAACAAAATTCTAGAAGTTTATTTTACAAAATAGTTCTGAAACAGCTCCCTTATCTTTCTAAATCACCATCTTTGCAACAAGTAAATAAACCAACTATTTCGCTTTGTAGTCTAGAATCAGATCCAGAGAAAGGCCCGTCTTACCTTTTTGCCTCAACACGAGCAGACCCCATGATCAGAGAATGAAAACATAAATATACGACGGCCATAAATAATTTAGTAAAATAAACAGTCAACGCTACCAGACCATTGGAACATTCGTTTAGATCCGAAAAATGTCATTTTCTCAACCTTTTCTCTTTAATTAAAAAAGGACTTCAACCTTCGTAAATCAGTATAATCAATCTATAAGGTGTTATCCGGAGTGAATTCCAAAAAGTTGTGAAGTTCAGGTAGTTTTGTGCTCTTTGGCTCATGGTGCAAGAATTAATAAAGCTTGTGTTTGGGTTGAAATCAAGTTCTTCGATAAATGTTGAAAGTAGAAAAAGAGGGAAATGTGTAAATAGAGTTACTCAATAAGTATGAACAGAAGAAAAAGAGAGAAAGAAATAGTTACTTGAAAAGTAGAGAAGGATATAAAAATGAAGTACTCCGTCAATGTTTAAACTTCATTGGTGTTTTTTTCAACGAAGTTGAGGCGTTGAACACCAAAAAGAAAATAGTTGGTGCACCAAATGATCGGTAAATGTAATCTTACGACCACTGCTATTATAATATTATATAAATAATCTCTATCAAATGAATACATATGAAATGGTCTAAAAATTGATAAGTCAACTAGGCAGTGCCATGGGGACAAATGGCGACAACTGTGATATTCGAAGGTTGAAGTAATTTACTATTGGCAGCTGACACGGAACTGTTCCGAAACCCTAAGGAAAAAAACCAAGAAGAAGAAGAAAAGAAAGGGAAAACTTCCAAGCGGGCAGAATTATCATCAGTGGGTTTCATCCACCTCAAAAATCATAATCTAAGTTACTAACACTTAAGAAACAGTTAAATGAACAGCACAAATAGCTGGAGTTGCAACGCAACCAATCAACACTTGGACTTGAAAAAAAAACACCAGATTACTTTTGCATCAAAATCATCCAAGCAAAGAAGATATGTTCAATCAGAGCCGAAAATGAGAAAAATAGATCAAATATATTCAACATTCCAACTCCCAAGAATGATGCCTTAAATTCATTAATCGTACCTTGTAGACGGGTCCAAACCCTCCATTGCCGAGCTTATTCGCCTCGGAAAAGAAATTAGTAGCAATTTGCAAAGTATTCAGTTCAAAGAAGATGTCAGTGGATACATCTTCATCATCCGCTTTGTCGGCACCGGCAGAATTAGCAGCTTTAAGTTTTTTCTGCAAGCAGACGCAGAAAGAACACAAAAGCCCCATTAGACAGCATTAAAACAACGCCGCCAGCAAGAACGTAGCTGATTGCGCCGATGAGATCGTCGTGACGAGGATAAAGAAGAACCGATCGGTCAAGCTGACGCCAGAACAAGAGAGCCAATGAGAAGATGGTACGGATTTGACCTTTCTTATAGCAACCGGAAAACAGAGTTTCAAATTAATGGCAGCCTTAATATATTATGTACATATATATATATTCAAATCACACGCTTCTACTTGACTCTCTCTAGTTTTTTGACATTAAATGCTTTGTTGAGTCGAATCACCATCGTTTCTTCCATTTTTCGTTGCTTGTTGGTCAATTTTCGTTCTCTCTTTTCTTCTCTGTTGGTCATACCATTCCATTTGATGCTTGTCATACCCTTACATAATAAAAACTGATTTTCTTGTATGGAAATCTAGTTTTTTCTTCTCTTTGTTAGAAGAAAAGTGGTAGCTAGCTTCGTTGAAGACGCTCAATGGCAAAAGAACTACAATAACTTGTATAAGAAAAGAACAAACGAATAAGGCAATTCGAGACAACTCATCGAGGTAAAGATATGTATATTTACTAGAGAATGGATTAGAACACTTATTCAAGTTTAATGTAAACATATTACATTATTTATCAAAATTTTGAAAGTGTAATGTGATGAACGTCGTGAACTACGACTGTGTTTATCAAACCATTGATGGTCAATGGTAACGGTTTCTAAACACAATTGCAATTAATTTCTTTTACTACAACTTTCTAAGCAAATGTAATATATCTTCTTACCTTTAAAAGTAAAGTCATTACCATTGATTTTCATTGTAACAACAACGATATTTCTAGGTAATTTCAGCTACAATCAAATTGAACATCATTTGGTAGTGAAACCCATAGTAAGTTTTGATTGCAAATGATGATTTGAGAGAAACATGAAACAAAATTAAATAGGGTTTTATTGTAATGGTGCTTTGTAATTAGTGAAAGTACATTAGAAGGGCGGGAGGTAAAGAGGACATACCAAACGCGGGCAGTGGTAATTAATGCAAGAAGTCATTTTCCCGCAACTTACCAAAAAGCGTGTCATTCTTCCAAACTTGGAGGCAAACGATTTCACGTTTTTAAATTTCCAAAATTACCCTCACAAGAAATGCTGAAATGACTTTCTTGCCCTCTACGACGTAATTGCGTTTTTCTATTCTACCCCGCCAAGCCTGACGGCCGAATCCACCATTGAAGAACCCACGAGTCTTTGCTGTGAAGCTTACTGGTCGGAGTAATGATCTAGGTTTTTTTTTCAGATCACGGAAAAATGGTTATCTCAATTTCGGAAGGAAAGCGAAGGTGACAAACAAGACTTCTCTTCAGAGGGTAACAGAATGAGACCTTCTTCGGATAGAATCAACATCGCCGCCAGTACCCGGCGGGTCGATGTTGACAATCGATTTCCTCTTCGTTATTACTATCGTGTCGCGGATAATGTTTTGAAACAGGTGATTTCGCCTCTTGAATATTCGCTTTCTATTTTGCTCACCGATGTGAAATTGAGATTGTTTTGACGAGCGTTTTAAAATTGGAGGGTTTTTACAATTCTTTTCCATTTCTAAATATTAATCTTTTTTGGGAATTCGATCTTGTTGTTTGTTCTTGTGGACTGTAACTGCATTTAGTCCAGAAATGGAACGAGGCTGTTTGAAATCTTTTTGCAAAATATTTCTCAGTAGATTAAAGAAGTGCCTTGGGGGCAGTCAATGGACTTCTAGTTATTACATATAACAATATTCTCTGGAGTCATAAAACAATGAATCATGTAGTAATTTTATGATTATGTTGGACGAGTTGCTAAGCAGCTTGAAGTTAGGTTTGCAAAGTTTGTAACTTTTGATTTGAGAAAAAAGCCGGTTTCGGATAAGTTAAAAATGGGAATTTAGCAAAGTGGAGGTGGTTTATTTTTAAACTTTATGTCGTTACTGAATCGAGTATGTAATTCCCTCGCATCTTTAACTTCACGTTCTTGTTCTCTTGTCCAATTAATATTTTAATTCACCGCCTCACACTATTTTTACATTTCAGGCTGACATCTTTCGAGCAGAGAAGAACATAATCGATCTTTATGTCATGTTAATGAGATTTTCAAGGTAAAAATCTAAAACTAATGTCACCCAGTTCTCAAGCAACTTTGATATTTAATTGACATTTTGGTCTTCTGTATTGTATATGGTGTTATAATTATTATTTTTTATTTGCAAAATTATCACAATTGATTTAGCCACTATGTTACAGTTTGTTAGTAACTAGCTACTAAGTTATTGTGTAATCCGCTATCAGTTTGCAAGAACCTGATCTACTCTTCTGTTCAAGAAATGAAAGTTGGTTTCTCTCCACTATTTGTCGTTTTCTTGTTTGCTTGCCAGTTTGTAGTTTGTAGGCCACACATGGAAAGTTAAGGAAGCATGGAAAGTTAAGGAAGCAGGCTTTCTTTAACTTCCTTTCCAATTAGATTATTGTTGGTCTTTCATTGAGTATCAAGAATAACCCTACATACATTTGGTTTTTTCATGCATCAGTTTGGTCACTGAGACGATACCTCGTCATTTGGAGTATGGGACAACTCCGAAATTCCAAAAAAATCATTTTAGAAAGGTAAATTCTGCCTTTGGTTGTAATTACGAGCACTGCATTCATGTTGTCCATTACATCAACTTAGTTTGTTTATGCAGAAGCTATTAGATGCTTTGAGCGAGCTTGAAGAGTTGAAGCCAGCAGTTCAAAGAAAGGTGGATGAAATAAATGGGAAACAAAAATATCAAGTTAACGGGCGGGGTAATCAGCATCAAAATGTTTCATTGGAATGGCATTCTGGTGGAAAGCAATATTTTTCTAATAATGGCACAGCTAGGGTATATTCGTGTTAGAATTTGACCATTGTTCTTTATGATAACATTGTGAAGTAATACTGTCATTTATGCTCCATTAGAAAATAAAAGAATTTTTGTTTGTGATTGCCATATTCTCTGACAGGCTGGTAGATCATCCGTTCGAGAAATTGCTCGTCAAGGTTCAGGGCCTCAGCAATTTTCATATTCCAGGTCCTTGAATGACAAGTTCTGGAGTTTGTGCATGTCTAGTTGTTAATTTCTTATTTAATGCATCTATTTATGACAGTTTTTTTTCCAGCACAATTCCCTTTTAGCTCTCACTTGGCGTACATTGCTCTTTTGTTATTTTAGCTTAAAGGACTTGATAGCCCTATGGGGAAACGTTTTCTAATTTCATTGGGATTGGGTTGCCCTTTTCTGTAATTTCTTCACATCAATGAAATTGTCTCTAATCCAAAAAAAATTTCCAATTCTTCTACTGGGTAACGAATAAGCTTATAATAGATATCACCCTTTTTAATGCCGCAAGTATTGCAGAAATGTTAATGTGTTTTTTGAATTCTACATTAAGTTCATTGTTCTAATCTTGTTAAAGAACATGGTTGATATTGATGTGATGTGAATCTTTATTTCTCATTCCACATGTTTGTATCGTTGTAGATCTATTCATATTCCACTCCCTAAGGAGGAAACATTATCCCGTCATTCTATTTTGGGTCCCAGTGGGCTTCGTGGCCAGTGGCAACCGCCTACCATTGATAAAGGGGTATTTTCATACTAAACCCTTTTTCTAGGTTTCCTCAGAAGTATACTGATGGATTTTATGAATGTAGGTTCAGTATCCACGTATTTTGGATGTGTCTCCCGTTGACATTCCAAGGTTTGTCTTTAGTTACCTTAAACTACATTGAATCTTTACTATGTGCTCCAGTCATCACCTAGCAGGCTGTAGGTCTGTATATAAAATCAAGTTCTTACAGTTTCTCTGATTTCCAAAAACTTTATTGTCATGATATTTTTGTTTCGTACAGAAAGGAGTTTATGTTTACCTCTATTTTATTTTTGTACATAACATCTTTTTTCTCCATGTTCCATATAAACAGCTTACAACAATCAATAGACAAACTTACAATAGAAAAAGATCTTGGAAACTTGGAAAAAAAAGGATCTGATATAGAATCAATCTGCACCCAGAATAATGACCACGAGAATAATGCCACGGAAACAGATTCCTTGATCTCATTTGAAAAAGTTGAGATGCCTGCCCCTGTTGAAATTGTGCGACAGCCTTCTCCTCCACCTGTACTTGCTGAAGTTCAGGATCTGATACCTGCAATGTCACCGCAAGTTTCGGAGGTAGAATGTGCAAGAGACACTTCATTGTCGGATGGTTTTGTTCATCCAGAACCTTCTATGCAGTTGCACATTGTGAGTTACTGATCCTTGTTTTTGGTTCATTTTCTATGCCTTGTGCTTTTTAGTTCTTTCTGGAGTAGTTGGCAAATTATGAAAAAGAGAATCAGCTGTAAAGATAGCAAAAGTCGTACATGTGATGTTTTAAATTATGTATATATGAGATAAAGTTATTTTTTATGCTTAATGTTTGGAATATTTAGGGGCTATTTTATCTGGATGGAGGTATTAGATTGGTGTTTCATCCTTACAATTTTTTTTCAGTCAACCACGATGATGGAGAGTTTCATGAGGCTAGCCAAGTCAAATACTGCCAAGAATTTAGAAACCTGTGGTGTTCTTGCCGGTTCACTTGTATGTTTTGCTGTTTCTATCACCTGCACCATTTACAAATTTTAGCATTACTGGCTTTTTATTTGCTACTCTAGATCAACGTTCCAACTAATTATTCTCTTTTTTGCAGAAAAACAGAAAATTTTATATCACTGCACTAATTGTACCAAAGCAGGAGTCAACACCAAATACTGTATGTCTATGTGGTTTTTGTTCATTCGACTCTGTTTCATTTACATTTTTTTTCATCTAATGAGTATAAACTGTTTAAACTATTGACCATCTAATCATCTAATCATCAGTGTCAGGCGACAAATGAAGAAGAGATTTTTGACGTGCAGGATAAGCGTTCTCTATTCCCACTTGGGTGGATTCATGTAAAAATTTCTTACCGCAGTCGATTGTCTTATTATTCTACTTGGGCTTGTTTTATTAGCATGTTTTTTAGTTTTCATTTTAAAGTACTTTTTCTGATCTGATCGATGATTGGAATTCATTTTCAAGTTCAAGTCTTTAGATTTATTCCTTTCAAGCATGATACATTTTAAAAATAGACTGTAAACCATGACAACAAATGTTGTAAAAACATCATTTCTTTCCATCTTACCGGCTTCTGGTTTTAAAATAAAATTGCATGTCAAAAATTTTGCAACGTAATATCTCTCACTAGTCACTAGTTACTACAAAGGTCTGAAGTTCTATTATCAATATGCAACGAACAATAGTAGCTTGTGCTAGTTATTTATTGTTAGTCTGTTATGTTAGTTTTTGAGTTATGCACTAGTATTCATTAAAAACACGTCAACTGTACTAGTTATGATATCAAGGAGAATAGTTGTGACTGTGTGGACCAGTTGACATTTCTTAAAAAAATCATTATTGTTCTTGTTGTTGTTATATTTATGTATATCTTTTATAGAAATAAGTAATGATGATAATTAGACAACGGAAGATAAGGTAACCTCCCACCTAGCCAGAGATCACAAGAAACACTTGTTCAATAAAAATTTGTTCAACCTTTGATCATAGGAGTGTAATGTTATTGAAACAAAATTTGGCATTGGTTTCTTATAAAAATAATGGTACTAAAACAAAATTTATTTAACTCTGCAAGAAAATTATCTCCACCCCTTGAAATTCTTCTTGAATTTTCCTCCAAAAAAAGGCTTCGATAACATTACTCTACTTCATAGAGACTGCTTTCTCTGATTGATTTTCTATGGAAGTTTGAGATAGAAAACCAAGATTCCTTTTTGATCTCAATCGCCTCCGTCTTGAAAGTTGATGATGCTTAATACCAAAAGGGGCAGAAAGCCGACTGTTCTTACATGGATGCCTATTTGTTTCTGACATGTATATTGATTTTCAATGCTAATGTAATCAATCTGTCTTCAATGCCTTGATATTTGATCATATATGCCGTGCGTGAATTATGAATTTATGATACTTATGGCGATTTATATCTTATTTCATTGTTCCTGTTGTGTTACGTCAGACACATCCTACACAGTCATGCTTCATGTCGTCCGTTGATGTTCACACACATTACTCATATCAGGTATCTCATTTTCTTGCAAGACATAGTTAACTTGTTGGATATTTGATCAAGTATACTTCCCTCTCGCATGAATTATCAGTATAGTAGTTTGTAAGAGTGGGCCTCCGTTTAGTAACCCTTTGGTGCTATGGGTTTCTTCGTCTTCCCTTTTCTGTATGACGTCATTTTCTTCAACATGTGCCCTTTGTTTCTTTTTTTTAAAGGAAAAAATAAAAATAAAAATAAAAAGAATGTAAGAAAAATGAAAAAGAAAAAAACTCCACAGTTGATTGAAAAAAGCCCTACAATTAATTGTTCGTAGGGTAGGATAATTTCGGGAAGGTTCATTTGCCATTTGGCAGCCTTTTTTTTTTGGTATGTAAAAATCCTTTAATCTTAATTAATCCTTCTTTTAAATCCTTCCTATAATAAGACTATAAGAGATGAAGGCAGATAGAAAGTCACGTTATTTCTCTCTCTTTCACTTGTACTTTTCGTTTTTGATTCCTTGGTAATTTGAGGGACGTTAGTTTTGCTTAAATGAGATATTACCAATTATGATTTTTCAGAGCTTACTTCTATTGGCAAAAGAAAAACTTTTATATCTTTAAGGAATGAGAATGAAATGCACTCCTTTGATTATGTACGTGTATATAAACGTACTTTTCCATGATCTTGAAATGAATTTAATACCCATTTACTTATAAAATCTATGTAAACAATCTCCTTCCCTCTAGCGAGGGGAAAAAGGGAAGAGGGGCAGGTCGGGACACTCCAAGTTAAATCAAACGGTGGAGTGAGGAGTGGGATCTTTGAATCTCCCTCTCGTTTCCTTTGTGTGTGTGTGAGACAGGAGAGAACTTGGCGTGGATTGAGAAAAAAATTGCATATGCAAAGTCACGGGAAACTAAAGAGTGAGGAGTGAGGACATTTTGATTTTTGCAAACGCTTGGATGTTTCGGTGCAAGTATTACTAAATCATCTGAAATTATACATTTTCTTATGCTGTTGCTTTGGAAGCTAATGTAGATCCTCCATCTCCAGGTAATGTTGCCTGAAGCTGTTGCAATTGTGATGGCTCCCAAGGACAGTGCAAGGTATGATCTTAAATCAAAATCTTTGCCTAGTTTGCTTTGCTTGGATTCCATTAATCATTCTCTTGGAACATTCTTTAACATCATCTTTCTAATAATGTCCTTCCCGACATGAACAGATCCCATGGTATTTTCCGGTTAACAACCCCCGGCGGCATGTCAATAATTCGGCAATGCCAACAACGTGGCTTTCACTCGCATGGTCAGCCTCCTGATGGCGGACCCATTTACAAAACCTGTACAGATATATACATGGACCCCAATTTGAAATTTGATGTCATTGATCTTCGATGATCACAACCATTGAATCCCGAACCGGTATTTTTCTGGCATTCAATCAAACACTCCTAATTGTTCGTACAGATCTAAAGTTCTATCAATAGAGGCAAGCTTCTTTAATTTTGTTCACACGTACACTTCACCACCAGTGGCAATGATGTTCAGTCTTCTTTTAGCTTGAGCTTTTGTTCACCAAGTAAATTCTCGATACTAAAAGTAAAGAGATCACATTGAAGCAAACACGTTAGTAAAGAGATCTCATTGAAACAAACAGTTGAAACGAGTGTTACTTGTACAAACATGCTTGCATTATATAAGCGAGGAATTCTATACCTTACAAAATGGCTTAAGGATCCAATATTGAGGAAATTACTCATGTTAATAGATTACAAATGATGAATGGATGTTTCGGTTCGTTTTGATCTGTGAATATTAAGTTTTTTCCTTTTTTTGTCTTCTTTTTGAAAATACTTGCATTCTGATGACAGGCAATTTTCTTTTTCCATATTTGAAGTGTGAAATTCTTGTACAATCTTTTGAAAGATCAATGAAACAGTAAAGAATTTTGAGTATTGATATCACTAACATTCTAATGGAGAATGAAAGAGCAGAGATAGTGAAAAGATGAATGGCAGGAAAAGTTGGGAGAAGTGTGGAAAATCTCTTTAAACCTCATTTTTGAGATGCCACATTATAGTTAAAAAAATTGGTCCATTCATAATTAAAAAGAAGAAAGTTGATTCAAATGATTGGTTCATTTATAATTAAAAAGAATAAAGTTGCGGCATTTTTAGGTAGTAGCATTCATGCATTCAATATTCTCAATTCAACCATCAAATTTTAATCAACTTTAATGTCCTGGTTTTGAACACTACTTAGAAGTGCTTTGCAAAATCATTCTAAATCGACTTAGAAAACTTCTTTTGAAAATTGCAATTACAATTTACTTTTCAAATCATTGATCAAACTTGACGAAGAAATAGGCACATAGTAATTTGATGAGATGGACTAAATGCAACTTGGGATATATCTAACTATTTTTCTGGTACAACTCTTTCCTTCCATGTTTAAACAGACATGACATGTCAGAAATGGTACTCTACCAACATGGTTTGTATGATTCAATAATGAAATCAAGAACATTGATAGAGAACTTCCTTGAGAGGGGTCTCCTATTGTAAGCTCAACCACCAAAACGACACACTTCCAACACACCAGTTAAGGTTCAATCACAATCACAGAGTATTTTGATGCCTTCTTCAAAAAATTTGTTTCTGTTCTTCATGTTCATGTCCACTACATCATTGTTTTCTAAACCCATCCTCTTATTCTCTACAACTTGACAACACAAGATGAGGATATTGGTGTTGGCTGATGGGTTACAATGTTGTAGGCTAAGGACTTTTTTGTCATTTACCTCTTCCTCTTCCTTGCCCCTCTTGGTCCCCCTCAACCAAGATTGCTCAAATGGCAAGTTGCAAGGATTAGACCCTACTTCCCATCATTCTCCAACTCACACAAGTCAGATTTTTTGTTACTTAAAAACCAATTTCCATGCCTGCATCTGTATAATCCAAGAAATACGAACACTTTAGTTTGACTCGTGTCGAACATTGAACACCCCGACGCTTGTTGGACACGTATAAGATACTTGTTAGTGTATATTATATTAGAAATGTATCTATATTAAATAACAAAAGAACAACTCTTTTTGGGTATCTATGAGTAGCCAGTATTGGAGAGCTTTTTGACATGGAAATGAAAAGATTTGTATGCTTTAGGAAAAAGGAAACAGAGAAAAAGAAATCCTAATAGAAAAAAGGGGAAAAAAAGTGAAAGTTGGCTTCACTTAAAGCATTCTCCATTTTTATCATGTTCTCTTGCTGTAGCCTTTTGTCTTAACTAAGCATATTCTAGTGGAGACTGAAATATAGTAAAAGAAACAATTAAAAAATGGCAAAATCCAACCTTTGAAATGTTTCTATATAACTGGAAGTTCAATAGATCTTGTTAAGATCATTGACATATTTTCTTTATTTACTGCTTGTTCAGACAATGCCCAATATCAAAAAAGTATTACAATTTTGAATAAATCATTTCGGACAGCTTCCTCCTGAGTTAAATACAACCAAAGCACCTAAAAGTCAACCTAAAAAAGATCAGTAGTTAACTTCTACCTCAAATAAACTATAGCTATGTAAGATTGGCATTTAAGAAAATATGAAAAATGTTTAAAAACAAGAGATAAGTCATTTTTAGTTTAAACTGAGATGTAACTAAGAAAATAATTTCTCTCATTTGATAGGTTATCTTTACACCCTTTGCTAGTTGGGCTGTCCTTTTCCAACACATCTACAGTGTTGCAATTACTTTCATAATTCGGCTCAACTTTTTTAGCCAATCAATAAGTTAACATGGTATTAGAGTGAACGGTTAAGAAGATTCTAAGTTCAAACTCCTCAAACATTACTTTCACTGCTTCACTTGTTCGTTTAAACTTTTGGAGTCATAATGAGATGATTTTACGATATCCAAAAGTAAGATAATAATGCATCAAATTAGTTTATATTTAGAGGCTCTTCTCATCAATCAAACATAGTAAGATACCTAGGAAATGTAGCAGAAAGTTTAAGTACCAAATCCCACAACTGCTCTTCTCTTCTATTATTAGCCTTGTGAAGTTTCTTCCTTAAAGTTTACATTTTTGATCTAAGAAGGAAATGTTCAACTCTTTGAAAAGGCCACATTCTATAGAAGTTGGTGGAAAGAGGTGGTTTGTTACATCTAAAAATAGTAGTTTGCTGCATTAAATAAGACCAATAATCCACTAGTTTTACAAGTAATCTTAATCTATATATTTATCTATGACCAATCTAATAATTTTGTATTAGAAATATAGATGCATTATGATTTTCTTTTTCTTTTACTTTTTGCTCCACTATGAGAGAAATTAGCTTGGAGTTGTTGACAAGTTTTTCTTTACTGATTCAACATGGTGATTTCTTTCTACCTTTGATAATGGAAAAAACAATAATAATAATGTTGAAACAAGCCCACCTAATGTTTACAAATTCAGCCAAATAAAAAGATTAAGAATTATAAAATTGTTAAAATCACTTCAAAATTACTTTTATTATGTTTTAAAAACGTAAAATTTTTGTTTTGGATAAACGTAAACGTGAGAAAAGTGATTTTAACGATTTTAAAATCAGTCCAAAACATATGCTAGAATGGAAATTGTGTTAATTATTATTTCGAGTATATTCAAATCTTGATAATTTCTTAATTAAACTTTTCTAACTTTTCCCTTGAGTGATGTAATTTCTGTGTTGAAAATAATGAAAACAAAAGACTTTTTCTATGCTTTGGATTATTACTGTCCAAGTACACAATTGGCAAAGTCTATAATTCTGGTCTCTAATTCAATATAAAAACTCTACCAATTTCCATTTACTTTACCATCACTTTCAAATTCTTGAATCCATTTCCCTTCTTTCTTACTCTTCAAAGTAATCCTATCATTTTCTTTTTGCATCTTCTCACATGGGTTCTTCTTTTTTTTCTTCCTTTTCTTCTCTTTGATGCCATATCTTGAAGCTAATTCCTTACCCTTTCTCTATCTCTAGGTTTGATATGAAGTCTTGGGGATCCATTTTTTCATCTACTTTTGTCAGTTTGAACCTTCAAGGTTGTACAAAACAACAAAATTTCCCTTATATTCTTGACTAATTTGAGCATTATTTGTCTCACTTTTGAGTTCCCTCTTTTCACTGACATATAGCAGATTCCATCTCCATTTACTATGAGGAGTTATTAGAACATTGAAGCCCCTAATTCTTGGGCTTTTTGGAAGTCCATTTTCTTCTCCCCTTGAAACATGTGAAAGACAGATCTTTCTTTGTTTTTGTTCCTTTTCTTGTCTTCTTTAGTCCTTGAAACTATTTTCCCATTATTTTATTTCCCCCCCATCTCTTTTTCTTGACTTTCTTAAACTAGTCCTCACCTATTTTTCCTTTTTCTCACCCTCCTCCTTAAGGCCTCATTTTCTCCTCCTCTTACAAAAGTTTCAAACTTGGAAACCGGGGTGGTCGAGAGCTAACACCATGTGCTCGGAAGTATCCTCACCGAGAATATCGTTCTCGCATAATCTTATCTGTGAAAGTAGCTCACCCATGGATCAGTACGTCGAGTACAGGCGGCGAGACGTGTCCTTGTTGGATTCGATAGACTTTGAGTTCAACATCAGCATTGAACATGAATCTTCTTGTGCAGATGAGATTTTTAGTAATGGAATCATTCTTCCTATCAAAATTCAATCTCACAAACAATCTCATCCTTCACTTCCTCCTCTTCCTCCTTCCATAGATCATTCAAAGAAAATCACATTGGTGAATTCATCATCATCATCATCATCATCATCATCATCTTCTTCTTCTTCTTCTTCTTCAGATCATCAGTTAGAACAGAGAGTTTCAGAGTCCAAATCCTTTTGGGGATTCAAAAGAAGTATGAGTCTCAACAACTTTGAAACTAAAACACTATCTCTTTGCCCAATTCCACTTTTATCAAGAAGCAACTCAACTGGGTCAGTTTCAAATTCAAAATCCAAAAAGTTCAAAGATTCACAAAAGCAAAATTCTCAGAAACAGAACTCATCATCAATGCGAAAGTCGTCGCCATCGTCGTTAAATCAATACCCAACAATTCTAAAGCCTCAAATGTGCAAGAATCCAGGTGGGGTTTATGGAAATTATCATTATATTGGTCCTGTGTTGAACGTTCCTCCAAAGTTTTTTGGTTTTGGTTCACTTCTTGGATGTGGGAAAGAAAAAAAGAGTAAGAAATGACTTCTGTTCATCATTTTGTTTGTATTTTTCTTTTCTTGTTCAGTTTAAAATCAGCAGCTGGCTTTGATAATGTGTAATAGGTTTGTTACAAATTTCTATACCGTTTTTTAAGCTGATTTTTTGTGAAAGATATATTAATATATTATCAAAGGGAAAAAGAAAAACTAATGTAATTTAGATTTAGTTGTTGTTTACTTAATACCTTTTTTTATTCTTCATTTAGTACATATGTGACAATTCTTTTAATCTCGTACTTTCATGTTTGTGTCAAATGTTGTCTAATATTTTAAGTTTTGATGTTTATCTGATTAGTATGGTCTTTTTATTATTTTTATTGGATGTCGGAAATTTAGAATTGTGTTTATCCATTTAATGGTATGTTTTATTACTAGTGGATAGTAATTTTAGTTCTATGCCTTTTGCATTCGAATTATTATTTAACATATTATATACTAAATAACTCTTGGTAAAAAATGAAGCAATAGACTAAGTCTAACCAACTATAAAACATTTGCATGGAATGGTTGGAGTTGCTCAATCACTTACAAAACATTATAAGAATAATGTTTACATTTATAAGAATAATGTTTATATTATAAGATTTTAAATATATATATATATAAATGTAAATATTCAAAGAATGATAATTTGGTTTTGGTTCAAATCCTTTGAGAGTAAATTTATAATTCCAAATACGAAGATGGAATTGTTGTCGGAGTAAACCCTTCTTCTTTGCATTTGGTTTTGCTTAAGCTTCCTCTTTCCATTCCATGGACGGCCATGGCTACGATCCCTTCGATTCACTCGCAAAACTTTGTGTCATTTCCCACTCCCAAGAGGATATTTTACGTCACTCTTCTTTCGCCGGCGCCCCTAAATCCCTTGATGCCTCTGGTTTTCCGGCCTCCCAATTCCTTCAACGTCACCCCACTTGTGTTTCCACGGCTTCTCCTCCGGAAAGTTTGGAACAAAGAGAACAACTCATCACTCCTGATGCCTACCGGCCTCCACCGGAACAGTCCGGTGGACGCCGGCCCGTGGCTGTTGATGATCCTTCTGTTCAAGATGCCGCGGCGGCGGTTGGAGGTGGATGTGTGAGCAATGTTCCTACGGGAGTCGATTTGGGGAAAAATGATGAACTAGGGTTTCTCGAAGTTCAATCGACACAACAGACTGATGAAATTGAGATTATCGGTGTTCGCAGAAGCAAGGTTTCGGAGTCTGGTACTGATGGAGAAGCTGAATCGGCATCAAAGAGGTTGAAACTGTCGAATGAAGCTTTGGGCAAAGACTCTTCTGTACCTCTTGTCGGTCTCGAATCCGGTAGAGAATCGATACTGATCGAGAAATCGGTACCAGTCGGTGAAGAATCCGGCAAAATTGATGATGGAAAGGTCTCCAATGGGGAAGAAACTCACTGTAACAAGAATAAAGAAAAATTAACAGAGAAGAAAGTCGAAAATTCCCATCCTGAAGAACCGGGCGAGTATGACGGAGTGTTGAATTGCGATCCATGGAGGGAGACTCTGACATCAACATTGAACGGGTTGATTTCGAAGGAGAAAGATGATGATGCAAGCTCGTCTGGTGAATCCGGGAGGGGCAATTCCATTATCATGGAAATCTTGAAGATTGTGTCACAAGTAGAAAGAAGTGATGAAGACGAGAAATTAGCTAATATGGACCTTGTTGAAGTGGCAATGAGCCGTGGAATGACATTTCCTCGGCCGTGTTGGTGGCCGGAGGAGTATGGTTACAACAGATTCGGGAAGAAAAATTGAAGGTAAAATTATTAAGATGAAGAATTTATTTTGGAAACGAACATTTCTAAGATGAAGAAATGTGTAGTTAGTTCTTGAAATGGTCGAATGTTTTGTAGCATCAAATCAAATCAAAACAATGCGTTTTTGAGATGCTGTGGATAGTGAATTTATGGTTTGTGTTTTGTGAAGACTGACTGACTGACTTTGAAAGTAAATGATTTTGATTCTTCTTCCATTTCATTGGTGTTCTTCTTCATCCTTATGCTTTATATTAATGCTTTATTGTGTTGATTGTTTAAACAGGAAATGGTTTGAAATTTGTCGAACTCAATATGAATCACACATCATTGATTGGTATATTTGGTGTATTTTCTTGCATCTCTTACAAACTTCATTTCAGTTCTAACAAAACAAACATATCCCACAGCTCCATCTAGTTCTTGGTTTATAAAAATTGAGTCTTTTCTATCTAACTCCGCATTTTTTGTGTTGAATTCTCATAGACTTCAACTAGAATTAAGTTTAGGTGTAAAAAAGATGAAAACTATAGTTAAAATTAGAAAAAACTAAAAACGAAGTATAAATTGTTTTAAGCAATTTCAATTTAAACTCTCATTTGAACATTTGTAGTAATGTGGAGGAAGTTGAATGGACAGTGTGATAAATAATGGAGTGATTTTCCAAAAGTTTGATACCCAATTAGGTTAACTAAGAGCCAATATTTTGAATTGTCTTCTAAATTTCTAATCTAAAATTTGTATTCATGGACTAGAGTATAAAACATAACTTATCCTCATATGTAGAATTGGAAAGTGTCCAAAGAAATAATGTATATTTATTTAAATAATATTCAATGTTTAGATAAATCAACAAATCAGAGTGGCGCAGCGGAAGCGTGGTGGGCCCATAACCCACAGGTCCCAGGATCGAAACCTGGCTCTGATAGATTTCAAGAGTGGCTTCCGTGTTTTACCTTTTTTCCTTCGAAATTCTTTTCGAGTAGCACACAAGCCCATTTCAGTAATAGAGCGAAAACCCAAATCCGGATCATTGTCTCTTCCCATTTTTACAATTTTATGGCGCAGCTTCTAATTTTTTTTTGTTTAATTCTTCAATCTTGTCCCTCGAAATCACTGTTTCCTATTGCATAAATCGAGCTACACCGAATGGAACTGATTTAATTGATTTCTCCGATCTATCGTTCTTTCTTCAACTATGAAATTCTAGCCCAAATTCCCATCTGGGTATTGGCTACACAGACATTTGAGTGACTAGTTTCGTCTCTATCAATGGCGGGTTCATCTCTCATGGACAGTCTCTTCCAGCGAACTCTTGATGACCTTATTAAAGGCCTTCGCCTTCAACTTATTGGCGAGTCTGCTTTTATCTCCAAGGCCATGGATGAGATTCGTCGCGAGATCAAATCTACGGACCCTCAAACTAAGTCCACCGCTCTGCAAAAGCTCTCCTATCTCAATTCCCTTCACGGTATCGATATGAACTGGGCTGCTTTCCATGTCGTTGAGGTTATGTCATCTTCTCGTTTCGCTCAAAAGAAGATCGGGTATCACGCTGCGTCCCAATCGTTTCACGAAGCCACCCCAGTTCTGCTCCTCATTACCAACCAGCTCCGGAAGGATTTAACTAGTACCAATGAATTCGAGGTTAGTCTTGCTCTTGATTGTTTGTCAAGATTTGCAACTGTTGATCTTGCTAGGGACTTGACACCTGAGATTTTTACATTGTTGTCGAGTAGTAAGGTGTTTGTTAGAAAGAAGGCAATTGGTGTGGTTTTGAGGGTTTTTGGGAAATACCCAGATGCTGTTAGGGTGTGCTTTAAGCGTTTGGTTGAGAATTTAGAGAGTTCAGATCCCCGGATTTTGTCTGCAGTTGTGGGGGTCTTTTGTGAGCTTGCTTCTCAGGACCCTAGATCTTATCTTCCATTGGCACCTGAATTTTATAGAATTTTGGCTGATAGCAAGAATAATTGGGTGCTCATTAAGGTCTTGAAGATATTTAAAAATCTTGCTCCATTGGAGCCTAGATTGGCCAGGAAAATTGTTGAACCTATAACTGAGCATATGAGAAGAACAGGTGCAAAGTCATTGTTGTTCGAGTGTATTAGGACTGTGGTGACAAGCTTGTCTGATTTTGAAACAGCAGTTAGACTTGCTGTTGAGAAAACTCGAGAATTTTTGGTTGATGATGATCCGAATCTTAAGTATCTTGGATTGCACGCTCTTTCAATCCTTGTGCCAAAACACTCGTGGGCAGTTTTGGAGAATAAAGAGGTTGTAATCAAATCTCTAAGTGATGTGGACCCAAATGTTAAACTTGAGTCCTTGCGGCTTGTGATGGCTATGGTTTCTGATAACAATGTAACTGAAATTTGCAGAGTTTTGGTGAACCTTGCGCTTAAATCTGATCCTGAGTTTTGTAATGAAATTCTTGGGTCCATATTAGCCACATGTGGTGAGAGTGTGTATGAAATCATTATTGACTTTGATTGGTATGTGTCACTTCTTGGAGAAATGTCAAGGATCCCATATTGCCGAAAGGGGGAGGAAATTGAAAATCAGCTTATAGATATTGGTATGAGGGTCAAGGATGCAAGGCCTACACTTGTCAGTGTTGGCCGTGATTTGCTAATTGATCCGGCATTACTTGGTAACCCTTTCATGGATAGGATACTATCAGCTGCTGCTTGGGTATCGGGAGAATATGTGCAGTTTTCCGGCAAGCCATTCGAACTTCTAGAGGCATTATTACAACCTCGCAGTAATCTTTTGCCACCATCAGTTAGAGCAGTTTATGTTCAGTCAGCATTTAAAGTAATGATTTTTTGTTTAAATTCTTACATTCAAGAGCAAAACATTGACTCCTCTTCCTATATTGATACATTGGTAGAGAATGGTTCAGAATCTATCTCTGCCAGGGAATGCCAAGATGCTTCTGCTTTAGCATCATGTGATGTTTCTGATCAATTTGAACAGGTTGAAGTGTTCAACCCAAGGGGGTCAAATCAACCACCAAAAGTTACTTTTGCGGAAAATGACAGGGAGACATTGACTCGTGTCCAGACATGTACATCTGCATCGTTAGAGGATAATAGTTCATCTCTTGGATCAATAGTTGAGTTGTTGAATTTTATTCAGTTTTCTTTGGGCCCTTTAACGTGGAGCCATGATGTTGAATTGCTTGAGAGATCTAGAAACTTGCTCAATTTTATTGATCTAATTAGGCAACAGATTCCTGATGGCCTAAATGAAAAGGATGGGAGTGCAGAAAGGGAACTCGCTGAAATCTCCAAAATAGTTGAACTGATTCTTGATGCCTTCTCGGATGACTTTGGCCCAGTCTCAATAAATGCTCAAGAAAGGGTTCCAATTCCCGAAGGATTGATACTCAAGGAGAATCTTGATGATTTGAAAATGATATGTAGTGATATTGAGCTATCAGAAGGCTCCTATTCTTTTGGAAATTCTCTCTATGAGGAAAAAGTCGATTCATCTATATTATCCCAACAGATCCCGCAAGAGTCTGAATCATCGAATGCAACCACATCTCTTCTCTCCGAACACCGTAAGCGGCATGGACTGTATTATCTTCCATCAGATAAGACTGATGATGCCTCCAATGATTATCCACCAGCCAATGAACTCAAGGAACAAGATATTCTGGATGATGATGCTGCCCACCTTGTCAAGCTTGCAGAACGGTCACTTGCAATGAAGAAAAAGTCTACTTCAGCCAAACCTAGGCCTGTGGTGGTGAGACTGGATGAAGGAGACGAATTGCCTGTTACAAGGAAGAAACCTCAGTTGAACGACGAACAGCTATCTGATGCAGTTCGTGATGTTCTTGTGGGTAGTGATGCAAGGCCTACTTCCTCGCAAACAGACCAATCTTCCAAACCTTCTAACAGGAGAAAAGGAAAGGAGAAACAGAATGCTGGTAATCCTTCGGATTCAAAAGAAAATTTGGGCAATGTTGAAGAGCAATCCTCCAACATGGTAGATACAAGTTTGAGAAGAACACATCGGCATCATGGAAAAGATGGCAAACAAGCAAGTCTTGAAAAGAACAGTGAGAAAAAGGATCAAACTCATAAAAAGAGCAAAAGAACGAGTAGTCAGCGGCATGGTAGACATAAAGCTAAACAAAGTGGGGATACTTCATTACCTGTGGCTTCACAGACAGTTATACCCGATTTCCTTTTATAGCTTGAAAAACCCATATCAGATTTGCTGCAGAACGTTCTGACGTAATAACCAGTTTGATTTCCAAATTCTCATGTGCCATGGGTAGTTCTGCCGTAAAAATTTATTGATTTTTTTGGTGTACGTTTGGGGGTGCTTTTAGATTGATATGTTCCAGAATAGATGTCCATTTTAGAAACAGAGTTTCATATTTGGGATTGTCTGGTTTCTGGTATTGATATGAAGCATTTTTTCTTGAAAATTTGTGTATAATATATATCGTAGTGGTGGTTCCAAATTTAAGTCAAGTATGGCCAATTTTGAGCTGGTGTTAGTTGATGGCAGACGTTGCTGGATAGATTTGAACTTCTTAAATATTAAAAGCAAAACATCACTCCTTAGAAACAAAGGTATTTATACTAAAAACATGTTAGTATTGTCTGTTTTGCCTTTCTTTTGAGTACTAGGAAAGAGACCAAAAGAGAGAATAAATTGCTTCAACTTTCCTGAGTTGAGAGCTACCAATAAAGCAAGAGGAGGAACGTGGTGAACCCTTAAAACGATGGAAGAGTGTGCATGAAGGGTCTAAAGTCAACCACTTGGAAATGGCAAATCCAATGGAAAGGAAGACTTTTAGAGAGCTATTAGCAAAGTTAATCTCGCAGAAATACTCACTAATCATATATCATAATATCGAACTCGGCTTAATGGATCTGATAGCTTTGATTTTAGCTAATTATTAGTTTAACTAATCATATATCACAAACACGTTCACATTTTCATTTGGGACGATGTGTTTTGCATGCTTTTTATGCCCTTCTTGAACAAAGCCGACAGAGAAGACTTTTGGAGTGGAGATCACATGATTTCTTACTAACTTTCGGTTCAAGTTACTTCTTTTTCACTACTCATCCAACTCTCTACTCTCTTTTATCGTCTTCTTCATCTTCTTACTCTTCTTCATCTTCTTCTTCTGGTCAAAAGCCAGAACCGAAATGGCTAATGAGCAGCTGAAGCATTCTACATCTCAGTTTTCCCAAATCTTCCATGTTTTCTTCTTACTTATTGGCTTCTCCATTGGAATGGCTGTCAGTTTGAACCTCAAGAGCTTCTCATCATTCAACATCCAGCTCCCCAACTTTTCCTTTCCATCTTCACCATCAACAACACTAGTGTTTGTTAGACAGCAACAACCACCTCCGGCCTTATCGTCACCACCACCACTTCAACCGCCATCTCCTTCAGTTGACTTCTACGAAATGAATAATTTTTTCGAGGTGAACGTAGAGCCCCCTCTAATGCATAGAATGAGTGATGACGAGGTGTTCTGGAGAGCATCCATGGTTCCAATGATCAAAGAATTTCCATACGAACGTGTGCCAAAAATTGCTTTCATGTTTCTGATAAAAGGGTCATTGCCTTTAGCTCCTTTGTGGGAAATGTTCTTCAAAGGACATGAACACCTCTTCTCAATTTACGTGCATACTCATCCATTGTATAATGTTTCCTCTTCTCTGCCTCCAAACTCTGTCTTCTATGGAAGAAGAATCCCAAGCCAGGTGAGGTTGTTAAAGCCTTTCTTTTCTAATTAAATCACAACAAATCGGTGTTTTTTTACCTAAAAAATTTATATATATTTTTAGTTTAAATTGAAATGTTTAAACCTCGATTTAAAATATATCAATTGAATTATGCTTATATCGGTAATTAGTGACTTTTAAACTCTTTACGGTTTTATAAAAAATGGAAAAGTAGTTTTTCTATTAAAAACAAAACATTTAAATAATTTTAAGTTTTAATTACTTTTGTTATGCATTTTACAATTAAAAAGAATACTGCATGTTTATGTTATTGAAAAATTGGTAACAAAAACGATTAAAAAGTTTTCAAATATTTATATAATCTTGGAATTTTTATTGATGACAATAGTATTTAGTGAAAGAAAACAGATTTCCAATAATCTGAAGAGAACACTATTGATTTATGCTTTCTTATACTAATTTTTCAAATATACATTTTCTTATAAGTTTTAAGAAACTTTACGATTTGAATGAACATAGGCAGTGCAATGGGGGAGACCTTCCATGATCGACGCGGAGCGCCGCCTTCTAGCGAACGCCCTTCTCGACTTCTCTAACGAAAGATTCATCCTCCTCTCAGAAACCTGCATTCCTCTCTACAACTTCACCACCATCTATAACTACCTCATTAATTCCCAATACACCTTCGTTTCTTCCTACGACGATCCCCGAAAAATAGGTCGTGGTCGATACAACCCCCGGATGTTCCCAATCGTATCGATCGCCGATTGGCGAAAAGGGTCGCAGTGGTTTGAAGTAGATCGAACGGTGGCCATCGAGATAATCTCCGACACGACATATTACCCTATTTTCAGGGAGCACTGCGGGCCGCCATGTTACATGGACGAGCATTACATTCCTACGTTGGTTAATATTGTTTTGCCGGAGCGGAATTCCAACCAAACCGTTACTTGGGTTGATTGGTCCAAAAACGGTCCGCACCCGGGCAGGTTTGGGCGGCGGGAGATCTCGCTCGAGCTTTTGAACCGGGTTCGGTTTAGTTTTAATTGTAGTTATAATGATGGAAAAAACGACACCGTTTCACTATGCTTTTTGTTTGCTCGGAAATTCATGCCCGATTCTTTACAACCTCTACTCAAGATTTGGCCGTCACTATTGCAAGGTTTGATTTAAAGCTTTTAACTATATAATCATATAATGTTTGGTAAATTATGAAAACTCATTCAATTCCTTTTCACACAAATTGATGTAATCTTTATTTGAATTATAGTATTATACGAAACAGTTTTTATTTGGATTTCATGAATTTAATTAACGAGACCATTAATTAATTCGGGTAGATCCTACTAATGAATCATATTATTTAAATAAGTTAGAAGGTAAAACTTGTATATACTTTCGTAAAATGTACACCGTGAATTAAATTTATATCAACGTGTTACACATTTTCACGTTTTTATGAGTTTGATATCTAAACAATAAAGTGAATAGATAGTTCTATTATGTAAAACCATAAAAAAAAAAAATTACCAATAAAAAATGTCACTGATCTAAATATATCATATTATAACTTGTTTAGGGTTAGGATTCATAAATTCTAAGACGAGATCAAAGACTTCTTACTCACATATTTATATATTAACATATAAAAGCAACCATTATCACGTTGCCAATTTTATATTTTGTTTACAATACATTATTTCTTTAACTATCTAAGATGTCATAATCATTCTAATTTATTGTGGATATTTATTTTAAAATTAATTTCTCACGAGTTTTCTACACCTAAATGTTGTAAAATTAGATAGATTGTTCCATGAGATTACTCAATACGTATGTAAACTTATTCGAATACTCGTGTATATAAAAGAAAATGATTGACAATTACAAAATTTGATAAACTAGAAGAATTATATATATGTATGTATATGTATATGTATGTATTTGAAGCAATAATAAATTTATCTTGAAATATGTAATGTCTACAAGCTGCCTAAGGGGCGAAATATATAGTCAACGAGGAAAGACTACACATAATAATGATGAAAGTAAACTACGTGTTGACACAATTAATACTCCACCATGTATCTTACTCAATCCATATGGAAAAGAAATAAATAAATGTCTCCTTTTGCAATTTCTTATTTAAAATTGATTTTGTTTAGCATTGAAATAAGGCTAAATCTAAACGATATAATAAATGTGAAGCTCGACAGGACTGAAAATGTTGAGGTCTCAATTTTATGAAAATGTTGCTTAAAATGTCTATAAATATCAATGTCGATAAAAATATCGAGGAGATGTCAATATCAATGAATATTATTCATAGAAAGTTTATAAAACATGAAAATTCAAATTCATATTTAAATTAATAAGCAAATTAAGTAGACACCAATAACTTACAAATAGAATATAGATCAATGGTATAGTATTTGAGGTTTTTAAAGAATAAACAATAAGGTTTCACAATTGATTCTAATTGTCTCTAAGAATTCATCTATTCATTTGTTAGATAAATGAAAATTTCAAAGTTGATTATATTAGTGAAACAAAATATAATTAACTTAATAATTTTGATAATTTCTAACATTTTAGAACTTATTTTGAATTATATATATATATATATATATAATAAACAGATCCTTAATTCAACATCCTTCTATCTTAAAAAAGATTATTCAACTTTATTTTAATAATTAGATCATAAATTAATATTGATAATTTTTATTACTATATGATGACATAAATACAATTTAACATTTTATAATTTGAAGTACGTGCAACTTAGTTGGCCTCAACACACACATTGCAATTAATATCAGTGTTCAACTACGAAACAACATAGAGGAATGTTATTTGGGTTTCTTAAACACATTGATTAATGTTGGTGTAGCAGTATTATATATGTTGTCAATATCCAACCTTTGATAGTGGCCGCCACCTTCTTTTTTCTTCCACCATTATATTGCATTAAAAAGTGGAGTTATAACGAACTAATAAATCCACACTAATCAATCAATCAATCCCCAGACCATTTTATTTTGCTCTTAATTCCCCACACAGCCACGCTTAATCAAAATCTCAGCACATGGCGGAGCCGACGGGGAAGGTTCAGTTTCATCATCAACAACTCAGTAGCCTTATATCGCACTTTCTTGTGTTCGGGTTAGGATTGGTTATTGGGACTAGTTTTCATTTCTCGATCAGCGGTAGTTTAATTTCTTCCAGTAATTTTGAGCTGATGAGACAGTACTGGCCGGTTACTCCGCCGCAACCGGCACCGGTGGTGGTGGGGATGAGAGAATTTAGGAGCTCAAAAAGTGTGGGGCAAGAGATGATGATGAGTAGTAGTGAGGGCCCTCATCCCCCGGGGGATCAGTTGGTTCACCGGATGAGAGGGTTACCGGCGGTGAAAGGAATTATTAGGGGGAAGGTGGCGTTCATGTTTTTAACGAGAGGGGATTTGCCGTTGAGGCCATTTTGGGAAAGGTTTTTCAATGGAAACGAAGGATTATACTCAATTTATGTGCATTCTGATCCTTCTTTCAATGCAACTTTCCCATTAAATTCTGTCTTTCATGGACGTACCATACCTAGCAAGGTTAGTAACTAAAACCTACTTTTTCTCTCTTTCTTCTCTTATTTATTCATTCTTAGTTTACGTCTACCTTCCACCCATCTCCATCTCCATGCATCCTCTTTAATAACAAACTAACAACAGTCGTATTTCAAAAAGATAGATAATTTTTTCACATGAAAGTTTATATGATTTGGAAACTTCTTTACAAACATAGGTAGCAACTCTTTTCATCTTTTGATATTTCTTGAAAATCTATAAATGTTCATTTGTGAAGTAATCGTTGATGTGTTGACGAAGATACAGAACGTCTCAATTTTACAAAAATGTCATATGTTAAATGAATATTTAAGGTAATAAATAAATATTTTATGCTTTTTTTAAAATAAGTATTTTTAAAAATACCACAAATTTTAAACTATTTATAAAATATAATAAAATTTATCAAGTTACATTTAGGGTTTTTTTTTTTTTGCTATATTTTGTAAATGATTTTAATTTTTGCTATCCATAATAATTTCTCTTTAAAAAAATGTTTCGAAGGTTTATTGTTTACCTTACCTTCACATATTTTGTTTTTTTTTTTTAATTTACTTTTTTATAGTTTTTTCCATATAATATAAATGTCGATGTTGTTGAATCCATGAAAAAGAAAAATGAGTAACATAATTTTGAAGAGAATTGTTTTTGAAATAATATATACAATTTAAAAATTATTTTAAATGACAAACTGTTAAAAATATTTATAAAGATAATAAATTTTGATAGACTAATCTATAATAGGTAATGAATAGACAATGATAGACATTTATTCGTGTCTATTAACATACATCTACTAATGATTGATAATAGATAGTCTATTGTTTTTGTTAATATTTTGTTCTATTTTGTTTTATTTGAAAACAATCCTAAAACAAAATTAAGCTGTAATATATTAAAAACTAAAACAAATTCATAAAAAGCGTAAAAATTATATACCTTAAGTGTATATATATTATAATTTGAGTATTCTATTTATATATATATATATATTTAGGATAGAGTGATTTATAGCAACATTTTAATTTGAATTTTGAAAGAACACAAATAGAACTAAAAGTGGTTCTTAAATTCTTTTTTTTTTACTCGAAAAATAAATTTAGATAAACAAGTTGTAATTTAAGACATTAAAATTAAATAGGATCGATAATATGAACATAAATCAACTAGATTAGAAACAAAAACAAAAGATTATTAAAAAATTTTACCACCGTATTATTATTTCTAAAACAAATGTTAAGATCACATAAGAGAAGATTTAATCCTCATCTAATTAATTAAATAAAAGAATTACTATACGTATGATCAATTCTTAAAATAATTTTGTTAGGACGAAAACGAGAAGATCAAAACTTCAAAAACCCTAAATTCACCTAACTTTGATGTTAATTAATATCGTTGGGAATATTATTATGAGACAAAAGCAAATTGATCATGACATGTAATATTTCATGTCAACAATTCATATGTTGTCTTTTTAATTGCAATAATTAAACAAATAGTGGATATAAATTTGATAGGTAGTTGAATGGGGGCAACCAAGCATGATTGAAGCGGAGCGACGGCTCTTATCCAACGCTCTTCTCGACGTCTCTAACCAACGATTCCTCCTTCTTTCCGAGTCCTGCATTCCCGTCTTCAACTTCACCACCGTCTACACTTATCTAATGGGGTCGGCTCATATCTTCGTCGAGTCCTACGACTTACCTGGCCGTTTGGGCAGAAACCGGTACAGGTCCAAAATGCAGCCAACAATCATTGAGACCCAATGGAGGAAAGGCTCCCAGTGGTTCGAAATGGACCGACGGACGGCGACGGTGGTGGTGGAGGACCGGAAGTACTTCCCACTGTTCCAAAAGTACTGCCGCCCGAATTGCATTTCGGATGAGCATTATTTGGCGACGATGATGAGTATAGAGTTCGGGGAAAGGAATTCGAACCGGACGCTGACTTGGACGGATTGGTCGAAGCATGGGCCTCACCCGACGGGGTTCGAGAGCGAGGATGTGACGGTTGAGCTTTTGGAGAGGATACGGGACGGCAGCATGTGCGAGTATAATGGAGAAAGAAGTAGAATTTGTTATTTGTTTGCGAGAAAGTTCATGGGAAGTGCTTTGAATCGGCTGCTGGAAATTGCTTCTCAAATCATGTTCATCCATTGAATTCACTTCCCTTCTTCTTCTTCTTCTTCTTCTTCTTCTTCACTTGTAATGTAAATCAATTTTCAGTTTTTAGGCAATTATACTATCCTACAAATACCTTCAAATAATCTAATTAGCATTTTATAGATCGATGATTAGGTTTCTATCTTATATAATTTAAAACTTTACTAAAAACAATAATCTACCAAATTTCTTTTTGTTTCCTTTAATAAACGATTAGATTTTAATAACTTATATGGACGATTATCTTTCACTTTCATGAACAACTATTTTAGGATCATCTATCTTAATATTTAAGATTTTGGTTAGGTTCGATAATTATTTAGATTTCTTTTAGTAATGGTTTCATTCTTTTTTTCTATTATCCAAAATGTCACATCGTTGGTACACACTTTTCTAAAAAATCTTTTGAATTCTTAATCATATTCTCAAAGGCAAAGTCGAGTTTTTCGAAAATGTGAAGACTAATAATCCAGATAAAAAATTATAAGAACAAAATTAGAACATTGACTAAATTAAACTAAATAGTTATTAAAAAAAAGCTATTGAGACTTTTGATAAGTATTCAAGAGATCAAGTGTTGAGATTCTCGACAAATTTACATTTTTCCTTTGAAAAATAATTAAGGAAGAATCAATGGGAAGAATTAGAATGGCATTTTACCCATGGTTTATACATAAATTAAAAGGAAATGATGATGAAATTAAAGAACCTTATATCCAATTGTCATGATAAAGAATTTGAAAAATCATTTTTAAAAATGAAAGGTTGGATATATATTTATTTCCACGATTGTATATTAAAAGAAATGATTGTTAGGTTGACCAATATTCAAATTATTGACTTCTAAAATGATGATAAATTAATTTAAATTTATGGCAAGTGCTTTGGATGGATGGGCTGCTGGGAAATTGCTTCTCAACTATATGTTGTTCATCCATTGACTTAGACTTTCCATTGACCTGCAATGTATATATCAATCTCAAGTCCATATCACACCATTACTAAAGTTTTAAAACACTTTAATCAAATCTATCTAGACGATGTGTATTAATTATCATTTCTAAAATCTATGTAACTTCATTTGGATTTTAAAATTATTAAATTAAAAATAAATTATGTCACAAATGAAATAACGATTATTTCTTTAAATTTGATCTCTAAAACCCGTTTTATGGTACTTTAAATTTTAGTTTTGGTTTTTGAAAGTTAAAAGGTTAAAAAAAAAAAACGCTCATTTTTGTTTATTGATTTAGTTTATTTTTCAAATTAAAATTTTGAATTTAACTAAAAATATAAACATTTACTTAATTAGTGTAGATAAAAGGTATAGTTATATAAGAAAAACACATATATATATATAAAGGAAACATGCAAGTACATTTTTTAATATGTATCCAAACAAAGCTTAAAACTTCTATGTTATTTTCTTACCATTTTCACAAAATTTGGGGTTTTGTGAATCTTCAACCAAGTTTTCTAGTAATTGATGATTTTTGGGTTTACAAACTTATTTTAGCCCTTGCTTTTATTTTTATAATATTTTTAAATTAAAAAAAAAAAACCTTTAAGAAGTATTGAAAAGCAGTGGGTAGAAGATTAGGTATAGAGATTCATAACGAATTAATTAATTTTCTTTGAGCAAATTGCAAGAAAATCATTCTTAAAGTATATGTGGTGGTAGATAAACGATAAATAATTGAATACGTATATAATCAATGCAATTTATACAATTATGTAAGCTTGAGAGTTTCATTTTAGAATTTGAATAAGTTCAAGGGCTTAATAGAAAGTGTGAAATCCACGTTTTTGAATGGAAAGAGTTGAGTTCTGAATATAATTGTTAATTAGGCGTTTCAAAAGAAGTACGCGTTTTGCTATATATAGTGAGGCAAGGAGGAAGAGATAAGCGTTATGATTCGGTGATGCAAGGAAAAGCTGTGTTTTGAGCTAGGCATCGTTCCAAAGCTTAGTTAATTAGTTTTCTTAAAAGGGTTATCTGTATTTCTATCATATTGAGTGATGTTAATAAAAGTTGTGAAGTTATATTCAAAGCCTAAAGTGTTGAGTTTTTATCACTAGCATGCTCCTAATGAACATTCTGGCACATCGTAAGAGGCGTTGGAGCTGCCCAAGACTAGTTCGCGCAGGAAATCGCAAGGGAAGGACTCGTTTGAGTGAAGACAGGACAATTTGGTATCAGAGCATGTTGTTTAAAGTACTCTTAGAAAGCAAAAAGAAAAGGGTTTAATTTACGTAGAACGATATCCTAATCCAACTCGTTTACACCCATAGTAGAAAGTGAGACAGAGATGAGCCGGGGGCGAAGGGACAGAAGGGTGACGGTAGGGTCCCACATTTTTAAATATTGGTAAAAGAGAAATAGTTTTAAAGCAAGCAAGCAAGCAAGTAAGTAAGTAAGTAAGTAAGCAAGCATAAGTGAGGGAAATTGATTTTAATGTATAAAGTAGTGTTTAGGACGTGTGGGACCCAGTTTACGAAAGTATATTCCTAAGAGCCGAGTAATGTTTTTCTTCTAAGTCCCGACAATCATCTCTCTATTTCTTCCTAAAATAAAGCTGTCTTTTTCATTCAACGGAAACATAAATAAATAAAGAAACATCTCTTTTTTATTCAAATTTTGCTTTTAGTGTTCTTTCTAACCTTTCTTCTTTTTTGACTTCTATTCTAACCCCTAATTATCAAATCTAAGTTTTTTGAATGAAAAAAAGAAAAAAAAAAAACCGTTTAGACCTCAAATTTCTCTATAATTTTCATCCAAACTCTTTCCCATTTTCACTTTTGACTCGACACCTTTTTTCTTTTACAAACATAGATTCTAATATTTTATTTTTATTTTATCTAAAAACACAATTTTAATTTACTCCATGTTTTTTTATTCAAAAATGTCAAAGAATGAATAAATTATTTCAAAAATGTCAAAGAATGAATAAATTATTTACACGAACAAAAACTCAGACAATATCAAAATCAAAATGTAATGATGAGTTTTTTGTTCTTTAATGGTTTCTTTCTTTTGCATATAGGGTAAATAAACTTTAATGAATTTCAAAATGCAACCATCTTCAATGATATAATATTAACAATTTTGGTCGTTGGGATCGAGTTCCTACCATGACTATTTCTTCAACAATTAAGATATATGTTCACTTGTGGTGCATTTGGTATACTTTTAGACTACGAGGGAGAAAAAATGTTTGAATTATGTTATATTAAATTTGACTCTACCGATTGACTTCTTTCAAGTCAAATAACGATTTAAACCAACATTTGAAAAAGAAATAATAAGAAGTTAGCACCTTATTATAATTGAACAACATACAAAAATAGGTTTATTTCTTTTTTTATACAAAATGCATCTAAATATTTGTCTTTATATATATGTATATAAACATAATTTAAATCCTGGAAGATGAAAAACGACTTCAGTGAATATTCTGAACTTTAATTATGTTTCTGTTGTGTTCTCATTTGAGCAAGTGTGTAGTTCTTCAGGCTTGCGTGTGAATAAGTTCCCAATTGATCCAAAGAAACTATAAAAAAAAAAATTTAAACTAATTGCTCAAAAGATTAAAAAATGCAGATCTCTTTATAATTGCTAAATTTATGTAGAAGCTGTGGCTTGGTTGTGCAGAAGGTTTTGGAGGATGGAGAGTCCTCAAATATTTTTCATACTCCTTCTCCGGGATGATTTTATACTACTAATGTCTCGGGATGTCATCACGTTTATATAGGTTTTACCCTCCGTTTACACGGGCGGCGCGGTGCACTGACCAAGGACAGTAGGCGGCACCGAAACGTACTGATATAGAAGGGCGGCGCGTGGGCTGGAAACTGGAAAGTCCGCCGTTATTAATAATATATAGTAACTTTTGGTAGATTTATGTAAGTGCAAAAGCTAGGGCGGCTTAGGGTTTGAAAACTGGAAAATGGTTATGCAATTAATAATTATGAGTGTAGACAGTAAGAAAAACATTACAAAATCATTGTGTGTTTGAAGTTTTGATATGTTTTTAATTAGGGTAAAAGACAAAATTAGATTTGTTGAGGATTAAGAAAAAGTTATAAAAGAAAGAGACCTACGTGATTTATTATAATTATTATGTTGTTCTTGTTGCAGAAGTGTTAAGAAAATCAGCAAGAAAAACTAATATGAATGCTAGCTGAAACCATTAATGGAAACAAATTTAATTTGTAGGATTTTGTTTCTTGGAAACTAAGATAGAACTTTCTTCTCCATCTTTTTACGTTTTGACGATTTCAATCTGCCATTTATGTACTCTTAGATGAGAAAATTCATTTTCTTTTAATCAAAATTTAACTATTAGAAAGTTCATGAGACTGGGTCAGTCATACTAAGACCAAATCCTTGGTAAAACAAAGAGAAATCATATATATTCCTGAATATGTTGTATATTCAAAATAAATTTTAGTAACTTAGATTGTAATCCATAAATATTCACTAATTAAATATTATAAAATATTAATTAATCCAAATTAACTACTGAGCAAATATAACATTAATTATCTAATAATTTCCGTCAAACATAACGTCTTAATCGAGATATATTTTTAGTTGTCTATGTATCTACCATGAAAATTAAAATATTTTATATGGTCATTGTATATATATAATCACGTTTTGCAATTACATTCTGCTATGTAGTTTCTCAACCATGATGTGACAGTTTTTCTCCCACCAATTTGGATAAAGCATTGAGTTTCTTTTTAATCATTCAAAGGATAAAATACAAAAATTTAGTTGATGTAATATGTGGAGTTAGCGTATGTATAGAAGAAATATTAAAAGGGTGTAGACATTATCGCATAAGAATTTACATCAAGTTTTGTTCTTAGTTATCCTCGTACGAAAAGGACAGGAAAAAGAGACATTTAAGACTAGAAATGACAGTATAACAAAGAATCAATCTAAACATGATATTTTTAATTAAAATCTATACTTTCTAGTTTTTTTTTTATAACAAATAATGACAAGAAATTAGATGGCATTATTATTTCTTCCCATGAAAGAAAACATATGTACTGTCCATATGTCATGGAATAATATATACCTTCTGCCACAAACAAGAAATAACTTCTACTTAGAAGTTTCTCAAATTTAATTCTTGCACATAACTCAAAATATTTCAACATCTTTGGAAAATGGTTCTGTATATAAAGTTCAAATAGATGATTTAATTTCTTGCACAGTTGGTTTGTCTATATATATATAAATTTTAATTAAAGCTTTTACACCTCAACAATCCTCAATCTGATCACGTAACTCAAAGTTCTATCAACATTTTAATACTTCAATGCATATCTAGATATCCATGTGAATTTGATATTAAAACAATAGGTGGATCAAAATATTCGTTTTATCGTAAAAAGTTGATCCAATATAGGAAGAAATGTCCAAACCTAAACAATAAATGTTTTAAAATATCAATAAACATGTTGAGATATTATATTTATAAAACCATTTCCTTTGAAATATTATATTTAGAAAACAAAGTTGTAATCTTCTTCGATCGTTGGTAAATTTTGAGTTATTTTCAATCCATTTCTAAAACATATAAAAGAAACTCAAAAGAATTATTCTATCAAATTTTCTCTCCTTTTTCTGTTTGCTTTTGCTTCTTTTTCCCCTTTATTCTCTCCTCTTCTACGTGATTCCACGTTATATCCATTAGGGCTTATGTGGCAAACTCAAAACATATCTACTTATGTTCAAAAATGATTCTCAAATTGTTTATACGAACAACTTGCTTCCACTTGAAGGGCAGAGAATAGTATGTTAGGCCAAATTTTTTCTCGAAAAAAAGATACTACGTAGGAAATTACATGAACAGGTGTATCGAAACATTTCAACTAAGTTGATAGAAAATATAATTAGAGAATGATTAGGTAAATCGTTTCTTTTCTTCTTTTAAATATTTTGGCTGCTTTTATTTTAATTAAATAACATCAACGAAAACAATTTACTTCCGACGATACAAAGAAAAAAGCAAATTTAAAAGCTAAATAATGCTAGAATCTTTAGATTACAATTTGATACTTTTGTAGATATTTGAAAAATATTTTGATTAATTACGTATTTGTTCGGTAGGATTTCTACTCGAAAATATTTAAATTTTATATCATTTTTCCAAAATACCCTTAAACCTGTTTATTAATTTATAAATAATTTGATATATTTTAAACTTATATAACATATTTTTTTTAATCAATTTGAGTTTTTTTCTTTTAAATTACTACAATTTACATTGTTTTTAATTTATATATTATCTTTCTCACCAAAATAATGGATCATAATTTCATATTTTTTATAAAATAAATTTTAAGTCAAATTTAAATTTGAATATCTTGTTAGCAATAATAAGAATTCTGACATAACAAAAAAAAAAAAAAAAAAAGAAATACATAGTTGACTACTTATTTTAATTACATAATACAAATGGAAGTCAATAAGAAAACAATGGATAACTTATATTGTAAGTAAATGGAGATCCTACAACTTTTTACTTTCACTTGTTTTCTTTATTTCAAAAAGGAAAAAAATAAAAAATAAAAAAAATTCCCAAAAGCTACAATTTTGAGACAAACTATTGAAGAATTAGAGAATATAGTTTCAAAAAGCATTTCTTAAAGTAATTATTCTTACCATATCTTAAAATCACTAAAAGAGAAAAGAATAAAAATGTTATATAATTATCTAAGAAGAGAATACTTGGGTTGCGTGTAAAATTCTTCGATAGGTGTCCTTATAAAACATCTTTGTCATCAATCAATTAGAAAGTTCTTAGAAATTTCTCATACTTTAGTTTAGTTAGGTTTAAGTTTTAATATTCAAACAATACTTCAAATTTATAAAAATATTTGTTTAATGTTTTAATTTATTTTATTGTTCTTATCAATATTTTAAATGTAAAATACGTTAAATCGGGTAAAAAAAGTATCAGTATATGTAGAGATGTCTGCAGGACGAGTTGGAGATGGAAAATGCCACTCTCCATCCAGTCCCCTATCCCATTCTCCATCCCATGAATTTTTCTACGGGAAACAAGGTGGAGATTCGCCAAAGAGAAATATTCCCTACTTTTGTTTTCTTTAAATATAATATACATATACAGACACATACATATATCGGAAGTCATTAAAAAAGGTAAAATGAACAAACTATTTTTACACTTTATGGTAAAATCAAGTGTAATGAGTTTTTGTCTTACAGTGGTTTTTTTTTTGTCACATTGTGTAAATAGTTTGTATATTTTTATTATTCTTGAAAATTCCACGTATATATAATATTTTTCCTTCCTAAAGTCAAGGAATGTATTTTCCATCCTCGACCCCATTCTCCACCCCATCCCGTCCTAATCTCGCTCTCTTTTCCACAATTATTCGTAAATTCGGATATCTTTTATTTCATTTAGTTAGATGGGTCCTTAGAGAGAGTCATGTACACGTTCGAGTATACTCACAATTCCACCCTTTTTTTTCTATATATATATATATATATATATATATATATACACACTTTTCAAACCCTATTTTAGTTTCTTAAGTTTGTATTTTTTTTCTACTTTATCTCAATTTTTAAAAATATTTTTGGTTTTCATTCTTTAATAATTAGATGGTAAATTGATGGTTTTAAAATCAAATTCTCAGTACAGATCTTTAGTGTTTCAAATTTGATATATTTTTTTGTGATTCAGTGAGGTTTTTTATTTTTATTTTTTAATCTTTGATTCCCAATTTTTTCTTCTTTTCTTTTTTGGGATTTGGGATTTATGATTGAATGTGAGAACATTTATGTGTAATTTTTTTTATATAAAGTTTAATAAAATATATAATTAAGTTTGTTCAATTATTAAATGAAACAATCAAATTAAAAAAAAAAAAGCTAACAAAACAATAACTACTACTCTTCTAAATTTAAGTAGAAAAACTTCATATATGAATAAAGTATAAAGGCAAGGTCGGGGTATTCGTTCTTGGTTCAAGATATTAGTAATTTCAACCCACATGGTTTCAATTTTACATAAATGTTAAAGAATATCGTTGTTCATTAATATTTTGAAAAAAGAATTATTAAAATAAATAATTTCATAAAATTATTCAATTTGGTAACTAAACACATTACTTAAACAAATTATAATATTTATTATTTCATTATAGTCGATGCATTATCTCTAGCATCACTCACTCGTATCTTTGTAAATCTCTTCTCACAATTTATATAAAAAAAAATATTAAATTATTCCATGAAAAAGAAAAAAGAAAGTGTAATTTACTGTATAACAAGTTATGTCGGACAATTTAGTATAGAAAATAAAGATATTGATGTGTGTAATAGAGATTTAATATAGGAAAGAACCAACAATGAACTATAGGGAGCCAAGGCTGCTTGCTTGACTCCCGCCGTTGATTATTGGAAAACTTTGGGAGCTAATTTATGTACCTAAGAAGTCTAATTGAAATATAATGATGTAATAGTTTGGTTCATACTTAATTATTATCTATTTAAACTAGTTTTCTTTTTAAAATTTAAAATTAAAATTGACCAAATACTATATTATATTTCTGCTTTTTGCTCGAGTTGATTTTTGTCTAAAATAGAAATACAGCTACCAACAGTTACTTTAAAACTTGACGAGAGCCTAAGTAGTATTCATTTTCGTTTGTGTTCTAATACAAGAAATCAATGCCCTATGAAGTACTTATTATATAACTTTTGCACCAACAAAGAAACTTCTTAGAAACTTCTGTCAAAAGTAAGCAAGTTGTTGAACAATAATATGCTTACCTTTTTTTTTTTCTCTCTCTCTCTCTCTCTATGGGTGAGTAGTTATTTTCTCACTAACCACACTATTAAAGCTTTGAAATTTTATTATGATTTTCTAAATTTGAATGCAAATTAAAGGGAGAAAATCCCTCTCTTTTACCTAATTTGTCTGTCATTATGCATCAATTATTCATCTAAATTAGGAGGAAGATTGAAAGAAAGAAAAAGAGATCGACTATTTTGTTTCACATAGACATGTAGATATCAAAATTTATGGAAACATGGAAATATTATTGAAAATTTTGATATACACTCTATGAAAATTTAATTCCCTCAACCCCTTATTTGTTGTGTACTAAAAAAAAGTCAATAACGGTTTGATAGCCTCTCAAAATAAATTGTTTCAAAGATTAATTTATGGAATAAAGTTGGTTTAGAATTATGAATTTGTATGTATTTGGAAATTTGTAGAATGAGTTAGAACAGCCTCAAAAGTCATCCGTTTCACTTACAATATGTTGTTGGGATACAGCTGACCAACTATAGCAACCGCCAGCTCCAGCCACCACCCTCCCCCGACTCCGACTACAACTGTTTTGCCAGCTAACTCCAACCTCTACCACGATCACTACCGCTGTTGGGTCAAAACTCCTATCGCCCACCACCTCTACTTCTATTATTTTTTCATTATTTCTCTCCACTTCCGCTGTGGTGCAGTGTGTCAAAGGCATAATTGTCCATGGTATTATTTACCGATGGTCGTATGCCCGAATACCCCCAAATCACTTTATCTTTATGTCTTGAAAGTAGTTTAGGTTAATTCTTTCGTTTAGGTGTCGCCGAGTCATAGTGTGACATTTCGGCTTTTTCATATGCAAGCCTGCCAAGGCCAAAATTCTCAATATGTACTATAGGGGGTACATGACTAAGTCCGACCCCCGCCCAAGCCTTGTCGCACTCTTTGCATGTTGAGTTATTTTCCTTGCAATTGACAGTCTTCAATGCTTTCTTTATGACGTTTTCAACTATTTACTTTCTCTCTCCCGTTTTATAAAAACATTTTTCCAAGAACGGGAAGGGAGGCTACGTCATACCGCGAGTTTGACCGCGGATTCCGATTTTCGAACGGCTGACTTGCTGATTGAGCTAAGCAAGTGCCGCACAATCGTGTCGAGAAGTTACGATTGTGACAAGTGGTATCAGAGCCAAATTGGCTAATTGACGATAAGACCGAAACATGTCGTCGTCGAATCCATCGGGCAAGGCCCAAAAAGATCGACTAGTAGAGCTCGAAGAACAGATGCTCTACCTAGTCGAAGTTCCCGACTCCATCCGCTACTTGGAGTCTCGTCTCGAAGAAATTTCCGAGAAAACTAATACGATCGATGCGGTAGCTGGCCGTGTCGAAGGGTTTCCGATACAAGAGTTGATGACAAGGGTCGACGCCCTAGAAACAACTGTAAACATCGGAAGAACTGTCAACTACGAGCGTGGAGACAGTTCGACGGGCTCTGTTGCCCATATTGAAGAGCGTGTTCAAGAGCTGGATAGCTCTCAAAAGACACTGTTAGAGATGATAAACGGCATGTCAGAAGACTTCCGAGCTACCCTCGATGTCGTCAGAAATGAAATCGCAGATGTGAATGCGAGATTGAGCCTCACAATGCGAGCAATGGCAAATCAAGCTCCCGCTGGGGGAGCCATTCCGGTTAGTAGAGTGAAGATACCGGAACCAAAGCCCTTCTGTGGGGCAAGAGACGCGAAGGCCCTGGAAAACTATATCTTTGACCTGGAACAGTACTTCAGGGCCACAAACACGGTTACAGAGGAAGCCAAAGTCACGTTGGCGACGATGCATCTGTCTGAGGATGCCAAGTTATGGTGGAGGTCCCGATTTGTTGACATCCAGGAGGGACGTTGCACAATAGATACTTGGGACGCTTTGAAGAGAGAGCTTCGCTCACAATTCTTCCCTGAAAATGTCGAGATCTTGGCTCGACGGAAGTTACGCGAGCTGAAACACACCGGTAGTATTCGGGAGTATGTGAAGCAGTTCGCGGGACTGATGTTGGATATACGCGATATGTCCGAGAAAGACAAAGTTTTCTGTTTTGTCGAAGGGTTGAAGCCGTGGGCGAAGACAAAGCTATATGAACAAAGAGTTCAAGACCTCACGTCCGCGTACGCTGCAGCCGAACGGCTGTTTGACCTGTCTAACGACTCTCAAGATACAAGACGTCATCCAAGTTCCTCATCTGGAGGAAGTAGGAACAACCGCCCAAGTTCTCCTAAAACTACAGGAGGGGACAGACGCTTTAGTGGAGATCGTAGATCCCATCAATCGAATACTGGAAACTCTTGGCGAGGATCAAGTAACCAGAATCTGTCCAATCGTCCTCTTAGTTGCTTCATATGTAAGGGACCACACATGGCCAGGGAATGCCCGAACAAAACTGCTTTCAATGCATTCCAGGCATCTCTAACCTCAGATTCAGACAATCAACAAAGTCAGACCGAGGGAGAAGTCAACCAGACAGAAGAAGTTGATAACCCTCGAATGGGGGCTTTGAAATTTCTGTCATCTCTCCAGAAAAAGGTGGGGGAGACGAACACGCCAGTGGAAAGGGGCTTAATGTACGTTGACACCTGGATCAATCAAAAGCCAACCAAAAGCACTATGGTTGACTCCGGTGCCACCCACAATTTCATTACAGAAGTAGAAGCTAAACGTCTAAATCTCCGCTGGGAGAAAGATGCTGGAAGAATGAAAGCCGTGAATTCTGTTGCCCTACCTATCATCGGACTAGTGAAACGAACGATGATAAGATTAGGAGGATGGAGTGGTCTCGTAGACTTTGTAGTGGTAAAAATGGACGACTTTGATGTGGTACTGGGAATGGAGTTCCTACTTGAACACCAGGTAATCCCAATGCCTTTGGCCAAATGCTTGGTGATCACTGGACCTACACCCTCGGTTGTACAGACTGACCTACGTCAACCAGATGGATTGAAAATGATCTCGGCCATGCAGTTAAAGAAGGGTCTCTCTCGAGACGAACCAACATTTATGGCCATCCCACTCAAATCATCAGAGAACTCAGGGGAGACAGTCCCTAAGGAGATCATGCGCGTGCTAGAGAAATACCGTGATGTGATGCCCGATAGTTTGCCCAAGTCTTTGCCACCTCGGAGAATGATTGATCATGAGATCGAGTTAGTGCCTGGAGCAAAACCGCCTGCGAAGAATGCTTATCGTATGGCGCCTCCGGAGTTAGCTGAACTTCGGAAACAGTTAGATGAACTACTGAATGCAGGGTTTATCAGGCCTGCAAAAGCTCCGTATGGGGCCCCAGTTCTTTTCCAAAGGAAGAAAGATGGGAGTTTGCGACTGTGCATTGATTATCGCGCCCTAAATAAGCTCACAGTCCGTAACAAGTATCCACTTCCCATAATTACTGACTTGTTCGACCGCTTACATGGGGCAAAGTATTTTTCAAAGTTAGACTTGCGGTCGGGATACTACCAAGTGAGAATTGCAGAGGGAGATGAACCGAAGACAACCTGTGTCACCCGATATGGTGCGTTCGAATTCCTCGTAATGCCATTTGGTCTCACCAATGCCCCTGCCACCTTCTGCACGTTGATGAACCAAGTCTTCCACGAATATCTCGATAAATTCGTAGTAGTCTACCTGGATGATATAGTGGTCTATAGTACGACCATGGAGGAACATAGGGACCATCTACAAAAGGTTTTTCAGAAATTGAAGGAGAATCAACTGTACGTCAAAAGAGAAAAATGCTCTTTTGCACAAGAGCGGATAAACTTCTTGGGCCATGTGATAGAGTGTGGCCGAATTGGAATGGAAGAAGGGAAGATTGCTGCGATACGCGACTGGGCAATGCCGAAGTCAGTCTCAGAGTTACGCTCCTTCCTCGGGTTGGCAAATTACTATCGTCGATTTGTCGAGGGATTCTCGAAACGAGCAAGCCCGCTGACTGAGCTACTGAAAAAAGACGTTCACTGGAATTGGGATCCCGAGTGTCAAACCGCCTTCGACGGCCTAAAGCAAGCTTTGATGGAGGGGCCACTTCTAGGGATTGCGGATGTGACCAAACCATTTGAAGTCGAGACAGATGCGTCTGATTATGCGTTGGGGGGTGTGCTCCTACAGAATGGGCACCCGATCGCATACGAAAGTCGAAAATTGAATGCAGCAGAAAGGAGGTATACTGTGTCCGAAAAAGAAATGCTCGCAGTAGTACATTGTTTGAGGGCATGGAGACAATACCTACTAGGGTCGTCGTTTGTAGTGAAGACGGACAACAGTGCAACTTGCCACTTCTTTACCCAGCCAAAGTTGACTTCGAAACAAGCAAGATGGCAGGAATTTCTGGCCGAGTTCGACTTCGAATTTGAACACAAGAAGGGGTCGAGCAACCAGGCTGCGGATGCCCTAAGTCGAAAACAAGAACATGCAGCCATATGCCTGTTAGCTCACCTCCAGGGGAGCGAGATTGGTGGGTCGGTCAGAGACACCCTGAGAGAGTTCCTACAGAAGGATCATGCCGCTCAGAATGTCATGAATCTAGCGAAGGCGGGCAAGACACGACAGTTTTGGGTCGAGGAAGACTTGTTAGTCACAAAGGGCAACCGACTATATGTTCCAAGAGCAGGGGGCTTAAGGAAGAAATTGTTGTACGAGTGTCACGACACTCTATGGGCTGGCCATCCCGGATGGCAGCGGACGTACGCCCTGTTGAAGAAGGGTTACTTTTGGCCGAATATGAGAGATGATGTCATGCAGTACACTAAGACGTGTCTCATTTGCCAACAAGATAAGGTAGAGAAAGTGAAGGTTGCTGGACTTCTTGACCCTCTACCGGTTCCAACAAGACCTTGGGAGAGCGTCTCTATGGACTTCATCACCCATCTCCCTAAGGTAGGCGACTTTGAAGCCATTTTAGTCATCATTGATCGTTTTTCAAAGTACGCCACCTTCATCCCCGCCACCAAGCAGTGTTCAGCGGAAACAACAGCTCAATTGTTCTTTAAGCACGTTGTTAAATTGTGGGGAGTTCCGACAAGTATAGTGAGCGACCGAGATGGTAGATTCATTGGCTCCTTCTGGACGGAGTTATTTTCCTTCTTGGGGACGAGTCTGAACATATCATCAAGCTACCATCCCCAAACTGACGGCCAGACTGAGCGATTCAACAGCATGCTCGAGGAATACTTGCGCCATTTTGTAAACGCAAGACAAAAGAATTGGGTCCAGCTGTTGGACGTAGCACAATTCTGTTTCAACGCTCAGACAAGTTCATCTACAGGGAGAAGTCCATTTGAGATTGTTTCTGGGAGGCAACCAGTACTGCCACACCTTGTTGATCATCCTTTTGCAGGGAAGAACCCTCAAGCCCTCAATTTCACGAAGGAGTGGAGACAGACAAACGACATCGCCCGAGCGTACTTAGAAAAAGCATCGAAGCGGATGAAGAAGTGGGCAGATAAGAAGCGACGGCCCCTTGAGTTTCGAGCAGGAGACCAGGTACTCATCAAATTACGACCAGAGCAAGTCAGGTTTCGAGGACGCAAAGACCAACGTCTCGTCAGGAAGTACGAAGGGCCAGTTGAAGTGCTGAAAAAGGTAGGGAATACTTCTTACAGAGTAGCGTTGCCCACATGGATGAAGATCTACCCAGTAATTCATGTTAGCAACCTGAAGCCGTACCACCAAGACACAGAAGACCTGCAGCGGAATGTCGTAACTCGCCCAACTATCGACCTTAGTCAGAAGGAAGACAAAGATGTTGAAGAAATTCTGGCCGAGCGAGTAAGGAGGGGCAGAAGACCCGCACGAAGGATCCACGAGTATCTGGTAAAGTGGAAGAACCTTCCTGTGGAGGAGACCAGCTGGGAACGTGTCGAAGATCTTGAAGCGTGGAAGCAGAAGATAGAAGATTTCAAGCTTCGCCAGTTGACGGGGACGTCAACCATTTAGGTGAGGGAGAATGTCAAAGGCATAATTGTCCATGGTATTATTTACCGATGGTCGTATGCCCGAATACCCCCAAATCACTTTATCTTTATGTCTTGAAAGTAGTTTAGGTTAATTCTTTCGTTTAGGTGTCGCCGAGTCATAGTGTGACATTTCGGCTTTTTCATATGCAAGCCTGCCAAGGCCAAAATTCTCAATATGTACTATAGGGGGTACATGACTAAGTCCGACCCCCGCCCAAGCCTTGTCGCACTCTTTGCATGTTGAGTTATTTTCCTTGCAATTGACAGTCTTCAATGCTTTCTTTATGACGTTTTCAACTATTTACTTTCTCTCTCCCGTTTTATAAAAACATTTTTCCAAGAACGGGAAGGGAGGCTACGTCATACCGCGAGTTTGACCGCGGATTCCGATTTTCGAACGGCTGACTTGCTGATTGAGCTAAGCAAGTGCCGCACAATCGTGTCGAGAAGTTACGATTGTGACACAGTGCAGAGTGTGTTTCTGAGAACGTTGTCACGCAACACTCATAATGAAACCCACACAATCTTTTCTCTCAACTATTGGGATACTACTATGGACGTCTAAATAGAAACCAATATGTAAAACTGTATTTTTTGTGATACAATTTATTTGTTAATTAGTTATTATCTGTCAAAACAGTTTCTTGGGCCGCTTTCTATTATATAAAGGAAAGCTCCTTTAATTTCATCAATACATATCAGAAATCCATTTGCATCAGTCCCTTTTTTTCTTCATCTTCACTTCTTGAATTCTGATCTCTGTATTAGTTACCTTTACATGGTATCAGATCTTCAGCTTAACAGCAGTGGCATCCTCAAGCTCTGCCTCCTTTATAACCCCAATCATGTGGAGTCAAAATGATGCAACAGATCAGTCTTGTTTCGTCAGCAGGACAACGTCACGTCGCTGGACATGCAACATCGCATGCATGCATGCAACACATTTGGCACAAACACATAATAAAGAAAACGCTGCTATTTCCGTTATCTTTCTTGTTGTTGTTGTTGACTGACTGTTTCAGTTAGTTCTTTACAAATTACGTTTACGACCAACCAATTTGAATTAAAATGAAACATTGGTTATGTAAATTCAAGGAATCTTTGGTCCGGCCTGAGGAGAGAGAGAAAAGCTAAGTATCAATACATCATTTTCCATCTCGGGAAAAAAGAACATATAATTTTTACTTTAAAGAAATATCAAAGACGACCCACCATTTTAAAAAAAAAAAATTTAAAAAGCCAACAATGGATAACCATATGAGAAACACTGCTTCCAAAGTAGGTGGAACAGTTATAATAATATAATTTAGAAAACAGATGAGAGCTGCCGACTAAAAAAGATACGTTGGTCCAAAATCTACCAAAAATGTGAATGGGACGAAACCCTATCCAAAGCATAACTTTGTCACTCGATAGATAAATATGCAAATACCTATTAAAGCATGAGTAATTTTACATTAACCTTACGAATGTGTGTTGATGACTCAAAATGGAATGCGATTGTAATGTAATGTAATCTAAAATCCAGTTTGAATCAAACATTTTGGACTCGATTTGTAATATAAAATTCATTATATTCAATTTGTAATATAACCCCTTGATCTTTTTTTGTTATTTCGGTTTCATATCTGATTATTCACGTTTTTAATACTATTTTGATTTTAAGTAATATCAAATTTTTGAAAGAGATTTAGGGTTTGAACTTGGGTTTTTTTTAGAAAAAAGATCTAAATGAAAACTTAATTAAATATATAAACTTAAGAGGGTGTTCATATTGGAGATCACAGTACTCAACTTAGTGAATCAATTAAAAAAAAACAATAACAAGAAATTAAAAGGAAAACACATAAAATAAAGAAAAGTTGTGAAATCATGTGATGCATGTTCTCTCACCAAGATCAACAACAAATAATTAGGGTTTCTTGTTGGCTTCTTATTTTAAAACAAAAATGGATTGGCCCCTGTGATCAAAATATCAAGAAACTTCTTAGACTTTTCTCAATGGAAACCTTTTTCAAGAAAGTGCGAAATCCCCATGCCCTCAATTTTAGAAACAAAACAAATTAACCATTTCCCCTCATTCTCCTGATCTCCTCCTCTTTCCTTTCTTTGATAATTTTCGTCCCAGTTTTTAGTTTTGTTATTTATACACATTCTTCATTCTTCATTCTTCATCCTTCACCATTTTATTAAAAGAGAAAAAAAAAAAAAAAAAGAAACGTTCAATTAAGCTTTGGATGGAAAAATGATCTCTTTGACTGTTGTTAAGAGATCCCTCAATGGTTTACAAAGGGAACGTTTAAATTTATTAAGTGAACGTCCAAACTAACTAGATTTGATAAAATCAATCAAAGAAAATGTGTATTTAACATATAATTACATATGTATTGAAAAACTCATACTATAATACTCTCCGCCGGAACACAGATTATAATAATAAAGAGACTATAATATAATTTGTCCCTCAAACACAGATTACTCAAATTATAATAGTTTTTACCTCAAACACAAATTATAATAATCTTCACCCAAAATACAGACTATAATAATCCTCATACTATAATAGTTTGCACTCTAAACACAAACACAGACTATTATAATCCTCATACTATCTACATGTTATTATAATCTCCACGCTATTATAACTTATCCTAAACGTCCCCTAAGGGATTGTCCAAAAAAATACTAAGAGATCGTATAGGGCTGATGATGTGAACTATCGTGCGTTTTTCTACGAAAACGAAAAATTTTGCCTTTGACATATATTTTTTTTTTTGTTGATAGGGTTGGTTTCATACTACTTCATTTTTTTAGGATCTAAGTTCTGTGTTGATAAGAAAGCAAAAATTCAAAGCTAACTCTAGTTTTAAACAAAGTTTAAAATTTCTTTCTTTTTGTTGTTGTTATTAGAGGGGAAAGGCAAGAGGAATGTAAAAAACAAATGAGAATAAAATATTAAGAAATTATCCAAAATTAAAAAAAGAAAACTTTACCTTTATAAAGAAAATTAAAATATTTAAAATGAATTCCATCCACATGGAAGGTTGTTATATTTTAAAACCCACCCTAAATTCAAATAAACATATTAATTTAGGCATAATAATAATAAAAAAAATGAATTCAACAAATGGCAATATAATATAAAGAAAGACTGAAAAATGCTTGATTGAGTTGGTCTTCACATTAAATACACTTTTTTCCCTTCCAGCAATATCTCAGAATTTTCTAAGAAAATACTCAGCAATTTAATATTCTCTCTCTCTCTCTCTCTCGCTCTCAATCGTTTACCACATCGATCGACTTCAACCCGCTCATGTTTCACCATCACCATGATTGTCTATTCTTCTATAATGCTTTCTATATATGTGCCATTGTCCTTAATCTAGTGTTGGCAATGTAACTTTTCTTCCTCAACACCTACCTTCACCTCTTCAAATGGCATCCAAAAGACCATTCTCCGCAACTGATTCATGTATGGATCAACGAATCGAGAAGAAACGCCCACGCCAGTCCTTCGCCTCGTATGTTTGTTTGTTTGTTTGTTTGTTTGTTTGTTTGTTTATTTCCTCAAAGATTCATGAATGACTGGATGACTGATTTTATGCATCTTCTAATTTCCCTCAGGATCATTGGGGAAGTTGTAATGGTGAATTCCTTAAGACATCTATCAAAAGCACTGGAACCATTACTCAGACGTGTGGTATGTAATTTAATGGGAGTTTTTCTTTTTGTGTTAATTAACTTAGGGGTTTTCTTTAATTCATTAGAAAACTTTCAGGTGAATGAGGAAGTCGACCGATGTTTGATTCGTTATTCAAGATCATTAACCAGAGCATCTTCTTTGAAGATACAAGCCTTAGAACCATCTAGTTTTCAGTTATATTTTGTAAATAATCTTCCCTCTACTATTTTTACTGGAAGTAAAATTACGGATGTAGAAAGTCAGCCACTGAGGATCGCCGTCGAAGTAGGCGGTGAAGATCCGTCGTTGCTGCCGATTTCAGCTTTGTTGAAAATTGAAATCGTTGTTTTGGACGGGGAATTTGCATCCGGAGATCGAGAGGATTGGACGGCTGAGGAATTTAATGCTAGCATTGTTAAGGAAAGATCAGGTAAGAGGCCACTGCTTCACGGCGAAATGAATGTAGTTCTTAGGCACTGTGCTGCGACGATTGGGGATCTTGAATTCACCGATAACTCAAGTTGGATAAGGAGCAGAAAATTTCGGTTGGGAGCCCGTATTGTTTCTGGTTCGGACCGAGATAAATTCCCCCGCATTAGGGAAGCCATTACCGAACCATTTGTAGTTAAAGACCATCGCGGTGAATGTAAGCCATTTGCATTCTTTTTCCCTAATACTCCAAATACTTCGTTTCCTAATACTCCAAACATTAAAATATTTTCGCTTTTGATGGTTGAAGTGTACAAGAAGCATTATCCACCAATGTTGAATGATGAAGTATGGCGATTGGAAAAGATTGGGAAAGAAGGAGTGTTTCACAGGAAATTAAGCGATCACAATATCAAGACAGTTCAAGAATTTTTACAGCTTTACACTATTGATCCACAAAAGCTAAGAACGGTATATATTCTCATCTTATCCCTTTACTAACAAATTTGGATATGTGGGCGAAGATTTAACAAAAAATACATATGTGGGTGCAGTTTTTAGGTGTAGCAATGTCTGTAAAAATGTGGGAGGCAACAGTAAAACATGCCAAAACTTGTGAATTAGGAAGCAAGCTCTACTTGTTCCGTGGACCAAATTTCCTGCTATTTTTGAACCCAATTTGTGAAGTTGTTAGAGCCATGATTGGAGAACAAATATATTCTTCTCGAGACCTCCACAATATACCCCAGGATTACTTGAAGAATTTGAGGAGACAAGCATTTGACAACTGGGCTTCTCTACAAGACTTTGAAGGAAACTTAAGAGAATCATTGTTATTAACACAAGGTAAATTTTAAATTTGATTGATTTTGGTACAAAGATAAAGTTTTTTGAGATTATGAAAGGGAACAAGTGATTTAATTTGTTTTTTCTTTTTTGAATTTATTGATAGGCAATGAAGGGAGTGAGTTTTTAGTTGGGAAATCTTTGCTTCAAAGTAGCTATGAGTTTCTAAGTGGGCAACTCGAAAGCCAAGATTGGGACTCCAATTCCGATAATCATCAGTTTAACATTTCTGCAAGAATCGAAGGGAATTTTCACTGTAATTTTGGATAGTTTGTTCTTCATTGTGATTACATCACAATCACTATTAAATTGGCTGTTTTTGTAAAGCAGTTTTCCACCAATTCTCACCAAGTTACACCTCCAGACTACTACTATTCTATGGTCAATAAAATTCACTTTGTTTTCAAATTTGTTTTCACATCTTAGTTTCTTGTTTTATACTATTGGGCATTGAATGAATGCCAAATTGAGTCTCCTCCCCTCTTCTCATTCTCCATCTCTCTCTCACACTTCAAAATTTAAGTTCCAATTGTCCCCATTGACTTGTAAAAATATGGACGTCTGTGCGTATGAAATGGGGCTTTCTCTTCTTCTTTGACCTTACTTTCCATGCAGCGGATTTGTACGACTTCACCATCAACAACTATTTATGAGGTTAAAGAAAATGTAAAATTCAATAATGAAATTTGAATGGTAAAATATGTACTTAATTGACTAAATTAATAAATTTAAATAAATAGTGGACCAACAAAATTTACCTGAAAGTATTTTATTATGTTATCTGTTTTGCACATATGCTCTATCTGATTTACTTTTCTTTCTCTATTTATGACAATTGTCGATTACATTTTAGAAGATGGGATGCTTTTCATTCTTCCACCCTTGCACAATTGCTGAACTCACAAATAAATGAACTAAAAGATATATATTCCCAAATTCATTATTCATCCTAGACATGTCAATGACTTATTTTCTATATTTAATGTTGATGAAAAACTGTTTAAATAAAAATATTATTATTTAATTTAAAATTGGATTACTACCTCTGCTAGAAAACATGGTAGAAGCTCTAAGGGGTATTCAAGTTTTAGATAGGGTGAGGAGATACACAAATGTGGCTTTGTTAATAACTCTACACGCGCATGTCGTCGTAAACTATTATCGATGTTTTGATTGTCGAACCGTTACCGACGTTTTAACCGTTGGACCATTACGGATGTTTTGATTGTTGAACCGTTACCGATGTTTTGATCGTTGAGGCCTTACCGACATTTTGACCGTTGAACCGTTATCAACGTTTTGACTATCGAACCATTATCAACGTTTTTTTTCTTTTCTGCTTCACTATATATATCATACTTCCTTTCTTATTTGAGATTATCCATCGAAAAATAAAAATTATTCTCTCCCTTTCTACTTTGTTATGTTCTTGAATTTGAGCAAGTATCCACTAGTGTGTTGGTTTTTCGTTGGGTTGAGTGCAGCTCGACCAACAAAGGTTATTTTATCTTGGGGATGACAAGACATTTCTAGAACTGTTTGCATACCGACTAGAGGCTGGAGCCACAAGATGTCTTAAAAAAAGCGAGTTTCGTGACTCAGTCATACTAACGAGTTACTGTTTGCATACCAACTAGAGGCTAGAGCCGCAAGATGTATGGACAATTTTCTAGTATTGTGTGTTAGCTTTTTCCATTAACAAAGTATTGGAAATGGTGTTTGATCATAAAATAAAACAATACATAATATTCAATGAGATGTTAAATATTAGATAGGAAGTACGTATTTAGTACTAAAAAAACACATCAGCTCCCAAGTCATTAAGACATCTCTAGTTTGTAAACTTTGATTTTTCCTTCATAATTTTTCCTGGGCTTCAACACAGTACTGTTCGAGAAGATATGTAGACATTATTATTGTTTGATTGGATGGGCTCAACTATATGGAACAGGAAGGTTGCAGTGGTTTTAGGAGAGACGAAAAAGCATATCTACTTCTTCTAAATTGAATGGTAAAGTGTATTAGTGATGAATATGATCAAACTGATCAATTGAGACACTTGAATATTATTCTCTATTGGTATCATCTTTTCTCTCTCTTCGTCTTCATTTGTTCTCTTTTCGTTACGTGGTCTTCAAAGCATCCATGTCGTTTTTTGTTTTGCGTTTGTTGATTTTAAATACTTTACCAAAGAATATCAGACAAACTGATCACTTTACCAAACTACAAGAGCGTTTCAGAAGTAGTCTGTCTTTTTATTTTACACCAACGTATCAGTAGTTTATGTTCATATATTAACAAAAATAGTATTTTGAAGAAAACTGTAAAGAAAAATTGGTAGGGGACATTCTAGAACGAATCCTCTCCATCTGATATCTGTTCCCATTGGAAGACAAAAAAAGAAAATAATCATATAGGTTGAACCAATTTTGATATATATATATATATTATGTTTCTTCTCCACCACACCCACAAAACGCGTCATTAAATATCTTTGCTTATATGAGTGGTTGGAGTTGAAGAAGAAGAAGAATCAGTGTGTGGTATTAGGTCTGATTTTGAATGTCAACTTCATGATGGAAATTAGAATAAAACTAGATGGAATTCAACCTCATTTTTTCTATTCTTTCTTTTAACCACAGTCGATAAACTTCTATTATAGAAACTTGTCTTTATCCGAAATTTGACATCCATCCACCATTGTTAAAGAAAGTTATAAGAAAGCGAACACATCTTTCAAAAACGATAACATATAAAATATTAGATATTCAGTTTAGTTTTGATATTCTTCTCTACAAGTTTGTTATTACTAATTAATTTATTAAGAAAACAAAACACATTTTTAGAAAACCATAACATATGACATTTCAAAATGGCTATCTCCAAACAACATATAAAGATGATAATCACAATATTTCATGTGCACGAAACGCTAACAATTATAACGAGAGAGAGAGAGGCAGTGGATGGAACAAGAAACATAAATTTTAACACAAAGTTTGTCTCAGACTTGTCGGCTTAATTTCGGCGGCGACGGCGTGGGTTGGGTCGGTGCAGTTTCCGATTAAGTAGACATTGCAATGAGATTATATGCGGCGGTTCGATCTCGGTTTAAACAGGAAGACGATGATGAAAGAATTAGCCGACGAAAGACTTTTAATAATATGTTTGACAAAATCAGAAGAAGCTGCTGACGTCTTGTGTCGTCTTATACTGACGTCAGGAAAATGACGAAGACTGACGTCAGCAGGCTATCTCATCCAACCGTCGCCTTTTCTTGGTCACGACTTCCATCTCCTCTGTTCTTTATGTTATACATATAGCATTAGTTTTCTATAACTTTTCCACAATTTTCCAGTTTCTTTTCATCTTCTACCAAACTATGGGAGAAATAAATATATATTTTGTGTTTGTTGAGTTAATCTCTCCGAAATATGTTATGTTGAATCTGATAATGGCTGACTGAATATACTCTGTTTTTGGAAAGTTTTCCTTTTTACCATTTTTGGATGTTGGTTTAAGCGAAAAAACAATGGGTCTATCAAATTTAGTTCTTATTTCTTAATGGTATGCTTTGATCAGTAATGGAAGAAAGGTTTTGGCGATTTCGTATAATTTTTGTTGAAATGGGAATTGGCTATACCCATCGCTTTTCCATCTGTTATAAGACCATTAATAATGGTGGTTGTACGATAATATTTATGTTTGCAAGGGCAGTTGGGACTATAATTTTTTCCATACATTTAGAGAGCATACTCAGATTGTCCCTCTTTGAGGAAGATAAAAAATTTCTCCTTTGTGATCAACTAGTGTTCTAAATATGAGGTAGAAGAAGAAACAGTTGGAGGATGTAAGAAGAGGGTCCGTTTCGAGGGAATGGGTAATCCATCAACATTCCCTTCCAACATGGCGACTACCTCAGTCATGGACGGTCGGTCGTCCGGCAATGTTCGAATGCAATTCAAACCCACAACCACCAATTTTCTAGCTATTTCTTCTTCTTCCTCTGTTTCTCCCCACTGCCTACAATTTCTATACATTTCACATTCTGCAAGATTCTTTTATATCCAATCAGGAAAATACTCTTCACTATGGTCTCCCACTCCTTTATTAGGGCTTTGCCTTTCACCAACCACCTCAAGAATCAACATTCCATAGCTATAAACATCAGACTTGTGTGAAACTTTGCCATATCTTCTTTGTACTACTTCCGGAGCCATGAATCCTATTGTCCCCTTTACACCTGACATCGACACATGACTCTCTTTTGCCTTCCACTGCTTCGAAAGCCCAAAGTCGGAGATCTTGGGGCAAAACTCATCGTCCAAAAGAATGTTGTGTGGCTTGATATCAAAATGTAGAATCCTTGTATTGCAGCCACGATGCAAGTATTCTAATCCTCGAGCCACGCCCACAATGATGTTATACAGAGTCATCCAATTCAATTCAATTCTACCTTTTTGTAGCCCTTTGTGACATATGTATTTGTCTAATGACCCTTTAGGCATGTACTCATAAATCAAAGCTCTTTTGTTCCGCTCATAACAGAACCCCAAGAAAGTGACTATGTTTACATGGGAAGTTGTAGTGATGCTTATGACTTCATTGATGAAATCTTGGCAATTATCTTCGGATTCATTCAGAAGTTTTACGGCCACGTCGCGTCCATCTTGTAACTTTCCTTTGTAAACTGTGGCGAACCCTCCTTGGCCAAGCTTGTTCTTGAAAGAATCTGTGATTTTCTTCAGAGTTGAGTAAGTATATCGCTTTGGTATTCGTGTGGAATATCTTTTGATGGTTTCTTCAATAAGGTCTTGTTTGTTTGAGTTGGTAAGTGTCATTTTTCTGGTGTAGTAGATGAAAAGGATGATGATAAGGATGACCAAAACGATGCTTCCTGTGACACTTAAAGCTGAAGAAGGATTTCAAAATTTGTATGGTTAAGAAAAGCCTTGAATTGGATTGCAAAACTTTGGTGAGTTGAATGATTGTATAAAAGAAATAAAACAGTAAAAGGAAAATTAGAAAGTGAGAAAGGTTGGTAATGCAATTGAAGTCTTGTCATACCTATAGAGAGTGTTCTTTTCGATTGATTCTTTGACTTTTCTGTAAAAAAAAACATGAAATTATATGAACTCAAAACAATGACGACGATGACAGTAATTCAATTTTAGTAGAGTTGTTATGCAATTTTAGTATAAGCTAGAAGTCTTGATATATTGACGATCCATCCACATAGGTAAAACCACATATTTGATAGAGATATTGGGATGATATCCTTTTTTTTCCTCCAAATATTTCACGATATATCCTCGATATCTTTATGGGCGAGTATATATTAAGCTTTTTCAACTATCAATTTTTTTGGACTTTCAATCCAAAACTTCAATTTTCAAAGAACTTGAATTTGAAAAAACAAGAAAAAGGCTTCGACAATGGCCATACAATGGGTGGATGAGGAATTAGCCCTTTCATTCGAAAATCTCAATTCACGCATGTCACAGGAGACTCTAACCATAGGTATAAAACCAGTGGAGCTATAGAAAAACCTTTCATTCATAGAAGATACACACTCGATGATGGTTTGAATGATGACAGACTCACTTGTTTCAAGTATGCAGGGGATGAATTTGGAGAGTCGAACATGGTCAATATGTACACAACAATAGTAATTATGTTTTTTTCTAAATGTCTGTCAACATGACTTACTGATATTTGCATCCGTAGCTATATTTTCATCCTTGCCTGGAGAAGGTGCTTCTGTTGACGTATTTGACAATCCTGCTAAGACAAAACATGGAGAAATATGAACTCAAAAAAGAAGGGGAAGAAAATCACAAACAAGTCCTGAACTAAGTAGTGAACCATTAAAAAAAAGAGTTGAAATTGCAATGTATATTAAAGTTTAAATAAATAATTCTCTCAAACCTCTCTCACCATCCTCATTGTTGTTGAAAGGCTAAATAAATAAATACCCGATCTGGATGGAGAAGGTCGTGGTGTTCCTGCAAGTAGTGAGGAAGAATAGAATTCAGTCCTATCAAAGGAAGATTGACAGCAGCATCTTGATTGATTCAATTCCAAGTCATAAACATAAACACCACCACCACCAGAATCTTTGCAATTGTTGCATACTTGAGCATTTACAGTCCGCCCTGACTTAAAATGAGCTGTAATATGTTGCGCTACCTTTTGAAAATCATCACCAACTTGTTTTAGCAACCATTGTGGAATTGGCGCTACTACACTTATCCAACACATATCATTAGGCAGGAGTACGTTATTCTCATCTGGGATGTAGCTATATTCAGCTTCAGAACAAGTAGGGGTGTATGGTGGTAGAGGTTGGGAAGAACCGCAGTTAGAATATAAAGAAATTGTCAAAAACATGGAACTTGACGAAATATTTTTATCTGGTGAACAAAATCGATCTGAAAAACCAATTTCAGCTAGTATAAAAAATCGGTCAAATCGACTATGACCCAGGATTTGGTACTCTACTCCCTTAATTTCTATGATTGCAAGAACTCCATCACATCTAAGCGCCATCGTCTCGTCATAACCAACACGATTACAAGTTTCTGTTCCGTTAAATCTCCAGAAAGGCAATTCGTTGAGAATGCATTTGGAGGAATTGCAGTTGAAGAACCATTCATCATGAACAGCGGAGTTAGCAGGAGCAGAATTGAGCAGAATAAGGAGTATAAGAGCCAAAGAAAGTTGTGAAAGAAGAAATGGAAAGGATCTGGAATTCAATTTTGAGGAACAGAAATATGGGTCTTGGAATAATTTAGGAGAGGAAGACATGGTATTAGAGTATTGTAGTTGAAGGAAAAGTGAAAGTTTAGAATGTGTTTTGGGTCTTACTAAAGCTCTCATTTTGTCGGTGAACAATCTTCAAATTAAAGGCGAAGAAGACGAAGACGACTTTAGGCTACCCAACTTGTTTCAATTCGTTGATTCTGTAAGCATTATATCCCTACCAATTTATTTGAATCGTGACCCATGGATGACCAAAACAATTGTGGAAATTTTGCCTCTCACTCTCTTGCTCTTGCTGTGCAATGAAAACTTGTCGAGATAAAAACTCACAAGATAAACAACGGAAAATGTATGCACTTTTATACTCCCAAACTAAGCTATATATCTTAATATTCGTATTTGTATCTGTATTGAGATTAATAGATGATAAAGATAATGGTTTTTTTAAAGGTTTAACATGTATTTTACTTTAAAACTCAGCCATTGCCATTTGGTGTTGAAGTTCTGGTAATCCAAAGCACAACGGCAGAATCTGGGGATTGTCTCTATCTTCTGTCTTCTTTTGGATTCCCACATCTTCTAACTTCTGTTCTCTATGTTTTTCAAAATTTGTAGTGTCTCCAACATTGAGGGTCTTGTATCCCTCACACTTTGAAGGCATTGAAATGCCAACTCTGCTACTCTGCATATCATGTCTCTGATCCTTTCATCTGTTTTAAATCCAAGACATGGGTCTACAAAGTCGTCTAATTCTCCGTTCTGGATCTTGTTGATCGCCATTGTCGATAGATTAATCTCATGCCTGTGCCTCGTGATATCAACTGCTGGCTTTGAAGATATCAGCTCAACCAACACGACTCCAAAGCTAAACACATCGCTTTTCTTTGTGAGTTGGTAACATTCTTGATACTCTGGATCAACATATCCCGGAGATCCTTGTGGAGAAGTTGAAACATGTGTCACTTGTGTAGGAAAAAGACGAGACAGTCCGAAATCGGCAACTTTGACATTGAAGTTGTTGTCAACGAGAATGTTGGTGGTTTTAACATCGCGGTGGATGGTTTCTGAAGCATGGAGAAAAGCGAGAGCACTTGCTGTCTCTATGGCAATCTTCAACCTTGTAAGCCATGGAAGCTCACCCGGTCTTGCTTGGATGCCGTGAAGATGATCGGCAACTGTGCCATTTGGTACAAATTCATAAACCAACAATAGTTCACGGCAATGTCGGGAGGCGCATCCATAAAGAATGACTAGATGTGGGTGGCGCAAACGAGTAAGGATCTCAACTTCATTCATGAAATGCTCAACTTTTCTATAGCTATTTTGGAACAATCGTTTAACTGCAACCTCACGTCCATCTCGGAGTTTGCCTGTTAGAGATCAAAGAAAATTCAAATGAATACTATACTAAGCTGCACCAATCGTTTTGCAGTTCACTCCAACCGCACAGTAGAGAAAACTAAAAAGTATTCACCGTAGTAGACGGTGCCAAAGCCACCATCTCCAAGTTCGTTGGTAGTGTTAAATTTGTCTGTAGCTCGTACAAGTTCTTGATAAGAGAAGAGAGGAACAGCCATGGAATTTTCTCCATGCTGATCAAGTGCCTTCATTAGACGATCACGAGAATTATTTGGAAGGAGAATGGAGGAAGAAGCATGGGGATGCTTAGTTTTGTTCAAATGGTTCCTAATTAAAAAGATTAGACTCATAATCACTATGCCTCCTAAACCAGAGCCAACACCTGTAATGCCATTCGGTTTATTCTAATTAGTTAAATCAGGTTTCAAATCTAATGAGCATATGTAATGTGAAATCAAGGTCTAGATTTTAGTACCTATCATAATCTTCTTCCATGTATCATTTGATCCTTCTGTCAGGACAAGCAAATTGTTAGAGAAGACCAAATAAGGTTTTGGATATATTATTAATTTAGTTATATGATTTGGTTTACATAGTTCTTCGTTCTAAACACAATCTGCATACACTGTTATGAAAACGACGAGAACGTAGAACGGTTTATTATAAGTATGAAAGACAGAGAGGAAGGGGAATGAGACGTACTAATGATATTAGGAGCAGGAGGAGGGAGAAGAGGAAGAAGAGGAGCTTTACAGTCGTAAGAACTAGCAATTCCATTTGTACAAATGCAGTAGTATGGATACGTGTTGTTCCCTCCACATTTGCCTCCATTTTCATTGCATTCATTACAAGCATCCTTATACCAATTCTCATATTCTACATCGAAACCCCATTTCACAGCCTTTTCCACCAAACTTTTCCTCTCTTTTATACCTTCTTTCAACCCCTCTCTCGTGACCATCACCTCTATGTTCATTCCGCATTCCCCCCTTTCTAGACTCCAACTCTTCGCCGACGGCTCGAATGCATAATTCGGTCTCCGAAGCTTTTCCCATTTCCCACCGCACCAAAATTTGTAAGTATCCGGAATTTGAATTTCGTTATCCGTCGTGCAATTGTACCATACCGAAATATTCTGATTGTTGGAAGAATACACGAACCGATGCCCATTCATAGTCGCCACTTGGATTTCATTTTCTGGGCAGTAATTTTCGAACAGGTCTGATCTTGCTATCCTCATTCTATTATTCGATTGGTTGATTCTCAGAACGTTGTATTCCAGAGAGTTTATGTAAACTGTGGTGGTTTGGTTGTTCTTGCAGTTCAGTTTGAATTCTTGCTGCCCGCATACTCTCTCCTTCTTATTCCCCCAAAAGGGATACCTGATGTTTACTAATTCGCCGCAATTGTAACTCTCACCGCAATCTTCGCTGAAACATGGGGAAAGGTGAAACACGATGAAGAAGAAGAAGAAGAACAAGGTACTATTTCTGGGTTTTAGGTAGATTTTCATTTTCTTGAGTTTCTGAACAGTCAAAAGATATGATTAGAGATAATTATTAGGTACCAAGCTTCCTGTCTATTCACTCACTGAGAACTGAGAAGTGTCATCTTCAAAGAAATGTCAGCAACCAATTGATATATGAATCCATTGGTTGCTTTTGCTTCATAAGAATTGATCAATGGAGTGAGATTTTTCTAAGAAAACGTGTCTTATTTATGAATAACCGATATGGGGTACACTATCTTCCATAGCTTTCCTGTAATAAATCAAAAATTGGCCGTCAAACACTCCAGCTAAATAGGTTGTATAATGCATATACAAGATTTTCTTCATCAAAGTTTCTTGGTACTTGTGGACTTGCCATCAAATCAAACAAGTTTGAATTAGTCAATTGTTCAGTCGGGAAAAAAGATGGTCATTTATGAGAGTCCTTGTTCTAGAGACCTGGGAGACTTGGAACTTTCAAACCTTCAACTTCCTTAAGGGAAGGGTTGATTATTGAGATGTTAAATCACTTTCATTCTGCTTAGTAAATAGCGAATATGGTAGAGATTATTTTTAGTGTGATTTTAATTTTTGCTTAGGACAAACAAATGCGTGTCTGATCTCGAAGGGGTTGATATCTTTGACACATTGGGCTATGCATTTGCTCTCCTTCAAAAAAAAAAAAAAAAAAACGTTTGAAATAGTCATTTATTAACTCAAAAGGCAAAAATATATCAAATTTGAGTCTTCAAATAGGGGAATTGTTGTTCTTGAGCTGCTTCTGCTCTACTCTCAAACTAACAATAGGATTTTATAGACAGAAGAAAATGCGTCCAATAGGCAAGTGGGCATCAAAAGCCAGCGTCATTAGTACGAGTTGGATGAAGAAGAAGCAGCAACACCTTGGAGTAGATCAGTCGCAGGAGGTCCAAACAAGTTGGGTTTTGGTGGAATCTGTAAGACATCGACACTGCCTTCCAACATCGCAACCACATTGGTCATCGATGGCCTGTTGTCAGGTAATGTCTGAATACAATGCAGCCCCACAATTATCATCTTTCTTGCCATTTCTTCTTCCTCCTTTGTATCTCCCCAGGAATAAGAACCTTCACCAATTTCATGTTGTATAAGTTTATTATATATCCAATCAGGAAAATACTCTTCACTGCTCTGCCCCATTCCTTCATTGGGATACTTTCTTTCACCCAACATCTCAAGAACCAACATTCCATAACTATAAACATCAGATTTGTGGGAAACTTTGCCAAGATTTCTAAATATTACTTCAGGCGCCATGAATCCTACTGTTCCTTTCATACCTGTCATTGACACATGACTCTCTTTGGCCCTGCATTGCTTAGCAAGCCCAAAGTCTGAGATCTTGGGGCAGAAATTATTGTCCAAAAGAATATTGTCTGGTTTGATGTCAAAATGCACGATCCTTGTGTTGCAGCGGCAATGCAAAGCCTGGACCCACACCAATAATGATGCTATAGAGTGTGTTCAAACTCAACTCCACACCATTTTTTACTTGTCGCCGTCTTTGAAATATATACTTGTCCAATGACCCCTTAGACATATACTCATAAACTAAAGCCCTTTTACTTCGCTCATAGCAGAATCCCAAGAGGGTGGCTATGTTTACATGCGATGTTTTGGTGACGCTAACAACTTCATTCATTAAATCTTGGCCGTTTTCTCTTGATTCTTTCAAGAGTTTCACTGCCACGTCCTGACCATCTTGTAGTTTTCCTTTGTAGACAGTGCTAAATCCTCCTTGGCCAAGCTTGTCCATGAAGGAATTTGTGATTTTCTTTAACTGTGAGTAACTATACTGCTTTGGTGTGTGCGTGGAATAACTCCTTATCATTTCCTCAATTTTTTTGTCCTCCAGGAAGTGTTTCCTTTTGAAGTATATGACGATGATTATGGAGATTGTTAAAATGATGCTTCCTGAAGCAATTGCGACTGAAGAAAAAAGGAGATTAGAAAAGCAACAATGCAATGCTGAAATTTAGTGAATAATACCAAAAGAGTAGGAAAAGGAGAGCGAAGAGTTGTGAGATGGTTGGTTATGAAATTATAGCATAAACTGGAAGTGTCCAGTACCTATGATAAATATTTTCTGGAGTAAATTGGACTTTCCTGCATAAGAAAACATGAATTGTTAAGATTTTCTGGAAATAAAAAATATTCCATAGAAATTTGAAACTGAACTTTTGTAGAATAAACATGTCAAAGTAATAGAGTTGTGAAATATGTGTATATATTTCTGTTGGATTCAATTCACATGACCTGAGAAGAAAGCAAGTTAGTTGTGATTATATTATTATATTGTACTTCGTTTTCTATACAGATAAAGAACGAAAGCTGAGAGGTTTTATATATTATCCATAAACAGGTTAAAGTAGCTGCAAGTTTAATTTTTTAACTTTGAAATTTGTATCTATTAACTTTCAGGGAGCTGATCTTGAATACCTTTTCTTTTCAACTTTGATGTGGTATATTGGAAGAAAGAAATGGGCATACCAGGTGGAGGAGCAACTACGTAGACGTGAGGACAATGCTGATCTTGGGTTTCACAAATGCAGTAAAATAGGTGCGTTGCATTTTTTCCACACTTTCCATGGGTTTCTCTACATGCCTCACATGCTAACGTATACAGATCCGTATATTCAACATCCAACTCTTGTTTCGTCCTACTTGCTGGCTTCTCAGACAGATTCATTCTGAATTTTAAGCCTTCTATTTCTTCATACCTAATATAATGTCCCAACCTCATGTATATCATATAATTATCAGACGCTATAGCCTTCTCCAACCGGCCCAGTTTGTTCTTTCGACCTTCTTTCAATCCTTCCATCGTTACTGGTCTACTGAATCCTTCTATCGCTTTTGGTCTCCCGAATCTGGGGCTGAACCTACGTCTTGTACGAGTCTTTTTCACCACAATCTATATTAGGTAGAAAAACATAGGAATGAGTCCTTCGTGCAGTAGACATTTTTACACTACCTCAATTTATGGCGTACTATGAAAATAAATTAATATAGCATTGGATGTCAAATTATCAACGAAGGAATAAGTACCACAAAAGTACTAGTCATCATGCTCTAGCTTGGTATAGACAGTCATCTAATTATATTATATAATAGCAACGTCCATCATTGATGAATTTCTATTAGTGATAAACTACTATGTTCATTGGTAGAATCTTACTAGCAATATGGTTTTATCATTGATAGATTTGCAACTAGGATCATCTAGCTTAGGATGTGATCAAACTGAAAAAGAAAGAGAAAGTGATAAACATAGGATCACTTAGTAAGTTATTGCCGTCATCATGTAAACATTTAGTTAGGACGACTAATTGGTTAACTAGAGTTGGAGTATTTAAAATTGTACCCATCTCTATGCATCCACTCCAATCACAAATGAAAAACATGTAATTTTTATTTAAAATTATTTTCTAAATATTTATTAACTAATTATCCGTTTTAAAATCACCCCCAACTAGATATCAACTCAAAACAACATATACTAGAAAGGTGTTTGACCTCTTTTTTTTTTTAATTTCTGTGTTAAGATGGTAAATAAGTATCTCTCACTTTTTATTGTGGCTCATTTTAAATAAAGGGTTGACGAGATAAATAGCAAATTTTAAAGTTTCATTTGATAAAATAGCAAAACTATTTTTTAAATAAAAAAAAATACATATTAGCAAATGTCCAAACTGCAGCCTAAAATTGATAAAGAAAAACCAACATTACAACCTAAATCAAATTCAAAAAGAGCTAAATTAACATAAATACGGGATCTCTTCTCCTCTATGCCTAAAGATGTCCACGGGGCGAGGCTGGGGATGCCACTCCACGTCCCTGTCCCCCTTTATCATTCCCCATTCCCACCAAATTCTCGCAGGAAAGGGGACGGGGATTCCTATGGGGATTTTGCGGGGTTCGGGTTTCCTGCGAGAAAATATTCTCCATTTTTTTTTATTTTAGTTTAATTTTATTTTTCAATCGAAATGTATATAAATTTCCAATTTTGTTTTATTTTGGATAGAATATTATTAATTTTCTTATTTAAAACAATTCAAAATGTCAAAGCCTCATTATTAATAAAATTAAAAATTCAATTATTAGAATATACATTTAGAAATTCATTCAGAAAATTAAAAAATCAACGAAGCCTCCAATTACATAATATTTTTTAAAACACGACAATATATTTTTTAAAAGAAAAGTTTGCAAATTACAAGTTAATGCTTAAAAAAATTCACAATATAGAAATGAAATTAGGCGGAAAAAAATAAAAAATAGAATAGATAAAAAAGAAAGGAAGAATAACAAAATATATTTTTTAATTATTTTACATATTATTAAATAAGTAAATAAATAAATATTTATATTTATACTTAATTATATATATAGGTTAACTTTCATAAATGTACGAAAACATCAAATTATTTACGATTCGTACGAGAAAGCTCGTCTTCCTCTTGCGATTTCTAACAAATCCCAATAATAGTTCAGATAGATGAATGATGGTCAGATCTGATGGAATGGATCGAATTAGAAGTTTAAATAACGTAAAATTGTAATAAATATCATAGTTTACTACTGGGTTTGTTCAATTTTCTCCTTATTTATTTATTTTGAGTAATAAGTACCTTGCTAGCAGACTCCATCAGGGGCAGCGTGTAGTTTACATATCGATTACGATTCATGTCTCTGAAGCTGAACCATCCTCTCCCAAATTCCGCAGCCCCCAATACTCGGCTCATTTTCTCTATCTCACCTTCTGACCCGTTTGTCATTGCGTTCGCTTTAATCTTCATTTTCGGCACTCCAGTTTGTCCGCTCGTTTCAGAAACGTAACTCCTCCCCACCGGTTTTGAGCCCCAACCAAATCCGTAATGCTCACAATTCTTCTCTTCTTCGGGATAATCGTACCAGACAGTACACATGTTTGATCTGTCATTGGAACAATACATAGACTCATGGTGTTCCAGAGTTGTTGTTTCCATTTTCTTTAGTGCGTAAAAATTATCAAAGTTATCTTCTTTCATGATCCTCACTCGATGATGATCCCACTGGTCGATCTTCATACAGTTATAATTATATTCCTCCAATGAATTCATTCCAATTCTATAATCCAAATTCAGCCTCCTGCATATCTCTGGATTGTAGTAATTCACACCACGAGCTTTAAATTCATAGAGGGCGTCATGGCAACATGGAGGAAAATGAATCAAGATGAAGGCGATGAAGATGATTTTGTTGATGGTGGAGGTTTGAAAGAAAGTCAATTTGAGATGGGTTCTCATTTTCTTGAGCTTCTGAACAACCAAATGTATTAGATAGGTGGGTTTTGTATAGTCTTAGCAGATGTAAGTTAAATATTTGTCATTGGCAAAGAATGTCAACAGAAAAACATAAAGAAAGTCAGCAAAAAAAAACATAAACAAAAGGAAACAGTTAAGTTGACTTGAGAGAGTGAGAGAGTTTATTTTTAGAGAAATCATAGTAGGTTGCTTATGAGAATATGATACACCAAAATACACACAAAATCCTTACTTTTTAAAATACTCTCCATCTTCAAACTATCGTTCAACTCAGTGTTTTATTATCAATTATATCAACGATATATTAGTAAAGTGGATCAAGCATATCATTAAAATGAATAATTATCAAGTACATCAATCAAGTTACAGGTGTACATCAATTGTGTATTGGTAGGACTTTAAGCATACCAAGTGTATTTAGTCAATTGAGTGTATCAATGAAGTAACTTGGTGTATCAAATTTCTTGAGTATACCAATGAAACATAACAAGTTTATTAGCAGTGTATCAAACTTATTAATGAAGCATTTAAGTGTATCAAAACCTAAAAGGTATCCAACGTATCAGAAGAATAAAGTGTAACAAGGAGTATTAGGTTTGCCAAAGTGTTTCAAAGCTATCAAAGAGTATCAAATACATCAAGTGTATTAAGAGATATTAGGTGTATCAAATTTATATCAATAACGAGGTCATTTGTGATATTTTACATCTTTTATACGTAAGTTATGCATTGTTTTCGCAAGTGCCCCCTTGTTTTTATCCTTTCTTTAAATCTTGCAACAGCTTAATAATGTTATTTTTCTTAAGGTCTCGGTTTGCAATTTCCACACAAAGTATTTGTACTTCTGGGTTGAGGTTTTGGGAACTGATCTATATTTCAAAAGGAGCAATTTAAAATTCTCTTCTTGTGAACCCATTATGAAATAATTTTTGTTTGATTTTGCACTAGTTGTAGATTAGATTTGTTAGCCATTACTTTTTTCTTTCTGATTATTCAATCAAGTTTATAAATGGTTTTTCTTATGGAATATTATAGCAAATAGCACAATTTAGAAAACAAAGCTTGGTGAGAACAACTATGGTCTTGCAATATGTCATTCTGTGATCTAACTATCCAGGTTCTTGCAGCTTGCAACACTGTTTGTGAGTAAGTTTAAAAAGAATTTCAAGTCAAAAATTTTTCCTTTATAGTCTTCAAATCATATACAAGTTTGAATTACTCAATTGATTACTCAAAGGGATAAAAGATCATATGAAATCTGAGAGTGTTGATTCAAAAGTAAATATGTGATTGTTGTTGTATGCTGCTTCTCTGCTAAATATCAATCTCCTATTCTGGTTCTTACAGGTTGCAAGTGCAACACTCCTCCCTCTCATTTTCCTAAAAGGAGTAGGATATGAAAAATTAAACCAAGTCTCCTAATTGTAAATAGTAAAGTACCACAGGCTGTTAAACATTCATATCAAGTGAAATTGCCCTCCACTTTACACTTTCCTTATTGTCACCAAATCATATACAAGCTTGTATATTACTCAAAAAGGATAAAGGACATGAAACCTAAGAGTCCTCATTCAAGAGGGTAAATATGATTGTTGTTGTGATGCTTCTATGCTAGAAAATGAAGAGGAAGAAGGTTGGGGATGCTCAAAGGTTGGAGGTCCAAACAAGTTGGGTTTTGGTGGAATCTGTAAGCCATTAACACTGCCTTCCAACATTGCAACAACATCGGTCAACGACGGCCTGTCGTTGGGCAATGTTTGAATACAATGTAGTCCCACGATTATCATTTTTCTTGTCATCTTTTTTTCTTCTTCTGTGTTTCCCCACAAACAGTCTTCATCTATTTCACTTTGTGTGAGAGTATTATATATCCAATCAGGAAAGAACTCTTCACTGTTTTGCCCCACTCCATCATTTGGATTCTTTCTTGCTCCCACCATTTCAAGAACCAACATTCCATAGCTATATAAATCAGACTTGTGAGATACATTACCAATGTTCCTGAATATTAGTTCAGGCGCAATAAATCCTACTGTCCCTTTCACGCCTGTCATCGTTACATGACTTTCTCCAGCCTTGCATTGCTTGGCATGCCCAAAGTCTGAGATCTTGGGACAAAAATCGCTATCCAAAAATATGTTATGTGGTTTAATGTCAAAATGCAAAATCCTTGTGTTACAACCACGATGCAAGTACTCTAAGCCTCGAGCCACACCAATAACAATCCTATAAAGTGTGTTCCAATCCAACTTGTCGTTGTTTGTCTGTGGCCCTTTGTGAGATATATATTTGTCTAATGACCCTCTAGACATATATTCATAAATTAAAGCTCTTTTTTTCCTCTCGTAACAGAAACCTATGAGTGAGACTATATTTACGTGCGAAGTTCTAGTGATGTTAACCACTTCATTGATAAAATCTTGGCCATTTTCGCTGGACTTGTTCAAAACTTTCACAGCCACATCAAGTCCGTCAGGTAGCTTTCCTTTGTAGACAGTGCTAAATCCTCCTTGACCTAATTTGTTCTTGAAAGAGTTTGTGATTTTCTTCAGCTTTGAGTAACTATATCGCTTGGGAGTTAGTGTAGAATATCTCCTTATACTTTCCTCAATTATTTTATCTTTGTTTGATATGCATTTTATCGTGCAGTAGATGCAGATGATTATAGAGATTATCAGAATGATGGCTCCCGAAGCTGCAGCTGAAAAATGGGTTTGATAGTCAGGTTAATGTCTGTAATGTGAAATCAAGTTCAAGAATAATGCCATTAATTCCATTTGATAGTCAAGTTTTGGTCACTTTCCAACCATAAGAATAATAATGTTTGTAATTTGAAATCAAGTTGTAGTTTTTACCAATGAAGACGGGCTGTGTCCATATTCTTCTTTTTCCTGGCATGGGAAGCAATTGGCAAGCAAATCGTTAGATCACAGGATTGTTTTACAAAAAGAATGAGAAAACTAATCAAACTTGGAATATTATATTATAGGCACAGGTTAATGCAAAAACAGTTTATAAGTAAGACCAAGAATATTATCCACCACCACTTGGTCTTGCAATTTTTGGGCAATTCCAATTTAAACTGAATCCCTTCTTCAAGTGATCAGAATAACTCTTCCTCAACAACCCAGAAAAATCACCATCCATTCACTAAAGTCTTTATACGTACCTCAAATGGAGGATTGACAAAGAATTGAAAGCGAAGTTCTTAATGTATCATGGAAAGACTTCAAGAACTGACTCTTAGCAATATTATGGCTCACTTTTCAAAATTTACAAATAAGGCAAATCTCCAATCCCAGATAGAATATGTTTGAGATATTTTTACTTGATTTCTTTTGTTATTCCCGAGCTACTATTTTCTTCTTCCCCATGTTGGTTATTTGTTCCTTTGTTTTCTCCCTTCTCCACAAGGACGAAATCGAAATAAAAAATGGTTGAAATCGAACTAAATCCAAGTTTTTCTAATTTTCAACTACTTGAACGATGATGAAAACTAATGAGAGAGAGAATGATAGTAGTACACATCAAGTGTATCATTATCTAGCAAATGTACAAAGCAATGCATCACTAAATATATAACCATATAACTCATTATGGAGTATATAAATAATATATTATAGAGTATATCAGTAAATCTACATCACTGTCAAATATACCAATCAAATGTACAAGTATATATCAATAGTGGATTAAGTGTATCGAAGACTTTCAAGTATATCGAGTGCACTTAATTAATCAAGTGTAACAATAAAGCATATAAAATGTATTAGTAGTGTATCAAACCTATTAAATTTTTTGAGTGTATCAATGAAGCACAACAAATTTATCTACAATACATCGAGTATATTAAATTCATCTAGTGTATCGATGAAACATAATAAGTGTATCAACGGTACATGTATCAATGAGGCATAGCAAGTATATCTGTTATACATTAAGTATATCAAATCCAAATGTTGTATGTTGTTAGCCTAATTTATTAAAGTTATTATGATAATGTGGGGGAAACTATTGTAAGTTACGTAACTAATGAAAATATTTACAAAATTCTATTTGTGTTAGACATTAATATTTTGTTATATTTGAAAATACCTTTAAATGTGTCAGAAGTTCATATGATATCAAGAGAATTCTATTATAGAGTGATATTGTGGTTGTTTGTTTTCAGCATAAATGGGCAAAGAAAAGATATCATATTAGCATGCTACCAATAATAGCTTTTAATCACTAATAACATACTATTCATACGATAGCTTCTACTATTGATAGTATAAATGAAATTGATATAGTTATAGTTTTGTTGAAATAAATTATTAATTTTAAGTTATGATATCAACATTTATATAAATATATCATCTAAAAATTCAAAAGATCAATGATAAAGTGACATATTATGCATGACGTCATTGATAGAATGATATCGATATAAAAGTAATCATTGATAGTATGAGAGGAAAGAAATCAAAGAGCAAAATGGGTATTTTCAAAAAATTTATCATGAGACCGATAAAAAATTGTCATTTTTGTAAATATTTTTATACTGGGGATAGTTGCAAATGTAGCAATTATATTCAAAATAATTAAATATATAGCAACATTTTAAAAAAATTGCAAATATAGAAAAATTTATCAAAATCTATCGATGATAGGAGTCTATCACCGATAGACCATGTAGCAAATGTTGGTCTATCACTGATATACTATAGAAGTCTATCAACAATAGAAGTCTATCACCGATAGATTTTGCTATATTTACAATTTTTTAAAAACATTGCTACATAGTTAATAATCATTCTAAAAGTTGATATCCATTCTAATTATCTTAATTAAAATAATAGGTCGGTACCAGGAGGAGAAGGAGGTCCGCAAACGTAAGGATATATACCACCTCCACAAAAGCAGGCAAATTGTTCGCGAACGACGGAACCGCACTGGCCGCCGTATTCTGTACATCCATCGCAAGCTATGGTGTAAGAATCCCCATATTCAACTTCAAATCCTTCTTTCAATCCCCTTTCCACCACCCTCGTTCTGTTCTTTACTCCTCCTCTCAATACATCACCCGTAATTGTCACTTCGATGTAGTATTCTTGTCCAAAGCATAATTCACTCTCCTATTACTTTCTTCCTCTTCCCCTCCGCACTCAAATGTGAAATTCGACGGAACATTCACTAGCGGCGGACAATTGTACCACAAAGACAGATTCTGATTATTCGAAGTATAACTGAACAGACTGAAATCCTACGACGTTGCTACTTTTATTTGGCTGTTAGGGCAGTAATCACCGAACAGCTCTGATCTTGCTATCGTCATTCTATTATTCGATTGACTGATGTCCACAACGATATATTGGCGATTGTTGATTCGTATCATGGTTTTGTTGTCTTTGCAATTGAGTCCAAATTCTCGCCGACCGCAAAATTCTGGCCGCTCATTCCCCCAAAACGGATACGATATGTCTACCAAATCTCCACAGTTGTAGTTCACCCGGCAATATTTAAATTGCTCGTAGTTATCATCGCCCAACCAGAGCTGAACATCAAACCAAACCATTGTGAAGAAGAAACACCAAACTTTTATCCAACCTCGCCGTTTGAAATTAATTTTCTGGGCAGTAAGTTTCGAAAAGGTTTGATCTGGCATCGTCATTGTTTTATCCGATTGGCTGATGTTCGTACTCTAAATGTGCAACAAGCTCATTTAGTTTTGGTATAATTGAATTCTCTTTTTGCTAAGCATTGGAACTTGAATTCTCCCCTTGAACCCTAAACCCTTATCATGGGGGAAGATGAATAGCGATGAAGGAAATGAAGTTGGTCAATTTGAGATGGATTTCGTTTTTCTTGAACTAAAAATGCTCAGAAACAAATAATCAAATCCGAGCAGGCCGTCGATATTATATGAAAGGCAGAGCTAAAGGGATATCATCAAAAGAAAGAAGATTATAAAGGAGACGACTTTTAGTTAACATTGAATTGATGTTTGAACAGATTGATTGATTCCACGGAAGTCACTTTCACTGATGACTGAAGACCCACTTCCATCTAAGTCAACTTTTTGCATTAAGTATATCAGTTGGTCCCCTTTTGTTAGTTGGGGGATTGGTGGGCTGGTTCTTTTTCTTTTATGTCTTTGTATGTTTTTCATTCCTTTTTCAATAAAAGTTGTTTGGTTCATGAAAAAAAGTTTATCTACAGTTGCTTTCCTGCTTGAAGTAGCCTATCTTTTACTGCAGGGAAGATTGGTTGTATTAGATTTACTTAAATTTATTGTATCTTACCACATCTTCTCTATCTTTTAGGAATATTGTGTGTAGATTATTGTATCCATTCTATTATAAAAAGGGTGTGTCCTTCACATGTTGATTAATGAAAACATAGCTGAGAATTACAAATACCTGAATTTTATCAGGTTGTTGTGCTTCAGTATGTTGGAGTATCAATGAAGACAGCAGACAATGGATCCAACATCAAACAGATCGTGCGCGAAAGAGGAAAAGCAAAAAAAGAATTTGGAAAATAATGAATAGTTTGAAAACTTTCTGGTGAAAAAGATCGGCCAAATTTCAATTAAGCAAAACTTTTTAATTCATTCATACAAAAACTCATTTCCTAATCGACTGATCAAAATTTTTTAGAAAGTTACCGTCTTTGCAGGTTTGGAGATGAGGTCCATCAGCCCAAAAGCAGACGAACTGATTCCTTTCAAACCTCATCGGCCACCCCATGTCTCACAGTCGCTACAATTTTGGGCACTCCAATTTAAACTGAACCCCATCTTCAAAGCCTCAGAATAACTCTTCTTGAACAACTTATTAAAATCCTTTTCCTTATTACTGAAGTGCAAAGGCACCTCAACCAAGGATTGACAAGAATGGTAAGAGGAGTTCAGGGAACCCAAAGATCAGTGGCTGAGCCAGAAATTTTGTTTGGCAAAGATCCATCGTTGAAAGAAACAAAAGAATAGCTTGTACTAGAACAACCAATTGGGTAGCTAAAACTGGGAGTAAGAGAAATAAAGTTGTAGAAGAAGAACAAACCATAAGGATCTGAGCTGAAACTAAAGGGGTATGATCTTGACGGATCATTCTATAATTAATTTCATTTGTAGATTTGTATATGAATATTATGTCCTATTCAGATTCTTGGAGCTCCCAACACTCCTCCCTCATTTTTCCTAGAAGTAGGATGTGTAAAATTAAACCAAGTCTCCTAATTGTAAATAAAAATTAATGCAAGTCTCCAAGGTATAGTACCAAAGGCTGTTAAACATTAATCAATTGCAATTTCCCTCCACGTTATACTTTCCTTATTGTCACCAAATCATATATACAAGTTCGTATCGCTCAAAAGGGATAAAGGACATGAAAGCTAAGAAACTTCATTTGAGGGTAAATATGATTGTTGTTGTGATGCTTCTCTGCTAGAATATCAAACTATCATTAGGAATTCCATTTGATGAAGAGGAAGAAGGTTGGGGATGCTCAAAGGTTGGAGGTCCAAACAAGTTGGGTTTTGAAGGAACCCGTAAGCCATCCACACTGCCTTCCAACATTGCAACAACACCGGTCATCGACGGCCTGTCGTCAGGCAATGTTTGAATACAATGTAGTCCCACGATTACCATTTTTCTTGTCATCTCCTTTTCTTCTTCTGTGTTTCCCCGCAAACAGCCTTCATCTATTTCACTTTGTGTAAGATTATTATAGATCCAATCAGGAAAGTACTCTCCACTGCCTTGCCCCACTCCATCATTTGGATTCTTTCTTGCTCCCACCATTTCAAGAACCAACATTCCATAGCTATATACATCAGACTTGTGAGATACCTTACCAAAGTTCCTGAATATTACTTCAGGTGCAATAAATCCTACCGTCCCTTTCACACCCGTCATTGTTACATGACTTTCTTTAGCTCTACATTGCTTGGCAAGCCCAAAGTCTGAGATCTTTGGACAAAAATCACTATCCAAAAGTATGTTGTGTGGTTTAATGTCAAAATGTAAAATCCTTGTTATGCAACCACGGTGCAAGTATTCTAATCCCCGTGCCACACCGATACTGATGCTATAAAGTGTGTTCCAATCCAACTCAACATTGTTTCTGTCTGACCCTTTGTGGGATATATATTGGTCTAGTGACCCTCTAGGCATATATTCAAAAATCAAAGCTCTTGTCTTCCTCTCAAAGCAGAAGCCTAAGAGTGAGGCTATATTTACATGTGAAGTTCTGGTGATGCTAACAACTTCGTTGATGAAATCTTGGCCATTTTCTCTCGACTCATTCAAAAGTTTCACAGCCACGTCACGTCCGTCAGGTAGCTTTCCTCGGTAGACAGTGCTAAATCCTCCTTGGCCAAGTTTGTTCTTGAAGGAGTCTGTGATTTTCTTCAACTTTGAGTAACTATATCGCTTGGGCATTAGTGTGGAATATCTTCTTATACTCTCCTCAATTTTATCTTTGTTTGATTTGTTTTTTCTTGTGTAGCAGATGCCGATGATGATTATAAAGATTATCAGACCGGTAGTTCCCGAAAGTGCTGAAAAAAGGGTTTGATAGTCAAGTTAGCTCACTTTCCAACCATAAGAATAATAGTGTGTAATGTGAAATCAAGTTGTAGTTTTTACCTATGAAGGCCTTAACCCATATTCTTCTAATTTTTTCTGCCATGGGAAGCAATGAGCAAGCAAATAATTAGATCACAAGATTGTTTTACAGAAAAAATGAGAGATAACTAATCAAACGCAAGAGTATTATATGCAGGTATTGTAAGACCAAGAAAATCGTCCACCACCGCTTGGCGTCTTACAGTTGCTACAATTTTTGGGCATTCCAATTTAAACTGAATTCCTCGTTCAACAAGTTCGAATAAATCAATTGAAAAAATCAGTACTTTTTTTGTTTTATATTTCAAAAGTTGACTTTAGAAAACTAGTAATTTTGTCTTTTTTTTTTTTTTTTATCAATCTCGATCGAAATTTACTCCAAGATTTTTTCTAAATTTTAATAGGCACTTTGAAGGAAATTTCTTAATCTCTCGGTGCATTTTTTATTAAAAATTTAAAGTTTATTAAACACTTTTCAGGTTAAATTTCCCACGAGAGTTCCCGAGTTGAAAACGGAACATTTTAGGTTAACTATTGTCGTGCCTTGAAATGCGCCAAGTTAAAAAACAAAAGCTATTATGTCAATGATTCACCCCGTGATGGTCTCGAGCTAAAGAACATAAAGCATTATGTAATATGATATCGGGCTAAGATTGCCTTGAGATATCCCTGATTTTAAAAACAGAAGCATGGCTTCTTCCTCCAATAATAGACTTTATCAAAGGTTTGAAAGATTTTTTGTGTGGTTAACATTGGTCTATTGAATCACACAAGTTATTGATTGACTTGTTTGATAGACACAATTTAAGGACTTCATCAAACAATCAAATAAGCAAAATAATCCATTTTATTCTAGCTACTAATTGAATCCATTTATAACACCAACGTTTTGATCTTTAAAACGTTTAGATGTATGTTTTAGTCTCAACACAAGATATGTATTATGAAAATTCAATATGTATAACTCGGGGCATCTTGAGCCAACTATGCTCTTAGATATGCATTCTTTGAATACCTAATATTAAAACTCAGGCCATCTCGAGGGAATGGTGCCCCAAGAAATGACTTATGTTAATTTCTTATTTAAAACTTGGGGGCTTAGGACAACAATGCCTCAGGTTATATACTCTGAAGCAATAGATAATAGATCCCAGGCTACCACTGCACCGAGATATGTATTATGAGGTTATGTACAAGTCAATTTTAATACGTAGTAATTGCAAAAATGAATTTAAGAAGAATGAATTTAATATGGTCATTGATCGGATGAGTGAATTTAAGAAGAATGAATTTAATATGGTCATTGATCGGATGAGTGAATTTAAGAAGAATGAATTTAGGAGACTCCTATACTATTAGGTATATATATATTTATTTTCAAATTTTAAATAGAAAACCGCGTTATCTTGATGACGCACTTGGCTCGGCCCGAGATGGACTAAGAAATTCCATTGAAAGTTTCTTAAATGTGGAAAAACTATCGAACCCGAGATGGACTAAGAAATTCCATTGAAAGTTTCCTAAATGTGGAAAAACTATCGAAGTCGATCTCTATCGAGAATGACCGAGAAAAACAAAATTACAAGTTTTCTAAAACTATACTATTTTTGAAATATAAGACAAAAAAAATGTGCTATTTTTCAAAATTTTCCCATAAATCTTCCTCCAACCCAAAAAAAATCGCCCTCTAGGCCTCAACAAATTTTGGGCATGGCAAGAATTGAAACAGAAGTTTTTGCTTTTTTTTTTTTCTAAATAACATTTCATGTTAATATTTAAATTAGTTTTTTCAGAAAAGGAAAAAGGTTAACCCTATTTATAAAAACTCACAAAATGATGTATTATTTTTCGAATAAAAGCAAAATGAAACAAAATAAAACAATATTGCAAAATATAATCATCAGTGATATTTATAAATTTTACTAAAAATTCAGCACAGAGTGGATAACAAGAGATCTCGATTTTAAATTTAACTACCTCAAGTTTTACTTAAAAAACATTTCCAAAAGGAAAAAGAAAGACGAGTAAGTTTGCAAACTTAAGGATGTATATCACTTCCACTGTTCCTTACAAATTAGACTTTTAAGGAATATCTCTTTTAACCTCCAAATCTGTAGAGTCTAACCGAGGTTTGATATCTAATTCTTACCCATAAAATACTAATTTTTTCACAGCATACGCATACCATTGCCTGCGCCGGTGAGAGTATGATGCAATAGAGAAGAAAACATACCCGGAGGAGTAGTCGGCGGAGGTTTGCAAACATAAGGATGTATATCTCCACTTTTACAAGTGCATAGAAATTCTTTTGTTGCGTTTCTGCCACACGCCCCCCCGAATTCCTTACATCCCTCGCAAGCTATGGTGTTAAAATCCCCATATTCAACTTCAAAACCTTCTTTCATTCCCCTTTCCACCACTATCGTTCTGTTCGTTTTCCCTTCCCTCCATACCTTCGACGTAATCGTCACTTCGATTTTAATTCTACAACCTCCGTTATATGAACTCCAATTCATCGCTTCATTCTCCGCCAAAGCATAATTCGCTCTCCCATTTCTTTCCCCTTCCGATCCACACTCAAATTCCAGATTCGGCGGGATTCCCGGCAGCACCGGACAATCGTACCACACGGACAGATTCAGATCGTTCGAAGAATACCTGAACGGACTAAAATCCAATGTCGCCAGTCCAATTTCATTGTTAGGGCAGTAATCATAGAACAGCTCTGATCTTGTGATCGTCATTCTATGATCCGATTGACTGATGTTCACAACAATATATTGCTGAGAATTGATTTGAATCGTAGTGGTTTCGTTGTCTTTGCAAGTGAGGCGGAATTCTCGGTGACCGCAAATGGATTGGCGATCATTCCCCCAAAATGGATAGGAGATGTTAACCAAATCACCGCAGTTGTAATACACACCGCAAGCTTTGAATTCATCGTGGGAATCATCAGCGTAACAGAGATGAAGATCAAACAAAAGGATTGTGAAGAAGAGGAAGAGAGGGAGGGAATTTTTCATTTCCGTACAGGCTCACGAACGTGAATAGAGGATTGGGGGGTGTTGATCTGGAAATTGAACAAGACATAGTCTCCTTCTGCTGATGGTCCTTGCTACAAGGTCGCTTTCTAGAAAAGTGGACCAAAAATAAAAACAAAAAGGAAAATTGGATATAATCAATTCAGGAAAAGACCCCGATCCATCTTTGTCAAGATTTCACCATTAGTTATATCTGCAGTTGCTTTCCTGCTTGAATTAGTCAGTTGTTTACTTCATGGAAAAAAGATATTCAAATACGGATGTCTTCGATCTGTGGAGATTGGTTGTTGCTGTGTCTCTGTATGGTGGAGGTATGAAGATAAGATTGCGTTCGAAGACAGAAGAGAATGGTTCCAACACCAAAAAGATCGTGAGCGAAAGGGGAAAAGCAAAAAAAAAAAAAAAAAAAAAAAGAGAGAATTCGGAAAAACAATAAAAATTTTGTTTTGAAAAAGAGCACCAAATTTCAAATCAGCAAAAAGAACTTCAGTTCATCCATACATAAACTCATTTCCTATTCTACAGAACTAAATATTTTTAGAAAGTTGCCGTCTTTGCAGGTTTCGAGATGAGGTCCATCAGCATAAAAGCAAACAAACTGGTTACTTTCGAACCCACATCGGCCACCACTTGTCTCACAGCTGCTACAATTCTGGGCACTCCAATTTAAACTGAATCCTATCTTCAACATTACTGAAGTTTGAATTTTTCTTTGCCAGGGAGAGGAAGATATTCCACACTAATATTTCTTTGCCAAGTTCGTGCTAAATCAAACAAAGACAAAATTGAGGAGAGTATAAGAAGATATTCCACACTAATGCCCAAGAGATATAGTTACTCAAAGTTGAAGAAAATCACAGACTCCTTCAAGAACGAACTTGGCCAAGGAGGATTTAGCACTGTCTACCGAGGAAAGCTACCCGACGGATGTGAAGTGGATGTGAAACTTTTGAATGTGTCCAGAAGATGGCCAAGATTTCATCAACGAAGTTGTTAGCATCACCGGAACTTTGCATGTAAATGTAGTCTCACCCTTAGGTTTCTGCTACAAGAGGAAGAAGAGAGCTTTGGTTTATGCATATATGCCTAGAGGGTCATTAGATCAATATATATCCCACAAAGGGCCACACCGAAACAGCGTTGAGTTGGATTGGAACACACTTTATAGCATCGTTATCGGTGTGGCAGGGGATTAGAATAGTTGCACTGTGGTTGCATAACAAGGATTTTGCATTTTGACATTAAACCACACAACTTTTTGATTTTTGTCCCAAGATCTCAGATTTGGGCTTGCCAAGCAATATAGGGCTAGAGAAATTCATGTAACGGTGACGGGCATGAAAGGGACGGTAGGATTTATTGCACCTGAAGTAATATTCAGGAACTTTGGTAAGGTATCTCACAAGTCTGATGTATATAGCTATGGAATGTTGGTTGTTGAAATGGTGGGAGCAAGAAAGAATCCAAATGATGGAGTGGCGCAAAGCAGTGGAGAGTACTTTCCTGATTGGATATATAATAATCTTACACAAGGCTGTTTGCGGAGAAACACAGAAGGAGAAAAAGAGATGACAAGAAAAATGATAATCGTGGGACTACATTGTATTCAAACATTGGCCGTTACAATGTTGAAAGGCAGTGTTGATGGCTTACAGATTCCACCAAAACCCAACTTCTTTGGACCTCCAACCTCTGAGGATCCCCAACCTTCTTCCTCTTCATCAAACGGAATTCCTAATGATAGATTGATATTCTAGCAGAGAATCATCCCAACAACAATCATATTTACCCTTGAATGAAGTCTCTTAGGTTTCATGTCCTTTTTTTGAGTAATACAAACTTGTATATGATTTGGTGACAATGAGGAAAGTATAACGTGGAGGAAAATTTCACTTGATTAATGTTTAACAGTCTGCTGTACCTCATCTCGAAACCGGCAACTTCCTAAAAAAAAAATTGTTGTGTATATTAGAAAATGGGTTTTTGTATGGATGAACTAAAAAGTTTTGCTTAATCGAAATTTTGGCCTGTCTTTTTCACAACAAAGTTTTGAAAATATTCATTATTTTCCAATTTCTTTTTTGCTTTTCCTCTTTCGTGCACGATCTGTTTGCTGTCGGATCCATTCTCTGCTGTCTTTAAACGCCTAATCTTAGCTTGATACTCCAACATACAGAAGCACAACAACCTGATAAAATACAGGTATTTGTAATTCTCAGCTATGTTTTCATTCATCAATATGTGAAGTACAAACACTCTTTTATAATAAAATGAACACAATAATCTACACAATATTCCTAAAAGATAGGGAAGATGTGGTAAGGTACAATAAAAGATTTAAATGGAAAATCTAAACAAATTTAAGTAAATCTATTGTTTCATAGCAAGTGGGACATATATTGGTCTAATGACCTTCTGTATGGTGGAGGTATGAAGATAAGATTTAGGCGTTTGAAGACTTGAGAATGGTTCCAACACCAAACAGATCGTGAGCGAAAGGGGAAAAGCGAAAAAAGAATTCAGAAGAACAATAAAAATTTTGTTTTGAAAAAGATCGCCAAATTTCAAATCAGCTAAAAAAACTTCAGTTCATACATACATAAACTCATTTCCTATTCTACAGAACTAAATATTTTTAGAAAGTTACCGTCTTTGCAGGTTTCGAGATGAGGTCCATCAGCACCAAAGCAAACAAACCGGTTCCTTTCGAACCCACATCAGCCACTACTTGTCTCACAGTTGCTACAATTCTGGGCACTCCAACTTAAACTGAATCCTATCTTCAACACTTCAGTGTAACTCTTCTTCAACAACACTGGATAGTCCCTTTCCTCATCATTACTGAAGTGCACAGGCACGTAACCGAGTGTTGACAAGAATGGTAAGAGGAGTTCCTGGACGCCAAAGATCCATCATCCAAAGCAACAAAAGAATGAAGTTTGCTTGTGCTAGAACAACCAATTGGGTATCTATAATCGGGAGGAATGGAAGTACAGTTGTAGAAAAAAGAAATAAACCACTAGGATTTGAACTGTAATTGAAGGGGGTTTGGTGGAGGCTGAAATTATGAAGAGGAGTCGGGGAGTTCACATTGTAAACCAAAGCATTTGTCAAACGAAAAGCGTGATTTTTGTAGGAAATTTCTCTGAAAACATAATCATCTTCTGAAATTCTGATGATTGGGTTTCCATCTTTGCAGGCAACCTCAAAGTTTTGGATTCCACTGAAGGGGCTGTGCAAATTAGCTAAGATGATAATGGAGATTATTAAAATGAAGCCTCCTGAAACAGTTCCTCTTGAACCAATGGGTATTTAATTCATATAATCAGTAAATCAATGCAAAATGCAGAAATTTGGGGGGGAAAAAGACTACAGCTCATCTTTGTTAAAATGGGTCGTTGGTCACGATCTTATGATCTTAATGGAATAAAATTGTAATTGATCCAAGTCAGAAACTTAAAAGGCAATTGAAAACTTCAATGATTTCAACAAAAATATTATTTGAAAAAACTAAATTTTAATTAATAGAGAATATACCCTTTTTTAGAGAATGGGTGTGTTTTGTGTTTACAAAATACAACTTTATAGGCTATGGGATTTTTAGAATATGGGCATTAATTATGAGTTTTTAAAACGTCTATTTTAGCCCTACATTATTTTAAAGAAAATTTAAAAGGTATATGTGTTGTGAGATCTCTGTTATTTCATTTATTATAATCTTTATTACTATAGTGTAACCTTGGATACAATCAACATATTTATTTTCCTTCATATTTTTCTTATCTTACTTTTTTCATGAGCAGTAGCACGCGGGAGGAAGTGGATGGAGAATGATAACGCGAGCTTTACATTCAATCTCAAATATGTACATCTGATTAACCTAAAAAGGGGGTTAAGAAAGCTGATAATAATGGGTGAAAGAACAAAAAGGATTAGGCAGTGCTATTAAAGTTTAACATCTACTTTACCATGAACCCACAAAGGAAAAACTTAGCTACTGCCATTTGGTGTTGATGATTTGCTCATCCAAGGCACGACAACAGAATCTGGAGACTCTGGAACTAAGCCATCCTTCAGCAGCACATCGTCTTCGTGTGAAATGCCTATGTCTTCTTCTTTTCCTTTGCCACTACTTCGACTCTCTATGTCCTTTAGAATTTCCAGAGCTTCCAACATCGACGGTCTTGTGTCCTTCACACTTTGTAAGCATCGAAATGCCAACTCTGCAACTGCACATATCATATCTCTCACTGTTTCATCTGTTTCAAATCCAAGAGATGTGTCTACAAAGTCGTGTAATTCGTCGTTTCGAATCTTGTTGATTGCCATTGTCCACAAGTTAATCTCATGTCTGTGCCTAGTGATATCAACTGCAGGCTTCGAAGATATCAGCTCAACCAATACTACTCCAAAGCTGAAGACATCGCTTTTATTTGTAAGTTGATAACATTCGTGATACTCCGGGTCAACGTAGCCAGGAGTTCCTTGTGGAGCAGTTGAAATATGGGTGGCTTGTGTAGGAAAAAGGCGAGATAGTCCGAAATCAGCGACTTTAACATTGTAGTTGTTGTCAAGAAGAATGTTGGTGGTTTTAACATCTCGGTGGATAGTCTCAGAAGCATGAAGAAAGGCCAGAGCACTTGCTGTGTCTATGGCAATCTTCAACCTTGTATGCCATGGAAGCTCACCAGGTTTTGCTCGGTTGCCATGAAGATGATCGGCAACAGTACCATTTGGAATGAATTCATAAACCAGCAAGAGTTCACGGCAAAGTCGAGAGGTGCATCCATAAAGGGTGACTAGATGTGGGTGGCGCAAACGAGTAAGGATCTCAACTTCATTCATGAAATGCTCAACTCGTCGGTAGTTATTTTCAAACAATCGTTTCACTGCAACCTCACGCCCATCTGAGAGTTTGCCTGTGAAGAGATCAAATAGTGAATTCAAAACTTCATACTCCTAGTATAGCGATGTATATCAAAAACTGTGATCTTTACCATAGTAGACAGTGCCAAAGCCACCATCTCCAAGTTCTTTGGCTGGATTAAATTTGTCTGTGGCTTTTTCAAGCTCTTCATAAGAGAACAAAGGTAGCCCCATATCATTTTCTCCTTTCTCAAGTTCCTTCGTTGAAGGTTCACTGGAATTGTTTCGCAGGAGAAATGAGGAGGGAGTATAAGAACGAGCAAGCTTCTTTTTGTGCAAACAAAACCAGATGAAAGAGGCTACACCCATTAACAGTACACCTCCAATACCAGAGCAAACACCTGCCATATCATTCCATTTACTATTTAATTAAGTTACCACACTTTTCAACCATATGATAATGTCTATCATGTGAAATCAAGTTCTAGTTTTTACCTATGACGGGTTTCATCCATCCTTTCTTTTCTTCTGCCATGGGAAGCAAATCGTTAGACAAGATTGTTTTATCAAAAGAATGGGAAAAACTGTCGAACTCAGAAGAAATAGAATAGTATAGGCAGATTAATGCAAAATTATTTTATAAGCAAGACCAAGAATTAAGGTTTAACCATTCGGGTCATTCCTATTTTACAGAACTAAGATCTCTAAAAAGTTACCCTCTTTGCAGGTTTTGATATGAGGTCCATCAGGACAAAAGCAAACAAACTGGTTCTTTTCGACCCCACATCGGCCACCACTTATTTCACAGTTGCTACAAATTTGGGCTCTCCAATTTAAACTAAATCCCATCTTCAAGAGATCAGTATAATTCTTCCTCAACAACCCAGTAAAATCATCATCCTCATTGTTAAAGTCCAAAGGCACCTCGACAGAGGATTGACAAGAATTGGAAGAGAAGTTCATAAACTCCAAATATCCTTCATGGAAAGCACCAAATGAATGGAGTTTGCTTGTGCTAAAACAGTCAATTGGGTAGCTATAATTGGGAGGAAGAGAAGTACAATTGTAAAAGAAGAAGAAACCAATATGATCTGGACTATAACTGAATGGAGTTCGGTGGAGGCTGAAATTATGTAGAGGAGTTAGGCAGTTCGCATCATAAACCGCAGCATTTGTCAAAAGAAAAGAATGGTTTTTGTAGGAAATATCTCTGATAATATAATCGTCATTTGAAATTCTGATAATTGGGTTTTCATCTTTGCATGCAATACGGAAGCTTGGGAATCCACAGAAGGGGCTGTGCGAATGAGCTATCCAGAAAGGGTAGCTTATATTTGGACCATTCCCACAGGACTTCGGAGCACAAGCTTCAAACTTTTGGTCTAAGGACAGAGTTTGACAATTAAAGATGATGAAGAAGATGATTAGAAGAAAAGGGATTTTCATGAAATCCATAAATGAAAGATACCAGAAGAAGAAGAAGAAGAAGAAGAAAGGTGGGAAGATGGAGAGAGGTTTTGAAGGGGAATTTCCAGTGTTTTTGGTGAGTTAAACCAACCCTTTTTGAATTAGACTTGGAGGGGTTTGTTTCTTGTTTTAAGTTCTTGAAATCTTGGTGTTTTGGTTTTGTGAATGATGTTTGGAAAAAGGAAGAGAAAAGACAAATCATGGTTCAAGCAAAAGCAAAGTTTAGAAGTCATTTAGAAGACTTGAAGGTGGGCCAAATGGGAACGATCATAAAATGTTTTTTTATTTTTATTTTTTTGAGAATTTTGTGGCATAAAAATTAAGATTGCTTCCTCAATGAAATTGTAATAGAGGGGGAGAAAAGGCAAGTTCCTTTTAAACGTGGGGTTTCAATTTCTTCACCTCCCACAAAATCAAAGAAAAACTTTGTGAGCCTTATTTTTGCAAAGCTACAAAAACAGTCAACTTGGGCGGCAAAATTTGATCATGAAAAGTAGGTTTTAGTTCTCCACTACATTTAAAAAACTAAAAATAAATAAATAAAAGACTTGGAAGAATTTTGGTCATGGAGAATGGAAAAAAAGGATTTAATCTAAATTTGGAAGAAGTGGGTAAAAAATTGACTAGAAGTTTGTTTTGGAGGACGGCATGTATAGAAATCAAAAGGATATTACATTAGAAAAGAAAAATAGAATGAATTTGAGTAATAGTATTACTTAAAACGCAACTAATAGTGATTGGTTTAGTATTATTAATATTGTGTAAAGAATAAAATTACGAATCATCAGTAGCCAATGAAATCAAAGCTGCTTGGGTTTTGTATGATGAAATATTGACGTCATAAAAGAGGGGGGAAAGGGTAGAAGAACAATGAATAAGCTTACAATGGGAAACATTTGACTTACACTAAAGAAACAAATTGAGGAATTTTGTGGACTTTTTTTCCCCTTCTTTTTTGTATTGTTCACCAAGTTAACTAAACAAACACGTAATTTAAAAAAAAAACTTAATAGTAAATAAAATTCATTTTTTTCCCGGATTGGATTGTTCGTATAAATTCTCCATGGTTATCTTGTTGGTTTCAAAACCAACAAAATAAATATTGATCCCTAATTGATACTATTATTTTCTTAAGTACGCGTGGAGGTGAAATTTTTAACTTTCAAATTTAGATAGATGGTATATATATCTTAACGACTAAGCTAAATTTAAATTTTCATTAAGGTCTCATTCTATTTTATTCATTTCCATCCATCTTCTCCCCTTTGTACCTAAGGGAGGTGAGACACTGGATGTCTCACATCTTGTTTTTCTTTACAGAAATGTTCTTCTATCATTTCTTTTAATGGTGAAGATGAATAAGATTGTTTTTTTTTTTCTCTTTTTCTTTTTCTTTTTTTAATTTAAGTAGATGAGAATCAAACCGAGAAAAGTATAAATTATTGTTAACTTTTTTTTTTCTTGTTATGAATTTTAATAAACAAAGTTTATAACTAATTTATTCTAGATGTTATCTGATAATTTAAATAAGATGAGACATTCAAATGAAACAAATATTAACATAAAGAAGAAGAAAGAAAACAATCAAATAAAAAGAAAGAAAGAAAGAAGAGGTCAAAATAGAAGGGTATTAAACTAGAATTATCAATTATATCGTGTGCATAAGCTAATATTATTCATAGTGGTATTGTATTGTCAATTTATTCATTGTGTATAAACAATCTTCGTATGGTCAAACCAGAGATCCCTTTCTCCCCTTCCCAAAGACACAAACAGCTGTTGACACGTTCCAACGAGCTTAGCCTTAACTTTAAAGCCACGTGGACCCACAACCCTCAATTTCATTGGTCAATGTAGATCATCACCAGTTTGACTGCTCGCTATGTTGACTTTTAGTTTAACCACTATTCCCTATTGTCCTTAATTTATATCTATATATCTTTTCTTTACCTCTTAAGGTCTATTTTTTAATTAAGAATTTTGCAAATTGTTTACCAGAAATTTGTTCTTACTTTTTATATATATATATATAGTTATTTAATTAGTAGATAAATATCTAAGTAGTTTTTTTTTATTAAATGATTACAAAAATCAATAGCAAAAGGCTACAATAAAACACCAATTAAAAAGTAATAAGAAAAAACATAGAATGAGTTTTACGCCCAATGTATTGCTGCGCTGCCCATGGTTTTTCTTATAAAATAAAGAAAACCATTCTTGTTTTAACTACTTCAAGAGATTCTAATATAAATTTTGGAAAAAATATTAATTTATACATTATGTATCGATCTAAACTATAAACTAATAATTAAATCAATTTAAAGTTTGAGTTTTGAGAGTTAGTATCACTTTAAATCTCAAACTAATAATTATATCGATTTAAATTTGAAATAAAAATGTGTCAATTTAAATTACATGATTATATCCATTTAAACCTTTTACTTATAAAAATTTTGAGAATTTAAATTGATATATTTATATAAGTTCAAGGTTTAATTTGATATAAGTATTATTCCGTGATTTTAATTGATACAACACTCATATTTATATATTACGTCATTGATTTGAAAGGTTTAAACATAATTTTGATTTATTTTAGTCATTAAGTTTTTAAAAAGTGACTACTTTAACCACTAATAAAGGAGATTTTAAGTTATAGAATTTTACTAAATATACCTTATGTTTTGTAATTTTAGTTTATACTTTTTATTCAACTATGATTAAAGCGAGCTTAACTCAATGATAATTAATCTAATAATTAAATTCTTATGACATCTTTAGAAGTCAAAGATTCGATTCTAAGTTTACGTCGGATAAAGATTTTATTTTGTTCTTGAAAATTAGACTTAGGAATATGTCTTGTTACCTCTAAATATGTAGGTTTGATATCTAATTCTTACCCATAAAATACTAATTTTTCTACAGCATACGCATACCATTGTCTGCGCCGGTGAGAGTATGATGCAATAGAGAAGAAAACATACCCGGAGAAGTAGCCGGCGGAGGTTTGCAAACATAAGGATGTATATCTCCACTTTTACAAATGCATAGAAATTCTTTTGTTGCGTTTCTGCCACACGCCCCCCCGAATTCCTTACATCCCTCGCAAGCTATGGTGTAAAAATCCCCATATTCAACTTCAAAACCTTCTTTCATTCCCCTTTCCACCACTATCGTTCTGTTCGTTTTCCCTTCCCTCCATACCTTCGACGTAATCGTCACTTCGATTTTAATTCTACAACCTCCGTTATATGAACTCCAATTCATCACTTCATTCTCCGCCAAAGCATAATTCGCTCTCCCATTTCTTTCCCCTTCCGATCCACACTCAAATTCCAGATTCGGCGGGATTCCCGGCAGCATCGGACAATCGTACCACACGGACAGATTCAGATCGTTCGAAGAATACTTGAACAGACTAAAATCCAACGTCGCCACTCCAATTTCATTGTTAGGGCAGTAATCATCGAACAGCTCTGATCTCGCGATCGTCATTCTATGATCCGATTGACTGATGTTCACAACAATATATTTCCGAGAATGGATTTGAATCGTAGTGGTTTTATTGTCTTCGCAAGTGAGGCTGAATTCTCTTCGACCGCAAAAGGATTGGCGCTCATTTCCCCAAAATGGATAGGAGATGTTAACCAATTCACCGCAGTTGTAATACACACCGCAAGCTTTGAATTCTTCGTGTGCATCATCGGCAAAACAGAGACGAAGATGAAACGAAAGTATCGCGAAAAAAAAGAAGAAGAAGAAGAGGACGGAGGATTTCATTTGCGTGAAGAAGGACCATGAACATGAAGAGAGGATTTGAGGGGTTAGAATTTGGATGTAATGGAAGTCGGAATTGGAATGGTCTCCTTATGCTGACGCTACTTTACATTATACTAAAAAAGGCGTCTTTTTCCGGGAAAGTGGAGAAGGGAAAATTTGGAAATATCTTATTTTCGTGTAATGTGAAATTGATTGAGTTGAAGTTGACTCCGTTTTATATAGTCTTTGGGTGAGGAGAAAATGAAATTAAATCTACCCCAGAAGCCACCGTTGTGTCTTTTTTTTTTTTCTTCTTCTTCTTCTTAATCAATTTGTATTCTTTAATTCAATTGGATCAATTTGCTTCCTCATTGAAATCTCTACTTTATAAAATCAAAGTTCAAATTAATCATAATATTAATGGTCATAATATTGTTTTCCAACCAGGACTTGACCATTGAATGTCTATCAACGTCAAGTATTAATGTTAATAGAAATGTTATAACAATATTCAAAGTAAAATCTACCTTTGAAGTCATTAAAGTTAACCTCCAAAAGTTAATAGTACAAGTTTATATTCATTCTTAGTATATCGACGTTAGTGAGATTCTATCATTTGTTTTTTATGTTTTTTTTTTTTATCTTTTTGTAATAAAATAGAGAAGTCGATTTATTTTTATTTTAACGTCAAACATATAAAAATGTAAAAATATAAAACCACTAAGAATTTATTAATCTCAATTGTTTCTTAAAACTAACATTAGGGTTTTTACTTTCTCAACGTCGATTTCCAAGAATTATCGTACCATAAATAAAATAGTTAAAATTTACCCTAATGCTAATATAAAACTAAGTTTTGGTGGGATTCAAAGTCTAAGAATGAAGTTGGAAAATAAAATTTCTTTCAATCTACTTTTCCAGTTCTTGACGAAGAAAAAGAATTATTTCAGTCATTTTCGGCCATTATTAAAATCAAACGTTAAAATACTATTTTTGTCCAAAAACTTTTATTATAATTACTTTCAAATGTTTATTTAATTTGTATGTTATACTTTTAATTTATCCAATTTTTGCTTTGGTTTTAATTGTTATTTGCAAGCTTTTCTTTAATTGTTTTCTATTCCACTTGGTTGAATTTATGGAAAATCGACCAAAAGGATATGAAATTGGAACTTTTCAAGCTATAATTAAAATGAATGAAACTAAATTAACTTAATAATTTCAAAAGAAGACCCATTGCCCGTTGGATGTTTGCTCAAAAGCAATTTTCAAAACACTTTAATAAAATTGGTTTGTAAAACACGCTTTCAACTAATACAGTCAATAACCATAATCAATCATAAGTGCTTTTTTTAGGTATAACAAAACTTTTCCACTCTTCTTAATTGTATTAAAGTTGTATAGAAAATTATTCTTCCGATCGTTGAAAAGACGTTTGACTCAAAAGCATTAGCCTCAACTTCAAGCATCATAAAATCTCAAATAAAATATGTATAGAAAGAGAATTACGAATTAGCAATCAAAATATCCTTTTTCTACTAAAAAAATTATTCGATGAAATAAAAAGAAAGTAATTTTATTTTCATATTCAGCTTAGATAATTAGACTAAAACTTCAAATAAAAAAATGCAACGGAACTCTTTTCAACAAAGAATGTCAAAATGTCAAAATGTACAAGTTATGTTGTGGGTCACATGATTATTTCCATAATCTTCATGATAGAAAGAGAACAAAACGAACAAGACATTCAAGTACTAACTTGCCAACACTTGGATCTCGTCCATGACATTTCTCTAATCAATAAAGTCCTCCGTAGATGGTTGATCAAATCCACCATGTATTTGCATCAGATTAGCAGATGATGAAAGGAAGGGGTGCAATTGAGAGAAGTCAAGCACTCGGTCCTTGGATTTCAAAATTTTGATAAACCATTTTGCATAGAATTTTCTTGAAACTAGGTAGATAAGGAAATCTTCATGAGGCACGAACCATCCACCCTAAACCAATACTCATGTAATAAGGTAATGTATTGGATGTAAATCAAAGTAATCGATACAAGGCCTACAACAAAAGGAAAAAAAAAAAAGAAAAGAAAAGAAAAAGAATGACGAAACCCACTAAACCAAGAAACATGAATGTATTTTCGTATTTCATAAAATCAATTAATGCCAAGAACTAAGAGTTCAGGTTACACATAAGTCTTATTTATGCAAACATCATTGTCATGCATGTGAACATTGATGTAACACGAAAACAATTTGGTCAATCATCGCTAAAAAACAATATTTAGTTTAGTTGTTAATCCAATACATTTTAATTAAGATTTAGTTCGCTAATTTAGATTAGTTAACGTTCAATTGGTATTTTAGTATTAACTAGTTAATTGTTTTATTTTCTTGTAAGGTTATTAAATAGCCGATTTAAACTTATAATAGAAAGCTTTTAGTCTTAGGGAGAGATTTTCTTTCGATCCTAGGTATGTGACTTTCTTTGTTTGATCATAGATTTGGTCTAATACCTTAATATGCTGTAATGTTATATCAAATAAACCTTATTTTTCTAGTACTCCAAGCAATAGATTAGTGACGATTGAAGAATGCTTTATTAACGAAGAAAATGTCACAATTTAATTTCATCGTGAGACTTATAATTCAATGATTTTTTTTCTTTTCATGCATATAACTTCTAGAGAAACAAATTAATTTGTACTCAAGCTCTAAATTTATTTAGTATAATAATATATACAATTATACCATTTTTTAAATTTTGTTTGAAAAATATTGTGCAACTTGTAATTGTATCGATTAAATACTATTTGTTATGCAGTTAATCAATTTATATCCTTTGTTAATATTTCCTTTGAAAATTTTACATGCATGATATATATATTTCTTCACGAAACAAATTAGCGAAATGAAAAATTAGATATTTTTTAGCTTAAAAAAATTTAAGATTTATTACAGGTAAAATTTATGAATCTTCACAATATTTATCTAAACGACACAATTGCCAAAGTAGGTGTCAATTAGGGGTGAGCATGATAGACCGAAAAATCAAACCGACCGACCAAACCAAAGTTGATCGTAGAAAAATGAGAGGAGCCAGTCAAGGTCAATTTCGAAAAGTTTTAAATCGAAAATTTTCAAAAAATATTTTTAAGGGTTAAACCGACTCGACCTTTACTCATCGAAGTCGAGTTAGTTTGAACATTTATTAAACCAATTATGGTCAGTTCGTTGACCATTTTGTAAGATTAAAAAAAAATCGACTCTGATCAACTGATGATTACCGTCAGTATAACTAAACTTTTGTTGGTAGTCAAATTCTTAAAAAGTATTGAACTCATAACAAAAATGGAATAGCTATGAACTAATTGGGGAGGTTCAAAGAGAAATAGTGTAAAGTTAAGGGACGTTTTAGGAAGATAAGTTTTATTAATTTTGTCTTTTGTAAAAACTATATATTAAAGAAATAAAAATAAAAAGAATATTGAAAATACAAACGGTTACATCTTGAAAGCGGGTCCCACTAGACTCCACCAATGCAAAAGATCGACAAAGCTGTAAACAACAATTATTATTATTTTATTAAAAAAAAAAACAATTTAGCAAAAATAAGAAAAAGAAAAACTAGCCGTTGGGAGCACTGGATTCAAATTAATTGGTCGTATCGTACGCACAGCAAAACACAAACGCCTTTTCATTTCGGAGAGACAAGCAATACTCTCTCTCTCTCTCTCTCTCTCTCTCTCTCTCTCCTCTTTCTTTCTTTCTTTCTTTCTTTCTTTCTCTCAAATTCCTATCCAAAAACCCCGATAAGGCAACTTCATAGCTCTCTCTTCTGTCCCTGCGAGTTCAGATTGTGTTGGCCATATTATTCTAAGTTCCGACGCCAACAATTCTGCTCGAATTTAATGTGAGAACTAATACTTTTCTTGAATTTAGATTTTCTTTTTTTGCTTTGAGAACTACTTTGATTTTGTTTCTGTAGAATGCTTGTTGTATTTCTGCCATTTCTTCCATTTCTAAGCTTATTGAGTGAGTTACTGAGGCGGAAGTTTCCATTTCCACTCAATCGGACTTCAAACAATGTGTCACTGAGTTTTTTAGGGTTTCTGAACATGTAGAAATTTTAAGATCGGAATCACCCACGATACTCCAACTAGTTTAGTCATGGTTTAGCTCAATATATGGAGGCATAGACTAGAAATGTTACTAATTTGGCTGGCTCTTCTTAAATTTTTACATTGTTGGTGTCACTGACGTTTGATTTGCTTTAACTCCGTTTATTTGACGGATAAATGAGTTTGGTTATTGTAAATTCGTTTATTTTAGCTATTTCCAGAAGTACTTCTAGATCTTTAATCACTTTCCTACCATTTCAGTATTTTGGTGCGCCTGTGAGGGAGAAATAGGCAGATATAAAGTATCACGATGACTATCAAAACTCCTGCAACTCCAGCTTCTAAAATAGAGAGGACGCCAGCGTCAACACCTGGAGGACCTCGATCTAAGGAAGAGAAGATCGTTGTTACTGTGCGGTTAAGGCCTCTGAGTAAAAAGGAGCAGCAAGCGAAGGATCACATGGCATGGGAGTGCATTGATGATAATACGATTGTGTACAAACCTCAGCCTCAGGAACGTCAAGCTCAACCGGCCTCGTTCACATTTGATAAAGTTTTCAGTCCCGCTTCTTTGACTGAAGCAGTATATGAGGAAGGAGTAAAGAATGTTGCCTTATCTGCTCTAATGGGCATCAACGGTATTTTAAAGAATTATCCGTTCATCTTTTTTACACCCAAATTAGGTGATTATACATTCAAATGACTGTATTTTGTTTTATGTTGCAGCCACCATATTTGCTTATGGGCAAACTAGTAGCGGAAAGACATTTACAATGAGGGGGATAACTGAGAAAGCTGTTAATGATATCTACAAACATATTAGTAATGTAAGTTTTGACTGTTCTGAACGGAATTATATTCTGCTGGTACTTTGGTACCTTAAGTAATCATCGGCTATCCTTGGTTATTTAACAGACACCCGAGAGAGATTTTACCATAAGAATTTCAGGACTTGAAATATACAATGAGAACGTCAGGGATCTATTGAATACAGAATCAGGTCGGAATCTAAAGCTTCTTGATGACCCAGAGGTACCATTCATAATAACATGTATAAGGGTTAAAGGAAATATGCTCCACTGAATAATTTCTGTTTTACCATCTACTGAATTGTGATTCTCTTTATGCAGAAAGGTACAATGGTTGAGAAACTAGTAGAGGAAACCGCGAATAATGATCAACATCTAAGACAATTGATTAGCATCTGTGAGGGTAAGAACTATCGTGTCCTCACTTAAATTTTCCCAATGTCCTCCATAATACACCGCTTTAACATTAGCTCAATTTTATTCTGTAGCTCAAAGACAAGTTGGTGAAACTGCCTTGAATGACTATAGCTCTCGGTCACACCAGATAATAAGGCTGGTTAGTTTTATGGTTGATGGTCGTATCTGAAAGGTTTACTTTTTCAGCTTTTGGATTGTACAATAAATTCTTTTGATTGTATGTGCAGACAATTCAAAGTACCCTACGAGAAAATTCAGATTGTGTTAGGTCTTTTGTAGCAAGCTTGGTAGGAAAAATTCTTTTGTACTCTTTTTATCTACAATCTTGATACTTTTTGAATAACTTTTCGTTACTAATTTCAACATCATGCAGAATTTTGTTGATCTAGCTGGAAGTGAGAGAGCTTCACAAACACATGCTGATGGTGCTAGGCTAAGAGAAGGCTGTCATATTAACCTTAGTTTGATGACGCTCACAACTGTGATCAGAAAGCTAAGGTCAGAATTTGTTTCGTGAGAAAAATTTACATTCATTGTATCTGATATATATATATATATATATATATATATATTTTGTACTGTATATGTTTTTGTTTTGAAACATTTTGCAGCAGTGTTCTTCTATATTGCATCTAAAGTTTTTGTTTATTGTTGCAGTCTTGGAAAGAGAAGTGGTCATATACCTTATAGAGACTCGAAACTCACCCGCATATTGCAGCATTCGCTTGGTGGAAATGCACGAACCGCCATTATATGCACATTGAGTCCAGCATTGACTCATGTTGAACAATCACGGAATACTTTGTACTTTGCCACCCGGGCAAAGGAAGTGACTAATAATGCCCAAGTTAATATGGTAATAACGACATTTGTGCTCACCACAGTTTTAATTTATGCAAAAGGATTTCCGTTAACTTTTTGTTTGAAAATTTTTAAACAGGTTGTGTCGGACAAACAATTGGTCAAACATTTACAGAAGGAAGTTGCCAGGCTAGAAGCAGAACTGCGCACTCCTGATCCAAAACGGGAGAAAGATCTAAAAATCCAACAGGTAACTTTACAATTCAATTTGACAATTTCTCTACATAAAGTTGAGTGAATTTTCCAGAACTTAGCGTTTGATTAAAATCCAGATGGAAATGGAGATTGAAGAATTAAAACGAGAAAGAGACCTCGCCCAATCCCAGGTTGATGAGCTCCGCAGAAAACTTGAGGAGGACCAGCAGGTCTCTCTCCCTGTCCCTCCTCTCTTCTTGTACTCACTGACAATAAATTTTTCCTTAACAATATATCACGTGCCTTGAGATCATGAAATAACATCCATTTTTGTTTTCAGGGTTCTAACCCAATTGAATCTGCCCGTCCTCCAGTGAAGAAGTGTTTGTCCTTTACTGGTGCATTGTCTCAGAGACTTGACAGCAAGGACCTTGGCCGTGGCATGATATTAAGGCAGTCAATGATGAGACAATCATCTACTGCTCCTTTCACACTTATGCATGAAATTCGTAAGCTGGAACATCTCCAGGAGCAGCTTGGGGAGGAAGCTAATAGAGCCCTCGAAGTATTGCAAAAGGAGGTGGCTTGTCACAGACTGGGGAACCAAGATGCCGCAGAAACCATTGCCAAACTACAAGCTGAAATAAGAGAAATGAGATCAGTCCGTTCAGAACCCAAAGAGGTTGAGGTTGGGAGCGTCATTGCTACTAACCAGAGTGTAGGTGCTAATCTTAAGGAAGAGATAACACGGCTTCATTCTCAAGGTAGCACCATTGCCAATTTAGAGGAGCAGCTTGAAAATGTTCAGAAGTCCATTGACAAGTTGGTAATGTCTCTACCAAGTAATTATCAGCAGTTCATGAGCAGTGAATCAACCTCCAAACAAAAAAGTTCCACAAAAAAGAAGAAATTGCTTCCTTTGGCCTCAAGTAATATTACCAACCGGCAAAACCTTTTAAGATCGCCATGCTCACCTTCAACAACTTCCCAGCAAGTACTGGAGTCCGATATTGAAAATAGAGCTCCTGAGAATGATGATGTCATCTCATCTGAGATTCTGCGCGAGTCTGAGAAAGAGACCCCAACAAAGAGTGAAGAAGGTGGAGATGTCTCATCAAAAGAGAGCACTCCTTGTTATCGAAGATCAAGTTCTGTAAACATGAAGAAAATGCAAAAGATGTTCCAAAATGCAGCAGAAGAAAACGTAAGAAGCATAAGAGCATATGTGACAGAATTGAAAGAACGTGTGGCCAAACTGCAGTATCAAAAACAGCTACTTGTTTGTCAGGTGTGCACAATTGTTGTTGAATTTCATCCATTAAAGTTTTGTGGCCATTCCTAATCATCACTAGGACTGCATTTTTTTTCCCATGACGTATGTAGGTCCTTGAGCTGGAAGCAAATGAAGCAGCTGGCAACAAATTAGATTGTGATGAAAACACATTTGACCAGGATGACGATCAAGTTCCGTGGCATTTAACTTTCAGGGAGCAAAGGCAGCAGATTATTGAGTTATGGGATGTTTGCTATGTTTCCATTATTCACAGGTCTCAGTTCTACTTGTTATTCAAGGGCGACGAGGCTGATCAGATTTACCTGGAAGTAGAGATGAGGCGCTTAACATGGTTGCACGATCACCTAGCGGAATTTGGCAATGCTAGTCCAGCTCACGTTGGAGACGAGCCAACAATCTCTCGCTCGTCAAGGTTTCTTTTCTCTCCTTTCACCCTCTTACTTTTGATTAATTGGAATGATTACCCTAATCTTCCTCCCCCCTCCGTCTTGTTCTTCTTTTTATGTAGCATGAGAGCGTTGAGACGTGAAAGAGAGTTTCTTGCAAAGAGATTAACTACACGTTTGACAGCAGAAGAAAGAGATGCGTTGTACATTAAATGGGAAGTACCGCTTGAAGGGAAACAAAGGAAAATCCAATTTGTAAACAAACTCTGGACAAATCCTCACGACCCTAAGCATATTCAGGACAGTGCAGAGATAGTGGCAAAGCTTGTTGGGTTTCGTGAAGGAGGCAACATGTCCAGGGAGATGTTTGAACTCAATTTTGTTGTTCCTTCCGACAAAAGACCATGGATCATGGGATGGAACCCAATTTCAAACCTTCTTAATTTGTAAGAAAATAGATTTTTTTTTGTAAGTACCTTACCTTCTGATTCCTTTTGTATATCTTGTATTGTGTCTGATTGGACACAACAAAAGATTGATCTTTTCGTATCATTACTTTCAATCTGAATAAAAGAATTTAATTCATTTCTCCTTCTTGATTAGATTAGTCCCCACCTGCACCGACACTTGTGTGATTCCAAATATAACTCTGCTTTGATTACGAGTTCTGTATGCCCTATTTTTATTGTGACTTTCCTGATTATGTATTTATTTCTTTCTTCATTACGAGTTCATGACAGTTGGGGGGGGGGGGGAGAATTGGTCCAAATCTGAATTTCTATTACAAACAATCATCTGCAGAGTACAAGAGCTAAGACAAAGATGGAGGGATGTATAAGAGCAGGACTCAACACAACTCCCCCATTTCAATATCTAACTCTCTGATCTCACTACAAACACTGTAACACAACCACAGAGACACACTGAAGTCAAACACCCACACACATAGATTATATTCTTTTAGCTAGTAATAAAGCGCGTTATAATAATGGACCCAGAACAGTAGGAAATTAGAAGTCTTAAATAAGTCCCATTGATGTGAAAAAGCCTCGAGGGAAAGAGGGGACCAAATCCTCCTAGCACTTGGGAAATGGAGTTCCACAAGTGCTAGCAACTTTCTTGGCATTAGGAGAGGCCACAAACTTCTTAAGGGTGGGGTTCTGCATGTACTTGCAGAGGCAGGGTCTCTGTTCCTTAATCTTAGAGCAACATAGCGAAGAAGGTGGAACTGAAGATGTTATTGCACTAACGCAGGAACTTAGTTGCACTGGACTGCATGTCACTGCCATTGAGATCTCCACCATCATAAACATCACTATGATACTTAGTGCAATCTGTGATGCCTTCATTTTCTTTCTCAAGATAGTTGAACTTTAGGGGGGGGGGTGTGTGTGTGTGTGAGAGAGAGAGAGAGAGAGAGAGAGAGAGGTAGAGAGGAGATAGAATAGAGAGATGTGGAGTGTTGGGTGAAAATGGCTTAAGTTGCTTCTCAATTTATAGCCAGGAGAAGGCCTTGAAAGCAAGAGATCATCATCAAGGGTCATGTTCACATCTCTGTTTTTGTAGGTTATCAAATAAAAGGGACAGTAGCAGCGGAAGAGAAAATGTCCTGAAATTTTGGCTACTTTGATAATCTCAGTACCAAAAGGACAAATAGTGGACTTCAAAGATGAAAGATCTCTCGTGCTATCAATTGGGCTTCTTAATCATTGCACCAAATTTCAAAGGTGCAACAGTTCCCTCCGCTCACTTTTCTCCACATTGTACGGTAATCATCTCTACTTGTTACTCAATTATAATTATAAGCTTAACATACTACATATACATTGATTTACCTGGAAAGACAGCTACAACAACGTGCTAAAACATCAATGCGCATATTACATCTTTTTCCATATAAAACCGATCCCTTTTTCCATTGTTAGGCATGATGAATATAGATCTATTTCCAATCTTAGGTTCAACACATGACAGTCGTCTACTTAGGAATTAATATCTTATAAGTTTTCTTGATATTCAACTGTTATAAGATTCAGGTAAGTTGTTACGTAAAATTAGTCAATATGAACGTAAACTAATCCGTATGAAAAGTGATCCCCTAATCATTGCAAAACAGTTTTCTTTTCCATTGTTTCTGTTTTGGTTATTCTTTTCCCTTCTACTTTTTTTTTGCTTTTTCCATTTCAATCATTGCTTGGCATCAAATGAAATTATGGAGAGCCCACTTGTTGTAATGGGGGACTGTGGTTTTCTTTCGGTGAGGTTGATGGGAATATAATTGTTACATCTCCATCCATAGAAATAGTTCTTTCTCATTCAGCTGCCACATGGAATATCATCATTCACTACACCTTCTTTTTGCTAATTCACCTTAATAACTATTACTCACCACTTTCTTTTTTTCACTAAAGACCTCTCTTTTGTTTTTGTTTTGTTTTTTTTTTTTTTTTCCTTTTAATTTATTGCTATTTTCTTTCTAAGAAATCCTATTGACCATCAAAATTACTTGGAAGTTACTCAAGAATCTCCGTGGACTTAAAAAGGTACTATTTATCAATTTACATAGAGAATTGGGAGTAGAGAAATCTGAATTGTTAATTAGTTTTTCATTCTTTCACGTAACATTTTTCTTTTATCTATATATATTTTAAATCACTTATTAGTTCAAAAACTATAGTTGATGAGTAAAATATAGCTCAAGAGATGTCATTATTGTCGGACCTTCAACTTTGTTAAATCTTTATATTTGAATGACCATAGGTCCCTAGAAACCCATAGTAGTCGCCAATAATAGCATTTGGGAATGAAACACTTTTTCAACAAATCCTTTTTTATTTTATCAGAAAAAAAAAAAAAAAAGAGAGAATTTCTACTGATTATAAAAGGTTAAGAAATGATAAAAGGCATACATACATATATAAAATCGATGAATGTTATTATAATTAGTTGATGGAACTTTTATTATGAATTAATTGAACAATACTTAGACCTTTTTTTAACCATCATTTCTACAAAAGTAAGACAACATTTTAGAGTTATATCGTAAATGTTTGTGTAAATATCATTTTACAAACATAAATTTACAAAATAATGTTAAGGCCGGTGAAATAATGATATGAAAAATGAAAGTTTAGGATCGTAAACGGTTAAAAAAAAACCCTCATCGATACAAATTTGAGACGCAGTGATGTGAAGATTTAAAGGAAAAACTTGAAATGAGTAATATTAGTTATAGGGTTTGTTATACATGGTATGAATGGTAGAAGGTAATTGGCTTAGAATGATGATATTGATATATATATATATATATATATATATATATATAGAAATGGGTCATTCATTGAAAATGATGATGATAGGTTGCTTTTACTTTAGTAGATGTATGCATGCTCACTTGATTAACTATTATCATACTCTCTTCACAATCATTAGCTCACTATCACTAAGCAATAAGCATTCTCTATTCTTTTCTTCTTCTTTTTCCCTTTCCATTTCCCTCTCCCCACCCTCCCTTATCAATCTCCATCCAACCCTAACTCATATTTAATCCAACTTAGATTCAATATATATAAATTATTATTCAATAATCCATTTAGTTATAGATTAAATATAGATTACATGTTTTACTTTTTATTTGGATTAAATATGAATCAATATTTAATTCAACTCGTTGACCATACGTTCTATCGAGTTCAATCCACATACGTACATGTATGCATTGTTTTTCATATAGTAATTTTATTCTCATTAGTGAAAATATGAGATCAAATTTATGTAAAAGAACTTGAAATTCATCGATGTTCATGCATCTATCGTATTTATTGAACTTTTTATGATTGACTTGTATAGCTAAATAGATTATTATTATTATTGTAGTATTGTTTATAAAACTATATTTGTATTATATTAAAAGGAAAAAAAAAAACTTTTGTCACTTACGTATTTTTATTAGTTATTTGGTTTGCTTTTTATATCTATCACTGATAAAATTTTAAAATAAATAAATCTATATTCATTGACTCAAAAGAAGTTTCATTAGTGACCTATCATGAATTCCATTCGTTTCCATATTAAACTATTTATATATAGTTTTTTTTTATAACAAATGTCTATTATTGAAGGATCATTTTAGATTAGAACAAATGGAAAGTTAAAAAATTGTCTAATGAGATATATATCTCAATGTTATTAGTTTATTAATGATAGCTTCTGTCACTCATTAAAATTTATTCTTGATAGATGTGTATTGTAATAGTCAATTGCTACTTTGAACTTAGGGAACTTTTTTATTCCATATTCATCTCATATATACAACTCATATATGCAATACTAAACTCGAATCCTCCCTTAAGTTCAATGCAAAAGCTCGAGAGAAGTACAAAAAGAAATTCTCTTCTTTTTTTTTTATTATATTTTTCACTGTAATTTTGTTTATTTTGAATTTTTGATTTGAAACTTGGAATTAAAATATTAGCATATATAACAATTTAAAAAAGTTTGCAAATAAAGCAAAATCTATCGACAGTACATTTCTATTGATTTATCGATGATAGATCATATCATTGGTAGTATATTCGTAGATAGCGATATCCAATAAATCATATAAGTTTATCACTCGTAGAATTTGTTATATTTGTATTTCTTTTCTAAAGGTTGCTTAATTATTATTCTTAAAATTGATTTATGATTGGCCTTCCTTCCAATTTTGTAGAAAAGTACTCCAAAATAGCAACCTTATTCGTCACATCGACTTTGGGCCAAAACTTCATCCACTTCTGGGCTGAATATATCGGCCCACTTCTACTCCATTTTCTTTTCTTTCTTTTTTCTTTCTTTTGTTTTTTCATGCAATTTGAAAAATAGTTAAACCTATAAAGACTTTGGCAAGAACCAATAAACAATTAAGTACTTAACTATTTTGTTGAAATTTATTCAAACTTGGGATGGTTAATTCCATATCAAAACCTCCAAATTGATAATTCCTCATAGGAAATTTTTACTTTAAATTATAAAAGAAAATTAACCCTAATATAAATAAAATAACATTCCAAATCAAATTATCTAATTATTATACTGCCCAGCAGGAATCCTTCTTTTTCCTCTTTGGTTGGATCGGAAGTTGGGGCGAAGATGTATCGAATGGGTGGAGTCTGATCTTTCAAGGGCTTTAGATGTTTAGGATAGGGCAGGCCCAATTGAAGCCATCAAAATTCAATTAAATGTTCAATCATCCGGTTGAAAAAGTATATCAAGTTACACTAAACAATAAAATCACATGAAAAAAAATTCCTTCATCCCCTTCATTATTGTTTCGAAGATTCTATGTTACATTTGTTTTCTACTACTACACTACGAAAACATCTCAACAAAAGACTGCATGCAATTGTGTTCATGACGTTGGAAAAAAGTAAAAAAGACGTAGAATAAGAATCGAATAGACCAAGTGTTGGATTCATATATACAACACTAACTATAAAGCCGTTAACTTTATATAAAAGAGTCATTAAACGAATTGACAAGAGAAGATCATGAGGGGGAACTGCCCTTTCTTGTAGTAAAGGCTATGCAAAAGGAAAAGACAAACACATTAGCCACATAGAGCCATATTATCCCACAAGCCATTCCTTCCTTTACCTTAGCTTTCTTTACTATCAAGCTTAGAACCCCTCATTCCTCCCTTTCATATATATACTTCACCTCATTTTAAACCTTACTTCCACTTCCCCTATAGCCACCCCTCATTGCAATTTATTATACCCTCTAATCCTTTATCATGTCGAGCTACTCCGACTCCGACGATGATTCTGTACCTCGCTCAAAGCTCTTCGGCCGCCGCCGCCCCATTCATGATATTTTTGGAGGAGGGAGAGGTAAGTTAAAAATTAAGTCCCTAGATTGTACCTAATTACTTTAATTGCTCTTCACATATATGCATTATTCTTATATCCTCGTATTTAAAGTGAAAAAAAAAATCCAAGCTTATACTTAATAGAGAGAATAGAATCGAGTTTATTTAGAGATAATTAGGATTTTAGTCCTAATACAATAATACAATAATGTTGAAAAAAAAACATCGAATGCTATAAAACATTAATCAACATAATAGGTTTGAGACTTGAGACTCGACTTTTTTATTATTATTTGAAATATGTTTGTTGTTCATCAAAATTTCTAAGACTTGGGACGATTTCTCGATCTTTTATTTTAAAATTTTTAGTACACAAAGCTGTAGAACTAAATCACATGTCAATACCATTTGTAAGTTTTGTAGTATGTGTATTATTGTTATGATAACGATGGGAATGAGAAAATGAAAGGAAGAAAAAGTAATAACATTTGGATACATAAAATGTTTGGAATGATGCAGTTGCGGACATACTGTTATGGAAAGACAAGAAGATGTCAGCAGGATTACTGTTGGGAATGACAGTGTTATGGTTTTTGTTTGAGGTTGTCGAATACAACTTTGTCACTCTCATTTGTCATATCTCTATTACCTCCATGCTCATCTTCTTCATTTGGTGCACTGGTGCTGAATTTTTCAAATGGTAATTATACATATATATATATATATATATGATCATCCATCAGTAACATTATTTCACATTTAATTTCTGATGATCATATCCATAATGTTATAATCAATATTAGGAATCCTCCACGGTTTCCAGAAGCAATATTAAAAGAATCAACATTCAAAGACGTTGCTTCCACTTTGCACAGAAGAATCAACCAATTCCTCATCAAGATTTTCGATATCGCTTATGGAAAAGATCTCCCACTGTTCTTTCTGGTATTAATTAATTAGTTTTTGTATATTTGTTTCTGTTCTCTAAGAAGTTTATAAAACTTCAATTTCATCAAGTTTGTTAATCACTTTTTCAGGCAATTGTTTCGCTCTATCTTTTATCAGTGATTGGATCATACATTAGCTTTCTCAATCTCCTTTACTTCGGTAAGAAACATCTCATTACCCACTTCAAACACTAACATCAATCACAAATTATTTAGCTTCTCTATAATCATTATAGGGAGTCTCTATCATTCAATAAAACCTTTCCAAATAGTTCATACAACTGCCACCAAAGATTATTTAGAAAATTTTTATTGAACTATAGAGAGTTTAACCTAATTTTTTCTGTATATATATATATAAAGGATTTGTAGCATTGGAAACTTTGCCATTTCTATACGAAAAATATGAAGAGGAAGTTGATCAATTTGCTGGGAAGGCCATTTCTCAAACCAAGAAATCTTACAGAAATTTCGATGCCAAATTTCTCAACAAGATCCCAAGAGGACCTGTCAAAGACAAGAAACTCAGATAATTATTTCAATTGTATCAATATATATATATATATACTCTTTGTAATTAATTATATATATATAAATCATGTTAATTAATATGCCATTTCATGTAATAAATTAAAATTCTCCATCTCTAAATATATATATATATACATATTTAAAGTGAGTTTCATCATCCTTAAACTAAACTACAATTTCCCATATCTTATATATGCAACTATTGTTTATTATATAAACTTTTTATTTCAATTTTCATTTCATCATTTATCAAATGATCAATTGAACCAAATATTAAAATCATGGATTAATTATTGTTCTTAATCAATTGGTGTAACAATCTAGGTCGTCAATTACATGTATTGTTATCCATGGTACAATAATAAGTGGTCTACTTAGTTAATTAACTTTTAATTAATATCGAAGATAAACTTAGTTCAACGGTAATTGTGAGAGTTTCAATTTCCATCCACACAACGTTGTACTAAAAAAAACTTTTAATTATTAGTGATATGACCCGTTGAATAGAGAGATACTATTTCATGATTATCAACTCCATTTAAACTCTCATTTGATCACATTCTATACATTAATAAAAATGGACAAGTGTTACACTCTAATTACCTTCCAAAATTCAAATGAATTACTATCTCATTTAAGAAAAAAAGACAAAGATCAGATCATCAAGTAATTAGAATTTGTCGAGTAATATTGTTTGTAAATCCTAGTTGGCCTCCACAAACTAAGTATATATTTCCCAATAGAGAGAAGAGATGATGATATGATATTGGGGAGAGATTGATGAAATAATAATAGCAAAATCTTATATATTATTGTGTTTTAATTAATGTGAGTATATAGGGATGTGATTCCCATTAGAATTAATCCCTCCACTAACCCTAAATTATTGAATTTTTAATCATTATTTGAATTCCCATCATGGAGGTTGAATTGGACTAATTGTTCTATCCTACTTCATGCCACCCAACAATGAAGTCAATTCCAAAAAGAAAACCTTTATTATTCTTTTTTTATTATTATTTCATACTATATATTATTTTAGTGCAATTATTGAAACTTTATGTATAATTCATTGCCATATGCTTTGCTTCTTTGATCCATAACATAGGATCAATACATATATATATATATATATATATATATATATATATATATATATATATATATATATATTATATTTGTTTCCTAAATCTCTTGTTACTTTTTTATGCATATATCACTTTACTTTATTCTCTTTAAAGAGAAAAAGGACTCATAAATTTTTTTATTTAGTGTAATATTTATGTGTCATTTTTTTAACTTTGTATAATGTAATTTCCTACAAGGTTAATAAGAGATGTTTAGATTGATTTTTAAGTGACTTTTACTTATTACAAATATGTGCAAAGTCATTCCATCCTTTGTTTATTATTATTATTATTGTTTATATACTTTTATCATTTTATACAATTAAATATATATATCCTTAATAAAAACATGTTTTAAGAGTGATTATAAAAGGGTTAAAAATGGCTCTTTTTTTCATTTTTTAAATCAATGAGTTTTTTTTTTTTTTTTTTGATGAAATGCTAAATTAATTTGGAGAACTTGAATGCACGTTTTGAAGTGATTTTGAACAAGACAAAAGTGATTAAACAATTTAAAAATCACTTTCAAATATTTACAATGTTTTCAATACATAAAAGATTTACTAACTTTGTACCAATTGATGTTGTGAATAAGTTGTCTAACAAATTTTGAACTTTAGACGACATACTCGAATTGAAATTTTATGTAACATTTGATTCATTTTCTTAATATCAAAATTAATATCTTTTTAAAGAAAAGAAAAACTTCAAGAAAAGCAAATAATAATATTTCTAATAAAGTGAGAAAAGTAAGTATAATTATTATTGTTTAGAATAAAATCATGGGTTATACTTTATTTGTATGATGGTATTGCTTTGACAATGAAGAGTGGGATTATAATGCAAAGAAACCATCAAGCATCCACTACTCTCATTTTCACTCCCAAAATTCTGACACTTTTGCCTCCCAAAACTTTAGTGCAAATCCAATATCTTTCACACACACATACAAATAATGGACCCTTTGCCCCCAAAAAATAATAAACAAAAGAAAAAATTGGTTCTTTTTCTTCTTTTTTTTTTTAGAAAAAAATCCTACCTTAATACTTAATTAATAGTTTAGTTTAGATTAGAAATGCAAAAATTTGGACTTTTGAGCACTATAAAAGAAGCTCAATGGACAATGAAAACTTCCCAAAAAAACAAGAACTCGATTGGGTTTCTTCATTATATTCTTTGAAACCCATCTCAAGAAAAAAGAAAGAAAGGGAGATTGTAAAAATGGCAAGAATAATGAGAGAAATTAGCGGTCAAAATGGAAGCTTTGGGCTCGCCGGCGGTGAAACTTATTGGTTGTTTTGGGTGGCTCTTTTTACACTCTGCATAATTTCCACTGTAATTTTCTCTTGCTCCGATGGCATGTCGAAAGACCGGAATTCCACGGTGGACGTTGAGCTTTACGGCGGCGGTTGCGCTGCCGGGTGCGGCGCTGGATGTGGTGCTTGAAAAATAGAGAACCCCCTTCTGCTTCTTCTTCTTCTTTTTCATCTATAGGAAACAAATTATGTTTTGGATTTTTAAAGCCATGAGAGAATTAAACAGAGAGAGCTTGTTTTTGAAGATACTGACATCAATTTTGTTACATTTTAATTGTGATTTAGCAGCCTTCAGTTTAGTATTTCTCTTCTTTTATATATATATATATATATATATATTATTCTTAATGTTAATGCAAATTGTTAGAGCTTCTAACATGATTTGATATCTTTAATCAGCAAATATAATAACAACTTAAAAAAAAAAAAAAAAAAAAAAAAAAGCTAATATTTAAAATACATATAAATATACTTCACAATTGGTTTAATTTTGTTTTTTAATCTTTATCCCATTTTTCATACCCCAATTAGGTCAAACTAGCTTGACACGTATTATCTATTATTGGAGTTGCCATTTTAATTTGAAATACATGTAAATTCTTAAAATCGATCATTCGTATTAATCGATCTTAATTTAGTAATTTTGGAGGCAATTGTAGGATTGAGTTGTGTACTTCTTCAAAAGTTTATATAAAATCAACAAGTGGTTTGCTAACAAAGTCAAGATGGCCGAGTTGGTCTAAGGCGCCAGTTTCAGGTACTGGTCCGAAAGGGCATGGGTTCGAATCCCATTCTTGACATAACCTTTTTTCGTTCCATTTCTTTGGAGCAAATCCAATATTATCCCATAAGATGTTGTGCTAAACCCCAAGTAAAAAATAATAAAACATTATATAACAAAAGATTTGAAATAATAATGCTATCATTAACTATGAAAGTCCACTCCATCCAATTGAATTGAAGAAAAGATTCACTCAAAACGTAAAATCTAACATCACAACTATAAAATTCGCATTGTCTTTATATTCTTTTATCTTCTTCCTCAGAATCACTGGCGGCATCGTCCGTTAGTTCTGAATCATATTCTTCACCTTTGAAATCTTCAATTTCTCCGGGCATTCGCTGTCGAATTTCTTTCATCAGCTCATCATCGGCATCTTCGTGTTTACCCGACAGCTTCCTTTTCAAAATTGCTTCGAAAATTTCTGGTAATGAATCGGCATCACCACCCTCATAAAATTTATCAATTTTCCTCTTCAGCTCTGAATTCACAAATAAACAATTTCTGTATTAGCTCCTAAATCACAAGTGTAGAGGAACACCAAATGAAGAAGCTCAAAAACAGAAATTAATCATAAATAACAAGAATTTTACACATCTTTTAGGTCAATCAAACAAAGTGCCCTTGTTCATGACAGAAGTACTATTTAAATGGTTAATTTCACTAAGATCACTCATACGTATTTTTTGAACAAGTGAATGGTAGAACATAGGTGTTCTCTCAAGTATCTTTGACTACAATACATTACCCTTCGTTTCTCAAAATACAAACTTTCTTTCACTAACATTTCTATGTGAACACGTTTGTCTTAATACCTCTCTACACTAAAAACTCTTTCTACTCACTTTCTCTTCCAAACTTCCCTTTTATTTTTCTGAGCACTTTTGCTTTCTCTCACTGATCTCTATTTTCCTAACTTAATTGCTTTGTAATTCCAAGTATTCTCACATCTTTCTCAAATTATCGATCATTCAAAACTTATCTCTAATTTAATTAAAAGAACTTCCCATATACAGAACCAACAAACAAAATGAACTTTCATTTCACTACTTTTCCGGTTCCTTATAACGGAAATTTCTTGATTAAAAGTACTTTCTTCAACAAACGCTTTTTAACACATCTATTCTAAAATTTCCAGAATCAAACAACCTACACGTGAGAAGAGGATATAAATCCAAGATTGTATAGTCAACTATGGTGCTAAACGAACATCAACTCAAGAACTCAAACAATTAAACTGGAAAAAGTATACCTCTTCGTATCAGTTTTCAACAGAATGACAAAAAAATGTACAATAATCAGACTAACTGTAAAATTACGAAGAAGCCATCTCGTGAAATAAAGACAAAATTTAAAAGTAAAAAAATATCTCTGAACTTGAAATCCCACAATTATCAGCACACCAATATAATATGATAGAAGGCGATGACTCATGCTTAGAAATTCCTGGAGAGTATAGTCCATAGTGCCCCAATTTGAGAAATCGTTTTCAAATTGAATACTAATTTACCTTCTGTGCTGACATCGTCGTCGACGAGAGAGTCCTTGTTTTTGGTTGAGTTCAGTTCATTGTACTTGTCATTCCCGGATGAGTAACATCGCAAAGTGAAAACGGAAAATGGAGACAGTAAGGGGACGGAACGAAAGGTTCGTAGCGGAGGAGAGACGGAAAGCGTCCGAGAACAGACATTGAAGACAGCTCCCCATAGAGCTCGCTTCATGGCGTTTCTTTACAGTTTTAGGGTTAAACCCCATTTTCTGAGGGTTTATGATCGAAGAAACGTTTCGCAAAGACGACGAAGAAAAAGATATCGGGCCAATCAAGTGGGCTGTTGTATTAGTGGGCTAAGGCCCATTGAATTTCTTTACTTTATTTTTGTTGCAATTTATTCTCTTAGCAATCGAAGCCATCTAACCTCTTTCGGTTACATCAAGTTGGAAACAATTCAATTTGAGAAATTTATGTGTTCACTCTGTTCCACCCGAACTTACTACTAAGACTAGTTCTTGATGGATGATTCAATTTAACCATTTGATCTGGATTTGAGTAATGAAATATGCTCGATTATCGAACAAAGTAATAAACAAAACGAATGAAATACTTTAGATTTTTGAAATGGTGAATTAAGTGATTAAATACTTAATTAGTTAGTTTGAGATTACATAATATGTCGTAATGAAAAAGAGCAGTGAAGTGTAGTTGTTAGACAAAAGATAAAGTGGGAATTTATCTTTTCAAAATAGCCAAACTAACCCTCCATCTACCTCTCCCTCCTCACTCAAACCCTAACTTTCGTAGGCTTCCATTTTCACCCCAAAGCAGACCTCACTCTTTTCAACACAAATTCTTGAAGGAACCCCACTCTTGTTACCTCATCTACACATATTTAAATCTTTGGAGAAATCCATGAGCAAGAGTAGTATGAGGTTGCTTTTGTAAAAGTGTTTTGAATGTGTTTCAAAAGCACCTGATCACCTTCTTCAAGATATACCTTTGAAAGATGTAATAACATGTTTAGAAACCCTTATTGGATGTAAAATGGGAGAAAAGTAACAAACTAATTTTAGTTGTTGGGTTGATGAAAAACCAACTTATTTGATTCACAAATCAATAAATATTGGACTTGGCAAGTCTGTGGTTTCGAGAAAAAAAAAAAAAAAAAAAACTGAAGCACGTAATGGAAAACTGTTTCACTATGGAAATCAACATATATTTAGCAGTTGTGATAATCGTTTTAGTTGAGATTATAACTATTTTATTGACAAGATATGATACAACAAATGAGTGTTGGATATATCTTTAATGAAACTTTACGAAACCAATCCAACCAAAAACATATTTGAGAAACTTAACCGATTAAACAAAAATGCAAGCATGAGGTTGGATCAGCTAGGTGGCTATGGAAGTCAACATATTTTGTATGTTATTATGTTTAATCTAACATTATTAAAAGTTCAACAAAACACCCAGCTTATATATATAAACAGTGGAGTATGACTATTAGGTATCTCTAATTGATCAAGCATATATATATGTTAGTCCAGATCTTTGGCCGAACCATGAAAGTCACTGTGATCCTCTTCTTCTTCCTCTTCATCTCTTTATCACTTCATGCAAGAACAAAAATCACCTTTAAATCATTATATATAGATATGATAAATTAATTGTAGTATTTATTTTGATCTTATATCATTATCAAAAGCTGCTGTATATTATTGATCTTATATCAACTGCTAATTATAATTTCTTTTCACATGTAAATTAAACTATAGTAACGAAGAAACAAACAGATGATACCAGTTTTGAAATACTATGTTTTAATTTGATGGCATTTTAATTCACTAACCATAAGTTGGTCTCCCATATATGTTTGATGGTGTGCATTAATTAATTATTATTAACAAACTGTTCCATTTCTCTTTTGTTAATGTTTCCTAAGATGGTCTCTTATTTACCAACCAATAATTCAATTCTTTGTCTAATTAAACTCTAGTTTTGAAACCTCCATTAATAATATTAAATTATTGAGATACAAATTTTTGAAAAGTATAAACATAACCAAGTTGAATGTTACTGTTTTCTATTTAATATAAAGTATATGTTGTTGTGGGGAAATTGATGCAAAGTTCAAAATTTATACTTAACCTAACCAAGTAAGCCATGTTAATTTGAAAATAATTAATTGCCTTGAAGTTTACAAATACTTTTTGAAACAAAAGTTTTTCTATAATATTCTCATTACCATAATTATGACTTAATTAGTATATAGTATAGAAGGCATAAAATTAATTAATCATATTCATTTAAGTGTGTGTATTGGGGATAATTCTGCTGTGTGCATTCCGACATGCATAAAAGGCTAAGAAACAAAACATTGGCTTCGACTCCATAAAACAATTCATTTTGTTTCTCCAATTTTCGGGGTGTTTTTGTTTTTGTTTTCTTTTTTTTTAACATTATGTTCTTTGGTGTTTGTGAAAAAGGCTTTAGCTTCCCAATGCCAAACCCCATTTATTCTTCTTCTTCTTCTTTTTATATATAAATTAATTATATTATATAACTCTACTTTTGGTAAACTTATTACCTTTCATAGACACTTTTTTTTTTAATTTAATTTGCATTTTACTACTTAAAATTAGGGATGTTTGATTTCTAAACGAATAACTTTTGTTAAAAAATTTATCGATCTATCAATACTTGTTATTCTATTTGGATTTCTAGACTTCACTCGTAACCAAAAATTGGAATGGAGCCTAAAATAATTGTAAAAATATTCCCTTTAATAAAATAGAAAATGCCATTGTTTATTTATTATTATGTTTTTCTTTTTAATACATACTGTGTTTTGTGCTAAAATTATATAAAACATTAATTTATTGTTTTTAAATTTTGTTTATGTTTGAAACACACAACTATCAATTTAGATGTGATTTTTCTAAAGTTTCTTCACTCCCTTTATTTCGTTTTCTTGAATTTATTACCCAAACAACGTCAAAAGTTTGAAAAGAGAAAAAAAAACATAATCATCCGTTTTGAGATAAAGAAAAATGAAAAATACTTTTAAGAAAAAAGACAACCTCTCACTGTTATGTTTCAATGGAATAATTACATATTTTGGTAGCATATTCAAAAATGAAAATTTGTGTATTAAAAATCAAAACTGTTCACATTTTAGAATGAAGAGAGAGAGAGAGTTTGGTGAAACCAAAATGGTCATTGAAGGAAGAGAAAGGAAAGTGGAAAAAAGAAAAGTCAAAAAGATCTGTAGACAGCCTTTTCCCATTGGAAAAAAAAGTGCCAATCAGCTTCTCTTCTTTATTGGTTCTAATGACACAAATTTCTATGTGTAAATTTGTCACTTGTCATTTTCATCCTTCTCTTCCCCTAACCTTTCTAAATTTCATAACAAATTATATAATTTTATTTTATCCCCAAAGTTTTTGTAATCCCTTCATTCAATTTTCAAATTTAAATATCAAATTGTATTGGTTATATAAGTTTAAGATTCAATTTTTATCGTACGTAGATAAATTTTGAAATACTCTGATTCATCTTTGGCCGAGCGCATCACCAAGATGGTGTGTTTATTACTATAAATTTGAAAATAAGGGGATATATAGAATGACCAAAATATCCCTAAAAACCCAACCATGATCCTAAAGGACCGTTTGGGAGAAGAGTTGGGCTATGGAGGATTAGGGTTATGATAAACCTAGTTTTATCCTAACATGTGTTTTGGGGACATGTCGCCTGAGAACTAAGCGATAACTCCTAAAATCTTTCGAATTTTCCTGATTCTTGCTTCTCCAAATTTGAAGAAGCAATCCTCGAACTCAAATCGATCAAAGTGATTTACTTTGAACCATCTCATAGTTTAAATCTTAGGCTTTAGTTTATATTTTGAGTTTGAAATTTGAGACGGATGGGAAACTTTGTAGTTTTGGTATTCTAATGTATTTATCGTTGAATTAATATAGATTGATGTTGCTATTTTTTCTCTAATTTTAAAATATTTTCTTTCTAAATATCTACCGAAGGAATGTCAATATTAAGGTTCAAAATTGTAGATGAAAGAAATTGTTAAAAGTAATTAGTTAGCTTTACTTGGAGAAAAAGGAAATTAATAAAGGAAAAGTAATTAGTTAACCCTTTCTTTTTCTTTTAATTCCCAACTTTTAGTTTTGGTTTCAATTTATTGAAATGACTAATTTAACTTTTTTATAATTATTAGTATTTAATTTGTTTAAGAAAACCAATAATATAGATATAGATGTGATGTCATATTTGATATAATACTATTGAAAATAAAATGTCATGTTGCTATATCTCTAGTTTTAATTATTGTGGTTGTTGTTGTACTTATTTGTTGATTAAAAGCCAAAGACAATAATACTTTTATATTTATTTTTTTATTAAGAAAGAAAAACTCCAAATAATTAAAAAAAAAAAAATTAAATTCATTATTAGATGTTTTTTTAAGAATAATAATAAAATAAATATTTATATTTTACGGTAAAAACTCGAATCACATTATCATACGTGAATTTAAATATTTTGTCAAAGTTGATACTTTTTATCATTTATTTTTACTTTATCTAAAAAAATTTAAGTTTAAAGTTGTATTCAACACAATAGCAAATAAAAAATATTTTATTTGTAAATGAGAATGATTTGATCATTAGATTATAAGTTTCCATTTTAATTGAAAATATTGTTTTGACTTAATTAAATTTCAATTGTTAATGGTACATTATAAGAACCTTCATTGTATTTTTAATTACCTAAATATAATATTAGGTTTTCTTAGCTAACAAGATGTTTGAATTTCATAAATTAAACAAGTTAGCCTATCGTTTTTTTGAATTAATTATGATATCTTTTGCGAATAATTTAAGTAGATCACATAAAAGATTGAAAATAAAATCAAACTTATGTCATAAAAAAATTATAATAATACATGAACTAAGACTAACGGGGTAGGAGTTGATGAAATTATTTTGAAGTTCGTCACCCTAACTTCTAAACTCTCAAGGACTCAAATTAGTCAACAGGAATTCATTCTAAGATAGATGGTAGCTCGAGTGAGGATCGAAGCCTAACCCTATAACTATATAACATATTCTATTTTATTTGGTTTGAAAATAATTAGAATATGAAACAAAACTCAATATATTTTTCTCTTTCTTTCCTTTGTACTAAAATTTTTTTGTTTCACGTCGGTAAAACAACTGGAAAATGCTTATATACAACTATTAGTCTAAGGGAAACTTATATCAAAATGATTAAAGATGTATGATTTTATGACTTTTAATTTGAAGGTAGAATTTCAAATATTCGATGATTATATGCACTTGATTAAGTTTCTAATGATATCTTTTTCTTCCTGATTATGAAATTCTGTTATATTATATACTTTTTGAACCGATAATAATTATACGTGAAAATGATATCTATATTCTTTTACATTCCCTGTCAAGACCACCACAATCACTTCTTTACAATTTTAAACTTTATAGCCACACATATATTTGATTTTCTTCTAGGATTGAAATTACATTTTAGAACTAGTTTTAAATCCAATACAATATTTTATTGTGCATTTTTTTTTTGAAAAAGTGTTTTTTTATTATCATTGCTATTATAATTTTTGTAGAAGGTAAGAACATAATGATTCAAGCATGTAGTACTGTTTGGTTCCTTTACATATAAGACACATTTGAGTCAAAACAACACCAATCTTCACATGATTTCATCTCTTCTTACTAATATGCACAATGCCAATTTTAAATTTATTTTGAAATAAACTTTTTTTTTTCTGTTGTACGAAACAAAATTTAGTTCTCAATCGTACAAATTCACTGTTATTATTGATCAAATCCAAAATATTTATAAATATCGTAGATGGGTTTATAGTGTTCAAGAAATAGTTAAAAATCGAACCGATTGACAAACTGGACCGCAACCGAATCGAAACCAAATACACGTGGTTCGATTCAGTTTGTGTTAAATGGAAACCGATTGTTGTGCAATCCGATTCGATTTAAGATGTTAAATCGATTATAAAAACCTAACGAACTTGCTTTATTAAAAAAGAAAAATAATAATAATTAAATATTGTAGAAATTATTTGGATGAACTTTCAAATTTCATATGTATTATAATATTTATGCAAGATTTGATTTTATTTATGTCTAAATCGTCTGATTTCGATTCGGTTTGATATGGAGGATCGATTCAATTTGATTTCGAAATAGATTTTTTTATTTTTTGGTTTGAAGCGGTTTTCGCTTTGAACCGAACCGCAAACACCCTTTGTAAACTATGCTATAAGTGTGTAATTGTTTGAATGGTTTGAAAATGGGTTGCTGTTAAAAAATGCAATTACCCTTTGAAGGGTACTGTCCTTATTTTATAAAAACATCATATTGTTTGGTTCTGATTTAAATTTGGTAAACAGCCAATGAATAAAGTCTTGAAAGTTTTTTTATCTCAATGGGGAACACAAAATTCATTGATTCTGCACAAATCTGCATATAAGAGAAAGAAAGAAAGAAAGAAGAAGAAGAAGAAGAAGAAGAAGAAGAAAAAGAATCAAAATTTGACCCTCTGACCTTTCTCTGCTGTGGGACACTTCCATTCCAGCTGCAATCCATCCTGACCTATAGATCTGACTTTTTCAAACCCTACCAATTTTTATTATTATTATTACCACAATACCCTTTATTGTTATTGTTATTATTATTATTCTCAATAAATATTTGATTTGATAAGGAAGCATCAATTTGGCTTAGAATGCAATAAAGAGTTTAAAAAAAAAAGGGAAAAAAAGAGAGAAAAGGTTGTTCACAGATTCCTGAGTCTGTGAGACTCTGCTCTTTGTATGATGGCACATAACCCACAAACTCTAACAAGAAGACAAACTGAGCCCACCTAACAAACAGCACAAGAAAGGAGGAGAGGAAAAAGAAATAAAATCGCTTCATAATCACTCCTTTTTTTTTTTTTTTCTTCTTGTTTTTCTTCTTCCAATTCCTCTTCATTCAAATCTGGTAATGGAACAACAAAAAGTTTGATTTAACTAAAGTTTATTAAAGTTTTATGCTTTTCTCTCTTTCAACTCAATTTCACTTCCACTCTATTCCCTTTGTTTCACTTTCTCTTCTAAAAGCCTTTGTTTTTTGTTTCTTTCTTCCATTCATTTCCTTTTCTTCTTGTTCTTATTCTTCTTCTTCCTTCTCCTTCAGGTTCGTTCTTACATTCTAATCCTTGTTTAACAATCATGCCTGTTGTTACAGTTGGTGAACACATGAAATTGAGAAGACCCAGAAGTGATTTGAGCCATTTGAACCAACCCATTTCAGAATCAGATCCGAACCCATCAATTCCTTCTATAATTCAATCCACTCGTTGCAAATCCACCATTTCTTCTCTTCTTCTCTCTACTTTTTCCAATAATACAACCAGTGGCCCCAATGAGTCTTTACCCTCATCCATTATCACCACCAATAGGAAGAAGAACAATTTCTCTTCTGCAACTCTCCGGGGTCTCGGTTGTACCACCGCCGCTTCTCAACAAGTATCTGTTCCGGCTGTAATTCGAACTTCAGCGGATTGGGAGAATAAGAAGACGAGGAAAAAAAAGCAGAAAAGCTCTAAGAACAAAACCCAACAAGGAGTTCTTGATGCTTCTCATTTTCAACCCAATTCGAGTATGAACTCTGCTAGCTGTTTAGACGCTCAAGATGTTTGGTGTGGCCCTGGAATTGGATTCTCAGCAGATGCGGCTGCTTCTGTGGATTGTGTTGTTGCTAGAAGACATGCTTCTGGAAGAGGAAAAATCGATTTGGAGAAGATTAATCAGAGGGAGGTACACAATCTTCTTTGTTCTATTTTGTTCTGAATTTATATTTTGAATTTCTTTCTTCGGTGTCGATGTGTCGTTCTGTTGTTGTTGTTATTAAGCATTCGTGTCCATTCATTAGTTAAAGAAGAATTTGGATGTTTATTTTATTTCGGCTTTTGTCATTTTATTATCCAGATGTGGGTTTCTTCTGGGTTTTTTTAATCGAACTTTATAGTCTCCGTTTTTTTTTTCTTTTCTCAATAGGGTTCTTCTAATTTAGTTTTACCCTGTTCGTCTTCCAATCTTGGAACTTGTTTGATTTCATTCTTCTTCGTAAATTCGAGTAATTAATGCAAATGGGTATGGATTAGATTCGTTTCTTTGGGGCTATAAAAATGAGAAATCACTTGTTCATCGTCGAGTATCGATAACGAACTCTGTTTAATGCGTTTCAACTTCCTCTGCGTTTTCTATTACAGCGTTCTTGTTTAGGAAGGCGAACAGTGAGCCCCGAGACCCTCTTATTTTTGGATTCTGATTCTGATCTTTCAACTGCTCGATCATTGGAACTATCTAGGACTCGGTATTATCGCCATGTTCGTCATCCATCCCCTGATGGCCTTGCTGAGGTGAGCCATCATTCGTATTTTTGTTCAGTTTCATAAATACAAGTTTCTGTTGGAACCAGTTCGTTGATTCTACAATTCTATCTCTGGGTTCTAAAAATATATGATTCAGTTGAGTTCTTTGTTCGTTGTGTTAATCTTCTCATCCTCTCCCTTAATGGCCGTTTCTCATTTTGTTTTCTTGACACACTAGTTGGAAATGTTTTCACATTATGTTGTTCTTTTTATGTACTACTTAATAGAATCTCTGTTTCACAATGTTCATACGATATTGATTTGCTCATTTGATATTACAATTACGTTATCTAGCAGATCATGATGTTTCAGAGCAGTTTGCTAATGGGTGGAAGGTTCGATCTACACGACCAATTTAGAGAATTACGACTTGATGTGGATAACATGTCGTATGAGGTTAGTATCTTTCTCCAGCTTCTCCTTTTTGACACAATGTGATTGCTCACACCTTATTTCCTGATGGAAACAGGAGCTGCTTGAACTTGGCGAAAGGATCGGCCATGTCAGTACCGGATTGAAAGAAGATGAGATAGGAAGATGTATTAGAAAAATGAAACCCCTTGTAGTGAATGAGCTAACAACTCATTTACTATCTCAAATGGATAGGAAATGCAGCATATGTCAGGTGAAGTAGAAAGAGTTCAGTTTTGTTGCCTCTGATTGGCATTTGTATATGTAATCACATTGTTAACATCTTCAATTATTTTGTACAATACAGGAGGACTATGAGGCAGATGATGAAATGGGTAAGCTGGAATGTGGGCACAGCTACCATATACAGTGTATAAAACAGTGGCTTGCACAGAAGAATACGTGCCCGGTCTGTAAGACAGCAGCAGTGGGCCGAGGTTGAACGGTTAGTCCATCACGTCTAGCAGTTCTTCGACTCTGTCTGCTTGCTTTCTCCCCTATGTGGTGTATAGATTTCATTGCCTTTTTACATGAGCAAAAGCATTCGTTCATTTGTGTGAAGCTTCCCTATCTGCATATTTAGATATGATGGGCGCCATTTTCTTGTTCTTCAGTTCTCTAAACATTTCATGTGATGGTAATTTTGGATTGACTTGATTGCATAGCTTTAAGACCTCAAAGTACAATGTCTTTCTTGTGTTCCCCAACAATTTCCGTCGGGGTACTCAAAAAAAAAAAAAAAAAAAAAAAAAAAAAAAAAAAGCGAGCTCTTATCCAACTTATGAGCATGTAAAAATGTTGTAATCTGCTTTCATTGTGGCACAGCTCTGCCTCTAGAGTTGATGGTTGAAATCAAATGATAATTTGCAAAAACTTCTTTATGATTGCTTCCTTTTTTTTATAGCTCATAATTCAATCTCTTGGGTTTTTCGATGAACTACACTCTTGTGTTTTATTGAATTGAGTTGGGTAGTTGTACAGTGATTGATTCCACAGACTGAAGAATAAACTAAAAGGGAGACAAGATTTGAGTTTTACTGGAGAAGTTTTCCAGAAGTTGGTATAAACGATTCCGTTCCAAATTAGATAACCTAGAACTTCCCAAGCCAATAATTCGCTTCATATATTCCTCACAGGGTTGTATGTTGGCTATACAATTGTGTATATACAGTGAGAAATCTGTGTATACTTTATCATGGAAGATACACTACTGTTCCTTATTTCAACTAGTGGGATGTATATACCTAGAGGAGCCGAATGGTACGGTACAATCAAACCATGTCATGGCGGTTAAGAAAATCGGCTACCAAAGGATATACTTCACTTGATGCCTGCATCCCATGACATTGAATACAAAGAGGTTAGAGAAATTATAAATTGAGGTAGCTTAGAAAACTGGCTGTGAACGAGAAAAATCTGTACCAGACGGCTTCCCACAATATCATAGTGAGCATAGTGAGGTCCTCCAGGCTTGCCAAGAACTTTGTAGGAAACTAACTGCCTAGGAATTTCTTTCACAGTTTCTGATCAATGTTAAAAAGGATTGGGAAGAGAGTCAATGTGGGTGATGGATAGAGTCAGAGAGAAGTCATGGTGAGGGCACTCAGGTATTGTATTAGAAATCCTACCATATACAGCTTCAGGTGGACAAATAAGGTCTCGGTCTCCAGCAAGAGCAAGGATTGGAATATTGCCTTGGCGTAGATGATTCTTGTACTGGAATGTACCGTTCCTGTCATGTAAACCCCCCTCTTCAAACACGGAAGATAGCTGCAAGAGAACCTTTGCAGGCACAGATCCTGAAAAATGTATTATCAATCATGTCAACAAGTGTAGAGTTCCATAATGCTGAAATGAAACTGTCATTGGTAAGTTTTTCATTGACAAACAAAAGGATAAGCATTTAACCAAAGCCATTCAACACAAGCTTCTCAAGCAAGGTGGGATGTAACATGTCTTCCACGGATATTTGGTCCTTTAACCAAGCCAAAATATAAGGAGGACGTGATGCGAGAGGATGAGCAATAACAAGCAATGGCCCAATGGGAAACACAGGAACATTTAAATTTTGTGTAGGATCTTTCTGTACATTAAAGATGGATTTGCCATTAGTTTCTCAATCTAGTACACGTTATTAGCCAAATTGAGGAAGAAATTATCTGAAAATGCTTGTACGATCACTTGCCAAAGGTAAAAGAAGTCTGAGTGATGAATTTGATGGTCTGTAGTCAAGTGAAGAAGCCAAAGTAACAACTGATGCTAACTGCGGATTAACTTTCTTAAAGCCTGAAAAAGAATAATAACAGTCAAGAAAGGTCCATTATAAAGAGCCCAAGATTCTGAATGATTTGTCTTTAAGATTGTCGAAGTAAGAACATTATGAAAGATAATAGGAAGGCATGTCGAACTCACTACAGCGAGAGATCATAGCATATAGCAAGATACCCCCCATCGAGTGGCCAATTGCTAGTAACTTGCCATCATTTGGTTTGGATTGATTCCTTATGTACTCCATCTAAAATGAAACATCACATCCATGTTCATCATTAAAAATTTTCATTTGACGGTATTGTAGAAGTACTATATTCAGCAATGTATGGAAAAAACCCCCCAAAAAAAAAAAAAAGCATCTCACCGCAGCAGGCACATCTTCTTCCAAGTAGTTGTCGAAGTCCCAATCATACTTCTCATACACATCAAGTTGTTCCTGGAACTCTTCTAATGCAGAGGTAACACCTTGTACAAAAGGCTGGAATGGACCCAATTGTTGAGCTCCGTCAATTATACTGATAAGATTCTTATTCCATTGCCTAAGTTGAGTAGCAATGTTAGAAGTCTGTCCTGTAACAAATTTTTAAAAAATTAAAAAATGGTAACTAAATTTCTTACATCTCTCAATACCCGAAGTTAATACTATAGATCTCGGAGTGCAATTAGGAAAATGAAAGAAAATTTTCAACACACCATCACCTAAAGAGACACTGGAACCCACAGAATTTTCATATACACTGCCATTGACTAATGGCTGCTTTTCCAAAGTTTCAGATTCTATCTGCTCAGTTGTGCTAAGTCCCAATCCTCGAAGTTCAAGAATCCATGTGTCGTATCCTTGGTTGGACATGTAGCGAGCAAATGAGGACTGAAAATATTACATTGTAAATAGATGTAAGAACCGAGAATAATGGATGATCTACAGTTCACAAAAATAACATAAGAAGGTAGAAGAGAGCTCCTTATGCACATTCTACAGAAAATTACAGAATGTTCATTCTAAAACTGGAAAAAGAAAGATGAATCATAGTTGTTCAGTCGGCATGGCCGGCAGCCAAAAGAAACGTAGAGAATTTCTCAAGCGAACAGTTTGCAGATCAAGTTGGTAATATAGAAGTTTCAATTTCAATCCTCATCTTATTGCCGCAGAAAATGAAAAGTTTTCGAAAGAACAAAGTAATAATAGGAAAAAAAAATGAGAAAAGTAGAAAGAAAATGTAAGTCTATCACTCTCACTTACCTCTGGAGAAAGATCGTATCCAAGAGCATTGCTCCCAACCCCTGATAACAGCAAAAGCGGATGATTCCTTGATGGCGCCTGTTTGCAAAACAAAACACTCTCCTTTACACACACTTCTATCTGTTGACAAATTATCTCAATACCCACCAATCTAAATTAGAACCCATGTTCTATTATGTTCCACGAGAGTCGAACATTCACAATTTATACATCAAAAAGAAGCGATGTAGTTCAATAATAAAAAATTGAAGAGATTACAAAAGAAACTAAACCCAAATCAATTTAAAGGATCAGAGTGAGAATGAACCCGAAGAGAAGGGACGTAACGCCAGAGAGCGAGCTTCCAATCAGAGTTAGGAACCGAGACGTAATGAAGCTCGTCGGCAGTACAGATCAAACCCGTCTTATTATCATTCAATCCATACGCGCCACCGTAAAACGCCTTGACGGACTTCACGGCGACCACATTCCGTCGGCGTAAGGCCCACGAGGGTTCTAATTGCCCTTGTCCCCTGAATCGACGGAGATAACAGCCGCGGTTGTCGCTCCGGCCGATAGAAGAGAGATCGAAACGAAACAAATATAGGGTCGCCATAATTTGGTCTGAGTTTGAGGGAATCAGAGATTGAAGTATAGAATGGTAGAGAAGTTATTGCTTGTGGGTAATTAATTAGATAGCAAGAAAATGACATGGTCTGAAAAGGGGGCGGTTGCGGGAGAATTTAGGAAGAAAACAATTTTGGAGGAAGAAACTACAAATATCGGTGAAGGCGACGGTCGAGTCATCAAGTTGGGAATTTGGTTGTGCATCCCTCGTGGCTCCTACTTGACCAACTTTTGACTTTTTTATCACGTTGGTGGGCCCTATTTCACCGCTGACGTGTATGAACCACATCCATTTTGCAATTAACATTATCCATTAGAATAATCTAATTTTCTTGTGTTGTTACCAATTTAATTTTTGAACAAACTCAATGTCATCTATTTTTTGTTCTTAATTTCTAAAAGGAAATACTCTAATAATCTAACCTTCAATTCTATTTACAATAGATTTTCTCTCGATTTTTCATTAAATACATTAACTTTTATTAATTTATTTAAAATGATTATGTGTGAAATCTTAATTTTAATTATAATAGGGATGTAAAATATTGAAACTTACTTCATTATATGTTTTTAGTTCTTTTAAATAACTAGACATTGTCGTTAAAGACGAAAATTACATTTTTAGTAAAAATGTGAGTTTAATAAAAAATGTAAATATTGGAACTTATTAAAGACTAAAGTAAAATGCTCAAAACTTCAATGATGAAAACATAGGATTTTGAAATTTACAGAATAAATTAGAACCAGATGAGGATTGAAAAATGTAAAGATGAGATGAAAAATATGTTTGAGTTGACTTGAAGGAATAGAATAAGTGCTTTTTTTTTTATTAATTTTCGAAGTGTTTATAAGTGTAATTTAGAAATCCAAACAAAAACTTAGTCCATGAAAACTCCTCATAACAGAATATTCTAAATGAAGTATTTAAAAAATATGCCAACCAAAAGGAGCCTTTAATTTTCTCAAAATATGATTAAACCAAAAGTTGGCCGGTGGAAGTGGAACGTCTGGTAGAAAATCTGACCTTAAGGAGAGAACAAAAGAGAAAAAACAAAAAAGAAACAACTTTAATTTCCCCACACAAACAAAACAAAACTGTTATCAAATAGACCGATTTCTACTTCATGAAGGTAACTCATCCGCCATTATTATATCACTGCTGCTTGGCCTTCCTAGTTGACAAGTTTATTAAGGTTCCAATGTGTTGAACAATTTCAGTAGAGGCATTTGGTTTCGATACTCGCAATGCTCTTTCAGATAGATCTGCCATTTTAGTCTCATCACCTGTAAACAAACTCATACTATGAGATCATCTAAAGTTGATATTATTATCACTCTTGATTATTTATGAGACTAACCTCAGCTTCTTCACACAAAGTGAAGCAGAAGAATCACCAGAAAAGTCAATGAAACGAGGCAAAACAAAGAAAAATTATATACTGTATTGGCTAGTTTGTAAAGTTTTCAGTCTCATGAAAAATAGTTGATGTTGTAACAATAATAAAACTGGTTACAAAATGGCCTAAAATACATCTGCATGTGCATACAAACATTTAACTGTTCAAACATGCTCAAAATGGAGAGTATTAATTTTGTATTCAAGAAAGGATGGCATAAAGAATGATTAATGATTAACTAACGTTTGTTTAATAAGTATTTGTTTTAAAACAGATAGATATTAGACTTTCTTCAATTAACAAAGTTGCAGTACAGAATCTTTAGGGAACCTTACAAGTTATATAAGCAATAAGTAGTACAATTTTAGATGATTCGTACTGATTTAGAGTAAAGATCTCAAAACCACAAGCAAACTAACGCATGATTTTTAAAATAGATGATTTCATTAGCAGAGCATGTTCAACATACCTAATATCTCTTGAATTGCACTTGCAAGTGTAGTTGAATCTAGTTCGTCTTCATCAATGACTGTTGAACCAGCCATGTCAGCCATTATCGAAGCATTTCTAAGCTGATGTCCTTCATCGTCATGAGGTGATGGTATCTAAAGTTACAGAGTCAAAATTTGTAAGGTTCCTTCAAAGAATTTAGAACATTCAGAAAAGCTTTGTTTGGAGGGGTTGTAATTTTTACCAGTATAGATGGCTTTCCAGTTGCTAGGATCTCAGAGCAAGTCATGGCCCTTGCTCTAGAAACAACGAGATCTGCAGCTGCATAAGCCAAATGCAGAGAATGCATGAACCTTCACCAATAAAAGAAAAAACACCACTTCAATCTCAAAGCAGGATCTATTACATGCATGTACATTTATGAAGTTCATCATAAGATGTTTACGGGTAGGATTTTATGAAGGAAATAACGAACCAGAATATCAGGTGATTACATCCACGTCCAAAATGTTTGATTAAGACATAACCAATACTATACAAATGGACCAACCTTGGTCATCTAATCCTCAAGATTTGACTGTATTAAGTATCAATATGGCTAAAGCGAGCATAGCCCAACTGGCATTTATTAACCTATGCATGCTAGCATACGAGAGTGTATTAACCACAAGATTTGCAGTTCGAATCCTTCTACCTTTATTGATCTAAAGAATATCGAAGTAAGAAGATGAAAATTATTCATCAAGGAAGGCCGTGACACTAGACATACATCCATGTATAGTTCAAAGAGATGGGCTGAAGCTTCCATAAAAGTTCAATGTTGGCCAACATCATCATTATACGAGCATGGAGACAACAGGGTTTTAAGTTTTCTAGATTCAGTCATGCTTAATCTTATTATCTGCATTGATTAGCAAATGTCAAACACTCATATTTCAGTTCTAGCATACATATAGATGCTGGACTCTGATGTTCTAAGCTAGAGGTTCCAAAAGATCTTCAGCAGCAAGAAATAAAAATATACAAGCAGTTACTATGGTCTCAGAAAGCTCACTCCAAGTATTTGCTGTCCACCAACAGATGCACTCTAGAAGATAACGACATCAAAAATTTCGATTTATGAACAACCATGTACAAAGATGAAGACATCTAGATTTTAATATCAAGACTATAATCAACATGGAGGCAGGTAAAGCAGGTTGTTGGAATCCATATAAAACCAGTGAGCAAGAGGAAAATTGAGAGGCATTTAATACTGAGCAAAGAAATTACGGCGTTAAATGCAGACGGGGATGGTTTTTTACAAGGCTGTCCATCTCATCAAATGTCTTCACACCAGTCTGCCATATAATATACAAATTCTTGTTCTCCAACAACATCTGATAATACAGATTCAACATGGCAATATTGATGGCATTTGCACCCAAAGACCCTCCGAGAATAAGCAACACCTTAGCCTCCAAATCCTCACCCTTCCCTGATCTTGGAAAGAAATGCAAACGTGCCACAGCCTTGGGCACGTGCTGTTTCAATGTCAACCTCACCGGGTTCCCACAAACCAAGCATTTCTTCTTCCTTGGAAAGCACTCAACTGTGGAGTTCAATACAACAAACACCATATCTGCAAAATGAGAGAGAACCCAATTCGCAAAACCTGGAACCGAGTTCTGCTCTTGGATTGCAAGCTTGACGCCATTGATAAGCTTTGCAGCAAGGCAAATCGGGAACGAGACGTATCCACCTGTGCCAATGACGATGTGGGGTTTGAAATCGATGAGTTTTTTGTAACTCGCAACCACGGATTTGATCAGATGTAAAGGAAGGAGAAGGTTTTGGGGAGATATAAGAGGGTGAGCTAACGGAGTGGCCAGAACTGTGTCGAACTCGTACCCGGCAGAAGGGACGGCTGCGCTTTCCGTGCTGTTGGGTGTTCCCAGAAAGAGGATCTGAGCTGTGGGGTAAGCAAGTAGGAGCTCATCGGCAATGGCGACGGCGGGATAAACGCGACCACCAGTGCCTCCGGCGGCAAAGACGACTCTCAGGGAGTTAATCGAGCTGTTTGAAGTAGTGAGGTTTTCGTCATCTGATCGGTGAATAGACAGGCAACAGATGATTTTGAGAGGCCTGAAATGTTAAAAAGAAAAGTTGTAAAGATTGGGTTATTGATCACACAGTTGAGAGAGATTGAAGAGTAATCTTGCCTGAAATTTGGGGAGGAAATGAGGGAGTGGGAAGTCTTAAACGGCGGAGTTGAAGGGCTGGATTTGGAGGGTAGAGAGAAATGAAAAATACTTGTGGCCGCCATTAGAGCTGATTTTGAAGCTTTAAAGGAACAGAAAAATGCATTCTTTAAACGATCTTTTCTTCTTCCTCAATTCTGCTTCTACTTCTTGGCTGCAACTTTCGAATTAACAGGAAAGCAAATCATTTGTTTCTCGATGTTAAGGAAATTTCAATAAACAAACATTAACATGAACATTTAATTACACCATAATTCTAAAGCGAAATCTCGATTTGAATCTCAGCAAAAAAACTATTTGTTTTTTCTTAGTTCTTGAAGCTCTGGACTTAGATAAGTTATAGGAACCATTCACTAGATTCTCTTTGAAATTTTAAATTTTAAAATATAAAAGAGTTTGAAAGTGTAATTCTATATAAACTATTTTGAGTTATTCGAAGAGTCGAAGAAATTCAGAATCGTTGAAATTTGAGGAGTGTTGAAGTGCACGAATAATAAAAGGTAAAATGAAAATAGAATCGTAAAGTATGAGGAAGGTGGAAAAATCCATTAAGAGTTTAGTTAAAGACCCAAAATGCTCAAACCAAATATACATTTTTATTTATTACAATACAAACTCGTTTCTCTACTATCCAAAACAACTCGAGGTCGAAATGGCAACCAACGATGACAAAGTTTTTCCCAAAACGAAATTGATTTCAAATCCCTGATTGAAAGTTAATTAAAATTTTCTCTCTATCAAATTTCCAAAATAGTTTGCAAGTGAAAAATACCAATTTTTATTGCCCTATAAAGCAAAATAGTAATATAGTAGTAAAAGTATGAAAATTAAGTGAAATGAATAATTTAGTTTATACTTTCTAAATATGTTAGGTTTACGTCGTAAATATCATTCATAATAACATTTATTACATATTCTAAGAATAATACCGACAAGTTAACTATATATATATATATATTTATAGTAGGTATCTTTCTACCAACCGCTCTTTATTCTTTAACAAATAAAATCGATCTTTCTCTCTTTCAACCCTTTTCATACTTCTTTCTTAATCTAATGATAGTTAGATATATATCAATATCGCTTTGTTACTTAGGTGGTAAGTATGGTATGTAATTATATGGTTGAGGTTATTCCTTTTCCCCTTTTAGTAATATTGTTGGGCTATTTAATGATTTGTTAAAGTGATTTATGATTTGTTAGGCCCATAGACTTCAATTGAACATGGGCTACTTAGTTTGGTTTGGTACCCATTAACCTATTGCCCAAATTGATGGTAATTCAATATGCATGATCATAAAGTGTTTCTTTTTCCTCTTTGAGGAGGTAAATTCACTTAGAAGTTAAAACAATAGAGGAAGTGAATTCCTTTTTCTCTATGTGACAATGATAACGAAGGCTATTATCACGAATCACTTTGTACATCAGAGTAGGTGATACATCAATTCTTACCATTTTAAGAAACATTAATATAATTAAACATATAACTAACCTCGACAATAACATTTCTAATAAGGCAAGTTAGGAATCAATTTTTGAAGATAAAAAGTAGTTTTGGTTTACTAAAAAATTTTAAAAACATTTGAAGTTTTGATCATCAATATTTTTCTAATTTACTCCAAATTTTTCAAAAACTATATTAGTACGAGGTATTTTAGACGAAAGCAATTTTTCTCAAATTGTGTTCAATCTTTTCCATTTGTTCACCTTTATAAAGGCATGTAACAAAATTCCTCAAAAACTTTTTTTCCCTTGATATAATTGGGATTTGAATTTGGGATAGTGACAGAGAAAAGGAAGTGGGCAGAAGTGCTTTCCAGTTTCCATTCCACATAGCAAATAGCAATTTTGTGTAAAAAAGACAGATTGAAGCACATGGAAATATTGAGACATTGCATGTGAACTGATACTCATATTTAACCAAGGCAGCAGTATATTATAAGGTCAAATTTGACTTGCAAATTCATCATCTTTTCTAAGAAGATACTGTGCAAATTGGACTCAAACACTTCTTTAGTAATGAACAAAACGTCTCAAAGCACTTCTGTATTTTAGTGGTCAATGGCCAGATATTCTTTAGGAAGCTTTTGCCATAAGTAGAAGCCAAGTATTGGTTAAGAATCTCTCAAAATGACATTTTTAGTAACTGAGTAGGAGTTTCTTGCTATGATGTTATTAAGAGAAGATAAAAGAACAACACAAGATGGCAAAATTAATCCGTGGGGCAACTCGACTCGACATACCACAATATATTACCTACGTTTACATAACATGAATGTTTACATAGCAGATATCCCATAGCCAAACACTTGCACACCTTCAAGCAATGCCTGTGGATTATATACAAATGAAAATTTGCTTTCAATCTCACCCAAAACTCAATTCTCAATGTTAAGAATAAATGAAAGAAGTAAAGTATGTTCTTCTTTGTAGCAAATTGCGTTTCAGTTTTGATTTGCAGAGCCGTTTAAGTTGGAAGTCATACTGTGACTTGCAAGTAGAGGAGATTGAAGGGAGGAGTTTTCGACAAGATTGACTCCCCTGAAACCGAAAAAAGATTAGAACATCCATTTAGAAAACCATGGTGAATGTGCAAAATCATAGAGCCAGATATTAAGATCAATTAAACATATGAAAGCACTCACCTTGATTGACCAACTGATTCAATGTCATTGTTGTTCGCTTCTTCCTTTTGTACATATTCATAAGGATCATACTTGGAAGATCCAGTATAGTCCAAGAAGTAAAGAACAAATGTTATCAGGTAACAACTCGCAAACATTGATAGAGGCCCAAAGATCCAGAGGAAGAGAGGAATTGTGAAATAGAAAGCTCGTAATCCGAGCGACCAAAATAAACTTCCTCGATTCAATATAGCAGCAAGATACTCTTTTCTTCCTTCACCATCAGGCAAAGTGACTAAGAAGCTGGCATGAGCATAGTATCTAATAGACTGCACATTGCAAAGGAAGGCAACAAGAAAACACAATACAATGTAACGGTACTTTCCAGTACTTGATGTGCTGCTCACAAAAACACTGATCAATGAGCCGATGGTGATCGTCGTCGTGGCCATAAGCGTAGAAGCCATGATGTTGTTTCGTATGGTTTGAACAGCAAGAACACCATTCTTTGCAGGGTCCTAAACAAGATCACTCAAGTAGTCTAGTCAGCCATGAAAGTTTTTCTCCTCCTCCACCTCCATTGAAGTAGGAGAGAAGAGGACAAGATGACTTCTCAAGTCCATAAACTTAAAAAGTGAATTCTACCCTTCTGAGTATTAATTAGTTGATTCAATATAATTTCCGGACTTACAAGTTGTCTATCATTTAGAAATGCATGTGAAAGCTTAATGAAACAAGTTCTTTCATCTTGACACAAATGAAACCACTTAAATTTTTGTCTATAGAGAGGAAAAAAATTGTTTGTAATCCTCAGAACTAAACAATATTGCTATCATAGATATCACAAGACCTGGAAAAATAAATAAGAACTCTAAACGTTGTCCTCAGCTTCAAAATTTGAATTTCATGCTAGTTTTCACTCACTTGTAGATGTTTTTATTTTATGAACAGATATCAAACAAGAGAAGAATTTGTTGTAGTAAACTGAGTCACCTCAAGGCCACATCCCCTTGAAAGCGAAACAACCTAAAAGTTAAAGAACTTGATGTTTCGATGAAGGAGAAGAAATTGAAGCTAAAAGAAGAAAAAGAGGAAGAAATCGAAGCGGTGGAAGTTGAAGGAAGCCACCGAATTCTGGAGTTCTAGTAATTGAAAGTCTTAACGTGGGCTGTGGACCAAATATTTTGTTTATAAGAAAATGATAAATAAAATTTAATCACAAAGGCGAAGGCGACTGCCTGATTGAAGAGACTCGCCTTGGCATCCCAAGAGGCGCATAGGCCCCTGGGCGCTTCGCCTCTCGCCTTAGGCGCGCGCCAGGGGTCGCATCAATTTGACACACATGGAAGAAAAGAGAGACGAAAGGCACTCACTGAAATCATGGTGGAGACCCATTGTCTGCGAGACTCAGCGTTGACTCCGATTACTGTTCTTTTAGGCCTTCTGTAAATGGTGATTATCAGCCAAAGATGGTAGCTCACCAGCACCGCAAAGCCAAGTGGAACCATAAAAAATTCAAGATCTTTCACTTCCATCCTTCTTCACTCACCTCCTGCAAACTGCAATGTACCAACTTTTTGCTTCCCCCCAAGACTAAAGATTTTATATCAATGGCAATTTATATTAGTACCAACACTCAAACAGGCTTGCAACCACGTCTTTCTGTTATCATTGTCCATATGAGTTTGAATATCAAAAATTATTTTTTCAAGATTATTTATCACATCAAAGTGAGAGAAGCCATATTAAAATAGTTGACCAAGTAACTGTCAAACATGAAGCACGTGTAGCAAGACAAACAACTAGCACGCTACCAAGTGCTCGGTCTAAAAGTTAACAAATGATAAGTAATAATGAAATCATACAAAAAGGTCTGTATTCATTAAGAGGAATCTTTATCTTCTCGTTGAGAAAGACGTTTTTTCTTTTCCTTTAAAACAATCGATCTGTAAGTTAATAATAGGGGGAATGTGGACCTGAGGTTTTTCTGAAGTTTAGAGAAGAAATAATAGAAAATATCATCTGCTTTAACACGGTAGAAAAAGAAGGCATACATCGACTAGTACATTTGTTGAACTGTTGGGCACTTAGGGGGCCCTTCAAGCCCCATTATACAAATTACATAAAAACTTGGGACATTTTTTTTTCCTTTTTCCCTTTTGTATTATTAAGGCTCAAGAGTTACATGAAAGAAAATCGACTGGCAAGACAACGCCAGGTACATAACAGATTAGAGGAATGTTCTCTCGAGCTGGCTCCTTTTGGAAGAACCCTTCTTTACGAGCTTTTACCAGCTTTTCCCAAGGAAGTGAAGCTTAACCTGCAATTTGGAGGAAGAAAAGAAACTAGATTGAATAAGCCAATATTTGACAGAGTGTGTGGTCATAACCCAACCAAAATAGACGGGAAAAAACAAAAGGAAAAAGGAGACTAAAGAATGCATGCCAAAGAGGAGTGCGGGAAGGAAAAAAAGATATAAATATTTTAATCAAATGTCAACCATTCTTATTCCATGTATGAATTAAGAAAATCGGAGGCCACCTGATGATTGGCTTTCGCTCCGCTACAGGTGCTGTCCCAGTTGACAATGGCGCCACAATCTCAGCAGGCTTAACATAAGAAATTTGAAAGTGAGATAAAAATGGAGTAAAACTGGAGCTTATTAGTTTATCTAGTTTTAAATGGGATGGGAAATCAGTTTGTTTTTAAAAGTGCTCCGAAAATCCTTTCCCCTAATATATTAAGTTCACTACAAAGCTATATCTCAAGCTAGCATATATCTCACAACCTACTGTCTTTTAACGTCAGTATTTAAGACAAGAAAACAAAGAGAAGTAACATAATATGATCATTTAGCATTTTACAACTACACGCTACCAAGGCAGAAGTAATCTGCAATTGAAGTTGAAAGGAACACCTACTATATGATAGTACAGAGAAATGAAAGAAAATAGAAGTTTCGGTTGAAGTATATAAAACCTCAAGCTCTTCTAAGCCCCCATTGGAATATGAACTTGAGGACTGGCGTGCTTCATTGCAAGATACCGTAGGCAGTACTACTGGAGATGTGTTTGCAACAGAAGACATCATGGGGCTACCTTGCTTAGTGGCCCCAAAATCTTTAGCTTGTTTATTATAGTCAAAATCTTCCAGCTCTTCAGGCTCACAAGGAAAATCTTGGTGAGAGTCATATGAGTCGGACAGAATCTTTTGAATTGCCAGCTTCTCTGCTTCTTTACAATTTGATGTATCAGCAGCAGTATCTGATACATTTTTGGAGGGATTAACACCCATCGATCCATGATCTCCATTATTCTGAGAAGAAACATCTGCCAGATTTTCTAAGTTATTTGTACTGGTGGGAATAAAATTCACATCCTTAATGGAACATGAGCTAGTGTTGCTGACTTGGCTGACTTCGTGAACTTCCTCGTGGTGGGAATTGGCTGCAGCCAAGCACTCTCCATTTCTCAAGTTAGTATTTGCATCATCATCAATACGTATTTTTTTCCTTCTATCATCCCCATCTAAACTTTCTGTAACTTCAGATGGGCTGTCTACTTGAGTACTGTCAGAAGCTTTTAGTTCTGAACTACGCCTAATATCCCAAGTCAATTTTGATGCACGTGATGGTCGAACTCCACCTGGAAAGACAAAATTTGGTATACTCCTCCTTTTCACATGCGATACATAAATCTCCATCCCACGCTTCCGCTGTGTATACACATTGACAGAACGCTTAAATTCATCAACTGTCAACCTTATATCAAACTGTTCACTCCCACTTGCAGGACCTCCTTGTTTTCTCTGCAAACCCATAAAATAACAATGGTGGAAAGGCCTGGATTTGTCAGAAAAATCTCCAGGATAAGGATGGCATTGAAGCATGTTATACGTATGTCTCTCAATCTGCATCAACCTGACCAAGTCAATCTCCACTGAACAAGTACAAAATTTGATAAAAAGGCCAGAAGTAAATAACAATGAAATTACAATTTCACCTTCAATGTCAGTTGGCGAAGGCGAGACTCAACCCAACCTTTCCAAATTCTTATATCATCATCATTTTCTGCAGTAATGTCTATTTGTAAGTAGTTTTTGTATGCTTCAAAGAAGGGGTAGGGCTCAAAAAGTGTGTCCCAATCGGCCTTGTTTTCTTCCATAACCTAATAACATAAAACAACCATCAAAGTAAAATTAGAACAATGCTTCACTATCAAGATAATAAACCTGCTTTACGGACTGTGTAAAGAGGAACAGCTTTCTAATGTCAATAACATTAGTTGCCAAGTCAAATTGATTGCAAACCGGAACTAACACCTACACTAATAGTTGGACAAATAGTTATGAATTACATCATGAACAAAATGAAGACAGAACACAATTCAAAATCTCGTATACTAGCATGCAAAAAGAATATCACATAACCCGATACAAATTTCACTTGTACTAACAAAAGCAATTTATTACTAAAAACAAACCAAACAAAAGGATGGATGAGACATAAAATTAAAGAGAACATAAATTATACTGAACATAAATGAGGTACAAGTTGTAGAAAGATTTATCAGCACCAAGTAAAAAGTTCAGAGATAGATATATATCATAAGCCAGCAGATCAAATAACTGAATGAACATAGAATAGAAACCTAAGTCCAATTGAACTCATTATGAAAATCCCCGACCGGGTACAAAAGATGCATTGCAGAAATGTACCTCACAAATATCATGTCCCCTTTGAAATTCTTCGGTCATAATACGCAGAGTGCTTGCTGAAACATTGTAGCTAGAATTCATGCAAGGATAAGCAGGAGTAATTATAGGCATTAAATGGTATCTATCCTTCGGATTTCTCCTCGGATCCCAAACTGGAAGTCCAAGAGATCCCTCTTCATTAGCACAGAGCATGACTGGATTTGGCCAGCGCCACTGGGTGAAGACCCTGAAAAAACGAGACACGAGCATATTTGGCAATGCATTGGGGTATAGTTGACATATGCGAGCAACAAGCAATGCCCAGTTTATACCACCAAGAAATCCAGAAACCTGGGAAGGGAAAAAATTAAAAGTCAAAAGATGGTGTAAGAATACTAAGAAATTTTAACATAAACATAGAAGTAATCCACTTTATTAGGTATTTGTATCATACATTGGAATAAACACCCCGGCGTTTTGCCCAAAACCTCATGCATCTCAATGTTGTTCGAAAACTCTGCACTTCATAAATTAACCAATTGTTGAGAATTAACCAAGTTAGTGAGGAAAAGAGAGAAACATCTAGGCAAGTTTTGATCCACAACCTGAATATTTGGAACTAATCGCAGAATTCGATCAGTAACTCGACAACCATTTAAACTACGAACTGTCTGTTCATCTGTATTTTGAAGTATCGATTCCTGAGATATATCCAAGTCCTGGTCCAGCATAGAAAGTTTGAAAACAGATCATATCAAAATCTATTGGTAAAAGTAATTTACAAAGATTACAAGCCCTTTTTGCACTTCCAGGAGGCAAGCGGGGGAAGATGGAATTAAGAGTCCAGAATAATTAATACATGATGGAAAATAATCCAAAAAATCTAGAAGTCAAATTGCATATCAGCCACAAAATTTACTAAACCTATATCCTATGGCATGGCATCAATACATGATAATCACAAAATATAAGAGAGACAATTTCAAATGGATTATGCTAGCATACGACAACTTACTTCAGGAATAACCCATAGTGACAATTTCGCATAGAGAAGATCAATGGAAACCCCGGATAACTTAAATCTCATCACAGGGACATGAGCATCAGGCACAGGGTGCAACTCGGACACTTCAGGCATCTCTGATAGCATTTTATGTAGCTCACCAAAAAAGTCTTCCTACAGCCACGTGACAAACGCATTATTGAGTCTACAAAGCTAAAATAACAGAATATATGCAAAATTAATGTGCCACAAGCATTCATGAAAAAGAAAGCTGATCGCACTTCACGTGTTGCATGTCTAGGTCCCACACACAGTGTATCAATATCTGCACCAGGGCCATGTACCTACAAATACAATAAATAGAAAAGCTTTCCTCATAAGCAAAAGAAAATGACAACAAAATTAGAAATCTAAGCTCTATGCTAATCATTTACAAGTAGAAAGAGAAAGCTGCAGCATACATACTGAGGGACCTATTCTGTTACTTCTTCTTTTATTTCCTTTTCCTTTTTTCTTATCCCACTCAGCAAAGTATTTTGTAATGTTCCAAATTGGGGACTGAGTTTCCTCCCCTCCATTGTAGTTTCATTTTCTCACCGAAATTAGTTTCTTATTAAACAAATAATAATAATGTGTTGAAAAAGAAAGAGAAAACCCCATAGCAAGGAAACTATAACAAATAAAAGTACACAAAAATTTACTCGAAGGATAACCAACACAAAATCATTTATCTTAATAAGAAGCTCATAGCACATAGCACATCAAATTCTCATAGAGAATAAAGTTCTAGAAGAAAAATATTTCTGTACCCCTAAACGATATGAACCAAACGTGAAAATCTTAGCATTGGCTTCTTGTACCAGTTGCTCATTCAACCCCTTTGAACGACTAATTGCTTTAACCCAAATCTTCACAATCTGCTCCACATACACAAAATCCGCAACATTACTACGGCAGGAATGTTCTCAGTTAAACAACAAAGACGTGAATGTTGAAATTCAACCAAGCATCGCATACAAATCATTATTTTCTTCTTTTCCACTTCTCAATAGCAACTAAGGGTGACCCAACCTGGTCAAGCCTCCCAAGAACTTCTTCTCTATTCACGGCCTCCTCCTGACTCTCGTACAACCCAGCATCTTGCAAATACTGAACACTCCAAAAAACAGAGAACAACTAAGTTCAAGCGAAAACACAGCATACTTGCAAAAGAAAAAATAACATGATATAGCTCAAATGGAAACAACAACCCAGAACCTTTTCGAGTTCGCGAGTCTTTAGCACATCGTACTCCGTCGGCCCACTCAACGAAATGGGATCAGTAATGCCTAACCGCTGCTGCCCATTATTCCGGCCACATAATGCAGGGCTCCCCATTCAAAAGTAATACACTAGTTTTACAATCTCGTTTTTCTTTTCCTCTCTCGCTCTCTCTCTCTCTCTCTCTCTTATTAAGCAAAGGGGATGCCAAAAGTGTATTGCTTGATTATAGTTTTTACCAATTCTTTTCCTTTTTTTTTTTTTCAATTTTTTTCACACCTTTTCCCCGTAGAAAATCATATCAAGAAAGGGAAAAAAAAAATAAAACGAGAAGATAATAATCATATAAACGTCAATAATACAATACCGGGAAGGGAAAATCCATTAACATGGAGACCAAAGCTACAATCAATTGAAACTATATAAAAAAAATTGAAAATAGAACAAAAAAAAAAAAAAAGAACTTGTAACCCTAGTCTAGTTTTCTTATAATAAGTGACTATAGAACAGAGTACATGACCGATCAGGCCCAAAATTGATACAGTAAACTCAATCTTGTTGTGAGAAAAGAAGAATTAGAAGCAGCAAACAATGATCGGACAGAAAAGGGAGAGAAAATCGGCGAGACAACATGAGCAATAAGAACACGCAGGGGCTCCGCTTTGAGAGGTCGTGGGAGTGGAAATCCTTGGATGATCAGCGTCAGCAAAAAAGCTCAAAGAGATGCAGCTTGAAAATAGAAAAGAGAAAAGGTAGTCATCGATGGAGCTTTCGAGAGGGAAACATAAAGGAGTTTTGGAGAAAGAGAGAGCTTCAGAGAATTACCGAGAAGAGAAGAGAAGAGATTGGAAGTGGGGACGAACCGGCTCGGATTTGGGATCAATGCCGCCAATATTAATATATATATATATATATAATATTTTTTATGCTTTTTTTCTTCTTTTTCTTTTTTTTTTTTTTTCTTTTTCTTTTTTTTTTCTTTTTCTTCTTTTTTTCTTTTTCTATTTCTCTCTCCCTCGATTTGTGTAAGAAAATTGCAAAAACCGAACTATTTGAAGTTTAAATAAATGCAATACAAAGTTTTAAGTTTTATTTTAGTTTTCAAATTTATAAACTTGTTTATTGTATATCCTATTCACGTGATATTAGACTAAATATCGGTAAAATGCTAGAGTGAATTTAGCTCGACGATAATCATAATTTCTATAATTTTTAAATTAAAACAATGGTTTAAAATTTAAATAGCAACCGTTGCAAAAATGTCAAAAAAAAAAAAACCAAAACGCACCTCCATTACAAATATGTGATTGTATATGATTGTTATTTGATTATCATGCCAATTATACTAATTATTCATTGTGATATGATTGAATGGCTTTTGTTTGATCATTTTCGTACTATAACTATCGAATTTAAATTGAAAATGACGTTTATTTTCTATGATTAGTTTCAAATTATTAGTTGAAGGTAAATGCTATTTGATTTCCAATGATACTAAATATAATGTGATTGTCTGTCTAATTATTATTTAATATTGATCCCTAATAATAGATTCGATTATTGTCTTGTTACTCTTTGATATTGGTTACCATCTACTAATTATTATTATCTTATTTGTATTTTAAAATAATTTTTTAAAATATGGATTTATCATATGATTGTTTTTTAAATATTAATAATTGTAATCTCGTCATCAATCAATTGTTATCGAAACTAAAATCATATATAGTTTAACCTAAAAATTATTAGGCAATAATTTAATATCTATTAAACACAAGTTAAAAGAGGTAGAGTTAAGTTTTAACAAATAAACTTAACAGTAATGGTAAAATGGTAACAAAAACAAACCCACGTTCAAAAAAGAAAGTAAAACTGTCAGAAAAAAAAGAGAGATAAAATATGAACTTCTCTCTATTTCTCACCCTAACAAGTGGAATCGAAATTTGATTGGCTGAGGGGAAAATATGGGAGAAGCAAATCAAACTTCACACACTCATGACTAGATAAATGCTTGCGTATTAAAAGTTGGTATCCAAACCAAAGAAACCCATGAAAAAATGTTAGTTTCTTTTACCATAGCCAGTAATGCGATCAGGTATATTGATAGAACCTATCAATAATCAAAAAGTTGCGTATAAAATAATGCACTGTGTACAATATGCGACCTCTTGATGGTGTTCAAACAACAGTTCTTTTGTAACAACCTTCTGATGCAGAGATCGTATTCGTTTGAAGAGGATCCTAGATAGTGTCCACTTTCCTTTCCAGTCCTTGGTGAAAAGGGAGATTTCCCATCTTTGAAGTAGGTATAGGTAAAGATCTCTAAACTAGTTTCCCTACCCCCTGGAGGTCTTTCCTAAATTCACTTCATTTGGATCCATATGCTGGAAAAAATTCAATGGATGATAAGCCAAGTGGAGAGGGCTCTAATATTGGTAGAGTGCATCTTACCGTGGTTGAAGAAGTGCTAATCCATTCCAGACTTCACAATTACTCTATTTTTATTGATCCCTAATGTTGTGTCTTCTAAAAATAACGAAGTCTTAGAGAACTACTATTGGGAGGGTGTGAATCGTGATGGAGAAGGTGACCAAGTCAAGTGAAAAGTAGCTAGTCTTCATCTTCCCAAGGTGTATGCTGGCATAGATATAGGCAATATGAAGCAAAATTTTGTTGCCCTGTGGCTTCCAAATACATGCAACCACAGCAACTGGAAAAGTTCTTAGCATATCATTACTAAGTAGATTCTCATTTCAGTGATCAATATCGTGGGTAGCTAGAACTTTTTGGGTGGATAGGCGCCTAGAGTTATAGCCCCTTTCTAAAAGAAGTTTCAAAGGGTTTTCAATCTCATCGAGCTAAGTTGTTTTCACTAAAGATGTGTGGAATACTGCCAATACTATACTAGTTAATCGTTTAAGTCCAAAAGCTCTTTCCTTGATGGGATAGCGGGGATGACAAGGGCTTCTACTTCTCTGATGGACAGTATGTCGGTATCTCCCTCCCTTCCATGTGTGTGGCTAAGGAAGCTGTGTTCGAGAAGAATGGCCTCTTTACTTATAATCTACACGTGGAAGTTTCAGGAAGCTGATGTTTGAATCTTGGAATCTTAGACCTCATCTTAGTCTTAATTATATTGGTACTTAAAAGTCGTATATGCAGTTTGTTTTGGGCCACAGAAATTTCTTCACAACAGCATAGAACAAATGTTGATGAGATGGAATTAAGCTCGGCCAAAATTTATGTGGGGCAGTAATATGGTTCAATCTAAGCAACACAAAAATTACTCTTGCAGAATGTGTTGTACAAATCCATGCGATCAAATCAAACTGAGACTAAAAAGACAGTACATTAACTAAATCATATCTCTTGTTGACCAGAGAGAACTCCACTTCATGAATACTTCAAAAATTGGAAAGAATTACTAGCTCCAATAATGAGATTAGTTCTCTTACACTAATCTAGAGTTCCTACCAATTCTATCCCAATAATCATCCCAGCTACATCTTTAAGGATGACAAGTTTTCTTCTTTTCGGTTTTTGTAAAAGAAGATAAATATTATGATAGGGAATCCCAACAGAAACAACTACTAAACAGATAATATAGGCAGAAACCGGAAAAGCTATTAGAGAATCCCAATATGTGATATCTGAGAAAAGTAGTATCACAGTACAACTCAAATAATTGATGAAGTTTGATGACTACACGTAAACATGAAAAAGATAAGGATCCATATAATCTCCTAAGGAACAAAAGATCATGCCAATAAACTATAGGCAAATAGCAATAAAAATAACACATTAAAATTCTTTTAGCCATACCAAAACAGAGCACTAGATTCTACTAGCAAACCAAAATGAAAATAACAACAAAACCAGCATTTTTCTCTCAATTAAAGCCCATACTCTACCTCACTGTGACAATGTCATCAATCTTCAAAATCATTCGAACACACTCTGTAGCTAGAGTGATTGCACTTGTACTTACGAGAAGTGGCTGAACAACATTCTCCTCCAAGATGTTCGTGATCTGCCCCTTCCTTACATTAATTCCAGTATTGATCTCACCCTGAGCATGACGATTCCTCAGTTCTGTTACAATGGTGATTGGGTTCAACCCAGCATTTTCAGCCAAAGTATATGGGATAACTTCAAGAGCCTCCGCAAAGGAACGAACACAGTAACCCTCCATGCCATGCAACACTTTTGCCCATGCACCCAGCTGCCTTGACAGCTCAATTTCTGGTGCACCACCACCTGCAATCAAGAACCTTTTATTTACCAAACATCTCACAACGCACAGGGCATCATGCAAGCTTCGCTCAGCCTCATCAATCACTAGTTGGTTAGACCCCCGAACAAGTACAGTAGCCGTCCGCCCCATATCCTTAATGCCCGTGATCTTAACGATCTTCCCGTCTCCCATTGAAGCCTCCTCAACAAGCTCTGCATACCCCAACTTCTCAGCACGGAAATGTTCAATATTTGCAATTGGAAGACAATTGAGAGTCTTCGTAATGAATTCAATGTCATCGCGCTCAACATCCTTGATCACCAAAATCTTAGCTTTAGCAAGGTAATGAAGTGACAAATCTGTCACTGCATCTCTCAAGATACTCTTCTGAATCAACAATACGTTACACCCAGTTGCTCTAATCTTCTTAATCATACCTAAAATGTAATTTCTCTCCTCTTTCAATATCCTATCCATCTGAGTGTAATCCGAGACCACAATACTCTGCTCAATGTCAGTTTTAGGTGGTGAAATCTGGAATTGAATAACTGCAATCTTAGCATTCTCCATTCTGGTCGGTCCACCAGCCGCATGACTTACCTTCTTGTCAAACACCAATCCCTTCACAAGCACAGTATCATCCACGGTCCCGCCCAGCTTCTTCACAATCTTAATATCTCTCAAATCAACCAAATCTGGCTTACCAGGATCAACAACCGAGAGCACAGAATCAACAGCAAGCGGAGCAAGCAGTGTCGAGTATTGACTAACAACTTTACTATTAAGCGAAGTACTCGCCGATTTAATCAACGACTCTCTATCCGAAAGCTCAACGGGGACAGCCATTGCCGTCAACACATCAACAGCCTTAATGGCGGTCTTATGAAGGGAATCTGATATTACAGTGGGATGAATCCCATGAGACAAAAGAGAAAGACACTGTTTGAGAAGTGAACCTGCAATGACGACCACCGTAGTCGTACCATCTCCAGCAGCAGAGTCCTGAGACTTGGAGAGTTCGACAAGCATTTTAGCAGCAGGTTGGAGAACTTCCATTTTATTGAGAATGGTGGCTCCATCATTAGTAATAATGACCTCACCGGAAGCCGTGGAGATCATCTTGTCCATGCCCTTGGGGCCAAGACTAGTACGAACAGCATCGGCGATGGCTCGAGCTGCTACGATATTGGCGTGTCGAATGTCCTCTTTGCGCTTGTTATCAACGTAGGACTCGGTTTTAGAGGATCGGGGCTGAGGTACAGCGGGAGCCGCCATGGATGAGAGAGTTGGAGCTCAAAGGATCCGCCGATAGTACGTGAAAAAATGGAATAAAGCGAGGGAAATTGAGAGGAGATGTACACTTAGAAATGGCTGTTCGACAAAACCCTAGAGAGCTGAACTGAGAACAGAAGAGACTAGAGAGGGAGGGAAAATTGCCGAAAAAAGAAAACAAAATGGGAGAGTTTATCAAAGGTCAAAATTGCCCCTGCGTACAGATTAAGTAATCACTGTCCTAAGGTTAGGATAAGAATAACCCGATCTGGTTAATTTAAAATTTGGGTTGCATTTTGCTTTATCGAGTTAGGGTTAGAAATTTTGTATCAACCCAACCCAATCATATATATATTTATATGTTTATATTTATATTTTATTTTATTATTAATTTAGCAAATAGTAAATTTAAATTTGACCTCACTTTGTTCAACACAACTTGTAACGCCCCACATCTCTTTCCGACTCACTCTCTCCCTCTTGTCTCGGCTTCTCAACTCACGCCCCTCATTGTTGTCAGCTTCTCATTTCATCATCTTCGATCGTCTATCCTTTTCAGTCTCCATTGTGTTCCGCTGGTATTTCATTATTTTTTATGTTCCACACTACATTGCCATCGATGTAATCTATCGAATTTATGAAACAATACAACCCAATAACTTAACCGCTAATCAAATTACCAATCTAATCAACCTAAAAATATGAGTAAGATTGGGATTATTCTCTAACCAAACTCAATCCATTTTTAGTTCTATGTAAATGGAAGGACTCGCAATGAGAATATTTAAGAAATAGTTTAAGATATTGAAAAAAAAAACTATAACAAAATCCAGAGTACAAATTCTCATTTTGTTGAAATTTCAACAGCTGTTTTTAATATAATTTGGAGCAAATATTACATTTCAAAATTCTTATTGATAGCAAATGAAAAATAATAATAAACTATATTATAGATATATATTTGATTTTATCGACTCTTTTATATATAATTTTGGTTCTCTTTTGGTTCTAAAGAATATTGGAAGGACAAAGAAGCGATATTCTTTCTTTTTATTTCTAAACACAAATAGTAACTTCAAAATTCTAGAATTTAAAATTATCTGGTTTTGGTTTGATTTGATTTGAGAATCCACAAACCTCCCTCAAATCCATATAATTCCTAAGTTTCAGCCCTTAATATTTATTCCAAGGAAAACCCACCAGTATCACTTAAAAAAACTAAGGAAACATTACAATTTCAAAGAATCATTAAAACCTTATATAAAACACACCAAGAAGAATTTGACCATGATCCTCTCCAATCAACTCTCCCACACAAGAACATTTTATGAACAAGTACTTCGGAAGACTCGTTTACCTGAGGAAATTTTTACTTGTAAAGCGTTCAAATTATACCGAAGCACTAAAATCACAAAACATCAGTACACATTCTATGGTGATTTCAACTATTCAGAAGGAAATGCTAATATGAAATCTACAAAACAAAATAACTAATTGTAGTTGTATCCACGAGACGTGACTTAGCACAACCCATCCATTGTACCGTATCCATTCCAATTTTCTACCGTTTTCTTCTACTTTTTTTTCATCACAAAGTACTAAGAAATAAATAAACTCAAGCTTCATCATCATGTTTAGTAGCATCGTGAAGCTAGTGCAGAACAAAACCTCCATGACCATGTGGACACCAAAAAAAACATTCAATTACAGGGAAAAGAGCATGATAGTTGAGGCATATGGATTGGATTAACTAAGAAACTCTACGTTGAATATACGATGATGAAGCAAATCAAACTTTACACTCATAAATAGAAAAACACCTGTGTATAAAGTTGGTATCCAAACAGATGGAACCCATCAATAATTTTAGTTTCATTTAGAATATAGCCAATAATGCGATCAAGCATTGACTCCATGGAAAAACAGCTCCGAGCATGCTAGGCCTTTGTGCGCCAGCTCATGTCAAATTTACCATAAGTTACCCTGCTCAACATTACAAGTGTTTAAAGTCAGTATGAGTATAACTCGAATAAGACAACTGTTTAACCATGCTACTTATGGCTATTATGGAATCCAAACTTTATTATATTATATTGCCTACAAATTCTAAAATGTGGTTTCAGAATTACAATGAGTTCCAAGGTGAAATTTTAATTTAATCATATATTTACTGTAATACTTTTTGTAAATGTTCGCTAAAGCTTCTTGACTTTTATTATATGTTAAGCTTGGAAGAGCCTATGGAGTTCCGTTATTATCAAGGCTAAATATATGTTTGTTTTCTTTTTATAAGAGAGAATTTCATTAATAAATGAAACACAAAGATATCCAAGAGAACAAAGGAACCAAATCAAATGATATACAAAAGGTGTTTCCAGTTTGCAATAAGGGAAGTAAAACAGACACTGGCATTTTAGCGCTTTAGAAGACTCATATATTTCTCCTTGAAGATAAGAGCTTTTATTTCATCTAAAATCTTCCACAAAACCGCAGAGATAATGCACATCCACAATTTCTCTTCGGAAACTTTAAAAGGAAGACCGATGAACAGTAATCTGACGTCTGAACCAACTAAAAGTGTCATTTGGTAAGACCACATTCCAGTCAAAAGGTTAATATATGTTTAAGTCCATGATGTTTGGGTGTTCTTTTAACTTAGTTCCTTGTGTTTTCCCCCTCCAGAGCTTACAATGTAGGAAAGGTTCCATGCACATATTATCTCCGTAGTGGCATTGTTCTTTTTTCTTTCTGCTATTCTATTAAATCGCCCTGGGAGGATTAGAGAATGTGAATTTTCTTTTGAAAGATCTTAATTCAGTGATTTGGAATGATTCATTATATAATTAAACCAAAACCTTTCTTTGGAAGCTTAATTACAACAAATAGGTTGCAACGGAGGATTCCTTATATACACTAGTCGTCATGTGTTATGTGTGAAAACCTAGTGTTGAATTGCATGGTCACCTCTTCATGCATCGTCCATTTGCATCCCCTTTTTTGGATTGTTGTTTGGGAAGCTTTTGGATGGTCTATGCCATTTGCCAATATCGCTTATGATCATTTCAGGTCTGTTTTTGTGAGTCATCTTGCTCAGGATTCTACGAAGATTATATGGCTAGCTCTCACAGGTATTTCTTTGGCCTCTTTGAACAAATGGTCGTATTCTGGATATTTCCTTTTCTTTTGATCATTTTATGGACATGGTTCTTTCTACAGCTTTCTTTAGGTATAAAAATCAATAGTCCCTCTACAGCTTCTCTATTTAGTGTCAAATAAGAGATTTTTTCGTAACTCCTCAATAAGGTGGTTAGAATTTTACTTTTATGTTTCCTTAATTGATGAAATTGTTTCTTTGTTAAAATAAAATTGAAACAAATAAACAAAACTACGAGAAAAATCATGCTTTACTCAACAAAGAAGAGAAAATAGGAAATCAAATCTCCACACAACCAACCTCACATATCAAAATTGTTTAATTGCTAGCAGAAGAAATATCGGTGACTTTTCCTACAGCAACTGTTTTCCCTACAAAAATAAAAAAAGAATACAATAGATATAACTACAAGATTGTTATGATAAAGATTAGCATAATGAATTCATAAATAAGCAAACTGATATTTGTTACCTTCGGTACGAAGAGTAAATCTTCCAAGCTGAGGAACATCAGAAAACTTCTCGATGCAGATCAAGTTATTGACCTGCAAGGTACCATCCGCCGCTAATTAATAACTGTGGGACTTAACTAATTCCACAATAACCAATCAATAAATTGTTCAGCACAGACACAATGACAGGTCAATTTCTAAAAGCGTAGAATTTGGAAAAAGAACAATTTTTCTCTATAAAGAAATGAAATATATATATATATAAATTCATCTTCCATATTATATTAGAACAGCTCAAAGAAGTTTATGGCTAGAGATCAAATATTTCTCATAATGGTTAATAAATGATTAATAACACACACACACACACCCCTTTCCGAGGATATAGCACGGTTGTCTCCAATTTATACTTAGTGAACCAATGCTCGTCAATGTCTATTATCATTGGAAGCTGGATTTCAGAAGAAATTTTTCTAATTTGGAGGTGGATGAGTGGGCTACTTTATATGACTCATCATATGCTGCCTAATGCCAGGCCAAATGATAGAGATGATGGAGATACTTCAATCAACAATAGCAAAATCTATTAGATAGAAATTGTTGATAACAAAATTTATTGGTGATATAAGCTTTTCGTTGATAAACTCATATTAGAGATATGAGGTATATCAATAGATTCTATCAGTAATTAGAGTTTTAGACTTGTAGACTTGTATAATTTGAAGTCATGATATCCATCCAACTATAGATTCCAAATAATATAGTGAAATCTATCACTTAAATAGAACGTTACCATTGATAAACTTTTATTGTGTACTTTTAAGTTTCAATCATAGATTCCAAATAATATAGTGAAATCTATCACTTGAATAGAACGTTATCATTGATAAACTTTTATTGTGTACTTTTAAGTTTCAGTCATAGATAGCTTAGCTACAGTTTGGTTTATTTTACGAGTTGCAAATTAATTATTTACAAAAAAGAAATAGAAGGAAAAGTCATATCACTCTGTTGATACGAGTCTCGTTGACAAACTCACAACATTCTGCTGATATGAGTCAATGAGAAGATCCCTATCATTCCAGTTGGGACAGGGTTTACAATATCTATTTTAAAAAACACTAACATCTGCCTGAAAATTATTCTCACTTAAGAAAAAAATATTCAAAATTCCAAAATAACTTATCCAGGAAAAGTTGTCTAGGACGTGATGACACTCAAAATACTTCAGTCAGCATGTGGTAAAACATTCCAAGCCTTGTCTTGACATATATCAACTATTGGGTAAGAAATTGAACCTGGACACGGCACAAAATAACTGCACCATTCTTGACAAAGAGAACTTTCTTTTTCATAGGTTTCCTAGTCTTCGGATCAATCTGCTGTAGCAGCTCTATGATCTCACATTCTTCAACAACAGCATGAATGTGAAGTACGGCCTTATATCCAGCTGTAAATATTGCCTAAAGCAGTTGAATGACTTAGTTTACAATTTTGCATCACTAAAGGAGGGGAAAAAACCTTAAGTTTGAATCATAAGCTACAAGAAGAAACAGAAGACGAAGTAACAAGTTCAAAATTATTACTCACATTATCCAGCAGCTCAAGAATCTGCAACTGTGCAATAAACTCAGAAACAGAGGGTATTGGCTTCGCTGCAATTTTTTTAAGGGAAGGGTGCATTTTAGTGGAAAGAATAGGCAATAATATAGTGTGGAAGATCACATTGTTCATGACTATGGAATTATAGAGAATTAAAAATGGCAATAACGCTGTAATCAACATCAAAGCAGAAGCATCAAAGTTAATGCTGTAATATTAAAGATTATCCAATAATGGTATACTAGGGTTTTATGATTTGAAAATTTTGTCCACCAACATCAGCATGAGCATAGAATGACAAAAAAGCTCCTAAAGTATTTACTATTTAGGAGAAAGCATGGAACTTTTGATGGCAAGACAAGAATTTCATAGCAGATGAGAATCTTGAAGAGAAAACTGGAGCACCAGTTACAAGATAGTCCTTATGGTCAAGAGTCAAGGCTGCAACTAATTGATTTGAAAGGTAAGTTATAGCAGGAGCAGTTCCCATCTCTAGGGGAAAGTGATACCTTATCATAACCTGCCTGCTTCACCCATTTCTGGATTCATTAATATCATTTTAATATTTTAAATTTCTCTGGCCAATGTTGAGATCAACTAATCCTTCGTAATAGCTTTATAGATGGGCATTGAGTTTATTTGACTAAAACAGTAGTAAATTGAATGGAAAATAGTGATTACAATTATACACTATTACACCAGCAAGCTCAATTTTTCAAGAATAGCCAATAGCCCAGAGCTTTAGGAGTCCAAAAATTAATTTTCAATTGACCCTAATAAAATGTAATTCACTGTCAAATGTGCCTATGAATATTCTCACATTTTAGGATGTTTAAGTTGTAAAGTTGTATCCCGTACTTTCATCAAAATGGGATAACTACTTTGCATTGAAGACAAATTACAACCAATTTGATGATTTTTCATCATCAAACTTAATTCTGGGGAAGGAAAAAATACTGATCATCATAGACCTCAACCATGCATACTCAAACAATAAAGAAACACAGGAAGAATAACAGAACCATACCAATGCTTGATAGTACAAACCCAGACATTATATCTTCTTCTTCAATTCCAGATATTCTAACACGAAGATTTTCCCCAGGTCCAGCACTCCGAACTTTATTTTCATCACACATCACAGCAGTAACTTTCACCTGTATCTGTGTGTGCATAAAATCCCCAATCCCAATTGTAAGACAAAAGGCAGAAAGAAACTTGAAAAAACCCAAAAACAGTAAGTTCTATAGCAAATACCTTATTTGGCATTAACAATAAGGAATCTCCCTCACGAACAGTACCAGATTCCACTTTACCCATCACAGTTGTTCCCATGTCCTTGAACTTGTCAATGATAGGCATCCTACAAGTTGAATATCAATTATTTGCATTAACTAATCAGGACAGCACTCTGTAGAAGGTGTTGATAAATTTGCAGATGTGCCAGAAAGAACAGTTACTTGTGGAAACTTCAGGTGACTTTTTACCAGCTTGATTTTGTGTTTGGGTTTAGTTAGTACTCATAGATCTAAATTTGGACAATTTTTTGTAGTGAAAGGACTTTCTTTGTTGATTTTTATGTGTTTTATTGGTTGGTTGGTGAGAAATTTTTTCATTGGGGTATGCAAAGGTGTTTACTTCATCATATATTCAAATCCAAGGTTCAATAGAATGAATTTAGATATCAGCGTTTATGGCGAGAAAATGAGATATTTATACAAAACCACACTTTCATTGAGAAAAAATGAAAGAGTTGAATGAGCGTACAAAAAAAATATAATGTTATAAAAAGAGCCAAAGTAAAGCAAAAAGAGGCTCCAATCAGCAAAATAAGCCTAGGGGAAATTACAAAAATCCTTGTGCACAGGAGCTTAAAAAGAGACATGAAACCTCACAAGGTACCAAATCTCCTCCAAGTTCAGTATTATCGTAAATGTGAAGTTCCCCAAAATACTATTAGTATGAAGTCTTCATGAAAGTAGATGTTTGTCCTAGAACACAGCTAGGGACAAAAAAAATCTTAAACTAATTACAAGCAAAGTGAAGTAAAGAACCCATATGATAGGATGTTGGGAATTTGCGGCTAGAGTTTTAGAGGGTGGAAGTAATCACCTAAATGGATCTTTTGGATTTCTTGGTGGACCTTCAATCATATCAAGGATTTCAAAGAAGCACGGACCATCCCACCATGGGCATACTTTCTTATCCACTCTTGTTTTCATATTAACGCCATGAAGACCAGATATAGGTAAAAATTGGACATCTGCAAATTTAAACAATTATAGGACCACGTAACTAATCTACAATTTGTATCTCCAAATTCACGAATCAATATTGACAAACAAGAAAAGGAACATGGAGTCCCTGTACGTCAACAACTCCAAAGCATGTGTAAATTGAAAGCCTACCAAAAACAAGTTAAGTATGTGACTTTGGCATCCTAAAAGTTATGGACTTCTTTCACTATACCCATGATTCATGAATGAACACAAGTAAAAAGTGAAGATGCAAAAAACAGGCTCCCTATTACTAGTTAGAAATAATCATTAAAGCATTAATTCCTCAAATCATGATTGATATCTTCAATCTAACTCGATTAGTTCCTAAAAAGTTATTAACTTGATTTTCAAAAAGAAAAACACCCAAAAATCCAAAAGACACCTTTTATACAATCGTGAACTTAAGAAATTGCAAGAAAACTATTGAATAAGAAAGCGACAAAGAGAACAAAAATAAATTAAAAATAAAAACAATAACTGACAGAATAACACATAATATTGCTGTACACGGGATATTTTTACAGTACCTTTCTTTACATTGTAACCAGAAGACCTCAAGAAGGGTGCCATCTTGGACTCTATCTCATCATACCTGCAGATAGCTTCCAACAAAGTAAGGAACCAAGCCAGATGATAAAATAAGGGGGAATACGGGGGCGAGGGAAAGGAGGTTAAAAACACCTTTCTTTTGACCATTTAACAGTGGGATCGTCCATCTTATTCACTACAACAAGAAGCTTAGCAACACCCAAAGTTTTGGCCAGCAAAACATGCTCACGCGTCTGTCCACCTCTCTCATATCCAGTTTCAAATTCTCCTTTCCTGGCAGAAATTACCTTCAAACATAGAAATCCAAAGAAAACAAGTCAAGTGCATAGATACAAACGTACAGTGCAGCAAAGGTACCAGAATGCCAAGGCACAGAAAACTAGAAAGAGTAACAACTCACCAGAACCCCTATATCAGCTTGAGATGCCCCACTGATCATATTTGGAACATAACTTTTGTGACCCTGAATCAAGACAGAAGAAAAATATGAAAAAGCTACCACACCATAAATCACACAGATAATACATAATTAAGCAAATAGAAGAACATTAAAGAGAGAGAGCAGATAGAAGAGGAAGGAACACCTATATGAAAAGACTTCGAATAGTAGGTACTATTTTTCCTGCCTCTCAAAAGTTTTGAGTTAAAACTCCTTACAAAACAATGCAATTTAAAAAGGATTCACCTGCCTAGAGTTGGAAAAGGAAAACTGAAAAGTGATTACTAATCGTTCTAAAGAAAGGTAAGAGACAAAGTCTCTAGAGAGAGATGAAACATAATTATGAATATTTTAAATCCTCATTAGCAACAGAAAAAATGGGTCCAGGATAGCATTGGCCTTTAAATCGATCTGAAGAGGAACGTTGATCATAGAATCAAACAAAAAAGTATTTAGTCATTCATACCCAATCCCAACACTAATCAAAAGTTGAACATTGAATGTTTTTAAATGCCCAAGGCGCACTAAGGCACAATGGCCCTCTGGCCTAGGCTTAAGGCAAGGGGCTTTTTCTCGTGAGGCGAACTACATATAAAAATATTACATAACAAAGAGAAAGCATAGGTTGAAGTGGAAATATGGAGAAAAAAAAAAAGACCCCAAACACAAGAATTTTTGCATTTAGGCTTAGTAAACTTGATTCCTTTAGTTGGTAAAGAAGGATTATATTTTAGAAAAAATGAAAAAGCCCCAGAGCCCAGGGCTTGGAGCCTTGGAGCTTCACAAAAGGCGCTCCTTATGTTTAGCATTCACTTTATTCCCTCTGTTCATTCTTAATCAAAATGTGCCATAGTTCACTTCTTCTCATAAATATTAAGTATTATAGCACACAAAATTATGATACTAGTGATATCTACGAGCATTGTAGAAATGTATAAATACACTCACCGGAGCATCCAAAATTGTAAACCTTGTGGTCTCAGTTTCAAAATGCGCTCGACCCACTTCAACAGTTTTCCCCTACAATTACCAAAGCGAAAATGGATTAGTGATATAATAACATGGAATCTTCTGGCCATTAGTATTCGTCTTAAAAGTTACTAAGAAAAGAAATATATAGGAATTCAGCATGAGAGATAAATAAGGCAAAAACATGTGTACATTTTTTAGAAGCCAACTATACATCATTATGACTTGACAAAGAAAGATATCAATCAAAAACGATACCTTAACTCTCTCCTCTTCATTTGTGTCCATGATATACGCCATGTACCTAACCGAAGTAATAAGAAATAACAATAGAAGAAATGAAGTCACATTACATAGAAGAAATAACAAACAGATAGTGTTTGGAACTATAAGAATTCCATTAAACACAATTGTCTAAAGAGACATCATAAGAAACGGAGTTCACCTAGAACCATGAAGTATACATTTGGCCATAAAAAGTTGAACTTAATTTTCTTTTTCTATGAGAATTTAATTTCAATTTTAGAAAAGAGATTAGCCTTCTGCAAAATCTACTAAAATTTGTTTCCCTAAAACAAATGAAGCCTAATATGCATGATTCAGTGACCAGCCAACTTAATATTAAATTGAAGAATTGGAATTAGATAAACATTATTCATGGCAAAACAGTTAGTTAAAGTCAGGAAGTGAATCATACCAGCTTTCTCTGCTTTTATCTTTTGCTTCTTTTTCGTACTTTTGGATTGTACGCTCATCAACCTGATTGCTGAGGAAAAGTATCTGGCCTCCAATTGTAGACTTTCCAGCATCTATCAATTTTGATTTGAATGAATACTTAAGTGAACAGAGGAATTAACAAAAACAAGCTATTGAAAGGAGATTTGTTAGGTGTAAACAAACAGTAAGCAAACAAGTGAAAAACAAACTAAGCCTTTAGAATCCCAAAACACTAGAATAAGCATATGGGGCTCATCAAGTTAAACATGACCAGTGACCAAATGATTAGACTTGATGTTTCAGAATGTAACGTAAGCTAGCATGTGCAACCCTGTGGTCATACATGCTAACACATGCACACCTGCCAAATAGTTTACTTACCAACATGACCAATGAACACAACATTCAAGTGTCTTTTGCGATCCAATTCCAAATCCTCTTCAACTTCATTTTCATCAGCCAACGAAACTTCCTTCTCCTTAGCAGATGTGTTCTCCTTCACTGTAAAAGTAGCGCAATTGTTCATTCACAGTAAAGAAACTGCAAGAACTGCTTATACAAACAAGTATAGCTTAATGGCAACTAAAGAAATATCCTTAAAGCAAGCAAGTCTGTCTGAAATAAAAATAGAAATATCATTCACCATCACCTTGTTCTTCAAGGTGGTTAGCTTGGGTTTGTTGGGGATGATCCTCTGCCACCAAATCCGAAATTACCCCATTAAAGTCCTCAAAAAAGTTATATGTGATTGTATTCTTGGAGTAACTGATATACATCAGTTCTTCCATCAAATATATTGGCATGATTGAAAGCAGACTAGTTACACGGATCAACAAACAGTCCATCACTCATTCGTTCCTCCTTTACTAAAAGCTAAAAATTATCTTTTAATTTACTGCCAAACAATACGCAGGAGAAATATGTCACAGTGACTAGTAAATTGACCAACCTTCTTCCATCTCATCGGACTTCACAATTTCTTCTGTCTTCACATCTGGATTAGGAACACCATTATTAACTTTGGTATTATAACATTGAAGAGCCAAAGAGAAAATACAGTGACTTCAGAAAATTGACTGACCTTCTTCCAGATTTTTGGATTCCCCAACATCCTCCATCTTTGCATCTTGATTAGAAACCCCATTAACATCTTCAGTAAAGTTCCAAGCATGGCAGAGTCAAGGAGAAAAAACAAAATTAGGAAAACAGCAAATCACTGGGGTCGTGTATATGAATCGTTTGAAATGATCGACAATGCCAGTCTGCTGAAATTTCTGTACCTGGTGGATCAAGTTCTAATGCACGAATTTCCTCCTCGATATCTGTTAATTTTAGAAACAACACAACTCGTGAGTAACATAAAAATCTGACACAATGTTGTTTTACCAACAAATTCATCCAGAAGGCATGTACGGTAGTTTGCCTCCATTAATTGATTGCTATTGAGTGCTGGAAGAAGATAAGTAAAAGCATGCAACTTAAGGATGCGATGAACATGACTAATACCAGTTATTAACATCCAAGTGAGTTTCTAAAATCTTGATTAATCGTAAACCAGAAAAACCATTACAAGTAAATAAAACTGAAGATTCCGCGAAAGCTAATATAGCGGGAAAAATCAACAGTTCAACAAATCAATAATTCCCTCCGATAGCTAAATTAAACAACAGGATGAATTAGTCAAAATCAATAGATCCCGCGTATTAGTTTCTGGAAACCATGCAATATTTTAAGTTGGATGGATAGTTACGGGGATGTTGAAGGAAGTGATAAGCAATAGAAAAATGGCGGAAGATGCGAGATTCATACCCATGGAAGTGTCGCCGTAAGCTGCAGAGAAGTAAGTCTAGGGTTTCTCGTAGCGTAGTGAGCAGGAAGAAAGCTTCACGAGGTAAGATGAAGCTGCAAGGGGCTTATGGTACAGATGCTTATATCTGATTGATTGATTCTGCGTCTGTTACCCGGCGACCCGGTTCATCCGGACCGAGTTGGTTGGCTCGAATTGTCTTTGTTAACCGGGTTTAGATTAATTGTATTTTCGTATTTTCACACAACACTTGCCTTTGGATTAATGTTGTGATGTTTTTTTCTTCTCAAAATTACATCACTTTGTAACGGTTTAGAGATGATAGATAAACCAAATGGCTTGTCGAATAAATATTGTGAATAGTGTATATCGTTGATCGACTAGTCTCTCTCGTATTCATTGAAACCACGTGTTTAATATTTTGTATTTGATAAGCTTTGTTGTCTAACTAAATGTGACGGATTGAGTATCTACTTACATTTCAGTAGGCCTAATGCATTACATCTAGTTTAGATACTCATGAATGAAGAGATTGCAAAAAGGATCTCTATCACTATGTGGTTGGTGACCAATAAACTCATTGAGGCTCGATAGGTGGAAGAATGTTGTAAATTTAGTGTGATTGATTTTTTACGGTATGGTATAATCTCACCCCTTTTTATTAATACGATAGGCTATGTTTAACGTCGTTGTTCATTTTTAATGTACATGCAATAGTGTATTGTTTTTAACATTGTGATTGTACCACAAGAGGATGTCTTTCACAGTTTATCACTTCGTGTGAAGTTGATACTTCTCATAGCCCATCTACAACGACGAGTCAAGTCCTTTCGTCTATATTTGGCATAGATAAATTGTTTCTCTACATGCGATGAGATGGTAATGACTTGTTTTTTCCCAATAAACCTGACGTGTTGTCCACAAGTGTTTTTCCGTTCTCCCTGTATGATATAATTATTGAATAAAAAATAATGATATTTAGATATTTGTTTTACATGCTACCACATGTGTTGATCGCCCTTTTTTAGAAAATCTAAGTACAATGTTTAGTGAACATGGATATATCAACAATGCTAAGAAAGATAAATCAAGATAATGAAAACGATCAAATAGTTATGTATCTCAATAAATGGGGTATGTACTACTTACGACATTGATTTAATTTTGTTTTATTGGAGTTCGTTTTTTTCTTCAGGGTTTTGGACTTCCTTTCACGTTTTTTTTTTATATCACATGCATTTTGATCATTATTACATTTACATCTCAACTATGTTACGGTACCTTTGCTATATCAAACAAATATTAATATTATTTTAATATATAAACACAAATTAATTCAATCTTATTCATATTTACAGGATCGATACATCGCCCTAACTCCCATACATCAATGATACCCAGGTACAAAACATTAACTACCTCACATATTTCTATACGTACTATACTACATTAAAAGGTGAAAAGTTAGGAATATTTCTATTCTTATATTTTTTTGTAAATGACTGCTTTTCCATTCCATCGTTAAGGCACGATTTTTCATTTAGTGTTTATTGAAAAATGTTAGGAAGTAGAGGTGCAACTTGTCGATGGGACACAACTTATTGAGTACAATTGGTTACTCACTAGGTTGTTCTTAGATATTGTGGACACGATTCTTTGAGTTTAAGTGCACGTTGATTGTTTTTCCGTAGATGGCTACACATCAAATAAATGTATTCCTTTATGTATGGACGCGATCCATGTAAAAACCAACTTATCGAGTTTAAGTATTCATTACGAGACGTTAAAACAACAAAAATTATCTTTTGTATCTTCACTTTATAAAATAAATTTATTACATATGAAAGTTAATCTTGAAGTTGAACAAGTACACACAAACACTGGTTTAGCATAGTTGGTGTTACATAGATGAAATATTTGTATTTATTACTAATTTTACAGTTTTTTTTATAAATATTTTACTATATCATATATATTTACAAAGTTTACAATAGTAGGAAGCTATTTTAGTATATTTTCACAAGCATGATTTACTATTAGTAAATACAAATGAATGTCCAACATCCACACTAAACAATTAAAACATTAAGAAAAAAAAAAACTATAAAATATAAAATTATTAAATATGTGCCTCGCACGTGAATATTTACTGGGTCATAATAATTGTGATGGGCCAGTTAGTCCAGGCCCAATACAATCTCGCGTAGAAATGGCCGTTTGCAGATCAACACGGCCACGGGCGTCCAGGGCCCATGTTTTTATCTCTCGATGGCTCCAGAGGCCAACCCTCAACATCGCATAGCGGATGAAAATTCCTTAAATGTTTAAATGTAGCATCTTGGTCACTGAATTGAGTTATAAAGTATGTAGTTTCGATGTATATAATTATCTTTAGGAAAACATTAAATAGAGAGAGAAGATCGTGAAAATTACGAATAAATGAGTAAATTTAAACAGTAAAACTACATGTGATCGGTTGATCAAATACTAGAAAATGAAATACGGTCAAATACATAATGATCAATAAAAGTTTAATTCAACTAAGATATTTGACATACCAACAACCAATAACAAATAGATAATTAACTATTTCAAACCATTTGTCTCAATTTTTATTTAGAAAAATAAATCAAATACTTAGAATTGTTTAAGTCAAAGATTATCCTTAGGACGGTAATAACCACCTATTGCAAAAGTAAATATTATTTTAGTTACCGTAAACATTATTTCAAAACCCATAATTTTCTACCGTATTTACTATTTATTATAATTTTTATTATTTAATATTTATAATTATTTTATTATATATTAACGTTATTATTATTTTCTTATCAAATTAAAATGAACCACGACTGTTAAAATATAAAGTATAATAATATAATAGTTTAGGGAGTGAAAATTAGTGATTTACTATTAACTTTTTCTTAGAGAAAGTAAAAACAAGAATAGAATAAAAAAAGAAGAAGGCCGACAGGAGACGTGCCATCCAGCTCATGTTACGGAAAGTGTGGGTCATAATTACAAACCGCACTCTCTTTCATTCCATCAGTTTGACTGGAAATTCCACGTGGCACCAAGTTTAGCCAAGAGCGCAAAGAAGAATGTCAGATAACGGACTGGGCGCTAATGTTATCATCGTCGTACACCTTAAGATCTAACCCTAGATTTGGTGGGTGGTCTCCTTCCTCTACACCCGTTCCCACATTATTAACCCAACCCCCACCCCCACACCCACTCCATTCCCAATCTCATTCACCCACCCACCCACCCACCCACCTCATCCAAAACAAGACAAACCATCCATGAAACGCAGACGAGACGAGCAGCAGTACCCCCCCCCCCCAACCCATGGCCGGACTCGCTCACGTTAGGTCGTGGTCGGCGTAGGATAAAAGAGAGAAAAAAAAAGGAAAAAGGCTAATGTGCGCGTGGGGGGCCCAAGGCAGGTGTTGTCAATTCAAATGTCTCTTTCGGTTTAATCGAAAAAAAATAGTAATAATAATTCTTAAGTCAGCAACAGCCATTCATTCATCCTATACACGTGGCCATTCTTACCATCTCAGCATTATCTCTTCATATCTTATCGCTACGATATTTTAAACTTCTTCACATTTTTCATTGGAACCAAATATTTATATGTATTCCATGTAAAAAGAACATTAAAGTTTGGATATTTAAATTCATATTTTAAATTGACTTTATATGTGTGTGTGTATCGGTTATCGATGGTGAAGATTCCTCCCGTTAAACGAAGATGGGCGAATTGTCACGAGCTTTTGTCCGTTGGAAAGATGCCGTGCATTTAATACCGTGAAAAAGTACAAATATCAAAAAAGCATCGGAAAGATATTTGTTGATCTACCAAAAACAAATATAATATTAATATTAATAAAATTACAATTTGCTATCATATTGAAGTTGATTTCTATTCTAATTTAACTTTATACTAAATAAATGCAATACAAGGGAATAATTTAAATTTATTTTTCTACCTATCTATTGTTGTTGTGAATTATTATTATTATTTCCAATATATGTGATCAAAATCATTAATATCTAACCTAATTACCATCAAAGTTTATGTCAACTAACCTATACAAAAGTTGACAAATCTTTCTAATTTTAATATCGAAGTTGTAATACGTGAGTTTGAAAATTGAGTATCCAACCAACTATATTGTATCTAAAATATTTAATCTTTAGAAAAAAAATATTATACCTTAAAGAAAACATTGATCTATCACGGATATATATAATATTATTATCAACCTTAGATAAGGGTCACTAATTTCATCAAAACAAATTAATAGTAGAAAAAAATATTTTGTATTGCTAAGATTTCGATTACAATAGTTGATGTTTTCAATTATTGCGACTTACCACTAATTTACCTTGTATTATTGTCTCAAAACTTTGTTTGTTTTAGTGTTTACTATTAGTACATGTACGGTTTGTTATTTTCTACTAACTTGTTATTTCTCTGTACTTTTACCTTAAAACAGTGCACATTAAACCACGTACTTGAACGTTCACTCTCCAAGACAATATCTCTTTATTTGTTCAACGTGATATCTATTCTTTCCTAGTAGTCGATGAGTACCATAGTTGAAATGAAATCCAATTCACACATTTAAAAAGTATAAGTATGTTTTGTTTATTTAATCTCACTTTAATTAAAAAAAAAATGTCCTTTTGTTGAGGAGAAAATGGGTTGCATGGAGCATGGGGGGTTTTAAAAAGTGGGAATTTCGTACATAGATCAAAACATGTAGAAAACAAGTACATGAGGTTTGGTTTTGGTGAACAAATAAAAGAAGCAGTGTGACCCATTATTTGGCACTACAGTGTGCAATCTCTCCTTTGTCTATGTGTTTTGTTCGCTCACATTTATGCATTTATTGATGTGCTCTCCTATCTTATATGTTCCATGTCCAACATTATATCCTTGCATATAATTATCATTCAACGTCAATTTTCCTTTTTATTTTTATTGCATGGTCAAAGATATTTAATTTATTGTTTATTTATGAAAATATATTGGCTTGGAGAAGTCCACAAATTTAAGCCACATACTACAAAGTTACAGTAATTAAAATGATCAAGTAACATCAATCAAGCTAATTACGGTTGTATAGAAAATTGACCCCTAATAAAATAGACGATTGGACGTCAATAAACCACACACATCCACAAGAAGAGATTCCAAGTTTCATAAAGATTCAAATACTTTTCTTTTTCTCTTGAACTCTTGCAACAATGATACATGCTCGAACATGCCATAAAAATCAACGGTTAAAAAGGTGAATAAAGGAACTTTGTATTTTTCATATCTAACCAATGCTAAAGTTGAGCACATAAAACAAGAATATTCTACGGAATACGTCGAGCGACCACTTGAATAATCTAGAGGAATTGAGTATGGATTATTCGTAAACATAGTAAATCAACGACGAATGGATAACATCTATCTTGCTACCCATTAAAACATCAATATAATAATAAATATTTGATGAACAGATGATCAAATTAAGCTATATAATTTGACTTGTAGCCTTAAAATTATTGATTAATATATGTATATATATTCCAATAAATGTTGTAGGTTTAAATTTCCACACAACTTTATAGTAAAGCGCGTTGAATATTTCTCAAGGCATAATAATTGTAGTAATTAATTGGGAAAATTAAAACCCTAGTATGGATATAATTGATAATCTATGTATATGCTTTAAAGGGATTCAATTAATTACGAGTTGTAATTGAATCGTTGGGAAGACGTCGGTCAGATTATAGAGCGTTAGCTCAACTTTCACTTTCTATCATTCATTGATTTTCATCCCTTTTTTGTTTTGTTAGAAGAAAAAGTCTTTCTATCTAAACATTTTTCAAAGTATTTGTTTAATTTAAGACAATTATTTGGCAAAAGAAACATATAATTCAATTTTACTGTTAAATTTCTATAGTTTGTAATTTAGGTTTTTATTGTAAAATTTACTGTTAAGATTAATTAAGGAGGTTGTCTTGGGTGAACAAATTAAATAATTAGAGACTAAGTATCATAGTAAACTATAATAAGATTTGATATTGAATCTCATATAATCTTTTATGATACTTTAACTAAATTGCTATAAATTTCAAAGTACGAAGTTAAATTTATTACAAATTTGAAAATAGACTAAATATAACACCAAAGTCTATAAAGGATTGAAAGAGATACCGAAAAAGTACGAAATTATATTTAATAGATGTTTAAAAGAATTGAAAACTACTTTCGACATTTTTTTTAATACTAGTTTTTTTTCATAATAAAAACTTTTAAAAATATGAAACTTACACTATTTTCACTTCTGATGAATGTTCATTTTTATCATATGGTTTATTATTTTATACTTAAACTAACATGATTTTAAAGGTATGCACATGTCTCAATCGACTCGATCATGAATGAGTATATAATTACCATTGATCGAAATTTTTACAACATTGTCGATTTAAATCTTTTTCAAAGACTCCAATCAACCATCTCATTTTCCAATTTATGATATTGATTGCATATCATAATCTACCACCAAATAATCACATATGTGACCAACCAACTCACCTCTCGGATCCCTCAATAAATAACATCATGGATAGGACACCCAACGGTTCACATGAAAATAAAAAATAAAAAAGGGGTTTTGTTTTTAAATTTTAAAACAAACAAATAAATAATAAAAGAAAGGAAAAGAAAAGAAAAAAAAATTGTAATAGTGGGAATCTCATGAGAAGGAGCATCCCAAGATCTTTCCTTGGTAGGAGCAAGGAAAAAAACAGGCTAACTTCTGCTCAACCCCACACCCTTTTATTTCCACTATTTTTTTTATATATCCCTTCCTTCTTTTCCACTATAAAAATTTAATGCCCCTTTCCTTTCAACTTCATCCCTTTTTTCCTCTCTACTCTTCCATCTTCTCTTTCCTCTTTTCCCCATCCCCCTCCCAAAAGAAAAAAAAAAAAAAAAATAGAAAAACCTTCTTCCCTTAAAAATGGCTCCTCTAGGGTTTTCATACCTCTCTTGCCTTCTTCATCTTTTCCCATCTGGGGTTTCCCTTTTCTTTGATGGGTTCTTCTTAGGTTTTTCAAACAAGTTGTATTTTGTGTAAAAATCTTATCTTTTTCTATGTTATTACTCCTTTGAATACTATATATATATATATATTTTTTTTTTTCTAAAATGAAATTAGGGTTTGAGGCAGAGCTCCTTGAAGTCCAATAGAGGTTTATGCCAGGTTGATTGAGCTGCTAAGCTATGGATCCCACAGCCCCTATTGCTATATCCATCATGTTGTTGTATAATATCTTTAAAGCTGATAGGCCTGTGGCTTGCATATCTCAGGAGCTTCATCACCTGTTTCTGTTAGATCCTTGTTTGGATTGAAGGGAGCTCTACATCTTCTCTCTAACTTATCTTCATTTCTTTAGCTTATGGGAAATTAATTAGAATCTATCTTTAAGGGTTTTTGGATCATAGTTTATTTAATTATCTGTTCTTTTATTACAAGGGTAGTTAATAACTTTTCCTTATTTCTTATTCTTCTTCCAATTCTCACCCCTTCTCCACTGACCTCTATAATCTATTTTCTTTGAATTTTCTCATGCCTTCATTTATTTTTTGAACCCTTTTTTATGATCATTATTATTGTTACTCATGTTTGGATCTTGGTTTGATTGGTGAGATCTATAGTAGTTTCATGATTTTGTTTTTCTCATGAATCATGAGTGAAAGTGGGTATTTTGGTTATATTCTGATGTTGTTAGGGTACGATGTTGTTTGATATCTTTACTCTTTGGACCATTTTTTTGTGTTGTTTTTTTTTTGATTCAAATTTGAACTATAGTAATAATAATAATAATTTTTTTAATACGTAACCCATTTCCTGATTTTATTTCTTTGGTTATCTCAAGGAAGTTTCTATTTTGTATATTAATGCTCTGACATTGTATCTTTGAAGATGAATGATTCTAACCATTAATAGTTATTCATATTTTAGTTTTTTTTTCTTATATTAATGAAAATATAATATTTAGTTCAACCATGGTGGATCTATTTTTCTATACTGCAGGGCATTTTGAAGGAAGAAAATAAGGTCTTGGGGAGTTCATTGTGAATCCATTATTAGGTTAATTTGCACTTTGATATTATCAATTTTTTGCTCTTGATCTAACAACGTTAATAATTGATTATATTTAATTAACTTTTGCATGCAGGACCTATAATTAGAAATGCACAGTATATTTTCTTGAAGTATTTTTAATATACCTTTTTTTGATCTTATTTATGTGATTTTGAAATCAGTGATCTTTTATTATCACATTATTTTTAAGATCTATTTGTGAAATCTAATATCTATAATTTTTCCTTTTAATTCACTTATGTTAAAATTGTTTCTGTGGTTATGGATCTAAATAATAATATTTTGTAGATGTACATTTTTGCATCTAAATTTAAAGAAATGTTGTTAACGTGGGTTTGACGAACACCTGTGTGGAGACTGCAATAACAAGAAAAATTACTCTGATTAATCAGCAAGTTTAGCCTTGTGATTTAAAAATGTTTATTAATAGAATTGTGTTTGCTTCAATTCGTTTTCTTTGACCTACATTTGGGACAAAAAGTTGGTTACTAAGTAAATTATTATGGGTTCTTTGGCTTAAGGGTTATCACTATTGGGTTGGGTTATGTTAACATAATCTTTGTTCGGGGAAGGGTTATCATAATCTTTGTTTTAGGGTTATCATAACTCATCTTTCCTCTCTCTTCTTCTTTTTGAATTTTTTTCAATTTCTCGTAAATTTATCTTTCAACTTCTCTATAAAACTATATTTTTAAACTCTTTTTTCAAACATATTTTATCACAAAACTACATTTTTAAACTATTCTTCGAAACACATGCATGTTTATCATAACATTAGTTTTATTATAATAAATATTAGTTTTACGATAACACTAATTTTATTATAACATTAACCATTTATCTCTTCAACCTCTCTGTAAAACTATCTTTATAAACTCTTTTTTCAAACATATTTTACCGCAAAATTACATTATTAAACTATTCTTTCAAACACATGTTTATCATAACATTAGTTTTATTATAATAAACATTAGTTTTATGATAACCCTTAATGTTAAATGGTAAAAAAGTTGTTAATACCTTGTATTGTATTTGTTTAACACAATGCATGCTAAATGGTAAAACTCATAGAAATTATTTTAAATAAGAAAAAAGTTCATAGTCTATTGGTGATGTCCATCAACTTTTATTAGGAAGAAGTTGGTGTATTTTTCTGACTTCTAATAGAGAAACCATTTCTTTGTAATGATTATGAATTGTATAATTGAGCAGAGTTTTTCTTCCATCCAATGAAATTATGGAGAGTGAAAAGAAGCTGTGAAAGGAGAGTAGAAAGGGAATATTAAATCAGAATGTGAGATGATGAATATGCAACTGATCTCCAAGAACATCTTTCACTTTGTTTTTATAACAGTGTGTGGATGTTCAGATATTTTACTCCTTTGTACTTCTTTGCTGTACACTCCAAAACCAATTCTGTTGTTTGAATTTATTGATTTGTTACTTCGTAGGCTAGCACTTGTACATTTCTTTTGTATCTAAAGAGCTACTTCTTATCATTCAATAAGATATGATATTCAATTTTGATGGTCACCATGTTTGTTCTAAGTCCCTGTTCATATTGCTTTTTAATGTTAACACAATTTCTTTTTAACTAAATCGTTATTTACCACCATTCTTAGACGTGCATTTGTGTCGATATCTCTACCCTCTAAAAGATTATCTGTAAGAAGACAAACATATCTCGATCTTAAAATTTATATTTTAGTTAGGTTTGAGATCTAAATTAAATCTAAGAAAAATGCTTTATAAGATCTTGAATGTTTTTCTTTCAATATGGGATAAGAACAAAAAATTAATTTATCACAAGTTATTCAAAGGTGAACCGTAAAAAAATGATTAAATAGATAAACTATTTATACTAGCAAAATTAAATGCGATGAGTTTTTGTTGTTTAGCAGTGTTACTATGAATACCATAGAGTATAAATAAATAGTTTGTATTTCTTTTCTTATTTTTTTTAAAAATTATTTAATTAAAACCAATCATTTCCAACAAAAATTTTTCTTATTTAACATGCATACGTAAATATATACTCAACAATTTCAATCGGTGATTACACCATAGTTGGGGGAATGATGGTAAATATACTATCGATTTTAATTCAAATATAACATAACAGATCTAAATATTTACGAAATTAAACAAAATTTCTTATAGAATATGAAATTTTGCTATATTTTGTAGATATTTTTTTAGCCATTCTGACCTTTACATTAATTTTGGTAATGTATATGTATGTAATATATCAATAATATGGTTCTTTAAAAATCAAGACATAAACAATGCAAGCTATAGCAAAGAGAATGATAAAGATATCCAAAGTAAGAGCAGTGGTGGCTTGATCACTCAGCTCCATGTTTCTTCCTCCAAGCCTATCCACCATGTCTGGAGTAGATTGCCAATTTTGCAATTCTTGTTCGTAAGGATCTTCTAACTTAATCCTCAATTTGTCAGCTTGACGGCTCGCCTCTTCTTGTGCAAGCGTCCAGTCGTAGAACTTTCGGCTTTCTTCGTTGCTTAGTACCTCGTACACTTGTTTTAATTTCATGAATTTCTCCGATGCAACTTTTAGAGGGAGAGAGGTCGTGTCGGGATGATATTCTTTTGATAATCTTCGATACGCACTTTTTATCTCTTCTACCTCCGCCTCTGCACCTACTCCTAAGAACCTTCACGTATATTACACATTAGAACAAACGACTATATCCATGTATAATTTACGAGAATCAACGATGTTTGTGGATTGAAACATTTTCTTAGACTCAACTCAATTGTTGGATGTAAATTTCTTCACACCGAATAGCCCTTGTTAAATCATGAATAAAACCCAATCCAATCCAACCGTGAAAGTTTAGATTGGATCGCGCTACTCTTTTCACGTATGTAATTTTTTGTTCTAAAGATAAGTAAAACAACGATATGTAAAAAATTTATGTAGTTATTTTCATATATTAAATTAAGATTAACAAATCTATTTCAATTTATATTATAAACAATTTCTTTTTAAACTACTACATTTTAGAAATATTTGGATAATAAATTGTCAAAAAATAAAATATTTGTATATAACTCTACCATAAGTGGAAAAAAGTACTTATAAACTTAATACTAAGTTTGAGTTAGTTTGGATTAGTTTAGATAAAGCATAAACCAATTTAATTTAAAAAAAAATCATTTATTTGAATCCAGTTCGAGCAGATAATCCAACCAAAACACTGGATTGAGTGAGTTGGATTTGTTTGTATCTTTTGGACACGCCTAGATGAGATGGAAGAATATATAATAAGACTAACCTAATTAAGTAAGCAAAAAAACCATTACTCACTTACTGGTAGTGAGAGTCAGACGAGTTGTTGAGCAAGTCTGCCAAACTTGGACCCAACATATTATTACTCTCATTATTTTGATCATTACTCTCCTTTTTCTTGCCTCCAATCCATCCTTCTTCTTCGTTTTGCCAATGAATTCTTGTGTCGACACCCGGTGGAGGTCGTCGGCGGTCGTTGTTGGGAGCTTGAGCTGCATAGACCCGCCATGTACGAAATGCAGGAGCAGGGGAATGGAAGGTCTTGTGAAAGAGGAGAGAATTGGGAAATGGAGAAGAAGCCATGGAAAGGAATGGAATGGAAGGAGGAGAAGAGAGTTAAATCAAAACCATCACCACTGCTTTGTGTGGATGAGAATGAATACTCACATTTAAAAGCTACATCTTTCTAGCCTTTCATTCCCCCTTGACCTATTAGTCACTTGTTTTCTTGTGCTCCTTCGTTCTTTTAATACTTATAAATATCAAACCAACTTATATATTATTAAAAAAAACTCATGAAATATTAAATCTTGAGCTGAGAAATTTTGAAGTCAGGTCTCTATATTTACAATTATCTAAATTAATTTGAAGTTCAACTTTATGAAGGTGAAATTGACTTGTAAAGTGAAAAATGGATTGAGGTTCATATTTTTTTCAACAGTGAAGACAATAAGATCTCTACCCTTTCACATGTTTTAATCTTTATTATTATTATTATTATTATTATTATTTCATAACTATTTTTTAGCATATCCCATTGATATTTGAAAAGAAAAAATGAGAATGGCTGAATAGTGAAATGCATGGTTCAATTATTCGCCAAATATGTTTTAAAAAGTAACAAATATAAATGATTCAAATTATATTGTATTAAATTTAGAATTTGAGCTATATGGTTCAACTTCTAGTTTGAACTATGTTCTATTCAATCAATTCTAGTGATCAAGAATTCTGCAAAGCTACATTGTCCTTTAAACAAAATTGACAATGGAATGACCATGAGAACTTGAAAAGTCATTAGATAATTAGGCCAAGTCAAAGTGTAAGATCGCACTTCATTCACTCACATGTGCACCATACAATACGTGACACACTAGTCAGAAGTAGAGCGTAGGTATATAGTAGGAATGTATTCACTACTAAAGTAGGCAAGCTAAATACTATCTTAAGCATCGAAGTATTTTAGATGTAACACGCATAGATTATACACACAACACCTCTAAACATTATTTTAAAATTCATAACACAAATCCAGATTGAACAGCTGGTTTAACATTAAGAAGCCACATTTTATCTGCCATATCTACAATCAATTCGAACCGTACTTATCGATTGATTGGATTTCTTTTAAGTTTGAAAAAATGAACATCAATCTCAATCCAATTGAAAAAAAAAATGTTTAGACTTGGCTAAAATATCCACTGCCATTTGTCCCAGCAAAAGAATCTATGGAATAAAGCGAATATATCTCTCTAATCTCCTTAGAACTCAAAGGAATAACACCTATAGAACAGATTCTGTTTAAGTAAGGTCGTAAATAAATCTCTCTAAACTAAATCTGTCTAGTGGTTTATTTCAGAATAATTAGTCAAATATTAACCATTTGATAGATAGTCTGGGTTAAATAATTTTTACACAATAATCTATATTCAAGTCGAAGAGTAACCAAGTAACACGGTTAGCAGAAGTAGGTGTTTTCAAATTACTTCACTAAAGGTACAGATACAAATCAATTCAATATAAAATTTGAAAATGACACGAACTTTGGAGGCCAAGAAAAGCAACCAACCTCTTATAATAAGCAGAAATCTAACTCATCTTCCATGTAGGCATATCATAACGGCAACAAAAGACGTTGGGAGTCTTTACTTTTGAGTAGCAAAAACCATGGTTAAGACGCTCCCCTTTTCCATTGAGATGACAAAAAAACATGTTATAATATACCAGTATAATTAACATGATATAATACTGAAAAGGATAAATTTTCCACCATCACTAAACTTAGCTTTCTCCTTTACGAACTTGATAAATATAGATTGAATTATAGCATTATCTCATATGTTGGAAGAGGAAACATGCGAGTACATTAATGGTAGAGTAGAATTAGTCCTAATTTATGCCCTGAGATTGCTGAACTAATGTGAAGAGGGGTACGGTAACACATGACAGATGTCTCATTTAATACGAGATATTGGAAATTAACAATAGAAAGGAGAATATTGTACAAATAGAGTTAAGTTAGAAATTCTAATATACGGAGGTGAAATGGACGTGAACTTTGGGTTAAACGTCGGATATTAAGAACAAGAGACGACATCTAAAGCGTACCTTATGATACTGGAAGGGAAACAGAACCATTTTCTACATTGACTTCCAAATTCCAGCCCCTGAATCGTTACCCTCAGCTCAGTTGTAAATATGACAAACACACGAGTAATAAAAATAGATCAAATTGAAAAGGTAATATTACTTTTCTGCTGCTTCTCTCCTTAATTCCTGGATTTGACCCTCTAATTGAAAGCATGCCACTTGGATTTCCATATTTTTCTCACAAAGCTCCTTCCATTGCGTGGACAGAGCATGAAGCTCATATGCAGCGTTTTGCTGGGCATTGCATAAATAATCAACCAAAGATTTCAAAGAATTGACATGAATTACAGGGATGCTACTTACTTGATGGAATTTCCTTTCACGGTTCACTTTTTCAATCTTCTCATTCTGTTCCTGAGCTAATTTTTGCATTCTGATAACAATCAACATCATGGCAATATAAGTAACAATTATATATGGTCATTTTTGGTCAGATAACAGATGTACTTGGTACTTTCATGTTCATTTCACTCAGAAATGACAGATAAAATGTGGCCAAGTGTACCACAAAACTAATGCCTGTGATGCAATAGTTTTCAGTTTTCATAGCAACAGTCCTTGCCTCAGATAACATGCCCATACAAGTGAATGTTGGAATCTACCATGGATAATATTCAAACACGGAATCTTATAAGCAAGTGAATGTCGGAATCTACAGTAGATAATATTCGAACACAGAATCGTATTGTTATTAGACCATGAAGATCCCAAACATTAAGTTCTTGTGTATCCCGTTTTATACATTTAAGAGGATTGATTCATAGTCTGTAAGTAAACCTATGAAACCGCCCTAGATAAGCACCTATCCCAATCTGTATGTACATACGTTCGTTGACACGACTATAAAGAAAACTAGAAACCACCAAAGAATTGTCAACAATGCATCAAATTGTAAAATATGTTTTTCCAAGTACCAAATCACCAGGCTTTACGTCCTTAAATGATGTGAAGTGCTAACCCTTCTCAAATTTGAACCCTACTCTGCAAACATAAATGCAGAAAGAAAGAGCCATAGGCAGGACCAACTTTACGTGGATGGTTCATGTCTGCTGAGTATTGGAGACAAGATACTGTATACCTTCATTAATGAGTGAATTCAGTTCAGACAGAGAATCATATATGGTATACCTTCATTGATGGCAAAGTCGTTTTGTAACTACTTGTTAGGTTATGTTTTGCTTGATTTGAGGCCCTTTCTTAGATTGTCTCTTCATTTGTGAGTTTCTTCTTTTTCTTTTATGTCCTTGTGTTCTTTCAATTTTCTTGATAGAAGTTTGGGTACTAATTATAAAAACAAATAATAATGATTAATGAAAATTAAAAATAAAAAAACCAACTAGCAGTACATTAAAGAAAGAGAGATGCACAAACATATGATGTAAAACAACTATTTCTCCATTTGAAATTCTTTTTTCTTGCAAGTAATGGAACAATTTACTCTATTGGAAGTTAGAAAGCAAAGGATTGATTAGGAACCATATGTGATAAAATAAAAACATAATTAGTAGTTCGATTAAAATATAACATAAAAAGTATATATATTATAACAAACCTTGATAGAAGTGCTTCCAGTTGTTTGTTGTGTTGCTTCCAGATATCAGGGCCATATTTTGACATCAGATCCAAATTTTCCAGCCTACAGTATGACACAGATGGACCGCCAGTGGTTAGGTTCCTTATTATTTCCTAATGAATCATCAAGACCTCTCTAATGTTTCTTTTCAGGGTTTGGACGCATAATCTTCAGTATTTTGCTTTTTCTTACCAAAACTGTGTAAATCACATCACACCTCTCATAAGCATGACCAAAGGTACACAAACTAGATATAAGAAACCAGCTGCAACCAAGAAAATGGATACAAATATGATGAACGGGAAAGAGTTACGTGCAGCAAAGTGATTTCCACGTTCAGGTAACATAAAGTACTTGGAGCTGGCTATCTCAACGGAGTTTTGGGCCAAATATAAATCAAACTTAACAACTTAAGAAAACCCGTGAAAATATTGACTCGGGATTGCAGATATTAGAAGAGCTGTATGCGTTCAAGTAGTCAACTCTACTGATCTGTGATCTCCATAAAATTAAGTTGGGCAAAAGAAAAATCTTAAATGCCTATAATAGAACAATCAAAATGTATCAACACTTCACCTCAGCACTTGATGACGGAGCAAGCATTGAGCTTTCTGAAGTGTCTGCTTCCAAGCAGTTTCGTCATTCTTTTTATTTGGAGGTGGTGTCTCTAATTTATATCTTGCAACATCAAGAGGGACTGGAGGCCTCCCAGCTCTTACACGCTCATACTCTCTAGCAAGCATCGGATGATCCTGAGTTCAAACATCGTTCAGTTGAATAGATTGTCGCTAGTATTATCACATTTTGAAATATTCTCACGATCAATCAAACGTAATGGTTAAAGAACTAATGTAGAGTGGCGTCCCATAATTATTGGATGACACACGGTGACTTTCGGACAAGCAATATGCCAATATCTATGTTCTTGTCAATTAGTAACTGTCTAGCAAAAACAGCAGATGGAGCTTCTAAAAGCTTCAAAACTCATCAATTAGTAACTGTCTAGCAAATATATCCAGCGGAAAAGAAGTAAGTTCTTTCAGGCACAGTAGCCTATGAAATCAAACAGAAAGAGCATAACCTAGAGGAAACTCCGACGGAAAAGGAAATTGCAAGTGAAATTACCTCGAATTTTAACTTAGGAAGAGGAGGCAAGTCTTTGAGAAAGTCGGCGGGTCGTTTGGAGCTACGCCGCATCTCTTCCTCGACCAAGCGATCGACCTCTGCTTTGACCCTTGGGTCGGCATAGTCGTCGTCAATGTAGGGCAAAGCGTCGATAACCTCCGCATCTGCAGAAACGCGCCAAGCTGGTTGAGATGGCTGCGGTGGAGCTTCGAGCATTAGGATATCCCCATTATTGTTGTTAGCCGCCATTGTCACCACGACGAACAATAGAGGTTTTGAGTTTCGGATTTACTAAGCTCAGAGCGCGAGAAGACGAAGAAGACTCCGCGGCCGCCCGCGTCGAATTTTGTTGGGATTTCTCTCTTTCATTTTTACTTTTTAACACCTTTGTCTTTATACAATTAACAATTAGTTTTAGTATAGTAAGTAATTTATCGAATTTCTTTTTATATTTTAAAAATCGAAACAATTTACTCTCTATACTTTAATAACAAATTGTACCTATAAACAAATAAAAATCACAATTCTTTTTCTACACTTTAAGGAGATGTCTCCCTCAATTTGAAAATTGTTAAATACTTAATCCAATAAATTGGACCATCGTGATTGTCAATTTTCCATGTTTGCATCGGTCTCAAATACACTATGACAAGCATATTTCTTTATTTACCGATTTATTATTATTGTAGGCAGAGAATTTCGCAAATTTTAAAATTCAAACCTAAATACTAAACCCAAAGCGTGCTTTATATTATTTAGTCTAATTTATTATATTCGACAAAAAAAATTGTAACGAGAGATAATTTAGTCCATCAACTTTGACTTGAAAAGATTCTATGGATCACTTGATATTGTTTTTATTTTTATTTAGAATTAACAATATCCTCGAGAAGAAAAAAAGATTATGCTATATAATATATATTATAAATAATTTTAATATTTTATTATTTTTAAAAATTCGTGTATATATATATATATTAAGGTGGGGAATGTTTTTGAATTTATTTTTAAGAGTTTAAAAATACTTTTAGTTTAATGATGTTATCATCGACACAGTTCACCAAATTTAGGGTTAAGTTTGTATGTTTTATCCAATAAATTAGGGAACGATGTAAAAAAAACAAAAGCAAAAATCGGAAGCGCGCGGACGAAGCACCGAGCGCGCTTCCGGCGATTTAAAACACGTTTCGCGGTAAAAGTATTTCAAGCCATTTGACCGTGCTGTCCTTACTCCGATCACAATATTACAAAAGACCCAACAACGATTTCCCTTTTTCTTAATTTTTGTGGCCATTGCATTAATTGCATTTGCTCTTGTATGCTTGCCGTAACCCTGTCTCTGCTTCCACATTTGCTATCCCTCCCGCCATTATCCATGTCTTGAGCTTTTTCATCAGTGCGACAACGTTTGAGGTTCAAAAGAAGGGAAAAGAAAGTCAAAACCTCAAAACCCTCGAACTTCACTTTGAAAATCATCGGTGTTTTAGTCAAATGGGGATAAAAGACCTCCTCAGGTTCATGAAGCCCTACATTGAGCCCATTCACATCAAGAAATACGCCGGCGAACGTGTAAAGTATCCCGTGTTTCTATTTGGTTGTTTAGTTTATTTGGTTCGTTGATTCTCGAATCGAACTTTTTTGCAGGTGGGCATCGACGCGTATAGTTGGCTCCACAGAGGAGGTAACGTTTCAGCTTCTTCATTACTGCAATGTGTTCTTTTTGCGATGTTGGGAGGAGGGGTTGCTATCCATTTATTAACACTGCTTTTATAACAGCTTATTCTTGTAGTATGGAGATTTGTCTTAATTCTAATAGTGATAAGAAATGGCGATATATAGACTACTGTATGCATAGAATCAATCTGCTTCGTCACTATAAGATAGTCCCAGTTGTTGTTTTCGACGGCGGGAATCTTCCGTGCAAGGCAGTCACTCAGCAAGAGAGGCACAGGTATGTGCTCACTGTTCATAGTATTATTCTCTTTTGAAATTTTGTAGTTCGGCGTGTTGTAAAACATGGGTGTATGTGGCTTTCCCAGAAAAAAAGAGAAAAACAGGGAATTAGCAATGGAGAAGCTGAAAGAAGGGAATATTAATGCTGCCTCTGAGCTTTTCCAGGTTTTTGACATTCTATAGATGCTATACTTTTACGGTTATACTCTTTACATTCAGCTTTCAAACTTGGGAGTATCTTTCAGACGTGGGAGCTAAACGTTTTAAATTTGAAGTATAATTTATTCACTAATAAGCTCAGCTCAAACTCACTCACTCCATCAGTGACAAAAGTATATTGCTATAAATGAGTAGAGTATTTTGTTACTAGTGTATTTAGGTTCTCATTAAAAAAAAATATGAAGCCACTTGGCTATCGAAGTTTAAATTTATTAGTAGTTAACAAGAGCCTAGTTAACGAAGGAATTATAGAGAATGAGTTATATCCATGGTGATGTGGCTACCTATCTAACATTTAATGTTCTATAACTTGTCTTGACATCCTAGTGTGTAGGATTGAACAAGTTGTTTCATGAAATTAGTGGAGGTACAAGTAATGTAATATGAAAAAAATAAAAGTTTAAGCAAACCCCACTACCTCTCAACCTGCAAAATACATCCTTTTATTCATTCATAAGTAATCTAATGTGAATTTTAGATGCTTTTCATTGTAGTTTGTGTTCATGTCTAATTTCACGTTGTCTTTTTTTGGTAGCGAGCAGTGAACATTACTCCATCCATAGCAAATCAACTCATAAAGGCAAGTGCTTATTCACATAATATGAACACATTGTATTCACATTTACCATTTTTTAAAAAAGAGTTTCTCGACCAATATCTGAACTTTGGTATGCTAGTTGTGATCACACTGCATCTACCGAGTGTTTCTACTTTTCTCCTACGTTAACTGTTTCAGTTGTTAATCATTCTAGCTTCTTAGAGAACACAACATCGAATTCGTCGTAGCCCCTTATGAGGCTGATGCACAGTTGGCATATCTTTCCAGCCTCGGAACACAAAACGGTGGAATTGCGGCTGTGATCACAGAGGATAGTGACATGATTGCATATGGTTGTAAAGCTGTAAGAACTTGCACACTGCTTTGATTTGATGCAAATGGAGGTCCAGTGCTCTCATGCTGCCTTTGTTTGAACTATTTGTTGCATGAAAGTGTCAAGCCTTTCTTTATGTTAATTGGGATTGCTTTGCAGACAATCTTTAAGATGGACCGATATGGCAATGGTGAAGAGATGATGCTGGATAAGATTTTTAACTCTGCTAGCTGTACACCTTCCTTCAGAGATTTTGACAAGGAATTGCTGACAGGTGAACTCCTAGTCCCCCCGCCCCCATATATCCTTGCAATTGAAATGTGAACAATTCTCATTGCACTCAAAATTACTTGCACCGTAGCAAACTGACTTCTGTTTCTGTTTTCTACAGGCATGTGTGTCTTAGCTGGCTGTGACTTTCTTCCTTCTGTTCCTGGAATCGGCATCGCAAGGGCTTACGCTCTGGTCTCCAAGCATCGGAATCTGGAACATGTAAGCACCTCTGTTTTCTCTTGCATCCAAAAATTTTAGTGGTTGATAATTATCTGTTTTACTCAAGATTAAATTGATAGGCAATTTAAGAAGCGGTGTTTATAGTGTGTACTATCGTGAGCCACCCTTGCTCGAACTACTGCAGTATGGCTAACAGTTACTCCTTGGAGTTCAGTGTGTCTAGAGGAGCACCTATAGAGGCGTTCAAGAAGTTTTCTACATTCTTTTATCCGCAAAAAAAAAAAAAAAAAAAAAAAAAGACTGAAAATAATAAAAATCTACATCCCTTTGGAAAAATGAAAAAGGGATATTTGAGATGTTTGTGCCTAAAACCATCCAACGAGTGCCAAGTCATATCTTCCTTTTTCTATGGACTAGGAAATATTCTTTTACGTGACAGCAAGTGCATGGTTACCATTGAGCAGTAAGATTCATCTCACGGGTTTCTTTACATTCTCAGCAATAGATTCTGGCCTTCAGCTGCAGTAAATTTCTCCTATTCAAGAGCTCAAGCTTTCAAAATTTGATAACTGGATACTCTCTTACACTTCAGCAACCTTGCTCTTGGTTCATAGTTCAATCGACATAACGTTATATATAATTCGTTCAACTTAAACACCACTTGTGTGACTATTTAATTTTAAGCCATCTCAGGATTTGACTTCAGAAACAGCGTTTGAGAGCAATCATCTAAAGATGGTTTTAATTGGCATCTCTTTCAGGCTCTTTCTGCTTTGAAGCTTCAGAAAAAGGAGAAAATGCCTGAAGATTACTTCAAACTTTTCAGACAAGCTATGGCAGTCTTTCAGCATGCACAAATGTGTGTGTTCAACGAAAATGTGATTTAGCATTAACCATTAATTCCATAATGTATTCATCCAATGACTTGTTTTAGTTCCATGCAGTTATGATGCTGAAACGAGGAAGCTCATACCCATGAAGCCGCTTCCCTTAGAGCTTCTGCAGGCCCTAGATGAAGAAATTGATTTTTTGGGACCGTATCCTTTATCCAATAACCATTTTTATCTGCTTGAGTTCATATTTTCTTGGAAGCTGTCATCTTTATTCCCACACGAGTACGTGTCAGTATAGGCATTAGAAGTAGAGTAAGAGACTCCTGAAATTAAAGGGCCAACCTTCGTCTAACGATTCTGTATTCGTTTATCTGATATTATCATGTCTGGCTTTGTGCCTTGGATTTGATCAATGCCCTTGCACATCAATACAATTCTTCATTGAAGCTATTTTGGTTATTGGTACTGTGATAATTATCAAGGAACCTTGGACGGAGGATGAGTTAACGACAAGTTCTTAGTGGATTTTGTTTGAGGGTGTAAAATATTTGCTTTCTTTAGTAACTAGTCAGGAACTGTTTCTTTTTTTTTGTTATTATTTTTCTTTAACCAATTATTGGGGAAATAGAGATATGCCTCCTTCAATAGCTGTTTCAATAGCCGAAGGAAGGTTAAATCCCGTAACTATGGAGGCCTTTAGCTATTTCTCGAGTGAAGAATGTAGCCAAGACCTTATAATAAAGAATAACGAAACACTTCCAAGGACGGAGAAAGCTGAGGTATCTGGGAAGGAGAGCTGTTTTATGGTCGTTGGTAAGGACAGAGAAAGACATATCCCAGGTTAGTCTTCTGGTACAACTCGAAGATACTTATTCCAGGTTCAAGCTTAAGTTTTCTTTCAATTTCAATAATATGATACTTTTATAAGTTTTATAATTTTAATTCTTGATTACTGATAAAAGCAAAAAAAATAGAAACACAGACATGAGTTGGCCAAAGAAGAACTTTAAATGTAATTTTCAAAATATATTCTTAACCAAAACAAATACTTAATCATAGTTAATTTTATGATATATCGAATTGTGAAATTAATTATATTGAGAAAGTTCAATAAATAATCATCTTTATCATTTTATGACAGATAAGAGAATTAAACCTGTAGCAGGCTATAAGAATTCTAAAGAAGAATTTGCACTTGAGAAGCTAATTACACCGTCGAGTGTTCCAAGAACAAATGAAGACAAACCTGTTCTTGGCTACAAATCAATAAAGACTCCGGATAACAATCCATTCAAGAGAAGGAAAGTTGATGAATTGCCCTTGGATCTAGCGCAAAGGGTTGATGAAGAAGTTTCAGTCGTAAGTGAGGATGAATGTGCCTTATTATCGTGCGCCACTTCAGATAACTTAATATCAAAATCTTCTAATAAAAGAAAACTAAATGAAGCTCTCACTGGCCAAAAGGACAACGCTACTGAGCATATATCAGGGGTAACCCAAGAAGAGGATTCGGTGCTGTTAGAACTGCCACCAGAATCCCAAAAAAGCATAACCGCAAAGGCAAGCAGTGTTATAGGTAGAAAAAGAGTTGTAGGCAAGGAGAACAAGGTAAAAAGTAGTTCAGGGATTCCAAAGAATAGTATATTGAACTTCTTCTCTAAAGTATTATCATGTAAATTTCTGTCTTGACAATCCATTCAGAATTTCTACTAGGGAAATCTTGTGTTTTTGCATTAATCCACTTGAGTGTAATTTTTCTGAATGGATTGACCGTCGCAATCTTCTTAAATAGCCGTTTCAAAATTTAATGCTATTGATGATAAGAAGGCAGTCTCTTGTTTTGTTGCCTGCTGTTTTGATCCAAATCATCTGAATGGGGAAGGCCAGGGAAGCTGTTGAAATTATCTTGATATTACAACTAGATACATAGTTTGTTTGGATTGTTAGAATTGATATTCTTTTAGAAAGTTAACTAGTTTTATTCCTTAAGATGACAAACTTAGACATCACCTCAGATTGGAACTTGTCCATTTTTACCAGAAGATTACAATGGCAATAAGATAGATGGATACAATAATACAACTCCTGAAGAACTAAAGCTTTCTAGGGGCCAAACTCGTTGTAGAAACTAAGAAAAGTGGAGACTGAAGCTCCTCATTTCTTCTTCCTTTCAAGTAGTTGCTTGAACCAATATGCAGACATCTTTGGATACCTCTTAAGATTACTATAATCTACATAGACAATGCCAAATCTTGACGTGTACCCCAACCTCCATTCGAAGTTGTCCAGCAAGGACCAAGCAAAATATCCAACAACGTTAGCTCCATCATCAACTGCCTTCTTGAGTTGTGTCAGATAGCCTTTGTAGAAGTTGATTCTAGTAGTATCATGTAGTCCCTTTGGAAGAGTGACATTACCTGGGTCATCCATGCCTGCAAATCCAATTTCCTTTTAAAGCTAACTCAAATATTGACTACTATTTCTTTGATCTGAATAGATTGTTGATTACCATTTTCTGATAGAATGACAGTTGGGTTTCCATAGTACTTTTTCACATACATTAATGCTTTGTACATTCCCCATGGGACATTGTATAGCCAATAAGAATGAGCCTGCAAATGATTGTAATCATAAATTTCAGGATAAATCATACAACTCTTATTCGCTAATATAACCAAGAACACGAAGAAGTGAAATTACCCTTGGGCCAATAGGAACTCCATGCTTCTCATCTGCATAGTTAATTGTCAAGCTTGGGTCAGAAGAAGAAGCTTAAAAGGACAAATAAAAGTTGAAACATTTTCATTCCAATTTCTTAAAAGGAACATGTGAGAGATAGCTAGCTCACAGGCAAATCCTGCATTCCAGTCTTGTTGGTAGCCAGGCACTTTAGCTTTTCGTTGATGTGGATCATACATGTAGTAAGTCGTGTATTGGTTTATCCCAACGAAGTCTATCGAGCCTTTCACCATTTTGACTTCCTCCTTTGTGAACTTAGGCAGCCTATTACCCACGATTTCTTGAACCGTTCTGGGATACTCACCATATACAATAGGATGAAGAAACCTAAGCAAATCCGATACATTCACGAGAACGAACATTTTAGTATGAAAGAAATGGACATGAAAATGGATAAGCATCAATGGTGTTGAACTTTTACCATCCAACGTGGAAATCTCTTGCTCTTTGAGCAGCATAGTTGTCAGCCTTTGAACGAGTAAGAGGTTCGTACCAAACGAAATCCAAAAGAATACCAATTCTTCCCTTTTGTTTTTCCTAAATCAGCAAAATCCCAATGATGAATCCTAAATAGTCTTTTTCATGTCTTATGTATGTGTAAAATTGTCTAAACTAACTTGATACTTCTGACGATATCTTTGAACAGCAGCTGCATGAGAAAGAATCAAATGATGGGCAACAATATAAGGTTCGGTCCCCGAATTTCCAGCCCTGCAATTTCCGTATGCTTTAGAACACCTCCCAGGAGCAAAAAAACCATTATCATATCCTAGAGCTGCCACAACTCTTGGTTCGTTAAACGTCATCCAATTCTTAACTCTATCCCCAAACGTTTTGAAGCAAAATTCTGCATAATCTGCAAAATCCTTCCTACAAAAAACCAAAACCACATTTAACATTCAAACTCCAATTCAAACCATCTATACCATTACTAATAACCAAACTACTGCAGAAAAGTAAAATTCTTACACTACTCTGTCACTCAATAGGCCTTTATATTCTTCTTCCAAGGCTTGAGGAAGATCATAGTGATACAAATTAGCATAAGGAGTTATGCCTACAAAACAATGAATCAAATCGAGTGTTATTACAATGTTTGGTCAATCAGAAGGTGAAAACTTAATAATGTTTGATAAATCTTCTGCTTGTTCTCACCTCTTTTAAGTAAATAGTTAATCAACTTATTGTAGTATGCAACTCCCTTCCAATTCACTTTCCGTCTTCCATCTAACATTAACAACACTTGAAAATTAATGAAAAAGTAAAAAGTAAAAACTTCATATCTTAACATTATAATGGCAGTGCTTCAATCAATTACTTGGGAAGATTCTGGACCATGAAATTGAGAAGCGGTATGCATCAAAATTTAGCTTGGCCATGATGTCAATGTCTTGCTGTTACATTAAAAAGCCATCAAGATCTCATAGATAATACATTTAGGTTCAATTTTTTATGAAGAAATCCCAAATTTGTCAACTTATAAACTATAAGTTTAGCCACCAAAATTTTCAAAACTAAAAAAAAAAAAGTTTCCAAAAACTTGCTTTTTGTCATTGAATTTTGGTTAAGAAACAAAGCATTATAAAAGATCAAGAGTAAACAGACATAATATTAAAAAAAAAAAAAAAAACTAAATAGTTAACAAACCGACATAAATTGTTAATTTTTTGGTGCCTGGTAGATACATATTTACAAATTTTTAAGAATCTATTAAACAACTTCGTAGAGTTTAGAAATCTATTAAACATTTTTGCAGTGTTAGTTGCAATAGCTGCTCAAACTTCCAATTATAAAATTTAGGTCCTTAAACTTCTACAAGGGTTCAAATTTGGTTCCTCAAACTTACCAGTTATAGAAATTGAAAGTATGAAGGCCTATAATGGCAACTAACATTATTAAATACACTCATGAAAGAATTTATCTAGAGTTGGAAGCTCCATTTGATAACCATTTGATTTACCGGATATCTATGATACTGATCCACCGAGATCTCTCCAGTACCATTGTTTGCTACAATTCCTGTTCTCAAAACAAAACCACATTCCCAAATTAATTAAACAGCTAAAAACTAAAACAAAATCAGCTCAAAGTATGAAAAATCAAATCCATGGATGATTCTACCAGGCTTTTTGATGAAAACATCCCAAATGCTGGGGCCACGCCCTTCCTTATCCGCCATTCCCTCCACCTGATACGCCGACGTCGCCGTTCCAAAGATGAATCCCTTCGGAAAGCTGTCTCGGCTAAGCCCGCCGGTGTCGAAATGGACGGTCTCCGGCTGCACTGCGGCGCCGGCGGTGGCCGCACACAGCATGCAGAGTACCACCGCTATTAACAAAGCAACTCGCATCCTCAAAACCACACTCAATGGCAGTTGGGGAAACTTGCAATGAAGGTGATAGAGAGCTACTCAAAGCATGACTCACTTACTCTCCATTTTTATAGATAGAATTAACCATTAAAATATCATTCTCTTTTAACTCTCCAATTACTTTGTCCATTTTCTCTTTTATACTTTCATACAAATATTTCATCAAATCATACAAATTATCCATAAGGTTTGATCAACTAAGTTATGACATTTCGCATTACTGTAATTAAGTTCTAAATTAGTGCTTATTGATTTTTAGTTAAATTATAAAATTGGTCTAATTCAATTTTATAATTTCAACAATTAAAATTTAGTTTTCATAATTACATTTCTTATAATTTGATAAATTTTAATAAATAAGAAAAAATGAAAGGTTGAAGAGAAGGGTTGGGTGTCCATACAAAAATGGGGTCCAGAAGAAATAATGATTTAAGGCATCTTTTCTCGACATATCTTTCCATTTGATATTTTTTTTTTTTGTGTGTAATGATTTTTGTCCTTACTTTTGTTTTATGTATATATTATATAATTGATCTGGAAGATTAGTGTGTTGGAATTTTTAGAATTGCTCGTAATTTTGCTTTACTTTATAAAGTTTATAGGTTATGATGAATGTTTTGTTTTGTTTTGTTTTGATTTTTTTTTTTTTTTTTTTTTGGTTTGTAAACTCCACAACCTATAATGAAATGGTATTTTAATAAATTAACAGGCAATGAGAGAAAAATAGCAATTAAAAAATGAAAAGAAAATTAAAGTTATAGATTAGTACGATTTAAAAATTATTGTAAGAGGTGTGAGGTTAGAATCTAAATTTATAATTGAACGTTATTTATGTTATAGGGTTGCTTGATCAATGTCTATAATCGAATTCAAGTCCTAAGGGAAATAAGGTAATGCAAAGGGGTTAACAAGTGTAAAAGGAAAGTTGAACTCTTAGGTTAGGAGTCGACCAACGGAGTTTGTGGGGTTTCACCAAATGGAAAATGATCAGAGTTTGGCTTAACAATAATATTTTGCAATCTTGCGAGTCATATCCATTTTGACATATCTAACATTTCACATCACTCAAAGCAAGTGTAGGAAGAAGAATCTTGCACATTTCCATTATTGACAATCTTAAGGTAGAAACGAGAGAAGTAATTCGTTTTGTGTTTATTTAAATTAAATATTCCATATACTAATAGACATCATAGTTTATTCGATTTGAAATTACATCAAGTACAAGTACTTTCATGTAGGTTAGCTTCAACGACTTACTCAGAATGAAAAAGGACCTTAAGAGAGACAATTAGCAAGAACAATCTCTTTTATAGATACGCAAATATTTTGTAAAAGGAAAAGAAGAAGATGAAAAGGAAAGTGAAGAAATAGAGGAAAAATACAAACACAAAACTTTGAAAAAGAGAGATCTAAGGAAATGGGTTGAAATTGAAAGAGAAAAGGTTGGGTGAAAGGGAGGAGTGGGCCAAAAGAGGCACGCGGGATTTTTCTTAACAATAATAGTAAACAAGAGGAAAGGGCCAAACTTCAAAGTCGATAATGCTATGGTCTCCTCTCCTTTGGCTCGGGTCAACCCGATCCTGCCATTTTTTTCTCTATCTAAGAAAGCTTGTCTCAATGATATTGATATGTTCTTTGTCTTTAAAAGTCAGAGATTCAATTTCTCACTTCATAGTTATTGCTAATAAATAAATCTATCATCGATAGATTTTGAAAGTTTGAATTTAAATTTTGTAGTTTATAGGATGCACCATTTGCTTATCCAAATTTTAAACATGTCTTTTGAATACTTTTGAAAGAATATTTATTCCCTCTGTCCCTTTGCCTCTTTCTTTAGTACTCTCCTTCCTCCTTCCTCCTCTTTTCTTCTTCTTCTTTTTTTGTACTTATTTTAAAAATGATAAAAATTTAAATTTGAAATATAATTTTGATTTGGTAATTAGTAATTTGTTCGATTTCAAGCCAAGTACTTTCAAAGGTCTAATTTTCGTATTTATATACTTAAAGAAAAACTATCGTAAACAACAAAATTATTAAAATTATTTACAAAATACTTATTTATTTGAAAATTTGTATTAAATGACCAAAAAATTTGGAAAAAACAACGTACAAAACTTTTTTTTTGTATATTACAAATCTGATAAATAATTAGATATATTAGAGGACTATTAGATGATTATCAACTTTTAAATTTTGTTGTTTTTGTAATTTAGAAAATGTAGTGACATGAACTCTATTATTATAATTTTTTTTTTTGTTATTTTTGCAAACACCCGTATTTATTTTGTAAACATTTACAAAATTCTTTTATTTATTATTTGAAATGTCATTAAATACTCATTTATTTATTTAATAGACTTGGTATAATTCTTAAAGGAGAAATTGTTAAAGATAGAATATTTGACCAAATATTTATATCTCGTAGAAAAATCGAATGTAATGAATTTTGTGTTAGAAGTAGTTTTGTTTTATAGACCGTAAATAGTTTGTCAATTTTTTTTTGCTTCGGGAAGAAAAAACCTTCTTATAATGTTAGTTTTAGTATAAGAAAAATATCACCAAATGATCGTGGTTATGTTTATAGTGATTTTCATTTTAAGACCACATAGACATGACCACCAAGTTTACTAAATGAGATTAATCATCATTTTCATTTTTCTATAGCTTTTGTCAATCGTTTACAGACATAACCCTTGAATTAAAGCTATGATAAAAAGCTATGATATGATACAAAACGATACTATTCGTCGGTGCAACCATAGCGTTTGTTTTCATTTGTTTATAAAAAAATATCCCTTTCGGCCATCAGCAGAGAGGAAGATCATCCGGAGGAGGAAGCAGAGATTTAGAATCCCCTGCTCCATTTCGTACTATGAGACCCATTGCAAGTCCCCATGAAGTATGTTCTTCAAGATGACAATGTATAAACCAAACTCCAGGATTATCCGCCTTAATTCTGATCGCTGCCCACCCTCCCCTCGGCACCGCCACCGTGTTTCTTTCCGGTGGATCAACCAGATTGTACTTCGCCGGATCCCTACCCGCGTTGAAATTCCCAAATCCCCTGCCTACAACGAAGAAATTGTGCCCATGAACATGGATCGGATGATTCTCCACACTAAGAAAATTCGTGCCCTGAAACACGATTTCCAGATTTGTTCCATATGGAACCGCCAAAAGCTTTGTCCCAAATTCTGTGTTCATGTTTTTGGTTAATGGGTTTACGCCAGTATAATCAAAAACCGTGATGGGTTTTTCTGGAAAATCAGTGGAGTACGAATTGGTAGCGATTTTTCTATAATGGGATTCCAATATGGACGAATCCGGTCGAATGAAGGATTGATTGTTCATAGAAGCGAAAAATCTCTTTCCGTTCAAACCCTTGCAGGATTTCCTAGATGGGCAGTTCTGGAGATTGAGGCTTATGGTAACGAACACTCTTTTGTGAACTGTTTTAGGAACATTACAAGGGTACAGGGGAGAATTAAGGCTACGGAGTTTGTTGGAAAATGCAGTGGCAAAGGCTGTATCCTTCATATCGGGGAGGTTTTCAGGTATTTGATTAGATGGGAATTTTGTTTTTCGTTTAAGTTTATTCATTTTCCTGCTCTTGTATCTTAAGAAGCCAATGGAGGTGGAGTTGTTGAAGGGGAAACTTGAAGTTACATAGGGTGTGATTGCCATTGGGAAGAGGATTCCAGAGGAGTGGTCTGGAATTTGAATTTGATCTGTATTGAGTAGAAGAGTGGTGGTTTGGCCGGGAGCTATCATAATGGCTGTGGTATTGAAGGGTTTTGTGTATGCAGCATCAATCTCCACCACTGTCAATGTATGGTTGGCTATGGCAAAGAAAAGTTCATCGTTGAGTGCTCCATTAATTACTCTCAGCAGGTAAGTTTTCCCCCTTTCTACTGTTGAAATGAATGTATCTGGCATTGAACATTGTGGTGATTGAAAATTATATTTCCTGTGTGTTTGATTTTGATATAACAAAATGAAAGTTTAGAAAGTGGAGTGTGTAGTACTTACCTCTGCTAGAGCAAGGATAAAGAGGTCCCGGCAAGCCATTAATGGTATAGGCATCAGAATTGTTAGGTCCACCTCCAGATTTTAGCATCTCATTTTCAACTTCTTCCACATCCCCATTCCACCATTCACCTGCATGTGGGGTCATGTTAAAATAACTGTTCATCACAAATCATAAATTTGCATGTGAAAAGTTACATCTTTTGATTATATCATAAAGAATGAAAGTTATTTAAAAATTTTCAAAATCACTTTTGATTATATCCAACCAATACACAATCAAAAATTCGAAAGTGTTCTTATACATTAAAAGTGACATTTTACCCTTTCAAAAGTCATCATAAACTCACTTGGGATGAACTAGGGACTTACCAAAAATAAGAGGAATCCCAGCTTCAATTGGAAAAGTGGAGAATGGGTAAGGCATGCGAGGGTAAATGATGAAGGCACCATGCACAGAAGCACGTTGCCATGAGTAATGTGCGTGCCACCACAGTGTCCCTCTTTGGTCAATCACTGAGAATTTGTATGTGTATGATTCTCCTGATCTTATAGGACACTGTGTTATGTAAGCCGGACCATCTGCCCATCCTGTTCTTAATTGCTTGACCCCATGCCTGCAGATCATCAAATTTGTTAGAGATCTTATGGGGTTACGTTTTGTTTTACTTACTATTTTCAAAAAAATGCTCGTGTTAAATACTAGAGATTATATTTTACTAGCTATAACATGTTAGAAACTTACCAATGAATAGTTGTGTTTTCATTTATGCAATTATTGACCTTGATTTCGACTGTATCACCTTCATGAACTGCAATGGTTGGCCCTGGATACTGTCCATTCACAGTTAGAAGTTGCTTTGTATGGCACAATCTTGTCACCTTCTTCCACTCCACCTTTATTGGAAAAAAAACGATATTTTTCAGTTATAAATGACAATAATCACACAGAAACATCCATATATGTTAAGAATAAAATATATAGCTGAAAATATGCAACCAAATAGGTTTTCCAGGCTCGTATTATTTCTTTTTTTTTTCTTGTTGCTTTTATCAAAAAAAGAAAAAAGAAACTTTCTTGTTTAAGCTTACATTAAACTGAAATCGTCGAATGACAGGAGAAGCAAAGCTGAATGGCACAAAACCAGCAAGGAGGATGCTTATGAATATGACAAGCAACATCATCCGACACTGCTGGCTGAGGCTCTTCATTGTCATAAAAAATTTTAACTCTTCAAAACAAGTTAGCTAACAATTTATATATATTCTACAAGAAGTAGTTGCACTCTTTTTATAGTTTTTTGCTCTCTTCGAACTCACATTCTGCAGTCATTGGCACAGTCTGTGAATCCTTTTGATATTGTGGTGAGTGGTGCTTTGTTGTGGGGGTTGGTGCGTAAGTGGGGTTAATTGCTGATATCAGTATGTGGTTAATGTCAATTGGTCGTTTTTTAAACTAATGCTAAGCAGATTAGGTGTTTGGCTGCTGTATATACACACATTATACAACCACTGATGAAATATTATTGATTCCCTTTTGTCATTTCAAGCAGAGAATTCGATTGTTGGTGTGAAAGAATCAAGGCCCAAAATTGTAGTGGGTTGGTTTGAGTTTATCTTCTTTCTTGAAGTATTGACGTTAGGGTTATCTAAGAAATAATGAGTAGCTTCAATTCACTTTGAGAGAGAGAAATAATTCTTTTAGAGAAATGGATGTTACCGTAGGTGGCAACCCATTGGGAATGAAATACTTTTCGTAAACAAAATTATAGTTATTCATATACGTATCCGTAGTTGCCGATGCAGAAATTTTAATAGAAAAAAATGTAAAAGGTGATGCTTGAACCATGTCTAGTGGGAGCTGAAAAGCCAATTTATCGAGTTGGTTTTATCTATACATATTATACGAGGAGAACAAAGTTAAGGAGGAGTTTGAGCCTTCCGAACTCTAAACTATATCCGTCACCGATTTAAGATTTAATATCAAATGAGCATTTTTGACAATGAAATACAGTAAAATTCTGTTGTCTTTAGAGAATTGTCAATATCCATGCAAACGCTTACGTATAGTCTTTTTAAAAAGAACTAAAAAAATCATTGGTTGATGTTTTTTTCCTCATGAATATTAGAAAATTGCAAAAGTCCAATTATATGTAAACAAAAACTTTATGTAGCATTAGACCCTCTTATTGTATCTACTCCAGTTGAATTTTTGTGCCATTGGCCCTGCATGTAGTCTACAATGTTGACACATTGTTAATATTAATTATTTGTATACTTCCTAATTAGAAAGTCTAATTCAAAATGTCCAAAATTATCATATTAATATCAAATCAAAAGCCCTTACTTATTAACTTAATTCTATTACATCTAACTCCAAAATATTTGGGTTGGTTTAGTTTAGGTTAGACGGCCGTTTATTTAATTTATTTCTAGAAAAAGAAGTTATGTGTTTTAATGTCTTTATTTTTCTATATTAAATTAAAACTAACTATTCGATTTCAATTTATATTATGAACTTTTTATTATTACGTTACTTAAATTTTATTTTTAGGAGTTAGTTGGAGGATATATGTATATATAATCTTACAGGTTTGGTTTGAGTTATATACGTAACTGATGAACCAACTCAATTAATGAAAGTTTCTTTTGTTTGAATTCAAACCAACCTAAATTGTATGAATTTGATTGGATTGATCAAATTTTTCATGCCATTGAATTTTTTTAAGTAGAATTGCAAATATAACAATCAAACTCAAAGTATTAGATTATTTAACACAAGGCAAAAGAATTTGCATATATAACAAAATTTAGATCTAACACTCGAAGTATATTAGTGAAGACCCATATCGCTGATCTATTAGTAATAAAGTTTGTCACAAATAATTTTTTGTTAATATTTACACTTAATTATTATTCCTAAAAAGTGATCCAATGATACAACTTTTTTTTTTTTTTTACATCCTTAATCTCAAGATTAACATTATGTTAGGAAATCATAATATGCAGAATTCAAAAGGTTATTATTAAATTGGATCACCAAAAACAATTGAATCTTCCAAGATTAGGTGGGTAAGTGAAATCAACAACTCTTAGATGATTTTTCTCGAAGACCTTTCAGTGATTGGCTGAAAAAGAAGATTGAGATAATAAATTTTAGTATCATATTCTCAAGTGGTTTTATCCTATTATAATTAGTTGAACTTGAAAATGCTTCCAAAAGCTTATATTTTTCTATTGAGCCTTCACTTTCATGAATAGTCGTAAAAAGGCGATGGCTTTAATTTCTAAATGAGGTTTCCGTGGGAGTACTAAAATTAAATATTAAATTAGTTTTGAGTTACCGAAGACGTTTTAGCGTGATTTAATAATTTCAAAATAACTCCCAGACATACGTGAAGTAATCTTAAACAACTAGTATGTTTTTGGTTGATTTACTTGTTCCTTTTGTTACTATGACTAGATTATATGGGAGCATTTTTTTTCTATAGTGATTGATTTTGATATTTTGGTTAGAAACTTCTTGGCAATTTCTGATTCCAAGTGTTCTAAACGAATGCATCTATAAACCAGACATGTGTATTATGCAATTGATTTTGGTTTTGATTTATCATTCTTTCTTTCAACTATGTTCGGGAGTGTTTTTAAATTTTAGTCATGGTCAAAAGTACATATAGAGGACTGCTTGGAACAATAAGCAGGGTTGTTTAGTCTATAGAGTTGTCTGGAAGATGTTTGTTGCAACAATTGAGAGATGTTTTTCAAAAAGGAAACTCTTGAGCAAATGGCTAATTTTGACCTTTTGAAAATGACAACTTCAAACAAACTCTTAATTGCCACCTGTCATGATGAGAATCAAATGTTGCAAAGTTGAATAGTTATAGTTTAGTTGAAGGGCAAGTAAAAAAGAAAAATAAGATCTTGCCAAACTAATCAAAAAGTAGTTCTAATTGGATTGAACATATAATTTTACACGATTTACTCTGTTGAGTTGAAACAACAGTAGTTACTCTAAGGATACAAAACCAGAGACAACTTATAATCATATGCTTTGTTATGAAATTTTTACCACACAATACTACGGTGCAAATATACCTTTATTTGTGTAAATGTGTGGTATGCACAAACTACAAGGTTAGCTTTACAAAAATATAAGAGATTATATACAAGAGGAGGGTATGTCTGCTCTATATTTATTAAAGATGAGGGACAAGTGAAATTCGTCCAATCAACCATCTGTTTTCCAGGAAAAATGTGGTCAGATCAAAACCTTCTGCCTCCTGTCTTCAGTAGCTAAATATATCAACTTTAAGTTTGAAGGACAGCAATCTTTTTAGACAAGCCATCCACTGCTTCATTTTTCACTTCAGTTTCTTCCACCTGTGACGATACGTAAAGTCGTAGAAACTTGAGACAATTTGTGCCCACATCTTACTTTCTTTCTTTTTATTTTCACTTCTATTGTTTTAGAGATATTTGAGTCAAACTTGATAAGCTTGGTTTATGAAGTATTCAAAATCAGGATTGTAACAAGAGTTTGATCTGTAAGTTTTGATTAGTTAAAACTATTGTGGAGCTTATGGAGATTAGAAAATCTGCATGGTTTTTCCTTTTACAAAACAAACTAACATAACAAATCTAGACTAGTCAATTTCTCAACCCTATATTACACCATTTTATCCCAATGGTTAAATGACTTAAAGTTCTAACGAGTATGACTTAAACCTGAGTCTGGAGGGGGCTAGTAGATAGATTACCACCGGGCTGATGATATTGATACTTAGTGAGTTATTATATATGTGTGTGTGTCACTCTTATCATTGATAGTCCATATGATCACATAACCAAAAAGGAAATAATATTGGCAGCTAAGAGTTTATCATTTTCATCCAAAACAAAAGGTTCAATATGCTAAAAAAGGCTTAGAAGTGTACATGTTCAGATGTAAAAGAGACATTCAAAAGACGAACGAGGAAACAAGGAAACTAATAGTTACCTCAGACTTCTCCTTTGGTATTACTCCAACACATCTCGATGCACTGATACTTGCACTTTTCAAGAGATGAGCACAATTATCTTTCCCTCTGGTGATCATTTGGTGGATTGAGTTAATATTTCCAGAAATGTTTTTAGAAGCCATGGCAAAAGAAGTGAAAAACTACCTTTCGGAATCGATGTTATTCTCAGTGTTGTTCTGCTCGGTGGGACTAACCCGCTCCCTGAAAATATGACAATCATAAATTTTGAGGACTTTGATAACTTGCCCTCATAGATAAAACAGCTTTAATTCCAAGACATGTTTCATTTCAAGCTTCAATTCAAATTATTACCGAGGTAAAGAAATGTTCTGCCTTTGAAGTGGACTTCTTCTTTCACCTTTACCGTGGTGCTCTTCCAGATGTGCAAACTGAAGCTTAAATCGATCGACCCCACTGGGCATAAGCAAGAGGAAGTAATGGATTATTCCCTCTCTATAAATGTTTTTTTTTTTTTTTGTTTTTTTTTGCTTTTGGAACTAACTGTAAATGATGTTAATATTTGATTACGAAGCAAAGTCTCTACCTTGGATACATGAAGGTAGTTGGATGATCTCCACCACGTAGACAACCCTGACGCAACTGGGGATGATACTCTAAAATCTGTAGACTTCATACATTAAATATATTATATTCTTTCATTAAGTTTAACCATAATTTTGGAAGGGAACCTTCATCTCCAAAACTTGGACAGCAAGATTCGAGTTGCTACGTTATATTACCTCTGCATAAATCAACTCTCTAACATCATCTTTGGATAACTTCCTCCTTTCAAACTCAAACTCAAGTTTTGAAATTGGTTGAATAGAAGGTTCAAGTTCTGGTTTCGCCATGCCGTTGAAGTAAGGATCAGCAAGGGCCTGAAATTGAATGAATATATTATAAAGGCATGTTATTAGGTTAATAAAACAAGTTGGTAGATTTGACTCACCTCTGCAGCTGTTAGACGACATTTGGGATCAAATGCTAGGAGACGTTCCAGTAAACAAAGTGCCATTGGGTCAACATTAGGAAACTTTCGTGAGAATGGAACTGGTTGTTTTTTACGCATGTTTCCGAGATACCTTCTCGCCTTCTCATTACGAATCTTGGAAGAGATTTAAAATACAAAAAGGTGCAGAAGACAAAGTTTTAGTGGCAAGTAAATTTGAACGAAGAATCTAATACAACTGTAATGCGTGAATCAAAAACGACATTTCAATGCTTTGAAACTACTTAGAACTCAAGGACACAATTGAATAAAACAAAACTTGCGAAATTCATAAACTCATATTATAAATTAATGAATAAACCAACCTTTGCTATGGCCTCAGGTTCCGGAGAGCCAAACAGATCGGTGATTAGATCTAATTGGTGAACCACATTTTTTCCAGGAAACAAAGGTCTCCCTGTCAGCATTTCTGCAAATATGCATCCGATACTCCATATATCTATAGCAGGGGTATACTGAGAAAATAAAGTAAAATTTGCCAAAATTTGATATATCATGTAAGCATATGACTTCTAATTAAACGTGATTTCTTGAAGACGTAAAGTGGCTTACTCTCGAGAAAAATGATCCACATAGTTCAGGAGCACGATACCATCGAGTTGCAACATAATCCTTCGCAAAAGTTGAGAATAAACCCAAGAGGGAAAAAATGAGACTTGACATTGAGTTGATGAGTGTCATGATTTCCATAACCCAAGAAAGGAACAAAAGAAAAAAACCTTACTGTCCAGAAAATAGTAGATGGTGCATCACTAAAAGATACACGAGCAAGTCCAAAATCACATATCTTGAGTCTGCAGTCCGCATTAGCAAGTATGTTTTTTGGCTTCAAATCTCGATGAAGGACATTTGCTGCATAGCATATCCAATGAAACCAACAGCATGGTTAAGAATAATTTGAGGCAAAAAAGTCAATGATTGAATCAGTAAAAGAACCAACCAGTATGAATATATTTTAGGCCACTAAGAAGCTGGTACAGGAAAAATTTATGCTGCCGGGGAGAAAGATCATTATTTGTCTTAATTACATGGTGAAGATCAGACTTCATCAACTCAAAAACAAGATATATATCTTTGAATTCTCGTTGTGAGGGAGGAAGCATAATATGCTTTATCTCTACAATATTTGGATGATGAAGCATCCGGAGAAGCTTAATTTCTCTGAGGATGCGTATGGCATCAGATACATGCTCAAACACATCATTAATTTTCTTGATGGCAACTCTTTCACCAGTCTGGGTGTCAACGGCAGAACCAACAATTCCGTAGCTTCCTTTCCCAATAACTTCTTGAATTTGGTATCGGCTTGCTTCTCCATACTCTGTGAAAAATTCTGATTGCTTATCACCCTGCAGAACAATCAGCAGCAGTGAAAAACAAAGAATGACATCCTATTTTTCTACAGCAAAAGGCATAAAATGGACCTCGAACTGATTATTTGTTCAAGTATAGATTTATTCCACGGAAAAAGCATCTGCGAGTGTGCGTGTGCCTTTTTGTAGTATTCAAGTTAGTCGGAACTCATAGCCAATCAAATAAGCTAAATGAGCCAAGAGAAACCTTCAATCCATAAAAATACCCAATACCCACAGTCTAGAATTAAACATATTTTCAAAGGTAAAAAATAATGTAAACAAAAATGGGAAACAGGAAACGAACTCAATTGACCATACATTGGATTGGATGCATGAAAGCAGAGAAACTAGGCCAAATAAATTATTTGATTAACACAACTAAAAATCCCAATTCAAGTAGAAATAAGAATACACATAATGAAAGAGACGGACATCAATCTTAGGTGATGCAGGAAAGATGGGGAAGAAGCTACCGAGAACCTTATTGAGGCGATCCATGGTAGAGCAGATTAACGTCAATTGGGTTACAATATGTATCAAAACTGAGATTCAGGGCCTCAGACCGACCGATAATGGCTACTATATTAGGAGTTGGAATGGTCGGAGGGGCCGAATCAATTGTTTAAATGAGAAATTAAGAGAAAATGTATTGATAGTAAAACCAAAGAGAAGATCTACCACAAGAAATTGTCTCACCATATAAAACCAGCATTCATCGGTTCTGATTCAGCTCTCTGCCATTGAATTCCACCATTTTCCCTTCTTCATCTTTGGAGATTTTCTCGGTGGCCAATCATCAGCGCCACAAACTCTGGCCTAAACTAAATCTGGCGTCAACTAAATTAAATAAAGATCTCCAATTAATTTAACATTTTCTTTAATCAAATGCCATGTTAGAAATTATAATAAACAAAATTGTTACCAAATCTGGCATTGGAACACCCTTCAACCTTCAACCTTCAACCTTCAACCCCCCATTTTCCAACATTTCCTTTTCCTATTGCAATGATCTAATAGTTTTAACTTGACATACCAATTTTATGCTTTCAAATTTGAAACAAAGCTATCACGAAAATATATCAAAACTTAGTTTTAAGTTCATAAAAATTTTATCTTTCATGTACCATTTTTCACAAGTTAGGTACTATATTTCGAGCGAAGGTTATGAAAACAAAATTATGCTCCCCGGTTTAGTTCTTTAACTTTAATTCACATTATATCTCTTTAAACATTTAATAATTTAGTCATGAAATTTTACCAATGTTAAATCTTAACATCAAAACCTCAATCATTGTAAATTACAACATATAACAACTCAAAAAACAAAAATCAGAGATTTTTTAATTTTTCTACTAAACTACCTAAAAGAAAAAGTAACTCGTTTGGTTGACATTAAATAAATTGATTATGGGTATGAAAGGGAAAAAGTGATATTAAAAAATAACAATACAAAAATCTCCATAGGCTTTCACTAATTCCACATTACAATACTAACTTTTGCATTAAAGAAAAAAAAAATATATATTTAACTTTATAAGTTGTACGAAAAAATAGTTTCTTTTTTCTTTTTCCAAAAAAAAAAAAAAAAAAAGAAAGAAAAAAAGAAAAAGTGGATTTTAATGTGTAAAGAAGATAAGATATGCATATGCGCCTTTTGTCTCAATTTATTTATTGTATTTTTCCAAAAGCACTGACGATTGCCATTTCCGCATTTCCCACTCCCTCCCTCGTGCGGCTGCACGTTCGTTTTTGCAGTTGACCCTCACGCGCTTCTCCGCGTCTCGTTCACTTTTACATTCCGAGATCCTTTTTGATTGGATGATACGACGCCACGCAGGCAAAAAGTCGTGGAATTTTCCCCACTCGCATCCACGTATAAATCGTTTCTGTAAAGGCGCGCGTGAGTGGATATTTTTGTCGAAGATTTCTTCTGTCCAATGAAAAGCAACCGAAGTTGGCTTTTCGCATTAAACAAAGCAAAGCCGCCGTAAATTGTGAACCTCATGGATTTATTTTTAGGAAAAATAATTGCACGCAATGTTTAACTAATTATGGTTTGTGGTGTGACATTATTATTTTTAGGAAATATACATATAGTTAGTATTTTAATATAATATATACTTTAATTTTAGAATTAATTGACAATAATTGGACGATGAATTTTGTTAATTTTCGAGACATATGATGCTAACTTTTTAAAGTGAAATCAATAAAATTGGAATTTCATTTTAGGTCACTTCAATTTGAATCAAAGCTTTGATGGAGTCCTTACAAAAAATTTAAAACTAAGACTTTAAATAATCATGAACTTTTATATTAATTTATGTCATAGACTACTTAATTGCCTTGAAGTATCGCATGTTAGGGATGTCTCACTTATTTTAAAAGGATCGTGTCCCTCACGTGTTTATGTCAATCACAATTTTTGTTTGTAGTTATAGGTTTGGCAAATCGGAGTTTAGGTGTCCATCCTACAACTATATTTATAGTGTACTATGTATACAATTGTTTCATTAAAATATGCTGGACAAATTTGGACAAGACACCAATTATCACGTCCACCAAAGGTAGATGATTTGATTTTCTACCCAACTTACAACTATTGAACTATATATAATAAAAACGTATGCCAATCTCAATTAATCGAGAGTACATACCTTCATTTTTTTTCTCCAAAAGATGAGTTCATATATTTATTCTCTTATCTCTTTTACCTTATAATTATTCTTATTATTTAATCATTTTCGATAAAACAAAATTTAAAATTCAAGTACAATGACAAAAACAGTATTTTAACTAAAAAATAATAAGGTAAACGTACCGATACAAAACATAATTTTGAGGTAATAAAAATTAATTGATACGTTTAGATTTTTGCATGCGACGAACTATTATTATATAGGTAAATATCGTTCAATCGACTAAATATAGTTTATAAAAGAAAATTCATAACCTAAGAACATCCCCTTGAAGATGCAAGAAATTCAAACTTCAAAAATCATAGGCAAAGGTTTCTTGATCCATCCCTTTCAAACTTCAAATGGATTATATTATTTCTTTGGGCCTTTTATATTTATTTATCATTTTGGGGAAGACAAAGTAAAGCCTAAAAGTGTGTTGAAAAGTTTGGATATTGGATAACACCTCCCTTTTCAATAGGGCACTTCTATTTCTAATACAAACACACCAAAAAAATATAATATATAATACAATACAATATGTTATAAAATTATAACCTAAAACCATATCCTTATTCTTGCTTTTTTTTTTCTCTCTTTCTTTTCGCTATTCTCTCTTTACTTCTTTTTTTAATCCATCGTGGTCGAGAAAAATACTTAGACACATCTTATTTAATTATTCATTTATAACGTGACAAAACTTCTAAGGAAATAAATTGATTGCTTTCTTTCCTTTTATGCTGATAGCTTTTATGTGTAAATAATAATTATTATGTAAATACATGATGTGATGTATATCTTAATTTAACCCTCAAGTATTTTTGAAGTCAATCATAGGAAATCAAGGTTGAGATTTGAAATAGACTTTAAATGTTATTTATATTATTGTTTATATGAATTTATTAAAACAGTAATATATAGGTTTTTTTTTTTTTTTTAAATTGCACAAATAATTTATGAAATACAGTGATCGTAACAATTGAATATTCAAACTTATAAAAACTTAATTAAAATTGAACCATCGAACATACAATTATTCCAATTTTTACAATTATGTATGTTTGAGGATCTAGTATTTAGTATAAGTTTGAGAGTTCAATATTTACGTTACGAAATTTTTTGTAACATGTTTATTTATTTATTTTTTTATTAAAATGGCTATGAGGATTTTTTAAATACTTAATACATATAATATTATTTTTAGGTTTTTGATTTTGATATTAACAATACAAATATTATGTAAATTAAATCATGGTATGTTGACAATAAATAACATAGAGTCAAGAGAGAATAACATATAAAATCTGAAATGATTGAACATAGAAAAATATATGCTTTGGAGGAGGAAGGGGTTGTGGTAATAATTGCTTTCAATATTTTATTAGTGAGTACAAAGATTTTGTTTATCTAATTGTAAGTCCAGTGGTTAATATTTTATTGATTGAATATTCTCTGTATTTTACATTTATAAGTTTGATGATGGGAACATATTTTATTTTTTCTTAAGAATGGAAGTGTGATTTTTCCTATGCTTTATTGTGATTGTTAAAAGTATATATATATATATGTGTCGGCTTGAATAGATCGAACTTTTTAATTTCATTTCAAGGTCGATAGTATGTATTATATATCAGTTGAACTATATATGTTCGTTTTGATTTAACTAAAATCCAAGTTTAATACTTACAAAAATGTATTTTGATTGAGAATTCAAGATCGGAGTAGTAGTAATCCATAACATTAATTTAATTATTGTAGAATTTTACATTTTGAAAAATGTTGTAATATTTTTTTTTCACTATAATGTTGTGTTTCAAAATAAGACAAATTATTTCGTCTAATTAATCGAGATTCGTGTAAGCTGATTCAAACACAAACATAGATGTCAGATTAAAAAAAAGGATGTTCTCTTGTTCAACTTTAATACAATATCTAACATATTGTGATACTTGTATTGTCCTTAGATTTATATATATTTATTTTCAATCATAAAACGAGAAAACATATTTTAAGTTTTATAGTGCCAAATGCTTTATTTTTAAAAACAATATAATCTACCTACCAAGTTTTTATTATTATCAATCTTTTAGCTTTCTTTTTTCTCTATAGAATGCTATAACTACTCTAAACGTTGAATATGTATCGAAGTTCTTGGTTGAAGAACTACTTCAATGGCTTAACTTTATTTTTTCCTATCGTATTTTCATCGTTTTATTAGTTTTTCTTTAAAAATAGCTTTTACACTGTTTTAAAACATTTTTACTCGTAGTTTTAAAACAATCATTTATTCGTATTTTGACTTAGTTCTCGACATAACACATTTTAGAATTTTACTAATACAAGAAACATGTTGTTTTCTTGCTAACCACGTGTCATTAAACTATAAATACTCAATACGCCATAATTATTTTAGGAAAGTAGAGTGGTTGTAACGATCAAATACATTCAATATATTTTTCAATGACAAATTTGTTGACTTTTTAAATTTAATTATTGAAACATTACATTATTTCTGTGTTTTCAGCCACTAAAATTCATAGAAACCATCTCCCCATAATAATAAATAAATAAAAGAAACTTCATTGTTTACATATTACATATGAAAAGAAAAATGGAGGGTTGTCATCATCTATCACTTAGAAGTTTTGCAAGTTCCACAAGCATGAAAATGTGATATCCAATAGAATCAAATGTCAACCATAATGTTCATATTTAATAATTTGTATTGAGGCTTACAGCTGCCCACATATCCTACCAAAGTTTTTTCTTGGTGCACCTTAGTTCTCAGCCATTCACTCTTTTGTTGCACCAATAAATATAATATTTTAAGAACAGTAGTTACAATTTCCAAATTCATACATGTGCAAAACCAACAAGGGACTGATTTTTTACTTAATTATGGCACAAAGAGGAGTCAGTAAATAGTATTGGCCATTGGGCACCAAAATATTATATTTTAAGCTCATTAGTTACACTACCCAATTTCATATATGTTCATAAAATGAATGAAGGAGCCTTTTGATGATAAAAGATAGGAAGTTTCCATACAATTTACCAAAACAAATTCAAACTTTTTTTGAGACCCAACAAATAAATATCCACAAAGAATTGAAACCCAACTTGTAAATATCTGTCTGTAAATTCTGGCGCAAAGAGTAATCAGTAAAATGAATTTGGCAAAAGAGAAGAATAAAGGTCAAATCACAGTTTAAAGAAGGAAAAATGGATGGAAGTCTTTTGGTGTTGGCTAAGCCTAGTAGGTACTGCCACAGCCACAGCCACAGCCACAGCCAGTGTTTTCTTTTTAATCATTTCATAGTGTGAAACTGATTTTGGAGTTGCCAGTTAAAACAGTTTTTTGCTGTGTTGATCATAGAAGAAGTTGAAATAAAATTGGAAGGGATGATATCCCTTTTGCTTGAAATAGTAAAAAGTGGAATTCAGCGGTCTGTTTCTCCAACTTGTTCATTTTTATATTCCATTTATGTGCAGTCCGCCATAATTTTCCAACTCAGACCGTCACACTTGGAATTTTGGATTCCAAGAAGAGATAGAGATATAGTAGAGAAGCGATTTTGCTGGGTGCGAAGAAAATTTTCTTTTTCCCCCCAGTTGGGTTTGTGTTTTCTCAACAGTTGAGAACCATTTTTTCCCCTTCTGGGACCGCGAAATCCTTCTCCGTCTCTCAAACTCAAGTGGGTCACTCTTAAAAGGTCCTACTCTAATCCACTTGCTTGCTTCCGGTGTCTTAGCCTGCGTTCACCTGCCCCTTTATTCAACCTTTCTTCCCACTTTTCAATGAACTACACACCCTTTTGAGTCTGAATTAAGATCTATCTATCAGGGTTTTCATTCGTTACTCACATTCCGATTGCGTTCTCAAGTGGGTAATACGATTAAGACTTCGATTTCGTTATTGCTGCTGGTGTTTATGTGTCTGTTCTTTGAGATTTAGTATCTGTTTCTGTTTTCAATTCAAGTTTGGAGTGTATTCGTTTGTTAATCACAAGTTAGGGAGTTGTCGTTCAATATAAGCATCTGGGTTAGTCGATAATTCTTGCTGCTTGACTTTGAAGTGCTTGAAATTTGGTTATGGCTTCTGGGTTTGGCGTGATGGTTTAAGTTTAACTCTGGGTTTTACGCAAAAGGGGGTTTTCGTTAATGATTTGAACTTTCAACGACTTTTAGTGGTGACTCAGGGATTGAAGTTTGATGCTAATTCTAAGACAATGGAGAGGCTTATGGCCGGATTTTTACTCTAGCATTCGAGTCTTTGACTTGGTGAAGCTAATATGAAGAACCTCCTTAAGAAGTTCCACATCATGTCCAGTGGTCAGTCTGACGATGTAGCTGAAGGGTCTACTTCATCGAGGAGCAATAAGGTAATGGAGGTTTCATCGCCTGATAAGCTGCCATCTCGCTCCCGACCGACCCATTTCAATTCGGAGCATAAACCCTTCTCGGGAATATCCGGTTGGTTGAACTCTGTTACAAATAGGCGTAGCCCCAGTCCTCCATCATCTTCGGATCCTACTGCTGGCGAGATAATGGAGCCATCGGATTCAGTGTCTAGCAGAGATGCTGCAATGGATACATCTAGGCATGATTCAGGGTCGAGTAATTCGAGGGATCCCGATATAGAAGAAGAGTATCAGATACAGCTTGCTTTGGAACTGAGTGCTCGAGAGGATCCTGAGGCGGCTCAGATTGAGGCTGTGAAGCAGATCAGTTTGGGGTCATGTGATCCTGATAACACTCCAGCCGAAGTTATTGCCTTCAGATATTGGGTAAGTCTGCTCTGTTCATCACGAGCTAATTTAATACGGTTGACTCTTACATTCTGTTTTCGGTGTGATACTTCTTACATACATATATCATAATGGTAATGCATTGGCCTAATTTCTTTAATTGACAGTGAATTTTATAATTATCTCTGTGCCAGAAAACCATATTAAATATAGTTTTATGGTTGCTCATTGAGATGCTTAAAATCAATGACTTAGAATATTGGAAATCTGGCTGCTTAGAGCCATTGGATGGAGTGTGGTGAATGCTTCATATCCATGAGATTGTTGTCTGCAATTGTCTTAAGCTGTTCAAAACTTCTTGTTACTTCATATGGTTTATGTTATATCATCTATTCATTTATAATAGTTGTGTTAAAGTGTTGATATGATATTAAATTTACCTTCACATATATGGTTAAATTTTTGGGTCAACTAATGACTTAATATGGTATCAAAGGAGGAGGTCTTGTGTTCAAATTCATGCAATGTCATTTTTTCCCTAATTAATATTGTTTTTTGGATAAGAATTTCACTCATTAATATTGATTTCCACTCGTTGGGTTTTCTACGAATTTCCAAGCCCACAAATGAGGGGAAGTGTTAAAGCGTTGATATAATAAATTTGTCTTCATCCATCAACTTTAGTTTTTGGGTCAATCAGTAATTTAACAAATTGTTTGTTTGTTTAATTAGTCCAAGATGTATGAATCCTCTATATATCAAGGGAACATTGTGGATGACATTAAAAGCAGATACTGTATGGGTAAATAGTGCCTTTTCTTTGACCCGTGTGGCAAAGGGTCTGTTGCAATCTATGAAATTTTATTCCTTTTTTTTTCCTTTTGCAGTTTCAATTTATATGTCTTTAAAATGACTTTGATACTGTACTATATTCACGTACAATTTCATCATGTTGAAGTAATTTCCTCAATTGTTTGTTATATTTATCTTTGATTTTGACCCCATCCTATGAACATAAATTGGGAGAGTTTTCCCCCTGTAATTTGATAAAGTTTTGTGAGAGTTCTTTCTTCACTTCTTAATTTCACTTGTTCAATGAAATTCTATTTTTCACCTGGAAGAAAAAACTTAGTTGCCACATTGAATTTAGTGGACACTGATTGCCAAAGCAGAACATTGTATTATGTTCGCAAGGAATTGACAGGTCAGAGGTCACACTTCACATGTTTTACTCTAATTACACCCTGATATTTTTTGTAGCTTTTTTATTTAGTACCACTTGTATGTGCCTTTACATAGGATGGCCGTGTTTCCTTTATTGGGTTGGGAGGAAGTTTTGAGAAAGTGCGTAAGTATAACTATTGAGGAACAACCAGTAGATTTATGAATTCAAATTCAAACTGTGTGGAGTGTTCAAGAAATCAGGGATAGGGTTGCATGTTTTGCTAGACTTTTGATGCATCAAAAGACATCGAGCCATTATCAGTAGAAGATAGAAAATGGAGGATACACTTAAAATGAGAGTAATCGGAGATCGCTTTGAAGAAGGCGAGGAAGTGCAGATACAATTAACTTGGCTCAAGGAAAGGGTGGAAATTCAGTATTTGTACAAGTTTTTTTTTTTTTCTGGAAGCTACAAAGAAGATAAAGTACATCATTGAGGCAGAATTTGTGGCTTCATGGTACAAATTCTGGAGCTAATGAATTCTTTTTGGTCAACTGTACAGTAAAAAGACAGGATAGACATATGTGCCTGGAAGGGACAGAGTGGGTGCCAATCTCTGTTGATTGGTGTTTGACCCTTCGATGAGAATGAAGGTGGCTGCAACAGTAAATGAAAAATGGAGTTCAAAATCACCTGGGTTGGATGGTTTTAGTGGAGAGTTGCTTACAATTTCTGGAATATTTCCCGATATGACATTAAATTCTATCTTGAAAGGGGGGAAAATCTTCCGTATGTTATATAGAAAAGAAGGAAAAAACAATTAGACTGACTTGACAACTACCACTGTAACAGGTTCATTTTGGTGGAAAGGTTGAAGACGGTCATTACTTCCATGGTTCTCCTGATTAAAATGCATTCATTGGAGGATAATTATTTGTGAATTCAGTGATTGTTGCTCATGAAATTGTGGGGAAAAGGACACTTAAGAAATTGGGATGCTATTCAAGATAACTCTTGAAAAAGCTATTATATGTATTGAATGGGTTTGGCTGTGAAGGGTTTAAATGGATACTTTTTAAGTGGTAGCCTCAAGAAGACTCATCATCTTTTCTCCTACTTGTTTTAGCAGGAAATGCAGTTTGTAACATGATTAATCAAGGGGCATATAGAGATTGTTGAACAATTTCTAGACTTGAATGGAGAAGATCCACTTGATCCTATCTTTTGACAATGACGTAAGCAATGAGGAACATGTGGAATGTGCTAGACGTGTTTGAGTTGGCCTGAAGTTTAACATTAATTAGAAGTTATTGGTATATGAAATTAACTTTGAAATGGATATGATTAGATTTAGGTCTTTTCCAGCTTTATTAGGGCATATCTATTATAATTATCTCTCATAGGAAGATGTCATTGGGGGTATTCCAAAAAAAGTTTCCATTTGGAGATTAACTGAAACAAGAATCTCGAGAGGACTAGATATGTGATGAAATTGCTATCTATTAGGGAGCTTGATCTACTACATGCCTATGTTTTATCCGAAGGAAAGTGGCTTTCATTGTAGAAGAAAGATGAGGACCTTCCGTTGGGATGGTAGAAAAGCAAGGGATAATCAAGCACCTTATAAGCTGGGAGATTTCAACATTACCTATAAAGAAAGGGAATTGAGTTGGAAGATAGACTATTTGAGCCTAGTCCATTAGTATCAAGTTTAAACTATACATTATTTAGAAGTGACACACAAAAGGTAGACAGCAAAAGATAGGCTAATCAAGTGTCTAATGAACAACCTTAACTAGATGGATTAAACAATAAAATCTTAATTTTTTAAAGACATTTTTGGGGATGTTTACTCTGATTCTCTCAAAACTTAGTGAGTTAGGGTTTATAGGGCTCAGATTCTCCACCTTGTCTTCTTCAAAATTGTATCATCTACTTGTTTTAATCTTCATTGATTTTTCTTATTAGTATCTTTTATCTCTTAAATATAACAGTGTCAATTATTTTCACCTTATTCGTCTCTTTCAAATATAAATTTATTCTGGCACGTTCTGTCGTTTTTTCTTACTTCCTTTTGGTTGTATCAAAACTGTAAGTGTTGGTGCTTGATGTTGTACTTAATAACATACCTTTATTGTGCATCTCTTCTTTGTTTTACATTTGTTCCTTTCTAACCCATCTCATATCGTAGATTTATGCGTGCTTCACAGAATTACAATTCTCTTAGCTATGATGACAAGATCTTGGATGGCTTTTATGACCTATATGGAGTCTTCACTGGATCCACTTCAGAAAGAATGCCCTCCCTAGTTGATCTGCAAGGAGCACCAATGTCTGACAGTGTCACTTGGGAAGCAGTTCTGATAAATAAAGCTGCTGATGCTAACTTATTGAAACTCGAACAGACAGCATTGGAGATGGCTATCAAGATGCGGACAGAGTCTCCAATTTCTGTAAATAGTTATTTGGTGCGGAAACTTGCTGCTTTAGTTTCAGATCATATGGGGGGACCAGTGGGTGATCCTGAAAAGATGTTGAGAAAATGGAGAAATCTTAGTTACAGCTTGAAAGCAACCCTTGGCAGTATGGTTTTGCCTCTTGGCTCCCTTACTGTTGGGTTGGCCCGTCATCGTGCATTATTATTCAAGGTACATACCCCTTATCTCTTATTTATTTTATCATTTATGCACCAAATGTCTAGTTAATAGTATTAGCATGCATCCTTTGTCTTGTACATTTCCCTTTCATGTGCTCAATCGGATTGCTTTGAACTTTTGCTACTGAAGATCTGTCTTACCCTTGGGAATTGCTTTTGCTGACTTGTATTTATATGTTTATCTAGTTTTTGGCAGATGGCGTGGGTGTTCCTTGTAGGTTGGTGAAAGGACCACAGTACACAGGTTCTGATGATGTGGCAATGAACTTTGTAAAGATTGACGATGGAAGGTAGCTGCTATTATGTGTTGCCTTTTTATATTGCAAAAGAGTCTGTGAGCATTTGATCTTCTTGAAAAACTTTATATTTAAATTTTTGTGTGCATCATTGTTCAGAAACGTGTTTTCTTTTTTGTCTCTCATTCTCATGAGGTTGTACTATTGCACGAGCCATATAATTTGACTAGTGGATTTATTGACCAAATGCACACATCTAGCAGAGGTCTATTCCTGTGCATTTAAATCATTGTTCATTAATTGCTTGATTTCTCTAGTTATTGAAGTGAGAATCATGTCGAAATAGAGACTGAAGAATTCAACTACTTGTCTTATTTATCTGGGATTGCAAAGTCAAAGATGATGTATTGAAATTCTGATCCTTTGAATTCTAGGGAGTACATTGTGGATTTAATGGCAGATCCTGGTGCACTTATTCCAGCTGATGTTGCTGGATCGCATGTAGAGTATGATGGATCCCCTTTTTCGGCCAGTCCAGTTTCTAGAGATGTTGATTCCTCTCAGGCAGCATCTTCAAGCAGTGGGGTTGGCAGTTCATTAGAGGGAAATTCAGATTTTGGGATATCAGATAGGAAACCAAAGGCCCACAATCTCAGTGCCACAAAGGAATACGATTCTCCCAATATCGACAAGGTCCCATCACGTGATTTTGCTAGCAAATCAAATTATCCTGGCATGCACACTAGATCACCATCTTGGACTGAGGGTGTTAGTTCACCTGCAGTGCGCAGAATGAAAGTAAAGGATGTTTCACAGTACATGATTGATGCTGCCAAAGAGAATCCACGGTTAGCTCAGAAGCTTCATGATGTGTTGCTTGAAAGTGGCGTAGTTGCTCCCCCAAACTTGTTTACCGAGGCATACCCTGACCAAATAGATGTTATTGTCGAGTCTAAGTCACCAACTGAAGACAAGGATCAAAGTAGAAAGCTGCCTGCTATCTGTGAAAGTGCCGATAAGAATGATCCTCGTCCAGCTAACTTTTTGCCTCCCTTGCCTCAGCCCAGACCGCATTCTAGAGCCAGCCCTACCCATGGCCAACAACTGCACATTAAACCTCTGGAATTCAACCTTTCTCTTGATTCAAGAGAAGCAGGCGGACAACCTATACCCTTACCATTTGAGGTAACTCCAGTGAAGTATGGGAGAAATGTACCTGTTGCTGCAGCAGCAGCAGCTGCCGCAGCTGTTGTTGCATCATCAATGGTGGTAGCTGCAGCAAAGAGCAGCGATGCAAATCTTGAAATTCCTGTAGCAGCTGCTGCCACTGCAACCGCTGCTGCAGTGGTTGCAACAACTGCAGCAGTCAACAAGCAATATGAGCAGGTTGAGGCCGATGCTGCTCTTTATGAGCTGCGTGGAAGTGGAGATAGGGAGCAGGATGCCTGTGGAGACAATTCAGAGGGTGAACGTATATCAGATAGATCAGCTGGTAACGAAAGCACAAAATCTGATATTACCCTTGATGATGTTGCAGAATGTGAGATCCCATGGGAAGAAATTTCCTTGGGAGAGCGTATTGGACTTGGTACTAACTGCTAATCCATGCATTGTGATGTTTCTATTGAACTTATTTAAAATTTAATGTTTCTCGTAAAAAAGAACAGAGCTTACTAAAATTTGATCTCATGCAATAATCCAAGCTTTTAGAATCTATAAGTAAAATTTAAATTTGTACGTGTGTTCTTTGTCCTCAGGATCATATGGGGAGGTCTATCGTGGAGACTGGCATGGAACTGTGAGTTCTTTTATACATACTGTGAAATTCAACCTCGTTGATGATAATGCCTTCGTTCACTATCCTTCCCTTTTTTGTTTAGTCCAAATTAAATATCAGTGATCTCATCTGTTTGGAGAAGTCTACTAATGTATTCCGTTCTTTGTTAATTATTATCATGTCTTACGGTGTAGACCTTATAGAGACCATCTGTTTTCGTAGGAGGTAGCTGTGAAGAGGTTTCTAGATCAGGACATTTCTGGCGAATCTCTTGAAGAATTCAAAAGTGAGGTACTACAACGTCAGACTCTTACTTCAGGACATTTGCAACTGATATCGTCGAATGATCCTGTAGACTCTACATGTTTATGCTGACAAATGCTTCACACTTGATTATGAATACTTCCACAATCTTTAATGTGATTGATGATCAAACTGCCACAACTCCTTAGATCCTTACAAATAGGGATAGAGGGTGAATTTCTTTGAGCTGTATTCCACAAGCCTTAATTAAAGATGAAAACTTCGAAGAAACTAAAGTTTATTAACTGGCTATAATGGCTAAGAAGCCACACTCAAATTATCTTGGATATCATTATAAATAAATCCGCAAAAGCAAACAAACAAGTCCACTAGATAAGAATATTCAAACACTCGTTCTTCCAAAAAATGCTTCGAGCTTCACACTAATCTCCACCAAAATCAAAAGCGTGAATACATATAGATTTTCTAATGAACATATATCCAAGTGAAAATTTTCTAAATTTTGCATTGATCATCCAAATGTGATTTCTGTCGAGGATGAATTTTAGATATAGAGGAAAAGGAGGGGAGAGAATAGAGAATGGATTAGGGGGTATTGTCGTTACTGGTGGAGGAAAATTCCTTTAACATTGTAAGTCATATATATTTGTAAATTGAAGAGTCAATTGATTTCAATTAGACATGGTTGCCTCATTGTTTTGAAATTATGATGGTTACTGGTTTCTTATCAGATAGCATCCTCATGGTATTTGGTCATCAACTAATCCAATCATTACATCTCTTAAGTTTCCTTTTGTGTTCAATGATCAAGATTTGCGAGTGGTCCCTTTTGTTCCACTTTGTTTTCATCAAGTTCTGAGGCCTGCCTTCTTTGTAACTATTACTGTATAGATAGTTTGGAATTGTTATAATTTTCAGTATCTTATGTTGTGATTTCTACTGACAGGTTCGAATTATGAAAAGGCTTCGGCATCCGAACGTTGTTCTCTTCATGGGAGCTGTGACACGTGCTCCCCACCTTTCAATTGTTACAGAATTTCTTCCCAGGTATATCATCTCTCCATCATATGTAATGTAACTACCACATCACATTTCTATTTAACTAACTAATAATGCTGTAGAGAAACCATAACCATTTGGAACTATTTTCTAAAGCTTAGACAAGTAAGACCCTGTTTAGTAACCATTTTGTTTTTGAAAATTAAACCTATGAATACTATTTCTACCTCCAAACTTTCTTCATTTGTTATTTACTTTTTATCAATGGCTTATAAAACTAAGCCAATTTTGAAAACTAAAAAAAGTAGCTTGCAAAAAGTTGTTTTTGTTTTTGAAATTTAACCAAGAATTCAACTATAGTACTCAAGCATGCAAATCATTGTAAGAGATGGAAAGAAAATAGACTTAATTTTAAAAAATGCTGAATTTGACCTATCAAATGGTATTTTGGCTGCAGAGGTAGCTTGTACAGGTTAATTCATCGTCCCAACAATCAATTAGATGAACGAAAGCGATTGAGGATGGCGCTTGATGCAGTATGGCTTTGTTTATATAGTCGTTTCCTGTTTTATTTTAGGTGCAAATAAATCAGGGACTTTATTGATGCAATCCTTCTTCAAATGATTGATATAATTTTCAGGCTCGGGGAATGAATTATTTGCACAACTGCACGCCTGTTGTTGTACATCGTGATTTGAAGTCTCCAAATCTACTTGTTGATAAAAATTGGGTTGTGAAGGTGGTACTCTTGTTTCATTACTCATAATTTTATGAAGCTAGGTATACACTTCTGGTATAATCAGTCCATTGTTAACAATTTTATTTTTCGGTTAGGTGTGCGATTTTGGTTTATCAAAAATGAAGCATAGCACATTTCTTTCTTCAAGGTCAACTGCTGGAACCGTAAGTAATTTATGTTATTTACTTTGTTACTCCTCTTCACACAAACTTCCAGTCTTTCTTTGATCATCCTCATCTAAATAGAAGTCACATGATTTATCCCTTTTTAGTCGACAATTGTACATTACTGGCTGTTGGAAACTAATGAATTAGGAGAAGTTTAACCGATTGGTTTTCATGTGAAAATGTTTTCCATGTGCAAACTAGTGAATTAGGAGAAGTTTTACCAATTACATGCAAGTATTTTTCAAGCTATTCAAGAGGCTATTTTTCCTAAAGTTCTTGTAAAATTCATTTCTTATAAATAGATAAATAAATCCCTTTCCTTTTCACCTTCTTTCATTGGTTGGTCTGGGGAACCATTCTTTCCTCCTGAAAGTTATGTTCTTTTGATTTGATATACTGATTGAAGTTGCTCATAAAGGAAAAAGACTAGGCAATCCTGATTACAATTTTTTAACCAGGTAAAAGAGATGTTTTAACAAGATCTAATTTCATTTTATTATCCTCAGGCTGAGTGGATGGCTCCAGAAGTGCTGAGAAATGAACCTTCCGATGAAAAGTAAGATTTTTACACGTTGTCTTTGAACTTCTGTTAGATTTATGAAATTTGTTCCACATGAAAAGAAATCTACTGCGATGTTTCCTTCTTGTTCTTAATCATTTTGGTTATACATTATGCACAGGTGTGACGTTTATAGTTATGGAGTCATACTATGGGAGCTATCTACAATGCAACAACCATGGGGAGGAATGAACCCAATGCAAGTTGTTGGTGCTGTTGGCTTTCAGCATCGCCGTCTTGACATCCCAGACAATTTGGATCCTGCCATTGCTGACATTATTAGGAAATGCTGGCAAACGTAAGTATAAAAATGTTGCTTCAAAGTGACTTTTTCTGTCTCATTCCAATTTAAATTTTCACACATGTGTAAGGTTAAGTTTATATTTAGCTATTTCAATCTCTGGTGCATATGACCATTATGAAACTTACGCCACTTTGCAGTAACAACTAACAAGAAATTTTACATACAGAGTTTGATTAATTCAATTTTTTTTTGTAATTTTATGATAGTCGAACAGTTTTTATCTTTGGTTGGCTCTAAATTACCTGTTTGGAATGTTCCAACCGTCTCTATTCACATAGAAGTCATCTTTCAGTTTCTTTTTTTCCAATATGATATCCAATAGTTGAAGTATGTTGTAAGGGAGTGAAAAGCAGAAACACAGCCTCTAACTGAAGTGTTTGGAGTGTCAAACCCGTTGTAGTTGGTTAGAGTGGCAGGAAACGCCTTGTCAGTTGGGGAGGTATTTTGTAGGGGTCGGAGCTCTCAAACTCTTGCCTAGTTTGTGTTTTGTTGATAGTGGGTTTGAATTAGTTTGAAGAGAATGTACATTTGGTTATCTAATCAGCTTGAAGTCTCATGCCTCTTAATGGTATATATGACATAGATCCTGCTAACTCTTTCCGTGACTCTTCAATGGAATATTTTACTCATGAGATCACATTTGTTCTTGTTAGCTAATTGCATTCTAGTGCGATCAGGATCCGATGTGGCACATTTGGAAGGGTTTACTGAGGTATTAGACATTATTTTGGATCAACTGTCGTTACAGCTTAACAGCTCCCAGAACATAGTTTATATGTGATTGCTTATGCTTTTGATATCTTATCAAACAAAAAAGAAAAAGGACCTAGAAATCTCATGATTAATCTGCCTATTTGTGTGTTCTTTTGGTTAAAATTGCACTTTGTGTGTGAAAACATATGCTAGATGCATTCACAATGCAGTAACACATATGAGTACCTGATATCTGATTCATTTGTAGAGATCCAAGATTAAGACCTTCGTTTGCTGAGATTATGGCTGCTTTAAAGCCGCTGCAAAAGCCATTGTCGAGTTCTCAAGTACCCAGACCAAATGCTCCTGCAGGTAGTGGTCGTGACAAGGCTAGATTATTGCAAGTCAGCGAAGACCCATCAGGCTAGGCGAAAATTATACAGGCAAACCGAGTTGAGAACCTTGTCTAGTTGCCATTAAAGAAGGGTAGCAAGGTTATTGATTGTACTGGACAAGCCTGAGAAAGAGATTTTCTTGAGAATGAAGAGCAGAAGCTTTGCTCAATTTGAGACTGTAATTCTTTTCCAATTTTCTGGTTTCTCAATGTCATTAGAGATGCCCATTGTCAGGGTGTGTATTTGTTGTAAAAAAGAAAAAGAATGAATCAAAAGATAAGTTGAAAATGTTGTAATTGATGTCTTTACTTCTGGGTTGGGTACATTATTACAGTTGCAGGTGGATTGTTTGAACAGAAAGATGATAAATGGGAATGGAGAAACAAAGCATTTTGTTAACAGCTTATATATTTGTTATTTCTTTCTTTGGTATTTCAATGTTCAAATCTTTTACTCCACATTTGTACTAATTTGTTAAACTTGATAACGGTGTAAATTCTTACATTCCGATAGTTATAAACCACAAATATATGACGAACATAATAAGCTACACAAACTCAAATTATAAAAATTTTAATTATTCAAGCTAGAGCATCAAAATTACTGGAAGACCACAAGAAAGGGAGAGGAAAAAATGGATAAACAGAAGGAGCCACCATTTAAATATCAGAAAAAGGGATAAGGTAGGGACAAGGACAATCATCCAATTCTTCGTAGTTTTACAATTATAATTGTTTGTTCCAACTTCTTGTTGGTTGTGATCATGGCTTCTCTTTTCGGATCAACTTCATTTCTCTCCCACCCACTTACTAGAACTTATCACTTAGCTTCCTCACAAACCCCTTCACCTTCGACCCCACCTTCCCAACCCCCGCAAACCCCGCCGTCCCCGTCTCCATCTCTGAGCACTTCTTCAGCGGATCAACTTAAACCAGCCCCATCAAAGGTGGAGCAACAGAGGTCTACCACCAATGTCGATTCTACGGATTGGATTGCTTCAACTTTGACGAGACGATTTGGGCTCGGCGCTGGCCTTGCATGGGCTGCTTTTCTCGCCGTTGGTGTAGTCTCCGAACAAATCAAAACTCGCCTCGAAGTCTCTCAAGAAGTAGCTAATACAAGGTCCTCAATCCATTTGCCTTTTCAATGATTTTCACGCTATTCTTGTTCTGAGTACGTAATTTCCTTAGCATCAGAAGCCAGTGGCATCTTAGGAATTGTTGTGAATAACAGAATGCCGCCTAGGTGTTTGTTATGATTCCCAACAAAAATTGTTGAACATCAGAATGGCTTTTATTATAAAAAAAAATTGAATTAAGAACAATAGATCATGAACCCATTTTTCAAAATTATGATTTGTTTTACCATTAACGAGATGCTTCCATAACCAAGCATTGGATCCTGCAGAAACGTTGAGAAGGAAGAGGAAGTGGTGCTACCCAATGGCATAAGGTTCATATCTAACTATTAACTTAGCCTTTTTCTCACTATGTGGATGTTCGAGTTTTACAAGATTTAAGAGAATTTATGACTTTAACACTATCCTTGGGTTCTAACATGGTCTAAGAGATTTTGATAATGCAAAACAGGTATTACGAGCTGCGAGTAGGCGGCGGCGCCGTACCGAGGACCGGGGACTTGGTTGTGATTGATCTGAAGGGAAAAGTACAAGGAAGTGATGAAGTATTCGTAGATACATTTGGAAAGGAAAGAAAGCCACTGGCTATGGTGATGGGCTCAAGACCTTACAGCAAAGGAATGTGTGAAGGTTTGGAATATGTGCTGAGATCCATGAAATCAGGTGGTAAGAGGAGAGTTATAATTCCTTCAAGTTTGGGGTTTGGAGAGAATGGTGCTGATTTAGGAACTGGGTTTCAAATTCCTCCATTTGCAACTTTAGAGTATGTAGTTGAGATTGATAAGGTTTCCATTGCACCTGCTTGAACTGATCTTTGATGCACATAGCTAAACCATAGAACATGTATTTTGGTTCAATTCTTCCTTGCATTCCTTTGTAATTCATGAAAATATAGAGAAAGGAACACACCACAAGGAGGATCCTTTCATTAGCTTTCTAGCTATCCCCTCGAACTCTGCAATATGGTTTGGAATAATATTAATACATTCTATTGTTTTCTGTTATTTTGTAATCTGAATATGGATTCCAAGTAATATTTAAGATATAAATGTGTAAAGTTATTTTTTTAGAAAAATAAATTCATTTTCATAAATTGCAACGACACGAGAGACGAGATTATCTTATGGAAAATTGCATCAGATGGTAAAAATATTTAGAAAAAAATAGTCTATAACATCTCTTTTTTGTATATTGCGAATATGACAAATATGCAAGTAATTGATGATATCGAAAAGTCATCAGCTTTTAAATTTACTATTTTTGTAATTTAAAAAATATAGTAATATAGATTCGGTTGAAAAACGAGAGGAATTGATTGAGTCAGTTTCGAAAAGTTTCATCTTGAGAATCTTCGAAAAAAAATTTTAAGTGTTAAACTGACCTAAAAGGTGACTCAAATGGCCAAAAGAACTGACTCCGACCGGGCCCAATTTGTTACGTGAATGAATCTAATTGTCCAAAAATATATTGAAGTCTCTCGAAGGAAATTGAAGAATAAAAGTAAAAGTAACGGAAATAGTAGGAAATGGAGGGAAGAACTAAGAATATGTCAAAAGAAAGGATTGGTTAATACAACCGTCGTGTTGTTCGAATCCTGGCCAGAAGCTCTTTTGACTTCTCCCATTGCTAATTTCTTATTAAAGATTCTTACTTCACCGCAAAAACTGAAATCCACACTGTTTCCTCGTCGGCGGCGTCATGGGTACTGTCATCGACTCCCATTTCTTGGCCCTCACTGCCATTGTCACTGTAAGCTTTCCACCTTCTCTCAATTTCTAACTCCTTCTTCAATTTTCTCACATCATTCTTCACTTCGTTGTACTTTGTTGACACTTATTTCGTGATTCTCAGATTGGGTATCAACTGGCTTTCTTTATAATCACAGCTCTTCTCAAGTTTGACAAAGTCACTGATTTCGCTGGTATCTATTTCCTTTCTTTCTCAACAATCTGAATTCTTGTTTCCGAGGAATTGGGGTAGAGAGAATGGTTGGAATAGCTTTCATTGAAAGTTTAGGTTTTAAAATTTTAGTATCCTAAGTGAAATGAGACTGTAAAAAAGGAATTGATTCCGAATTTCACAGTAAGGAATTAGTTGGTTGTTTATGTGCTGGGAAATGGTGGGGGCATATGTCTTTTTATGTACTGGGTATTGTTGTTTAGTTTTGATGTCGATTTATGAAGTTTCTTATTTACAGGTAGCACAAATTTTGTGATACTTGCTGTTTTGACTCTAGTTCTTAAAGGAAGTTGGCATTTTAGACAGGTAACTGTTTGATTTTTTAAACACGTTTTACATCTCTTCATTCGCGAATCCGCTATATTTTGGTCCATTCCACGTTTCAATTGCACCAATTTCCCATGTTTTGTAACCTTCCTGCTGCAACAAGTGCCAATCACGGTTTCAGAATCTGTGGAAACAATCGGGCATTGGGTTTAACTCTATAGTTTTGATTTACCATATGACTGAAGAAGAAACCTTGGAGGAGTTCCTTTCTCGCGTACTTCATTTTCAGCATTTTATGCTGCTCATGTTGCTCTTCTCTTTTTGGTGTATCCAAACTGGATATTATATGGAAAGAAGTTGGTGTTCAATAACGTAGATTTTTTTTTTTTGGGTGTAAAACAGTTTTCTGACAAATTAATTTATGGTTCTACTTTCCAGGTAATTCTGTCTGTGCTTGTAGTGGCATGGGGTCTTCGCCTTGGTTTTTTCTTGTTAATGAGGTATGTAAAACAGCTCGCCATAGATAACTCTTCAATTTTGCATTTCATCTTGATGGTAATCTTGTTTATGTTGCTAAACATTAGTATAAGAGATAAAAATTTGTTTTGTTCTTCATTTCATTCTGTTCCATCCAATAGCATAAGCTTTTCTCCATTGCGAATATTAAGTTTTAACATGTTCTTTAATCTGAGGAGAAACGTTCTTTTTCAGTTAATAATCAACTCAACTGGTCATTTTTGTGAGCGTGAGTGGAAATCAAGCACTATTTCCTCTTCGATTCTCATTATTTTTATCGGTGCAAGATGGGGCATAATTTGAAAGGAAGGGGAGATTTCATCCTAAACATTAGAAAATGGTCTGAGACAGTTTTCAAATTTACGCCTTTAGAAGTTTCAAGAAATATAGGGCAAGTACCCAAATTCGTGTGTGTGTGTACCTTAAGCTATAATGTCGGGCAAAAAAATTTTCAATTATACTGCTCGGAAATCATATTTTTTGTTTAAGTTTTGAATTACATGATATGACAATATTGATGGGCAGCATTGGTATAACAAGTGCTTAGTGTATTTTCTTGTTTTCCTTTATGTTCCCCTCAGGATTTTGCAATGGGGAGAGGACCGGCGTTTTGATGAAATGCGTAGTAATTTGGGAAAATTGGCAGTTTTCTGGATATTTCAGGTGGATTGGATTGTTCTTTTATCATTCATACAATCCTAATGTTAAAGGTTCGTTTTGTCTACTTTGAGGCCATTTATCTCACCAGTTCGTTAATTCAGGCTGTCTGGGTCTGGACCGTAAGCTTACCTGTCACAGTGGTCAATGCAAGCAATCACAACCCATCTCTCCGAGCTGCAGATGTAATTGGGTGGATTATTTGGTTAGTGGGTTTTCTAATCGAAGCTACAGCTGATCAACAAAAATTGACATTTAAAAACTCTCCAGAAAATAGGGGGAAGTGGTGCAATGTTGGACTTTGGAAGGTCTCACGTCATCCTAATTACTTTGGTGAGGTTAGGCCACTGCTAAAAGTTAATGTATTTTGTAACTGTCATTTCTTATTCACTTTCGAAATAGCTATCTATTTTTTATTTTAAGTTTTAATTTCTTGCTTTATACTAGGATCCTTTGGCCTCTTCGATCACTATTCCTCCCACTTGACTTGCTATGCCAAGTCAAGTCCAGGGATGGCGTTCTTCCTTGGAAAAGAGGAGTGTCTTGCTCTCTAGGTTATTCTTAGATATCTAGAATAAATAAACATCAGTTTGTTGGATACCCTTATATGCCAGTGACGCCACTTTTACTTCTCAAACGAAAGAATGCTCAAGATATGAACCTTTGATAAACTTAAAAATGACATTTGTGATAAAGAACTTGTGAATATATAAACGGTAACCAAATTACAAAATTAATCAAGTAATTCGAGATAATTGGACTCTTCCCTCTTGAGATCTCTCTCAAGCCCTAATTCACTCACCACAATATTGCCTACAAACTTCTTTCCTTTCCCTTTCTATTTATAACCAAATATCCTTACAACCTCCCTAACTAAGTATAACATACTCTTAATATCCTATTAACACTCTAATACCATTCCTTTCACTTTGTCGATTCAATAATTCAGATAAGTATTTTTTTTTTCATCCTTTTAACCATGATGATAACAGGTCTTTCTTTGGTGGGGAATCTTCGTTGCTTCCACACCCGTTCTGGATGGTGCTGAGTGGCTTGTGATACTTGGTCCAATATTCCTCACATTACTGCTTCTTTTTGTCAGTGGGATCCCACTACTTGAGGTTTGCTTCCCCTTCCCTTTCAATTCATCACCAAATCTTTCTTCGTCTTAATTACTAGCATGTTTTGTATTAACAGGAATCAGCTGATAAGAAATTTGGGAATGTGACTGAATACGTACATTATAAAAGAAAGACTAGGTGGAGTTCCTTTTTTTTTTTTTCTTTCCATTCATTTATCAACACACCGACTAATTTAACAACTATATGTTAAAAGTAATGATCTTTTTGACTTTCTACTCCAGCCCCCTAATCCCACTGCCTACCGCAATATATGGAAACCTGCCCTCCTGGTTCAAGAAATTTTTTCTATTTGAATTACCTCTTTACAGCCGGAATCTTCCTGGGGGAGACCTAAACTGGTGAGAATGGATATTTTATCTTCTTGACACGTTATTTAACATATTTACTTGGCCAGCTTCATTGCTTTAATGGTAACTCATTTGCTTGCTTACAACATGCGTCAGCTCTGCTATATATCTGAAAGAAAGCCAACATCTGTACGCTTCATTTATGACTGGTAGTTACTTAAAGCATGTAAAAAAAATTAATAATCTTTGACCAATGCTAGTCTGATACCTTACTCGATAATACTGAGCCATCATTTGAAATTATGTAGAATCTATAAATGAATAGCAGTGCACAATTATTCTTCTTTGTTTTCCTTTTCTTCAAGTCATATTTTCAGTTCAGGGATTTTCATCAAGTATGACAAAATCATCAAGATGATCTCTGTTGAAATGGCATAAGTTAATTCTATCTATTGCCTGAAGTTTCTTACAATTTGTGCAAGGTGTAGAACAAGCAAGGGAGAAAGCAGTGATAGATTGAAGATGGGTTAGGATTTGGACTTGTTAGAATTCTTGTTCATTAGTTTGAAATTTGAATAGAGCTTTACGGCACTGCTAGAAGCATTCATCACCATTCTTGCCACTCTTCCTCTTATGATGTATCCCATTGATTACAAAACCGACATTAATACTTGTTTTGATTTACTGTAGTATTTTTAAGTTTTGATTATTGATATAAATTTTAGTTCAACATTGCCTCTACACAATTGTGTATAATGTACTACATAGTTGATGCATTTGGCATGTCTTTTAATCCAAAAGAAATAATTTAGGATATGGTGATTGCATTAGGAAAAAAACTTACGTTTATAATATGAGGGATTACTCGATCTATTTTCGTATCACTCACGATATATGTATATATATATAAAATAATTTGAGCACCCGTTTTGAATCCATATTTTGAAAGGTTACTATACAATGCCACCTCAAGATCTTTGAATTTGTATAGATCAATGTAACCCAAATTGAATGAAAGGGACATATTGTCTCTCTTTTAATAGCTTGTTCACATAATTGTCTTTCAGATTTAGGGAAAATTAATATTCCTACACAAAAATGTGTGAAAACTATACTATCACCTTCACTTTATTATTATTATTAATATTATTATTGTGCATAGAGCTTGTAAATTTCTAAAATGCAAAGATACATGTAACTTTTACTTCCCACTTTGGCAAAAAATGCTTGCAATCCTCATCATCTTTACTCGTCAATGGTCATGTGACCCATTATCCTCTGCCATCACTACTTTATGGGTATGTCAAAAAAGCAATCATTTTTTTTAGAAGTGCATCATAAATTACTAAAATGTAGGCTTGCCACAAGTATAAGAGCTAGTATAAATAGGAAGATGAGAGTTGAAATGATGGAGTTTATACTCTGAGTATACTGTTTGTTTGCATTAATCTTCAAAAGACGGACCTTTTTCTACTTGTTTCTCTTGTTCAATCACATCATCAAAGCTTGTTTTTGATTTGCACATGATAGAATCTCCCCTTTTTCTTCTTGTCAGATTTAATCTTCTCTTTTTTGTGGATGGTGATTTGAATTTAACAGAGAAAAAGTACTGGGATTGAATTTGCTACAGTGTGTTCTATGATGGCAAAAAGCAGCAAAATATGGAATAAAGATCAAAGTCTTTGGCTGAGGTTAATTAATTGATATTTGAAATACTAAAAAAGATGAATATGGAGCTGGGCACTCGAACGTTCAAGCTGCAATTTTTTGGAAGTTTTAAAATATAATGAGTTGATTTGTAACATCATATTTACATAGGCTTTTGGTTAAATTACATTACAAATTAGGATCCCCCGGTGTGAAAACCAGGAAAGCCATTGGATATCTAACCCAGCTGGCAATGCTTTTCACCTTATCAAGTGGCCGAAGGAACACTACAGAAATCCACTCATACTGCCACAACACAGCTTATATGTTACTGTCATTTGCATACTAGCAATTGGGGCAAGACAAGTCTTGGTAAGCTAATTAGCCTCTTAGATCTCTTTTAAACACATAATTTATCTTATAGTTCAGCCATTGCCACAATAACCACAACCACCAATTAAATACAAAACCCGCAACAGCCAAAAACCAATTAATTCTTTACCATCATAAAGAAAAAGAGAGAAAAATGAAAGATGTCATCAATATAAGTGCATTAGTAAAAGCCACTACAGACTCCATAAACAAACTCCTATCAAAAGTATCATATTTTAGGGACTACAACTTTATCCTTTTTTTAATTGCTAACCGTGATGAGGGCAAAAAGTGACCAAATAGTTTCCACCAGTGCAAGTTGCAATGCTAGTGGGATCATCATAAGCATAGGAGTAAGCCTTGGGACAAGCAGTCTTAAAGATCTTTGAATAAGCAGTTGGCTTGCAAGATTGTGGATTCCCAAATCTACCAGTGCAGCAATACCTTGGAGAATTGAATGCAAAGCAAGCACTTTTACAAGCCACAACTCTTCTATTATCGTGAGATCTAACTTGTAAGCCCACAGGACACATCATGTTAAGGTCACTCACACAGCCAGCATAACTACATTTCCCTGAGCCTTTAGATGGGGTAATGGAAATAGCCAAATTGTAGCCATCAACAAGGCTCACATCATAGAAATCTTGGTCATTTCCAAGTGTTATCTCAGCAAGAGTGGCTGGTGGAGTACCTCCAATGCCATTGCAAAAGAGGGCACCTCCACAATCTCCTGTAGCACACTTTCCTCTTCCAGATGCATCAAAAGCACAGCCATGGCGGCCCCAGAAACGACCAGACCAAAGGGCTGGAAGTTGAAGAGTGTAAGCCTTGTTGGGTGGGAGCTTGAAGCCTCCACGAGCCAACAAGGGCTTACCAGCGCTAGGCTGAATGCCAGGCCAAACTGGATGAGAGCATTTGTTGTAGAGTGTTATTGTAGTGGCAGAGACCAAAACTGCAGCAAATCAAAGAAGAGAAAAAGCCATGGATTTGAGTTAACATTGGTTTGAATCCTATAACATTAAAAAACAGAACCCCAAGATTTCATGAGTTTGAGATAGTTACCTGAAATGTGGGAAGCGAAGAGAGTGTAGAGCGTGAGAGCTACAAGAGACCTCAGAGAAACTCTCATCATGACCGATGTTTTTCAAGAGAGTCCCACAGAGTTTGTCTTTCTTCTGCTAAATCCCCCACTAGAGTTGATAAATATGAGTGTTTATATAGAGAAATAGACAGAGTAAATGAAAGGAGAAATTGAGTAAAATGAGGAGAGAGGACTGGCACTAAAAAAGTTGAATTGGGTGGGGTCATTTATAATTATATAATAGTTGAAATAGATTTAACTTTATTGTATTTTAATTCAAACTCATTTAACTACTCACATTTTCTTTAGTATAAACAGTAAAATGGAAAGCATACGATTAAAATAAAGCAAATATGAAGTAAAAAACAAAACTAGTATTCAAACTTAAATGAAATGTTTGGCTCAAGAACTCAAAGTTAGAACAGAAGAGTCGTTATCTATTTTTTGTTCAGTCCAAAGAACTTGTAAATCTTACCACAAGATGCTCTTAGGGACATTAATATGGAGTTTTGAGGGGGTAAATGGCATAACTTCTGCAGTGCTATGATACAAATCCATTTCTCAATAAAAATGGAGACTTTGGAGTTGTTTAGAGAGAGAGAGAGAGAGCGAGAGAGAGAGAGAGAGAGAGAGAGGGTACTTGATGACAAAGTTGCTCAGTTCCCAAAGATGTCAGAGAAGCAGAGAAGAGGTTTGGTTTGTGTTGTGTTTCATTTTTACAAAAAGAAAAACAACTGCTTTGCTTCACATGTCAAGGGAATCACTCTGTTTCCTTTTAATTTAAACATTTTTGTTTTTTGAATAAAGTAATGTAAAAAGAGAAAGAGATAATGGGGTTCTCTCGTTTCTTCACTTTCTTCAATGATCCAATTAATGACTGCTCCCCATTTTAGATTCTTCCTCGAGAACCCAAAACCTGCTGCTACTCGTTTAATCTACACATAAATAAAATTTAATTACAAGTTCTAGATCTGATGGAGATGATGGGACTTGGTCTAGAAAAAATATTTGATTAATTGATGTGTTTGGTATACGAAATGAGACTTCAGAGTGGAATATATGTTGTTACCGGAAATTATGGGCTTCATCAGAGACAGAGATTTGAGGGGGAAAATGGCATCAAATAGATAAAAGAAGAGAGATAATATCTACTTATATCTTTTTGATTAATTTATGTATGTTTGAGTTGACTATAGTTACAAGATTGTGATTTTGTTGGGTTCAAATCCCTATCTGAATTTTTAAAAACTATTTTTGAAGTCTATGAACGATTTGTCATGTTAATTAAATCGATAAATAACTAAGAAATCTTGTAAACTTATTCTATAAATATTTGAGATAACACAAAATATAATCAACACATTTGGATCAAAGAGACTAAAAAAACTAATTTTGTTTTTCCTTTCTTCGAAACACAACTCTCTCCTATTTCCACCCTGACATCCCGCCCTCTTTGACCCTTGTGTATAAAATAAAACTCATATATGGTTATTAACATATTCAACAAGATGAAACAAAAATAAAGAAAAATAAAATTAAAACAATTAATCTAGAAAATAAAGCTCTACGAAATTGAAAATAAAATAGTAAGATGATTAGTAAATTTAATTAACATGTCTAATTATTCAAATATAAAAATTATAACCAAGTAGACTCATTTTTTAAAAGTTAAAAATTAAAAAAAAATATTCTTAAAAGTCATAAACACCTAAATTCTAAGTTAAAATAGGGTTTAAACTTAATTATAATAAAATGAACACAATGATGTAATTAATGATGCACTTACTTAGTATTTTATATTGATTGATGATGAAAGTAAAAACAAGAATAAGATTGACACGTGTGGGAAGGGTAAATAGTTGGTGAATAAAGTACTGAGCACACGTTTGGCACAACACATTGATCTTTTTGGCATCAACGGCTCACATTGCTTTATTCCACTTTTTGGATCTGACTGTACAACGTCTCTCCTACTGCTTACCACACGTGAACAAAGTTTTGTTTACATTTCCCTTTATACCCTTACCTTTTTCCCTTTCTTTACTTTTTACCCTAAAGAAAAGAAAATAATATCACTCTTTGGTCTTTACCCCCACCGACACCTAATAACCTAACGTTTCTAATTTGAGATTCTGTAGTTTTGATAATTCAAACATCAGATTTTTAGTTTGGTTTCTTAACGTTGAGAAAGGTCACTATTTTGATTCCCTAATTAGTTGTTTCTTTGAAGCATAAGGTGTGGTGTTTGACCTGATAACGTTACTCGAAATGCTTAACTTGTTAGTGTTAGAAATCATTGGTGTCGATTGTTGAGTCGAGGAAGGTGGTATGTTTGCTTGAATGCTAAGAGGTTACCAAAGTTCTATTACGTCTCTTTAAAGTTGAACTACTTCTCAACTCGGCTAAGAGTCTTGGAATCTTTATTCATCTCATTTGTCACTTAAATTATCAAAACTACTTCTCAACTCGGCTAAGAGTCTTGACTTTTTAAGAATGCTTTGTAAGATCTGTAATTAAATTCACTCGACTTGAATAGAAAATTTACTATCTATCGACAAAGATCACTTAGAACAAAAAAATATATCTTTAACATTTCCCTCCAGACTTCTTAAAACTTAAAAAATAATATAACTAATTTGAAATATGGAAGACTAAGGGTTTAGGGTTATTTAAAACTCGTTGACCATGAAAGTTTTTTTTTTCCTTTAACATGATCCAATTTACATTATTGGAGTGTTCACCACAGATCTAATCTAATGCTTTCTTTAAAGATACAATAAATAATAACAAATAATACTACAAAAGGAATAATGAATATAGAAAAAGACATTCTTAGATCTGTGAGAAGAAACCAAGGAATATTTAAATGATTTGAATCCAAAGTATGGAAGCCCACAAGCATCCTCTTTAATTAGTTACATCCTTCCTTCTTAAGTGTCATATACAAACTGGTTCCTTTTCATTCAGTAAATCATTTACATTGTTTATCTTATAAATATTATCTTAATATATATTTCCATCTTTAGTGTCTATCGTCTCAAGTAGTAATTTATAACTATCTATTTGTTGTCTATATAATAAATTGTTAGTGTTCATGTAAGTCACCGCCTACGTATAATTTTGCCAGCAGAGTTAGAAATTTTTTAGATAATCTTATTTTTTTGATTTTCTAATTTCTTATTTATATTATTTATTTTAAATATTATACTTTATTGAGGTATAAAGTTGCATTAAAATTCTATATCTTACATAGTGAAAATCACAATAAAACAAAAGCAATTCACGTGGTTCTGTTCTTATAATATTAAAAATGTCTATGATCACAATATTAGTTAGTTAATAATACATTAATATAAAAACTATGTCTCTACGATAATAATAATAATTTCATGTTTTTATTTATTTATTTATTTATAAAATGAGCATGTAGACTATTGGTTCTAATCGGTATCTGTTATTGGGCCTAGAAACAGATCAGATCTTTCAAACTAAGGTAACAAACTTGAGCCTGGGCTTAGATTTGGACCTCAATCTCTATTTTACTGGCCCAACAGGCCCGGGAGATCGTAAGCAATTATGATTAAATATGTTGCCTATGTAGGCTGTCTTCTTCAACATGTGTATGTGTGTAACAAATTTTAGATATCAAGCAACTAAAGTAAAGTAACAAATATGTTCTTTTTTTTTTTAGTTAATGCTAAAAAAAAGAGTAATATATAGGCAATAAATTGGTTGTGAAACTTGTAATTTTTAGAATCGAAGATGTATGTTTTAAATAGTTGAGTTATATAGGTAGATAGACAGAAAAGAAAAAGGGAAGGAATGATATATGATGGGTTGATGATGACAAAGAATAAGAAGAGAGAGAGAGAGAGAAAGGGATGGAACATTGGTGGCTCAAACTCAGTGAATTTAGGGGAAACTTCTGGTGGGGTTCTTATGATATGTCCAACCAAAGCAACCTACCCTTAAGTCTTGTCACTTTCTAACCTACTGTTCTTCTTTTAACTATATATATATATATATATATATATATATATATATATATATACATATATTCTTATTTTATAATTTATAATATATTTTCTCATTAATTCTCTTCTCTTTCAATTGATTCATTTAATTCTCCTCTAATTTTCTTGATTTGTCTTTGGGTTTTTTCAACTTTAAACTCAATCGTGTTTAGAGTTGTTTGAGGAGCTAAAATCTTAATTAGAACTATTAGAAATTCGGGATTTTGAAATATGTGATAAATTAAGGGAGGAATAAAAATGTGACTATAAATTGTGAAAATGGTGGAACATAAAATTTAAATGAGAACGATTGAAACGGAATGAATTTTTAATAACAATTCGGCTCAAAACAATCAATCAAAACCATGAATTTGTATTATATTACATCCCATTCCATTTTAATGTAATTACTATCCAAAAAAATTTACCACTACCCTTTTCTTCTTCTTCTTTTTTTTTCCTCTATCATGGCTACAACTAATCTTGGTTTTATCTTTTGTAATTATTCTCTAAACTTTTAGACTAATACCCATAGCTTTTCATTTTTTGGGGAGCTTTATATATTAAACAGGATTTTAAGTATATAAAGGAAAATTAAAACGAATGTAGTTCAATTGGTATATTTGTGTTAGCAATTAAGAAGCCTATAAGTTTGAATCCTCAACTAAAATGGAAATAATAATTAAAACTATTTCAATCAAATTAAAACTATAAGTTTGACTCATTCTCATTAGTAACGACTCCACTTATTCTTTAAATTTGAGGTAGGAATCTACGCTACGACAAAAAAGAAAAAATAGTTATAATTTCAAAAAACAGAAAATTAAAAACGAAATTGTTGAATGTGTCATTTCAACGATAATTTAGAAAAAAAAACACTAACCAATTTAGATAAGACGGTTAATAAAGACAGCATACATCCTTAGTCAAGAGGTTGTAGACTAGACTTTCCATATTTCTTGGAAGGTTCGAGATTTTGTAAGTTGATGAATAGAAGAGTTAATATTTGAATTCATATCTATAACCTATACCTATGTATGACAAATTTAATTACGTAACATAACAAATACTTTATAGGATTTAAATGTTACCAACTCGTATGTTTTTAATTCTATAGATTTAAATTAAATGAAAAAGTATATTCTAAAATAAGAGAGACATAATAGTAGACCCCAGACCAAGATGTCAATATGTTGACAAATCTAAAACACATGGATAAGTTTTGATATTCGTGTAAACAAATTAAAATGAAAAGAGAAAAATAGAAGTATAATATTATATAGGCTAAAATTAAATCTCTTGAGAAAAGGGTTTCAACCCCTTATCAAAAAAATGAACAAATTACAAACAAATTCCATAAGTAGAAACTTTGTTTTCCTCATTGGAAGAGAGATGATATTACATTTTAGGACACCAAATTATTGACCCTCTAAAAAGAATAGAGAAGGTGCATTTTATCTTTATGGCTTCCAAAATTACATGATACATTTTGTTTTTTACCGAAAAAAAAAAACCGAGAGTGATAAATTAGTAGATGCATTTGAATATCTCACCTCGACGTAATTTTTTTTTTTTTAAATTATGACTTCATGTAACATCAAAATCTTCTCTCCACAGTCACTTCAACATCAAAATCTTCACTTCCAAACCCTATTTGATTCTTACAAAGACTCACATAAACTAAGTCAAAACCCTTAATAGGAAAATGAATTATTTTCTCTTATTTACCTATGTTGTTATTAGGGACAACCCTAGATTGTACTTATGTCATGCAGCCCTCTTGACAAATTTTAATTTAGGTAAAGTGTTATACAAGAGATAATAAGTACAATCCAAAGTGTTTTTCATAGACTAAATTTAAACTCAACAAAGATGAAATGGCAAAGGAAAGTTTTAACCAATATTCATAAATGAAAAACATCTCAAAACACAAACCCCATCAACTTTTACATACACAAATAGAAAAGTTAATTGTGGGAGGAAGAGAACTATATAGTAATTTAACTACAATAATAAAGGCTTTTGGTTTAAACCCTCTAAATTTAACAAAAAGAAAAAGAAAAAACAAATTAAACAACCATAAAATAAAAGGGTTTAATTCTTCAATGGTAGGAATTCAAAGAACTGAAGTGGAGTCAGATTAGTACTATTCATGCCTGAATTTTCCACTGTTTCACATCCATTATTATTTTTGCCTCCAATAATCTCTCCACCATTTCTTCTATCACTGCACAATGGAAATAGTTGTAGGGTTTCAGATTCCCCACATTCTTCTTCTTCTTCTTCATCTTCTAATTCTTCTTCAACTCCAATAACATCAAAATTACCTGAAATTACGTTAATATTATTACTTCTTCTATGACATTTTGGGTGCATTATTGTTGTCACTGTGGCTGTAGTTGTGATAGGGGCAATGTTCATCATTAGTTGGCTACCACCACGGAGAGCAGTGGTTGCCGGAAAACAATGCAACAATTGCAAAGAGGGTGGATTGTTAATGTTGTTGTTGTTGTTGTTGTTGATGATGATGATGTTATTTGTATCCTTTTCAGCAAAGTTGTTGGTGTTGGTGTTGTTATTTCTTATTTGGTGCAATTCTTCAAATTGAATCCATCCATTTTCTGTCCTGCAATCTGTTGCCCCCATTACATTGCCTTTTGCTGCCCCTTGAATTGGAACAGATTCCTATGTACCAAAAATAAAAATAAAAAAGAACAAAGACAATTCAACTTTTAGTTACAATATTTGTTATTTGTGTTCCCATGAAATTTGCTTATGAATGTAAGAAAATCGGATTAATTAGTCTTTATATTAACAAGAACTCTTTTAAAGAAATCTTAATTCTACTTTGATATGTCAACATTTAAAAAAAAAAAAAAAAAGATAAAGTTACTTTTAAGTCACCTTTAACCCTAAATGGTATATTTGAGACTTAAATAAACTTAAAAACCATTTCTTTTATATTATCAACAATGATGTAAGACTAAGGGAACACATCAAAGAATTAGTTTAGAAGTAATAAAATAACTACACTCGAAATTTACCGAAGATATACATTGGTGGTAACATCGGTAGAACTTAGAAATTTTTCTGTAAAGATTGACATAAGAAAAAAAAAAAAGGCACAAAGTCCAAAAATAATGTCCAAAGTTTCATAAGAGGCAGCTATAGAGCCGACAGAAAGGAAGGAATGCAGCTTTTAGAGGCTTTTCATTTCCCAACAAACAAAGCTTTTTGTTACATTTTTTTTTTCTTCTTCTTCTTCTTCTTCTTCTTCTTCCTTCAAACATATCCTTTCTTTATGACAAAACATTATAACTTTTTCACTCTAAATTAAAGCATTTCCTCCTTCCTAAATAAACCATCATATGCATGGGGATGTTCTTCTTTTTTTTTTTTTTTTTTTTGGGGGGGGGGGGGTGTTAAATAATCATTACCAAATATTGTTCTACATTAATAAATTCAATATTATATTTCTTTGTCAACTTTTAGACAAACAATCCAAAACTTATCATTATGGTTATACAAAAAAGTGATGAACTTTATTATAATAATTAATGTTATGATAAATTAGTTTGTGTAAAACAAAACAAAAAAGAGTGAAAGAGAAAAATAGAGAGAGACCTCAGGAAGTGTACTGCAGTTTGTAGAGGGCACCCAGTTTTTGGTCTGTTCTTCATACACTGTCCTACCCGACCCTGTTGACAAAAAGTAAAACAAAAAGAATACAACTTTACATCTCAACAAACAAATAGAATGTTTAGAACAACCCAAAAAAAAAAAAAGGAAAGGAAAAAAAGCCTTATCGTCATACGAAAAAGCACAACCGGTTAAAGAAATGAATTACGTTATTTGTTATCTCAATGATTTTGTCAAATTTAATGAAATATGTCGTATTAAGTCAAATTGTGTATGTAACTCTGTAAACTGTCATATGGTTTAGAATTAATATCTGTCCAACTATGTTTATTTGATGATAATGATAATAAGAAGTTAACAACAAAACTTACTAAAAAATTAAAACCAAAGTTTAACGCTAGGCTGATTTTAGTAAGGTAAAAATGTTATTAGATTTCTAGTAGTATGGGGGTTTTGATATATACCTGAATCTTTCCTTTCGAGGACGTCGAGGTCACGAGCCGAGTGGTCGGCAGTAGTAATGGCTGAGGATTCCATTTGTCGACGACGTTTCTGTCGTTCTCTAGCTTTATGGTTTTGAAACCAATAGAACACATTCTTACCTTCAATCTTACCATACCGACGAAGCTGGGAAGTAATATGTTGAATTTGATCAGCCGAAGGGGTTCGAGTCCCTCGCCGATACAATTCCTCCAAAACTCTCAACTGTTCGGGCGTCGGATTCCACCGCGAGCTCACCACCACAGGCGGCGAAGAAGATGGTGAAAGCACATTGTTCAACTCTCTCTTACTTTGATCAGCCACCGACGTCGCTGCAAACAAACTCAAAGTTGCTCAACTGAAACAAAACTAAAAAAAAAAAAAAAAAAAGACAAGAGTGGATAAGTAGGTAAGTACCCATGTGATGAAATTGGGAGAAGAAATCGTTGGTGTGAGAGGAAGAAGAAGAAGAAGAGAGAGGGCGAGGAATGAGAGGTCTAAGTTTGCGAGAATTGAAAGAGTTATCGGAAGGGAAGTTCAAATCTTGAGCGTCATTGTAACCCATCATCCACATGGTTTATGATTGTGAAGTGTTATGGAATGTTAAGAATATAAAATGGAAAGGGAAAGCGTGGAGAGAAAAAGCAAAAGGAAGAAAGGGGGCGTGGAATTCTGGGTTTGGGTTTTGGGTTTTTTTTATTTATTTATTTTTTTTTTTTTTTGGTATTGTGCGTTTTGGGGAGTAGTGAATGTAAAACGACGTGACGATCATGAGGGTTATCATAAGCCTCATCACACACACAAACATACACAAAAATAAGTTTTCTTTTTTTCTTCTTCTTCTTCTTCTTTTTTTTTTTTTTTTTTTTTTTTTTAATAAACGAAAGAAAAAGAAGAGAATTTAATTTAATTTATTTTTTTGTTTTGGGGTTTAGGGTTGGTGTCATTAATTGTGGTATACTAATGTCTCGTGGCTTTCAATCTTATTCTAAATCCAAACTGCCCCTCTTCTTCTTCTCTCTCTTTCTTAATTCTTACCATTTTCCTTTGTCTCTATTAATTCTCTCTTTCATATTTCCTTCTTTTTCTTTTTGTGTACGATTCTATTCCCCTTTTTACCCTCTTCCATCATCTTCATTTCCATTCTACCCTTCTACTCTCTCCTTCCAATCACCAACCATTCTCCTTCCCTCTCTCTATTTGGAAATATTACATGTGTCTCTTTTAGGATCTCACCTTCAAAAAAAAATTGATATTTACGTTCGTACAAAGTCGCATGAATCGTTAATTATGAGACAAAATCATATGCATGTTTATCTAATACGATATCAAAGACTAATATATTTACATTTCTCCTCTATAAAAACGAGTCTTTTGAGAAGTTGGTGGGGGAGGAGAGAGAATAAGTGATATATAATTGAGAAAGCTATGAGAGAAGAAGTTGTGAAAGGAAGATATGTTTGAAGACAAGAGATAAGGAAAATAAAAGATCTACCCGATTGAAATGTCTTGAATTTATGATGGTTTAATTAAAGTCCAAAAGGTGATATACTCTAGTGTGGGTTAATTCGGTGGCAATGCCCTTGAAATGTAAATTGAATTTGTTTTCTTTGTGTATTATTTTGTTTACGGTTTTGATTGTAGGGTTTAAAGAAATTTGTTATACCAACTTAATTTTAGCCCTAGGGTTTAGAGGCATCGTTTGCTTTGTATTTTGAATTTTTGCCTTCGTTCTTTCTTTTGTACATGGATGTAGCTAACTCATTATTAATGACAAAAATATATGGGTTGATTCTCTTTCTATTTTTTTTTTTAATACAATTTCATAACACAACATACTGTGTTAAGGATAATTAACATGTCTATAATGTATTTCCACATTGGTGTGCGATATTGGCATAACCCTCACCATCTGGTATTTGGTTTCATCCAAAATGTCTTGTATCATCGAAGATGATTTTTTGCCTCATATTTAGCCAATGTGTGACTTTGATCCCATTCCAATACATACATTGAAATCTCTAGTAAGACTATACACATTATTCTAAAGATACAAATGCATCTATGGCCTTCTCATCCAAACAATCTTCTACTCTATTTTCTCATCTAACCCTAAATCTATTTTTCTGTAATTAAAGTTCTAAAAAACTTCCCCTTATCAATTCAACACATTACAACTATGTAAAGAAATTAACTGAGAAAGGAAACAATATCAAACCATGCACACATCTAACAGGAAATTAAATTACATATCCGATTGAGGACAAAAAGACCGTTTAATACTATCAACCATTACCACATTATGACAACTCAAATCATCTAGTTTTTAAAACCATAAATTCATAACCATTAGATGTGTTAGAGAGATACAAAGCAAAAAAAAAAAAGTACCTAGAAATTTGTAAATAATAGTTACTATGGAACAACTAAATATTGCTAATAATCCACATATACCTTCCAACAAAGCATAACCACCAATCACACATTGTTAAAATAAAGAGAGAGCTTTATACATAATTTGTATGTATAAAAAGAGATAAAATTAAGCAAAAAAAAATTATAAAAATTCCGAATCCAAACATAATCAACTTTCATCAATTTAGAGAAATGGAGAGAGAGAGATACCATATATAAGATTTGGCTTCTAGTGAGAAGAAGAGAACTTGTCGTTTATACACAAAACCCACAACAAATCCAAATGCCAAAAAGAATATTTTTTTTTTCTTTTTTCTTTTGTAAAGACTATGGGAGTCTCATTTTTTTGGCTACTTCTATTCTCTTTGAATATTAATTATTTTTTTAAAAAATAATAACAATAACAACAATAATAATATTAGTGTGTGTGTGTGTGTTTGTTCTCCTATTTTAAGACGTTGAATTTAATGGACGTCCAATATATCTGAATCCATGTCCTGCTACCTCCATGCAGCTTTTTTTTTCCTTCTCTGAACCATAGTCCTTTGGTCATTATGATAGGAATGACTCAATTTTCGAGCCCATATATATATATATACACACATACATATACAAAACCCATTTCAAAATTAATATATACAATTGTTTAATTGTTTTTTCTTTGTAAAAATAAATAAGCAAATTGTTGGGTAGAGGGCCAAAGGCTAGTCACTGCCCATTCTGAAAACCCTACTGTCTGTCTCTGTGTATTTATAATCTGTCGTGTGTGTAATATTTATCAACAATAATAACCAAACCATCACAATCTCCAACCCAAATTTCTAAAACTATCTTTTTTTTTTATTATTATTATTAGTTTTTGTTTTTGAAAAGTTTGGATTTTTGGATCAATGACAACTTCAGAAAGAAGAAAAAAAGAACACAACAAACAAACCCTATTTGACTTTGACCACATATCGATGTGCAATTATAATATATTATTACTGTTTTGTTTTAGCTCTTTCCCTTTCCCTTCCTCCCAGCTGTGACAGAATGTTTTAATTCTCTTCGAAAATTATAACTTCATTATTATATACTACTTTGGATTATTGTTTTTTCTTGTACTTCAATCATATTATAATAATGATTACACCACTACTTTTTGTGATAAAAAGACTTAGCTTTATGATATATACATATGTGTGTGTGATCATGTACTGTTTTTTTTTTTTCTTTTCCTTCTCTCTTTTTGACTCACTTTTTAAAATTTGTTAAATTTTCTAACATTTTGTTGTTAATGTCATCATCAACGTTGAATTACCAAGATGACTCATTCTTCTTTGCCTTTTTATTCTTTTTGTGATAATTATAATAATTTCAAAATAATTATTAGTATACGTTATACATGTTGCTTTAAATGATTAAATAATACACGTGAAACCTAATTTGTATTTGTTTATGCATTGTTTATAAATTTGATTCTAGGGTTTAGAGAGGTATTGTGTATTACATAAACTTTCTCATCCTATATGCACATATACCATATTATTTAGTATGTTTTTTCAATAATAGATACATTATCTCTTTTACCTATAATCATAGCTAAGTCAAGCGAATCTCTAGTATCCGTATATATACTTGATTTGTTTATTAATTGATTTGATTTGGAGAGGGGGGAAAGTAAAGAAGAAATAGAAGATGGAAGTCAACTTTGTCAGCAAAAACAAAGCAGCTTTTCAATGTTATTTGACTAGAAATGTGTTGGGAGGGAAAAGTAAAATGGTATATATATATACACACACACACATATATATATATATATATGAAATTGCAAAGAAATTAAACAATATATAGTAATTGAATTTGTTTGGGAGCTAAAGGAAGGGAACACCAACTTCAGAGTTAAAATAGATTCCAATTCTCTGTATCCAATACGTAATCAAAATTCCCTTTTTGTCTCCCTATTATTATTATTTTTATTATTTCTTCTTCTTTTTCTTCTTATTATTCTCTCACTGCCTTTGCTTTTTATTTTTCCCTCCTTTTTCCAATAAACATACAAAAATTTTACAATTCAACCCTTTAAAGGATTGAAAAATACGTATGCTATGTAATTGTTATAGCAAGTTTTTTCGTTTCTTAAATCGAGATGACAATTCAATATCAATTCAAAATTCTTTTGTATGGTTGGTATGTTAGACCTTTTTAGGTTTTTTTTCGATCGACGATAAAGATTTTCTTCTCTAAGTGAGAAATCTTGAAAGGAAAGTTCTATATCCTAACAACTTTCACATTTTTTTTAGTACTATTGTTTGGCATCTTTGGCTAGAAAGGAAGAACAAACCCTTGAATGAGAAGCAAAAAGCTTTTGGTCATTTGTGGGAAGATATTACCATCTGTCTCTAATTATTGTTCTTCGAAATCCTAACTTTTTTGCTAATTATTCCCCCACTTGCATTCAACTCACAATTAGCATCTTTGTTTCTTTTATTGAGTAATATTTTTATTAACATGCATGCATAATAAATTTGTTTTACAATTAGTACTTATTTTTTAAATTTTATATATAAATATTATCGAGTTTAACCGTAATGGTTGGATTGACGTATTTGAAAGTTTGAAATAGTAATCATAACACTTGTTTATAGGTTTAAGGATAGTTTTTCTAAGATATAGAATACATTTAATATTATGAAATGTTCATATAGTATCTTATGATTTGTTACATGTTTTCTTTTTGGTTCTTTTAAGTTCAAGCCAAAGTGAGAGTGAAAAAGAACCAAACTTACTTTTTATGTATGGATATAAGTACAAGTTAGGTTTATATTTTTGTTTGTAGTTAGAAAAGAAAATCTTCATATATGTTGCTATTTTTGTTTGTATCAATGGTGTCAATAATGTTATAAATTTGGTTATGGCCTCCCACCATACCCCTTAGTTATTATTTACTTCTCTTATTTTTCCTTTTAATGTCAATTTATTTATATCTTCAAAAATTTGAATGCCAATAAATATATATCTAAGAATCCAATATGATAAAAAGTTTGAAAGGGTTGTCTAATAATCCAATATGATATGTACTTTCCAAACGTTGAAAAGTCGAGACAACGTAAGAACTTAAACCACAGCTTTTTCAAATTTTCCTCTATAACTACATTTTCTAAAATCATATTTGACAACGTTTTGTATTTTTTAAAATGTACAAACCACCTCAAAGAGTAAATCGTAGTTGAGTAATAATGTCCATTGTTGGGAGTCCACCAAATTAAATGGTTTATGTCTATTGTCATAGGAAGAGATTTTAATAGGGTATTTTTAAATATATATATATATATATATATATATATATATATATATATATATATATATATATATATATATATATATATATTTTCTTTTCCCTTACACAATTATTAAATTGTTTTAAATGAAGATCCGTACAAGTTAAAAATATGATTATATTAGTCATTGAGTGACAGGTGTCATTCTTTGCATTAAACTCCCCTCCAAAAAAAATCATGATATAATTTGTTTATATTTGTATAATATTCAAAGATTATTTTCAATATTGAAATTTATTAAATTATTTATAAACGTATAAAAGTATTATAACGTAGATACGATATACTAAAATTATGAATTGTGACGGTCACATAAACAATAGTCTATTTTGATTTATCATATTTTATAAATATTTTGATTTATTTTTTTATATTAAAAAATACTATTAATTATATTTATTAAAAAATGAATTCCCCTTCGGCCACCTAAATACCAAGTATTCGTTACGTAATCACTATTTCTTTCATCCACGTGTATACAAGATTTTTTTTTTCTTTTTGGTTTATGTCTATCAAGAAAATATATTTACATTCTTAAAGAAACATAAAACTCATCAACTAAATAATAATTATTATTATAAATTCGGAGAAAATTTTAATATTTACTACTCTTTAACAGCGAGAATCTCTAGGGTTTAAAAAAATTTAGTAAACAATTACCAAACCTCGTACGATTATGGTTTTCCATATAGAAAATCAATCACTAAATCTTATATAGAAATTCAAGACATACACATTTGCTAACCATGCTAAGTTGAAACCGAACAATAAAACATATCGATAAACTCATACAATAACTCATATATATTATCGTGATATAGTTTTTACACTGAAAATCCTAAGGATATAACAAAATTTCCAACCTTTGGAGAATTTGCATAATAGGAAAAGAAAACCCACGTGGAAAAACAAGAAAAGCATTTTCTTTTGGGGGGAAATACTTCTGATTTATTGGACCCTAAACACTGAAATAAAGCATATATATATTAGAATAAGCTTACAATTAAATCAGGGTGTGGTTGACTCTTGACTGAAACCCTTAAACCAAGGAAGCACTTTACAGTTACAAAACCAAAATATAGTAATTAATAAAAGTAATGAATCAATTAATTAAGTAAGAGAGTATATATATGATATGATTTTTTGATGTGAAAAATGAGAATGTGTTGTCTCAGAAAACAACGTCCCCACTTTATGTCTCGTTAATGCAATTTGCAGTGCATGGTTGTGAGAGACAGAACAAATTCAAATTAATTCTAAAAGAAATACTTTCTTTCTTCAATATATACGTACACAGTGAATTAGGAGGTCTGAAAGAATTTTGACTCAATTAATTAATTTATTACCCATACAGAAAATAGACACCAAAAAGAAATAATTTAATTTAATATAATTTGTACGAGTGTGTAATTAATGATGCGAAATTTGAATATATTCATTTGGGTTAAATTAATTAAAACCTTTTTTTGGTTGATACGTAGTAGTTAGTACACTCATCATTATTATTATTATATCTTACTCACATTTCATTAGTCCACTTAAATAAAAGTTTGGAAACTTCCAATTTCGAGTATAACACATCAATACGTTTCTTAACTTCTGATTCCATGTTGATTAGGTTTGAACACATTTCAACTTTTAATAATAATAATAAAAAAAAATTAACCCTTGAACTCGGTGGAAAATTTGTTTTTAGACCTAAGCTTTTTTAAATTCTTTCAGAATCAAGGTAGATTACAATTTTTATAGTTTATAAAACATAAATCGAAACATCAAACCATGAGGTGATCTAAACTTTTTCCGTTTTAAGTCATTGACCATTTTGATTATATGAAATTCTAAAGGATTTTTATTTAAATGTTTAAAAGTAATTATAATTTTTGAAGGGGTAGTAGTACTTTTTTAACATGTGTATATATAGTTTAACGAAAACATGTATACTCTTTCGATTTTTGTGTTTAGTAGAATCGTGAATCACATGAATTAATATCAATTAAATAGCTCAATAATAGATTCCCATGATATTCTAATTAAATATGTAGACCTATTAAAAAAGAAAAACCAAAATTGTAATGTCTTTATTATTTATTAATAATGTATAGTTTTGGGGTTTTGAGTTTGTGTGTGAATAGCTTCTGTCTGGGGCAATAGCTGCTACTATATATGTCTGTGCCTCCTCCATACGTTATCTCAGTAATTTTCACCAAATGAGATATGTTGCACCCACGTACTTTTTACACCCACAAGTTCATCTTTTTTTATATATATAATATATATATATATATATATATAAGAAGAAGAAGAAGAAAAATGAAATCTTTTCTCTGATTCTATATTGTTTGTTTTGAAATTTGAAGCAAAAGATATATGCCTTTTTTATGCTAATTTAGTTTTGGTCATGCATGCAGTATCTCTTCACTTTTTCTTTGCCTGATTACCCTCTCTGCTTACCATGATTTCCCATCAAGGACATTAATTCAGGTACGAAAATAACGTAAACCAACCCCAAATATATTTACATCGATAATCTTTTCTTTTTCTCTTTTTTTTTTTTTTTTTTTTTCTCTTATACATATATACACACACACACACACACAAAAGTACATCGAAATAAGTTGGACGTATGCATGCAGATGTTAAATATAATTTTTGTCCCAATAATCAAGCTATTAGTACTAGCTAATTAAGTTTGGCATCTTCTTCTTCTTCTAGATTTTTACTCTGTTTTTATAATTATATTTGTTCTATTAGTCTTTTAAAATCAAAATTATGAATTCTTCTTTTCACCTGATCTAATACCAATCATATACTTGCCCTGTTGAAAGCTGGTTCAACTTAACTATTCAAGCCCAAACAATGCCTAGCTAGCTAAGATTATTGAAGAACTTGGGCATGGGCTAATCGTGGATTTTCACTTTTTAGAGTCGGGTTGATCGATCGTCCAATGATGATGGCGATTGACGCATGTATGAAAATGTAAGGTTACCATAGCTTTTAGTTTATAATAGTTTGTATTTGGAAAGAAAACCAGTAGAGATTTTTAATTATAAGTTAGAATAATTGAAAACACTAACTAATAATTAAATATGGAGTAAGGTAGATATAATAACTCACTCAACTCAATTGAAGTTACAGTGTATAGATACTTCTTAAAGTTAGTCGTGTACACAAGTTAGTATACTCTTTCTTTCTTTTTTTCTTTTTCCTCGATGAAACAAGTTGTTTCTATAGGAAAAATGTAAGGTTTTGTACACATAGTTTATTATTATTATTATTGTTTGTTCTTTTATTGTTGTAGTACCTTTTTTTTCTCAACAACACCAATTGTTTCTAATGAAAAGAATAAAAGTAAAAGTTAAAACATCTATTTCAATTATTATTGTGATTGAAAATTAAGATTTGGATTGAGGTTTTAAATTTGAATAGGGAAAAAGCAATATTATTGAAAAGGAGTAGTAATTAAATGATAAAAGTTGAGGGGCATTTTAGTAAATAGATATTAAGTAAAATATATATATATATATATATGTATAAAAAATAAAGCCTTTTTAGCCGGCGAGAGTGGCTGAAAGGCCAACAAATGGTGACCAAACAAACCATATTTTCGACTCTTTTAATAAACCGCCAAACTCCGATCTTACATCGGACGGACATGTCTGGTCCGTTGGATCATTATTCCATCCTCTAATCTCCACTGTCCGATCATTCCAATTCGTTAATATAAATAACGAACTTCTCCACTTCTCCTCTTCTCGTCCCCAGTAACTGTCCCTGGCCGTTGAAAAAAGAGATCACTGTTTTCCGATTTTGCCCTCATCCACAAAGCGACAATGCGTGAGATTCTTCACATCCAAGGAGGGCAATGTGGGAACCAAATTGGCTCCAAGTTCTGGGAGGTCGTCTGCGACGAGCACGGCATCGACCCCACCGGCAGGTATACACACATTGTTGGGAGTAATTTGTTGGAAGTAAGTTTCTGACTCCGTTTCTCGACAGGTATGCTGGAAATTCAGAATTGCAGTTGGAGAGAGCGAATGTGTATTACAATGAAGCGAGTGGAGGAAGGTATGTGCCAAGGGCGGTGCTGATGGACCTCGAACCAGGGACGATGGATGCCGTTAGGACGGGTCCATACGGGCAGATTTTCCGACCAGATAATTTCGTGTTCGGGCAATCGGGTGCTGGTAACAATTGGGCTAAAGGGCATTACACTGAAGGTGCAGAGCTGATTGATTCAGTGCTTGATGTTGTCAGGAAAGAAGCTGAGAATTGTGATTCTCTTCAAGGTAATTAACCAATTCTCCATCTCTGTTTGAGTTTAAACTCATAGATCTCAATTATAGTCATCATGCTCGTGACAAATTTTGAAATAGGTTCAAATGAGGAAAACGTGTTTTTAACCATTAAAAATGGAATGTGATGATCTGAAAATCATGTTTAACATTAAATTGATTTTAGAAGACGAAAAACGTGTTTTCTTCGAAGGGAATTTAATCGTAACAAAAATCACTCTCAAATATGGCTGATATGGTTGATTGGGATGATTTTGTTGAAGTTCTGCGTGTACTGATTGAAACAGTTGATTTCCATTGCTTATTGTGGAGCCTTAGGCATAGGTTTTTTGATGTTCTTTTGGTTCAAAATAAAGTTATATTTGTTTTCTAGATACTGGTTACCAACTATAATAAAACAGAGCTTTTGGTTTTCAAAATCTAACAAATGATTTAAGATTTGTAAAAGAAAAAGGACATAAAAGTGAATCACATGACTAGAGAAGTGTTTTTTAATTGACTAGCCGGCTTTTAATCTGTCAATATCATCAGTTCCTCCTTACTATAACATGTGGGATTTTCGTTCTTTTACCGTATCATGACACTTTACGGTTTCAGGTCTGTAGGTCTTGACACAAGGTTAAAATTCTAACAATTAATCAGAGGCTTAGATCTAACCCTCCATATAAACTAAGAAATTTCTGAAAAAAGTAGAGACGTGAATCATATATTAGATGAATTGATATTGAGAATGCATACAAAATCTCGCATCGGTTAAGAAAATGATTCCAAAAGCACAAGCCATGAGGTTTACGTCTGAAATGGACAACCAAGTGGAAATAAGTCGAGTTTCCGTTGCCTTTATCCATTCAAAATCTTATAAGTTCATAAACAAAGTTAACTTTTTTTACTTTCTATTTTTTCTCAAAACTTTTCAGGGTTTCAAGTGTGTCATTCACTTGGAGGTGGAACAGGATCAGGAATGGGGACTCTTCTAATCTCCAAGATCAGGGAAGAATATCCAGATAGAATGATGTTAACTTTCTCTGTGTTTCCATCTCCAAAGGTTTCCGACACTGTTGTAGAGCCATACAATGCTACTCTTTCGGTACATCAATTGGTAGGGAATGCTGATGAATGTATGGTACTTGACAATGAAGCACTCTATGACATCTGTTTTAGGACTCTAAAACTCACAACCCCAAGTTGTAAGTACCTCAAAATTTACACAAATGTAAGCATTTGATTGTACTTTCCACAAGTTGGAAGAAACTAATCTTCATTCTACTCTTTTCATCAGTTGGAGATTTGAACCATCTAATTTCAGCAACAATGAGTGGAGTTACATGTTGTTTGAGATTCCCCGGCCAATTGAATTCCGACCTCCGAAAACTGGCTGTGAACTTAATCCCTTTCCCTCGACTTCACTTCTTCATGGTTGGGTTCGCACCTTTGACCTCTCGTGGATCACAGCAGTACAGAGCACTGACTGTTCCTGAACTGACACAACAAATGTGGGATGCTAAGAACATGATGTGTGCAGCCGATCCACGCCACGGTCGATATCTTACAGCATCTGCAATGTTCCGAGGTAAAATGAGTACGAAAGAAGTCGACGAGCAGATGATGAATGTGCAGAACAAAAACTCTTCTTATTTTGTGGAATGGATTCCAAACAATGTGAAATCTAGTGTTTGTGATATTCCACCTAAAGGGTTCTTAATGGCTTCCACTTTTGTTGGAAACTCAACTTCAATTCAGGAGATGTTTAGAAGAGTGAGTGAGCAATTCACAGCCATGTTTAGAAGGAAGGCTTTCTTGCATTGGTATACTGGAGAGGGAATGGATGAGATGGAGTTTACTGAAGCAGAAAGCAATATGAATGATCTTGTTGCTGAGTATCAACAATATCAAGATGCCACGGCTGATGAAGATCTTGACTATGAAGATGATGGTGGGGACACCGAAAACTGACCGTATGTATGTTCATGCAGTTTGCGATTTCGTCTCGTAATTTATGTCATATTTATGATTGTTGTAACGTCTCGAATTGCAAGTGAATTTAAATTATTTTCTTCAAATTATTGGATTTCAAAATGCTATTTGATCCAGACTTGATAGCAAATCTTCTTTCCAAATATAGAAGAATCCATGTTGTATTTGTGTTTGTTCCCAGGTTGTTGATGTATTATGAAAATGTAAAAGTTGACAATTTAGAAACATATAAATGAAAGTAAATTTCTTATCATTTCTCTAAACTTCCAACTTACTTGAGAATTGAAACTCCATTTTAAGTATTTAAAAAGCCAATTCAAACGGACACGAAATTTACGATAATAAATTTGAGAAATTTTAGCTCTAATATTTTCTCTCTCTTTCCTCTTGAGAAAAGGGGAATGGTCATTCAGAAGAATTCTTGTGACCAAATTTGTTTACATTGATTGATGAGAGTCATAAATAGAAACCAAAAGAAGTTTTTAGGTCAATATTGATCCTGCCCTTTCTCTACTTTTTAGACAACATCTACACAAAACTCTCCTGCTGCTGTCTCGTACTTTTTAAAAAAAGAAAAAAGAAAAAAGAAAAAAGAATTTTAACATTATCACCAGAAATCAGAATCTTAGGGCTCGAAATTCCACTTTCTAAAATGATTACCAATTATCGTAATTAAGACGACAAGACTCACTCGTAAAAGGGTGCTACATGTGACATGATTTGTGACATGACAAGTTAGTAACTTGTAGAGATGAATGTGAAGGCGACAATGGAAAATTTGAATAAAATTTCACATGTGAATGAGAAAATACATAGGTCTGGTGGACAAAGAGGCAGAGAATCTTTTCCCCCACCATACCGTCTAATATTATTTCGTGGTCCAATTTGTGTAAATATAAAATGAATTAAAAAAGGAAAAAAAAAAAAAAAAAAAAACAACTTTTATTGGTTCAAATGAAAATTACACACACAAAGCTAAAGCCAATGTAAATTCTACATAGATATTACTAATCGAATTTAGAACTCATTGCAATAAAAGAGATAGAAATCCAATGGAAACAAGTAGTTAAACCCTAAACAAGTAGCAAATGGTTTCAAATAGATAACAACAAACAGCAGCAAAATATAACATAAATTTTATAATTACTTCTTGTTGGCAATGAAAAGTCCCCATCTTTGCTCACCAGTGGAGCTTCGGACTAATTTTGCTTTCCAGCCATCGACTATTTCGTTGTAGTCCTCCTGAATTGAAGTCAATCTCAAACGAGTGAGGAAAAAACAACACTAAAAACAAGAGGAAATAAAAGCAAAAGTAAAGTTAAGTGAAAACTCACCACAGAAAAGTCCTGAATGAATTCCTCCTTCTCCTTTTCTGTAGTACTTAGTTCGCGTTCCAAGACTCGAATGAACTGAAGGGTACGAACATGTATGATTTCAGATACAAAAGCACGGCGACATAGTTGTTGTTAATTACTATGAATCAATGAAGAAACCATTAATTAATACCTGATCAGTGCGATCCTCGGCAATGACATCATGAAAGCCAGCGTCTTGCAGCATCTGTTGAAGATATAAAGATCCATAATATGAGTTTGCATGTTAAGTAATCAAGAGTGATTACTAACCATTACGAGAGTTGAATGAGATGTCGTTAAAACTTGCCTGACCATATGCTTTTACATCATGTAGATCATATCCTCTCTGCTTGATATACTCGGAAAACTCTTCGGTGGGAGTTCCGTCGCTTCTACAATAATCACTGATAAGAACCTTACCTCCTGGCTTCAACCACTTGTAAAAGGATTTAAACAGCGCAGGTTTATCCTACAATAGATCAATAGTTCAAGGAGTTTGGGGTAAGAACAGGAAAAAAAACATTCTTATACCAACAAAACCATTCTGGTTATTTAAAAAAAATGCGTAAAAGGAAAATGAGATTTGCTTTATATATATTCATGAATGAAACTAGAAAAAGGAAACTAATGCTATTCAAAAACGAGATTAAGGAATATGGAAACTTTTCTTACTTGAATGTGTAATATTGTGTCCCGGCTGTATATCACATCAAAAGTATTATCTGGATAGGTTTTTGTGGTACAGTCAGCAACCTCAAATTCGACAGGGCATTTGCGTCCAATGGCTCGCTCAAGAGCAAATGAAATCATATTGATGGAGAGATCAATGCCAACAACCTCGACATCGAAGTTCTCTGCCATATAAAAGTCACCTCCTCCAATGCCACAACCAACATCTAGAACTTTTTGACCAGGCTTCAATTCAAGTTTTGAAACAAATTCTTTGGTGGTCTCTACATGAAGGAAAAGGCAGATTTAATGAATAACAATTAAGTTTAAATAGGTTAATCAATAAAAGGACCCTTTGGCTCGCAGGAGAAGCTTATATTTGTCTAGCATAAACATTAGCATTTGGTATTCAGATGTTCCAACAGAAAATCTTAAGTCTTAACTCAACCTACTCAGTTGAGATTGTTAAATAAAAGATGCTCGATCGCCGTTATACAATTCAATGTCCAACTCCAAATTTTTGTATTCCAAGTCTAAGGAACAAACTCAGTATAAACTTATTATTGTACGACCAGTAAGGGAATTTGTAGGCTGTGCACGTGGTCAAATCCAATGGGTTATTAATTTAATTTATCATGGGGCAAGCCAAGGATGGAGTTTGGGTTATTTTCCCCTTGGTTTGTCGCCAACTCAACATATGCCTATACTTATATTTTATATATATTCTTCTCTAATTTGCTCCTTAAAACTTGTATAAGTTGAAATATTAGAAATATATAGGGACACCAACAAAATGTTCATGGAAGTAGGAATCAACAGATTTGAACAATAAGGCTTACCAATTCCTCCTGTACTGACAAAACCTTGACCAAATACGCGCTCATATCGCAATATTCCATTACACTTATATTGAACATTATCTAAAAACCTCTGGAATCCCTTGTCTTCCTGTGAAATGACTTTCTGCCATAACCAGCAAATCTAAATAAAAACAAAATGTGCATTTTGTTAGTAATAAACATTAAGAAACATAACAGAAAACAATGAGATCAACTTCCATTAGCAAGTACCTGGTTTTGGTTCTTCTTAGTTCGTACATATGCCCCTATACATTTGCTGCTTACAAGGGATAATTCATAGGCGTTTCCACACTCATCACGCATTTGACATTCCTTAAAAATCTGCAAATGATGTAAAAAAAAAGGTTGAAGCTGGGAATAAGTATAAATGGAAAAACTTCACACACAAAACCAAATATGAAGTCAACCTGGCACATATCATCAGATATGCTTATCATGTACAATCATGAGAAGTAAACGGGATGATAACGATGCAAGGTCATGCACCTAAGTAACAACTATAGAATCATATGTACATTAAAATTCAAATCTATTTTTAATCACAAAAGGTTCGCAGATGCAGTCTATAATGCCTAAAGCCTACGTTCAGGATTATGAACCTGGAAAAACATTTTCTCTATAAGCTATGTAATCAGGACTAGTACATATAGGAATTATTCGGTATACGTTATTCTTTTCGATCATAGTTTCAGCAAAGCATCATCACATGACAATCTTTGGATTTTATTACGATCATTTTTTGTGATGATAATCTGTTAAAGAACACGATAGGAAATGGTAGTCATTGTCATATAATTAATCCCCACAAAATGAAGGTTTCAAAGGAGTAAAAACTAAAGAAACCAATAAAAAAGCAGACAAAGATGACCTTTGTATAAAATCTGGGTTCCCTATAATGTGTTGGGTTGTATTTGCGCTTAGAGTCTCCAGACTGGTGAAAACATGACTCTCTGAAGAATATATATCCACCAACCTTCAACCACTTAATTATCCTTGCAGCGAAATTCTCCACCTATGGCATCAAGAAATCAGTTACTTGAAAGGAAAATAAATAATAAGAGGCTCAATCTAACAAAGGTTGAAAAAGCTTGAACAGAAGGATTTAATGAAGAACATCTCCGATAGCAGAAATTTGTAGGCCGGGGTGGAAATAATTGAATGAAATTTCACCTAATTACAAAAGAAAACAGTAGATAAATAGAATAGATCTATGAAAAAATGTGGCATGTGCACACAGAACAGCTACAGAGGGAAAAACCTGAAATTCTTTGTGCCATCTGGATACCCAAAAAGAAAACTGAAATAGTTTGTGGTAGCCAAAATCCCTGTTGTTATTGTTTTATTTTTTACATTTTTATTCTTTTTGAAAGAGAAATTTTGTGTATTATTGAACAGACCTGACCGAGTGTGAGTATGTTCAATAGCATACAAAAAAAATGCATATACTCTTCAGTTCGCTAATAAGTCAAACTAAGAATTAGCCACAGCTTTTTCAATCTCGGCAGTAGGCTAATACCATTTTTCTTCAGAGGAAAGCTTGGATCTGGATTTTTATGTCTTCAACTGGAAAACAACTCTAAATAATTCAATTTGAACAAATAACCAACCAGAAACCATTTTCCGATTTCTGATTTTCTAATTCCACCAACGACGTATCATTCATTGATAATTAGTAAATCGGAGACTGATGACATGCAGCAGCATGCATCCAGTGGCTACTATAGCACCGAAAGCCAAGTAATACCTCTTTATCAGATAAGTACATGAGCAGCCAATTTGAGAATATCAAATCAACAGACTCATCAGAAATTTTAAGCTCTGAAGATGTCACATCGGCACATACGAACTTGACGTTCTTGTGGTGGCTGTTGATTCTTTCATTCTACAGTTAAAACATAAAGGTAATAAGACCAAAATAATTACATGCAAGAATATAACAACAGTCACGTTTTGACATGATATGAAATGGAATTTCAACCTTACCTTCTTTATAGCATTCTCTATGAAGTCTAGAGCAATAACATTGCCAGCTTTCTGGGCTAATTCGCCCGTAAAACGGCCGATTCCAGCTCCAAGTTCCAAGACAGTTTTTCCATCATACGGAGGAAGCAAGGAAAGTATCTGCAGACGAACAGTTTAAGGACTTCGCACATTAAACACTGATGTACAGTACATCCTATAATTTCTAAAGCTAAAAAATAGAAGTGGAATCCTAAGATTCTGTAAAGGAAGTGAATCATCTAGCTTCATAACTGGAATCATTATAAACTATGCTACTGGAAATCGGGAATGAAATTCTACAAAACCTATACTAAAAAGTACTAAACATCGGAAGAAGATGCAACATTCTATTCTACCATGTAAACAGTCGGAACCATTAGAATTCTAATTATTAAGACCGAAAAGACAGATCTAAAAAACCAGATAAAACGGCGACGTCTTCCATCGAACCAAACAATCAATTCAAACAGTAAAAATGAAGCTAATGACAATGAAGGACATGCAGGAAGAAGCATTACTTCAGGTCGCTCTTCTTTGTCAAGATAAGAGGCTTGAGAATCAAGCATCATAGCCTCCACAGTCAAATCCGCAGTATGCTCGATCCAGTAGTTCTTCTGCACCTCGCGCTCTTGTCCTGTAAAAGAAACAACGCAACGGATCGAATCAGAAAAATCAATACAACAGAAAATCGGAGAATGTATGAACAAAAGTATAAAGCGAAAGAGAGTATACCGCCATTGTTGACAGAAGCCATTGCAAGGGATTAGAAGCGAGATAGAAAGAGTGAGAATGAGGAGGATGAATTTAAGCAAGGTTAAGCCTATGAACCCTCAACGGCGAGGCGGGATCTGGAAAAGCTCCTGGATCTTCGGTTGTTTAGTCTTCCTCTTTGCTGCATTCCACGGCTGCAGCAAAACGTTGAAGGAACTGACAGCGCTTCTCCCTCTTTGTTGACGTCGGAAATTTTGTTGCGAGCGATTTTCCCGACTTTGGAGGGCCTCTTTATATAGCGGCTGCTTGGTACGAATCCCGATTTTCGCCTCCTCACTCAACCATTTACTTCTTTGTCATTTTTATTTTCTTTCCAAAATATATATTACCTAAGTAGACATAGAAATCTGAAACATTTATTGGAAAAACCTACCTGACCGTCCCATACGTTCGAAAAGTTTCAAATCAAAAATTTCTAAAAAAGGTATTTTTGACACTTTATTAAACCAACTATATTCGATTTAAGATTGGTTTTGTCAAAAACCGATCTCGATCGACCAATGATCACTCATAACTTTAACTATTAATACGTGGTTGCAAATTCAATTTAAATAAAACTGATGTGTACTTGTTATATAGCACAATAATTATTCTCATGGAATCAAATCAAAATGAATATATCCTTTTTTTGCGTACTATGGGTAAAAATGTTTTACCTTACAATAATGATTTAATAGTACAAAATGAAGATTGAGATTATTTTTGTGACGATTAAATTAAATTAGTGTCGTTTGTAACATGTATAAATATGATTTGTTCATCATAAGTGTTGGAAGCTGAATACTACTACACCTCTCAAGTTTTGTTTTATTTTGTTTGGCATTTGTTCAATTTCTTCCAAGTATTGTAAATTCACTACTCGTATCTAATTTTGGCATCAACAACTATCAACCTCGAGATTTGAGGTTTAATTTCACACATAACTCATTAATTCAGAAGTTCGAAGAAAAACAAAAGTAACACTAATATGATTAAAAAAAACAAAGAAATACATAACAATTGCCACTATACTTGATTGAGTTTTACTCGTATAGTATTTATTGGAATTAGTCAGTTGTTTTGTGATTATTATTTATTACAAATCAAAAGATCTTCGTTGTTACTTAATTTAACTACGTGTCATTTTGTACTAATAATATATAACAAGTCTTTAAATTTATTTATTTTTTCAACTTTATCAATTTACTTGATATAAAATTGAACTTTAGATTCGGTAAAAAAAAAAAAAAAGTAAACTTAAAGTAAAGTTTGAACGATCTTTTAAATCATTTTCCAAATGTCAGAAAGTCGATATAAGTCTATAGTGGAACACAATTTAAATAAAATATAAAACCAAACAATAGATTATAATTATCGGCACGTGTTAGATAGAGATGGATGGGGAGATTCTCCCACGTGCTTCTCTTCACTTTGTGTTTATTTAAATTGGATCTAAAGACCAATATATATAAAAAAAAAAAAAAAAGATTTGGAAGAGAACAAAACAATTGGAACCTTATGAAAAAATTAAAATTGTGGTGTATGGATAAATTATATAATGGGGATTGGATGTAGCATGAAACAAAGCTAAAGTTGTACATATTTTAATGATAAAACACAATTGAAGTTTTGTCTTTAGTGTTTAGGAGTTAAACTCATTATATTAGTTTCAGTGTGACTCCTACGATAGGAATATTATTTTCATCGTTAATTTAAGAGTATAAAGTACAAATTTTAAATTACACTCTTTTTATTTAAACTAAAAACAAATCATTTTACGATAGAGTTGTAATTAAAAAATTTAATTAAACGTTTGAAAAAGTTAAGAATAATTAGTTTAGTTTGGTCTGTATTCATTTGCTTTATTTATTTATGAGATTCGGGAATCAATGTGGGCCATCAACTTTTAAGCTTTTTAAACCTTTTTTTTTCTCTCTCTCTCTCTCTTCTAAAAAATGGTAAAACTTTAAATATTAAAAAAAAGTTCGACAAATTAATAGAAAATACCAATAATGTCCTCACAAAATTTGTTTACTCAAGGAGGAGAAACCTGGAATATCTAACAGACAAAAGGGGTAAACCTGAAATATTTAAAGAATAGTTGATTTTATGGGCTTTGTTAAACGGGTAGTAAATATTTGAATAGTTTGTTATATTTATGAAAATTAAAAAAACTACTCATCTTAAATGTAGTGAATAATCGAATTACAAATGTCTAAGTTGGTTTGACTAGAAAATTTCAAACTATATAATGAAGATCAAAATTGGGATATTTCTAAATATAGTAAAATAAATTAAAATATTAATAAGCTATAACAAATTTTTAAATTCTATCAATAATAGAAATTGAAAGACTTATACCAATGTCACACAGATAGAAGCATATCAGTGTTTATTATTGATAAAATTTGAATTTTTGCTATTTGTTGTAGGTATTTTATCAAATTTTTTTATTATTTTTGACAATTCGCCGTAAAATATTCCGATGTAAAAGATATAGTACTTTTTTTTTATTATTACTTTTAATATCAACACAACTCTCTCTCTCTCTCTTCACCCTCCTTGCTTTTATTAGTCAAATACTATGACCCTTATTTAATTCTCTTTTCATCTTTCTCACCCCTTTTCCATCTTTTTATCATTTTCATACCGAAACAATGTAATATTCCTGAGAACGTATGAACCAATCGAATCATTCTTGAATTTTAAAGAGTGAATATGAATCGACTTGTAGCCTTTTTCTTTTAATATAAAAGGATTAAGCTTGTAAACCATAAAGGCTATTTTTCTTATCGTAGAAGAAGTGATAGATTTTGGAGATTACTTACACGTGAGACAATTGCAACTTTCAAATTACACACAAATGTATATTTATTTCATAAACGTTCGAGTCTTTTATCTATTTGATTTGAAAACTTAATTTGACAATGAATCGTAAACTTGAAAAATCTCGTATCTTTTTGTTTAATTGACGCACGAACATAACAAAAAAAAAAAAAAAGAATATTTGAATACATAGAAAGTTTATTATATGGTTTTTCTAAACACCATCGATCTTTTACCTTTTAGGTTTTAACTTTTATAGTTATTGAAATATTGGTTTTACTTTGAAAAGGTTATTTTGAATGAGAGAGAGAGCGTATAGGGAAGATAGTGAAATGAGAGTGGATGTGGATCCCATGGTTGGTTTAGAAGAAGTGTGGAGGATGATGAGATGGGTAGAAACACACGTGCGAGTTTCACGTGGAAAACTTATATATATATATATATATATATTTACACTACACGACGGATCAAGAAAATGAAATTTAAGTCATCAATCTCGAGAATTAAACAATACTGACAAAGCACTGAAATCCATGTCTTTTTTACTTTTTTACTTTACCCTTTTTCTTCTTTTCACCACTAGAAATACTTTATATAAAATATCATCTTAATGACTTTTTTTTGATATTGATGGATGTTAACTATTATAGGTTAAAGTGTGCACATGGGAGTTGGATTGAATTGCGGATTTTTCTTTTATATAAATCTTAATTTTTGAATGGGTGAAGTTAAAGATCTAAAAGATTATACAACCGGCGATGTATAAAAGTTAGTACGGGGAGTAAAAAAAAAAAGATTGTTGGTTTTAGGGAACTATGAGAATCTTGTGATCAAGCAATGTATATATAAGGTTTATGTTCCTCATTTCGGTCTAAGTTGCATAACTAAGAAAGACGACGACCATATCCTCCTTGTAGGTTAAAGCATATCCTCCTTGTAGGTTAAAGCATTTCCTTTTATTACGATACTACTCCTTAAAGAGAAAAACCATACAAATCCCTTTTGTGATTTTTTCTCTCTTTCCGTTTAAATGGTTTAACTTTTAAGAACTCAAACATACATTTTCTACAACACTTTAAAAGGGAAAAAGAAAGCAACTTATCAATTCATTAGTTTTAAAAAAGAAAATTATTATTATTATTATTATTATTATTATATTACATGGTTTTAGTATTAGAGTCATGTAGCCCAATTGATATTTACCCAAAATGAGTGAGGCAAGCCCATCTCATCTTTGGGTAACGGAAGGCCCAATTTCTGAATTTGTGTTAGGCCCAAATAAAAAGATAGGTGGTAATTGTCATTGCTCTTCCGAAATCCCACGGCCACCGACCCGGCGGCGGTAACCAGGTGTGTCCCAACAAAGCAGAACAAAGAGCCATACCTAAACAGTTTACCATTTCGACGACTGATATAGAATTTCTTAATTTATCATCTTCAACAATGGAAAGAGCTGCAAGAACTTGAAAAATCAAATAACCCTACACCTAAATTCAATGTTGTTCAAGACAGGAGTTCGCATTAAAATCATAGTTTTATCGGTGAACTAATTGTGAATTATATATAACTCCAAAACACACTCACCAAAAACCACGTTAAAGAAAAGTTCGAGTTGAGTTTGTATGAGTTAATTTCAAAATTGGGCTTGCAACGATGAGTGATTCCATCCTATTCTCCAAGAATGATATGGTGGTTGGAACTAATGTTAATTAAGACAGCCCATTAAGACTCATTTCATGATCTGTTTCTCTATGTTTCTAGTACTTGTCTGCTACATGAGAAATTAAACAGTGTTTGTAAGTGTAGTGTAAGAGTTTTTCATCCCAAAGTCAGGATTTTCTTTTCATACTTAAAGAACTAAGATGATATGATGATAGTCTCTCCCCACACAGTAATCATAAGGAATCAAATTCCGCAACAAACTCTCATGTCTTTTAATTAATAGAATCCTAAAGCATCTCCATAAAAGAAAAATCAACTCAATTTTAATATCATATTAATTAACTGTAAATTAAATTAAGTATATCGTTATATACGTGATAATCATTCTAAAAAATGCTATCTCATTACGAAGAATTGGATGAATTATTGTTAGCATTATCGTTGAGGTGTGTCCGTGGGAGAATATAAAATGGGAAACCTTTGGTTAGCACGTGCAAGCAACACAAGTACGGTTGATATATAGTTTTTATAATGTATGATTATAAGAAAGCAAATTTGCAAAGGTTTGGCGGGCGTGAGGAAGTGCTGCTTTACTTTACTTTACATTACATTACATTACTACTTCACTTTATATATGTTGGCTTTTTAATGTTGTCTCTCCTAGTCACTCTCTCTCTCTCTCTCAAAATATACAACAATGTGATAAACAATTTTAGAAATATAGTGTATAACAATTTTAGTGTTTAAAAGAAAAAGTAAAAAGATCAAGTGGGGGAAGAGAGAGAGAGAGAGAGAGAGAGAGAGAGAGAGAGAGAGATGTGTGGAAGAGTGTTATGGGTAAAGTTTAGATTGTCTGCCACTAAATTCTGTCGGGTCGGCCCTTCCCACGACAATCTTTTGTGGGTTGTCAATGTCCCTCCCTATTCTCTCTCTCTCTCATATATACATATAAAAATAACCCTAAACCATTTTTTCAATCTATTTTTTATTTTCATTTACAACTGAAAATTTTAAATTTACCAAAACTAATTCGGACTTTTTTTCCGACGATAACCTTAGTTCAACTGATATTTGAGTGTATTAGTAATTATAGAATTTGTTGTTCGAATCTCTTTATTTTAAAGTATTACTGTATATATAACGATTAATTTTAGTTTTTTATATGAATATAAACTTAATTATATTTAATTATTTATGTGGTAAAGTACACGTCTGGATTCATGAGACATTGAACTCGATTTCAAGTTTAATGAAAAAGTTGTATGATTGCAAAATTTTAATACTAGCTAATTAAATAAAACTCCTTTTTTTTCTTTTTAAAGCAATTATAATAATGATGTCAATGTAAATTTAAATTATGTATCAAAACAATTATAACTCAATTAACATATAGTATGTATTAACAACCATAAATTTTACTATCTTTTAGTTTAAATTGATCGATAAATACAAGTACTTCTTAAGTTAAGTGCTTGTCGGTAACTCATTATTTAGTTATATTATAAGTACGTGTGTGTATATATATATATATATTTTTTATTTTTTTTTTTCTTTTTCTTCTTTCTTTTTCAAGAGGATAGAGAGTTATGTTCACATTTAATTCCTAACTAAAGATAAGGTTGCTTTGCTTCTTTAAAATAAATGTTGGAGATTAGGAAATCTCTTTTTCCTTCGCTTGAAAAGTGTGTACACAATAAAATACAAATCAATAACAACAAAATGTCGAGATTTATAAAGCAAAATGATTGATGAAGAATATATGCATTTATCTTAATTATTTATTTATAAACATGATAAAATGTATACTGAAATTTTATTAAATTAATTTAGTTGTAAGTTCATGTATGTTCGAAAGATATATATAGATTATATACCCGAGAGCATGGCCAATAATATAATGATATTCTATACTTAAATTATTCATATTATTATTTCTTCCCAATCATCAAATACTTCTATTCTCTCCTTTTTCTTTTCTTTCTTTTCAAATATTATTAGACTAACGAACTTGAAGTCTACCAAATTCCATTGTACGTAAAAGATTAAATCCTCATTGATACATTGTTCTCGACCGAAGCGGCTTACTTATCGAGGATGCACATATACAAATAGTATGAAAACTCAATATCGATGTCGTGTTTGATCCAACTAACACATGCTTTGATGTTTAAGTTAGTATTAAGCAAATACGATGTTAAACTGTATAGATGTGATATTACACGTATACCTCTTATGACCAGAAGTTTCCTTAGCTTCATTTATGCATTTGAGGTACTTGACATTAGTTCTTACGTGAGATCGGCTTGTGTCAACATAAGACTACTAAGATTGATTATTTAGTCTGTTTTATTGTAGGAGTTCAATATCTCTTTCGAATCAGGCCACTTCATAACTGATCGAGCTTTGAAATTCGTCCTTTTACCTTTTTAGCACTTGGGCCTATCAAGCCTTGTTGGATTGCAACAGGTGGGCTTTGCACCTAATTCAACCCATATTATTGCAAATAAATGTATGTTAACAACGTCGTTATTAAGATAATTATAATAGGGAACAATTTTAAGAATAATAATTAAGTATATAGTAATATTTTAGAAAATATACAAATTAAATATAGCAAAGTCTATCAGTTATAAACTCTTATGGTTTATCAGTCATAGACCAATATTCACAACACATCTATCAGTGATCGATAGACTTTAACAGAATTTATTATGTTTTTAATTTTTTTCTAAAATATTATTATATACTTATCTATTTTAAATCTAATTACTATACTTATAATTATCATCCCTTTATTATTATTGCAATAAATGTATTAGTAATCACATAATTAGGCATGCAATTAAAGTAAATTAATTTAATGAATGAATAAGGATATGATAGCAACTTTTTGATACTCCACTAAGGAAGCAATTGTGACGCATCCCTTAGCTTCAATATTTGTTATAATTTATAATTATTAGACATAATAAATATTAATTATATATATATAGATTTTACATTTTAGTAATTTTTATTTCAAATATTATAGCTTGAAGAATAAGCCTCTCTCCTTCCCATGCAAAACCATGCACACACCCACCCACCACCTCATATTTACACATTGCAATAACTTCTTCTAATTTTTAAGCAACTCTTTCATATATATATATATATATATATATATATATATATATATATATATTTTGATTAGATAATATAAATTTGAGTGACATGTGCTATATTTTGATTTCAAGCATATATTTCATTAGATAATATTGTATATGGATTAGTTAGTTAAATCTTCTAATAGAATATTTTCAACCATAACCTTTAATTTTTTTTTATTTGAAAAAACATAAAAGTTGAGATGTGATTAAGAAATATTGTGTCGTAAATCTCTAACAAGTCTATACACCCTTCCTTCGTTAGCCCAAAAAAAGAAAGGCTAAAATCAAAGGTATTGATCCTTTTAGAACCTTTTTAAAGGAAACTTTTGGTGAGGACTTAAAATTTTCATAAAAGGAAAATTAGAAACTTATCAAATTAAGAGATGGAGATAGAGATTCAAAGAAAAGGAGGCAGAAAAAAAAAAAAGAAGAAGAAGAAGATAAAGAAAAAGAAAAGGTGTCAGTAAAAGGTGCAGTAAGGAATTTAGGAGATATAGAAAGGAAATGAATTAAGAAGAAAATAATAAATAATAAATAATAAATAATAATAATAATAAAAAAAGTGTAGAGTAAAAAAAGAAAGAAAAAGAAAAGTTTAATTTAGATTTATGGGTTTTGTCCCCTAATATTCTAAAGAGGTCCACATCAAAAGAAATGAAAAAAAGAGTACTATACCCCCAAATTCAAAGGAGTTGGAGGGACCTTCTTCTTTTTCACTTTACCATTCTTCTTCTTCTAATATATATATATATATATATATATATATATATATATATATATATATATATTTAATTAGTTTATTTATTTGTATTCTCACTTTGCTCTTTCCAATATTAAGGTTGTCTCACATCAACTTATTAATGTGTACCACAAAAACCTTTGCTCAATTTCATGCCCCATAAAATAAAAGAATTCTTCCAAAGTATAAACTTATATACCACAGCTCGTAGTTAGTATATTCGTGTATATTCTTGAAGCGATTTTTAAAATAAGATAATAATATAGGGAACCCATTTTTAAAAGTCAATGAGTCAATGGATATTTGTTTTTAAAATTTATAGGGAAAAAATTAAGCTATGAAAAAGTTTAAAGAAAAATGGTTTCCAACACGTTTTTTTTCTTTTTCTTTTTTTTTAATGTGAGAGTTTGGTGATTTTTCCTTTGAAGGGAAGAGGAATTATTCGATGTGAATTCCTCCTCTTTTATAATCATTTTTTTATTTTATTTTATTTTATTAATAATTTAAATTAAAATACCACACTTTGATTAATTAATTAATTATATTGTGGGCAATTGAAGAGAAGATACGGTACATTTCAACGTTACATTGAAAAAATGATGAATTGTACATATGTATATATATAACAATCGATGATGATAACGATGAATAGATATGAACACAAGTTAGAGTCATTATTCTGTTAGTTTGGTGTACATAGGTATAAAATCTAATCGTGGATTTTAGACGTATTTGAGCTCAATCCATTTGGTTATTGCATCACTCTATATTACAATTAGGCATTATTTGGATTAAATTAAACCTAGTTAAAAGTGAAATTGAATGACTATCGAGAGTAGAGCTCTTAACTATAATATTTTTTTATCAAAACAATAAATATTATCCTTAATAAAGGTCAAACAATTATTAATTTATAAAAGGATAATCGGACGAGTTGTCTTAAATATTTTTCATACAAAAAAGAAACAAAATAAACTTTTGTAATCAAGACGTACAAAATTTTTTCATGCAATTTTATCGTCCTTCCAAAACTTGGGTTTTTCAATGCAAACTTTTAAAAAAAAAACAAAGAATATGTTAGTTTGAAAAAGAAAATAAAATCATAAACAAATTTTCGACTTTCCTTTTTATCATTGTCGTTATACTATACTATGATCAACATCAACTTTATTTTTCTCTTTTACAATGCTACGAGGAAATCGAAATTCTAACTTCAACATTGACATATTTGAACTAAACTAGATTTATGGTAATACAAAGCAACATAGATTAGTAAAAAGTAATGTGAAAAACTTATAAATAAAATAACAATTAAAAATAATAATAATAATAAGTGGGGGAGAAAAACCAAAGCACTTTTTTTTTTTTTTCCTTATATAATTAACTACCAAACATAATGATTTTACAGCACCTTTTTTCTTTTTCTTTCACTCTCCTTTTTCCCTTCTACTTGCAAAGAAGATTCATCCACAATTTGCTTCACTTTTTCCCCCCTTCTCCTCCATTTGACTTCTCTCCCTCTTTTTTTAATCTTTCTCTCTAAATTCTTTTGTCCCAAATTAAAAGCTTTGAAGCTTTTGAAATATGCCCTCTCATGGCGGCCGCAGCCATGGCTGACTCGACCCTTCTTCTTTCCACCCCCTCAAATCCCCAGCAAAATGTAGTAAACAAGCGTGATCGGCAATGCAACCAACATCCCAAAGATAACTCTGCAAACCAACAAAAACCGTCATTGTATATTATCAGTGATGATCCAATAGTACCGTTGAACTGTTATGTAAATCTCAATCCAACTTCTACTTGATAACTTCGAAACGTTGAAAGACAAAGTTGTAAGTTTATTTTTATTTATTTTTTTTCTTTTAAGAAACATGCAAGTTTAGTTTAGTTATGAAGGACATTACTGTACAAAGACTAGAGATACATACCCTGTGCTGAGGATATCAGGATGTACATTGTACTCCTTGGCAAAGACAAAGGGGACAATTCCTTGTGGGAGAGCTGCCTGTTTTATTTTTATTTTTTTTTTCCAAGAAGAAAAAAGAAAATAAATTTATAGATATGTTTTGTGCTATGGAAAATCCAAACACATGGGGCAAAGAAACATGTTAAACAGAGCAACAGATGTTTGTTTCCAAACATATCACCAAATAGGGTCCTTAACTATCTATATACATACAAACCATTTCCCTCCAAACTACACAACTTCTTTTACTCCCCCTTTTTTCACAATTATATTACCAAAAACAGTTAAATTATAAATTTGATTTCATTTTTACAAAAGTACACAGACTAAACTCTAACTTGAGGAATATCTAAAAAGCATCAGTTTTTTTCAATACCCATTTGGATAAACAAACCAAAGCTAAATATAAATATGTATGTGGTCTTTTTTTTAAAGGGGAAAAAGTTCTTGGAGTGTAATGAAGTGGAGAAGGCAAGATAAGAGGCAATGTCAGAGGAAAGAGAGAAGAGAGTGACCTGGACAATGGCAACACGTAGGAGAACTCCTCTAAGGCCAACAGCAATTGAAGCAACAGCCATTACAGCTGGACCTGTAAGGAATCTCACAGCCATTGAAAAAGCTGCTATGCTATTTCCACATGCTATGATCCTTGGTTGCAATGCCATGAACAAACCTGTCATTTTAAACACACCATTCTTTTCTTTAAAAAAAAACTATTTATTATTATTGCTCTTAAAGCAACTTTCATCATCACTACCACCACCACCACCAACCCATATTAATCAAAATCCAGAAAAAGAGAGAAATTTGCAGACTTTTGCCAGTTTTATGCTTTGTTTTGCTTTTTCTTTCTGTTTTCCCTCTTTTCTAAATAAAAGAAAATGGATGTTAAGAAGAGCTTTACCAAGACTAAACATGGCCATTCCAAGCCCTGCATCAGATAGTATAGAAATGGATTTTGCAATAATGGCTGGCATTTCAACATTCCACCTTCATGTAAAGATTTAATGTAATGAGAATAATGAATGGTTAAAAGCCAAAAATAAAAAAGATACTTAGATGCAGTTGGGGTTTTTACCTGAATGAGACTAAGGACCAAGTGAGACCAATTAAACTAGAGTAAGTGTTGGGGTTTCTTATGAGCTTTCTCCAAACCATGATCAAGATTAGCCTTGTCATAACACTAGTGGGTGGCATGGTTTTGGGTTTAATATCACCAACTTTCTCTGTTCCTCCTACTCCTACTCCTACTCCTCCATTGTTGTTACTGTTCATCATTTCTCTATTTCCAAAGCTGAAATCTTCTCTCTCTGCATATTCTTCTTGGTTCTCTCTACGTCCGTCCACTGAAAATGTTAATCCCCATTAACAAAAATGTAACAAAATTTCAAAAGGAAAATTTTCAATGCAAACAAGAAACTTACCTTTTCCAGGAGAGACAGCTAATCTTACATCCTTTTGATCATTATGAGCTCCAAATTCATGGTTCCCAAAAACATCAGAAACAGGGGAAGCACTTGAACTCCAAACAAACATATGTAAATCTCTGCTTCCATCCTCTGTTTTCCCATTGGCAGGCTTCTTAGCATTATTGGGTTGTGCATTTTTAGACCCTGTAGGTGAAAACATTCCTGGGTTTGGAGCAGGGTAATGATTTACATTAGCATTTACATTAGCATTTGCATTAGCATTGCCCCCTGTTGTAGCATTGTAATGAAACCTCGGCTTCCCACCGTTACCGCCGCCTTCCTCCTCGTAATTAGACGGCCTAGGTGTCGGACCTCTCGACGCCGAAAGGCCATAAACATCAGAAGAGCCAAAGTTGGAGTTTCTTCCACCAGCAGCCATCATAGAGTAAAAATCAGTGTGGTTGAAACTTGAGCCTCTAGGAGTGGGATTTCGAGATGATTGCAAAGAGTAAATCTCTGCATTGGTTAAGTTTGAAGGGCGTGGAGTTGTAGAAGACAACCCAACTGATCTTCTTGAGAAGATATCTGATCTTGAAGCATTTGATTTCCTCACAGTCACGTGAAGCTTCCCATCTTCTTTAATCTCAGCTTCTGTTTCCAAAACTTGCCTTCCATCTAACGACATAATGTCAGAATCGACATGGATTGAGACTATAGAACCAGCAGTATCTGGAAACTGTTCAGAAATCAGCATTCTGGCTCCTCTATATTCAAACATGAACAGCATCAATGTGTACCAAATAATGCATTGAAGTACAACAATCTGAACCATCAAGCTCCCTGAAAAATCCCCATACATCCCTTTAAGCAAAGGAATCCCCATAACCAAAGTATTGGGAAGAGTGGAAAGAGAAAATAGAGTAATCGTCCATTCCAAACAACCCCTTTTACTTATGTTACTCCAAACAGCAAGAACAGCAAGAACAATGAGTTTTTGGAGAGTGTCTGCAGCAATAAATCGTAAGTTCATAGTGTAGGGATTGTTTGTGGAAATGAAATGAAAAGATAGAAGAGGAACAGCAAAAAGTGCAACAAAACGATTGATTCCAGAGCATTGATCAGGAGTGAAGATCTTCCACCATTTCACAGACCCATAAGCTAAAATCATAGCCACATAAAGAGGAACCACTGCAGTCATTACATGGTAGAAATCTGAAAGGGTAATCATCTTCTCCTTCTTCTCCTTCTTCTTCTTCTTCCTCGGATGAAGAAAATGGCTATGGAGAACTAAGAGGAGAAAAAAAACCAAAGGAAACTGTGAAGAAGAAGAAGAAGAGGAAGAAAGTGATGGAGATGATGAAATGAGGTTGGGGAATGAAAGGGCATGTGTTTTGGTTTATGGGAATGGTGAATCTTAAGGCAATAAACAGTAAAAAAAAAAGAAAATTAAAAAGTGGGAAAAGAGAAAAAAAATTTAATTTTTAGCTTTGAGAATTGGGAGCAGGCCTTGTTGCACTTCCTGCAGAGTCCTCAAAGCAAGAGAACAGAGCGTGGGAGTTCTTCAAACTTTCTTTTTTCCTTTTGGGTATTTTAAAAATAGGATTTGTTTTTTTGCATTTTGTTTTTGAGGTGTTTTTGGATTTGGGTTTTTGGAGGATAATAATTTTGAATTTGATTAGTGTATGGCTCTATGGTATTTGTTAAAGAACATAAAAGAGAAAAGCAGAGTTTGGTTGGAATGTGGGGTTTGTGTTAGGCTTTGTTTGGCAGACCCTTTTTTTCTATACTTTTCTTTTCTTCTCTCTTGGATTCGCTTTTTAGGCTCATGGTTGTAAACTTAGCTTTGGGTTGTGGCAATCTCATTTTTTTTGCTTTTACACTATTCCCAATTCTCTTCAACCCTTTTTTCTTTTCTTATTTTCCTATTCAAAAGTATAACCTTTTTATTATTATTATTATTATTATTATTATTATTATTATTATTATTATTATTATTATTATTATTATATCTATCTTTAATATTAAATAATGTTACCACTAATACCATACAAAAATAAAAATCCAAACTTTGCTTCTTGTTACTCCAATGAGATTTCTCTTTGTCTAATGAAAATTTTTGTGTGTATTTATTTGCATATAAACAATCACGTACATGTTTGATTTGACACATGTGGTATGGTGCACAATCATCCTTTCATGCTTTATTTATATTATAGCTTTTAACGTATGATAGCAAGTTGTTTGAAGATGGTGTGAAACAAACTCCGTAGTTAAAGGCGTACGATAAGAATTTTAGATATTAATACAGGATTTGACAAGTTCATTATTGCTTCTTGTCGTGACGAATGATTCCAGTAAATCGATAAATTAATATTCGTTAAAGTGGGTTATGGTTAGGTAAAATCACTGTCAAATCTAGTTTAAGTATTGTATCTCATTGCTTCCATGTCTAACTAGCTGTCAAAGCAATATTTTCATCAAATGTTTGTCTAATAGAGTGTCACATCAATCTTACACTCGCCATCAACAATGAAGATCGAATTGAAATCACGATGAACATACCTCAAGCATATATTAATGTGTATATTTTAACGATATTATATTACTACAAAATTGTACCTCCCAACCTAAAGTCAAAAAACAAACAAAACACTGTTTAAGAAGGAAACGACGAACAATGACTAATCATACATGACTCAATAACAAACGAAAGTCACACGAAAAATAACCCCTCGTGAGTCTTCTTAATAAAAGCCTCGAGTCATGTAAACAACGAAAAACGAAATTCTCAAACGTCACATCCTGACTAACCACCTAAAATAGTAGCAAGATAACTCTATAAACACGCATGTAAAGCTCGTACTAAATATGATGAATAACAACACAACGGACCGTTCGTCTCAACATTAAAATATATTAAAAGGAAGCATTGATTAGGTTTGGAAATAAGAGTATAAAATAGGGAAAGGATTTGATATTGAAATGAAAAATGGTGAGAGAGAGAGAGAGAAAACATGCACATAGGAAAGAGAGAAGGGAGTGAATGTAGGCACTAAAAACATAAAGAGGGACGTGTAAAACTAGAAATTGAATGAAGGAAGGACAAATACATGAGAAGAAGAGATACCCATCACGTGGACCCAAAATTGTCCATTCCATACCTCAATTCATTCCCTACTTTGGCCACTTCTATATCTCTCCAATCTCATTGGACTTAACCCCCAATTCCATCTCCCCCTCTATTCTTCCATTTCAATCAATCACAATCCTACATTCCATCTCAATACCATATCTTATATTATTATTTTTTATATCTATGTATCGCTTTCATCCATTAATCATACTAAAACGTGTGTATACTTTAAAAAAAAAAAAAATCACTTTGTTGGGTTGAAGGTTAGGTATCCTACTCAATAACAATAGGAAAATGTTAGTGTGTATGACACTAGCTATGTCAAAATTGATGTGACACTGTATCGACTTTTGTTTATGTATGCAGTTATACAACTTATTGAAATGTGTTTCTTTGATGTAATATCGTTTGAAAAGAAAAAAACAAATGTGGTAAATTGATACGTTTATGTGTAAATTATGCTAACAATAACAAAACAATGAGAGTTATACTACTGTTAGAATGTTCGACATTGTAATACATTTTGAATTTGATATTTCAACCTTAAAGAAAAAAATACGTGATATATTTGTTATTAGGTTATACTCACGTAGATTTGTGATGACACCAGTTGTAATTAAGTTAGATTTTTTTTTTTTTTTTTTTTTGAAGTGATGCCTTTTTAGCCAACCAAATTTACTTTGAAATGTCAAAAAGAGAAAACTATTAATTTCATATCAACTTTATGAATTCACACTCCTTTTTCTCCAACCAAATTTAATTTAAATATAATTCCCAACATTACTTTTTACTAATCAAGCTTGTCGATCGACTCTATATGGGTTTATGCCAAACAATATGATTAAACAAATGAAAGGATTAAAAAAAAAAGTGAAACCATTTACATTGCTAGCTAGCTACCTATCTAGGACGACTTACCCTACCGACCCTAATTTATATTAATGACCAAAACATGCTTGGAATTTTCTTTTAATTTTTAACTTCATGACTAATGCACCGAAAACGTATTATATTAAATATACGGAAATATCATTCGAGATTGAACTCTTTATAATGAAATCTCCAAAAACAATAAATATATAACAAGTATTTAAGTCTCGTTTGGTAAACGTCTTGGTTTTTTAAAATTAAATATAAAACCACTACTTTCATCTTCATTCTTCTTCATTTGCTTTGTACATTCTACGAATTGTTTAAAAAAACCAATAAAAAAATATTGAAAATATTGAAAACAAAAAGAATAACTTTTTAAAAGTTGTTTTTTGTTTTTTAAATTTGACTAAGAATTCAACTATTATATTTAAGAAATGTACGAATCATTGTAGACGTGAAAAATAAATAGACTTAAATCTTAAAAAACAACAAAATGATTATCAAAGAAAACCTAAATTATTTGAAAATAATAATTTAACACTGTCTAATTAAATGGTAGTTTGTAAGAACCATCACACCCTTAAAATTACGAATATAGTTGTAATTATATTTTCGAACATATTCAAATGTTATAATTAGATTCTCAAAAGTACTAACGATAGTAAAGAGAGACAAAACTTCAAACCTCAACAAACATATACAATTTCTAGTACCAACTAAATTGATACGAACTAAATTAGTAAAAGAAATTAGTTGAGACATGGCATAAATATTGTTGAATTGAGGAATGAAAAGGCAAAGATATATATAATCAAAAGATGAACACAAACAAAGAATATTGTTTACTTTTAGCAAATAGGTTTTGGGTATTTAATTATATATATTTTTTCTCCCTAATTTGGTATTTGTAATGTATGGAATTTCATAGGGTTATGTATTTTATGTTTAGTCAAAAAAGGGAAAGCAATGAAAAGAATGGTATATTTTTATTTACTTTATATGGACAAAAAAGGGAAGGGGAAGTGTTTATGTCCCTAATCTTCTACAATAAGTTCACTCTTAATAATTCCTTTGTCCCCAACATAGGGAAAAAAAAAATCAAAATTTAATTTGAAAGTTGAATATTAATTTCACTACAAAATCTTTCTTAATGCAAAAAAAAAAAAAAAAAAAAAAAAAGCTTTAAATGATTATGGGTGTAGATCAATATTGCATTAAATCAATTGATATAGTAATTTGTGAAAGTCTTAAATAAAATATGATAAATATGACAAGTAATTGATATGTTAAACGAAATTTAGAAAATGTAGTGACATACGTCCTTACCTAAAGTCTGAAAGTTTGAACTCAATCTTTAAATCTACAACTGTACACAACGTATCGTTTATTTCAAACACAAACTCTTGTAGTTTTGTTTCGTCACATACTAATAAAGATAGCTATTTTCTATAAACTTGATGTTTCATTGGTGAGCGGTGGTAACATTTTGAAGTATTAATTTATAATATCCAATCATTAAAAAGAAAAAAAAAAGGAAAAAAAAAAGAGGAGTGATGATATTGAAGAAGAGATGCTATTGGTTGGGTTTAGGGGGGAAAAATAAAGAAAAGAAAAAAGGGAAAGGAATGGAAAGAGGAGAATCTGGGAATTAATAAATAGTAATAATATATAATAAAAATGTGTTAGGAATAAGTGGAAGGAAGGAAGGCGTGCGGGGAAGTGAATGATGAAGCCTTATGGGTATGCCCCCAAAATTATTATAATTAATATCAAATATTATTCATATTTTAAATTTTTCTTTTTCTCTTTCTCTCTCTCTTTCCATTGATATTCCAAACTCCCAAACACTATGCTCTCTCGCACGCACTGCCATGCCTCTTTTTATATATATATACATACATACATACATACATACATATATACATACATACATACATATATATTTATATATATATATATTTATATATATATATATATATATATATATTGTGTATATTAGTTGGTTAAAATTGTCTTTTAAACACTTACCAAGTAGTAGGGTTCAAAAAAATTGGGTTTCAACATTGAATTGAATCGCAACTAAATATGAATCGAATCGAAACTAAATGTAGCAGTTTGGTTTAGGTTTTGTTTAAATTGAAATTGTATTCTTACGTGGTTCGGTTCGGTTTAAGATATTAAATCGATTAAACTGTAAGAGGGGTAAATGATCTTTTATAAAAAGCTAAACAATTGTGTAAGAGGGTAAACGACTACAATCATTTAAAAGTTAAAAGTTTGCGTAAGAGGGTAAATGATCGTGGAAGTACTATAAGAAAATGGGGATCTCCCGATGCACAAGAGCGTCAAGAGATATGTGAAAAAGTGTTAGGAGAAGACGTTTTTTCGTCGTGTTAATTCGTGTCAGGATTGGAGTCGTGTAAGAGATTGAACGATCGTAGAGAAAACTAAACGATCATGTAGAAAGTTGTAGACACATACATCTATGGTCTGGGATGATTTAAAACCGAATCACATATGCAGTTCAGTTTCAATTTCATATAAGATTTTTTTTTTTTATATACACTTTACAGCTATCGATGCAGTTTCAGCTTCAAACCGAACCATGAACACCCCTACTTGCAATATTTACGTAAGCATATGTGTAAACAATATTAGGTTGAAGTTTGATATTAAAAGAGAGACCCTCGTGTTCTTTACTTTGTATGTGTTATACCGACCAATGATGAAAAGGAAACTAATAAATATTACAAATCACTCGTTGGTTTATTTACTTCAACTAGTCCCCGTGTTCGGACCACTTCTCTTCTTCCCTTTCAAATGTTAGTTCCGTTCATTTACTTTTGACTATAAATACAATCCTTACAATTAATGAAAAGAAAACTGCATAACTTTTTTAGTATACCAACGAAGAATAATAATATAACACGTAAATGTTAATATATTAAGATCACGTGAGCTTTAGTTTTTTCTTTTTCTCAAATGAAATGTTGGTTCATTCATACATACATACATACCATACCTATGTGAGAGAGTAATTGGTAATTTTACGTTAATTTTATAATAACGTTAAGCAAGTTGGATTAACATTTCACACTTTGACACAATAGAGGACAAGGAGTAAAGGGGAGATTTTGATCAAAAAGAGAGATTTCAAAAGAGATTACATGGAAAAGAGAGTCTTACGTGTCGACATTTTGTAACCAACGGATATTTCAATTATTTCTTTATTTTTACTTTTTTACATTTTTGTTTTTTTCTTGTTCCATTTTTTTATTTTTATTTTTAAGCTATTTTTGTTTATTGAATATTTTGTATTTTCTTCTACCACCTTATTTGGTGGGCAGAGTAAAAGGTAAATAAAGAGATTTGTTTTTTTTTTTTTTTCATTTTTTTGCTTTTTAATTGGTACTGATTTTAAAGTTGTTTAATTGAAATTATAAAATAGTGAAGATACTTAATTCAAAGTTCAAGACAAATTTGACCGAATCATCTATGGAATTTTATCCCTCACTAAATGAAGTACAAAATAGTTCACTTTTTAATATAAAAAAAAAAGATTGTTTATTGTATTACCAAAGGGAAAATCAAAATGAAATTGTTTTAGTAGACGTGGATGTATTTTTTGTGGAACCAAGGAAACAAAAAGACGATAAACTAACTTGTGTGATCTAAATATATTAGTTGAATTAGTTATGTACGCTTTCGTTGGTTAAATGATAGTACGTTTGAGATGTTGAGAATCTCACATTAAAAAAATTATAGATACTATGGAATCTCATGCTATCGATTATCGAATATGGTATTAGAGACCATCAAGTCAAACGAGTATTCGGTTTAACATATTGGGAGATTTGTGAACCTAAATAGACATTATTTCGAGGGTCGTATTGAAATATTGAGGATCTCATATTTAAAAAAACCAGAGTGATTCACAATTTTTACAGGATAGATAAACTAATCCTCTTATCATCAATTGGGTTTGAGATAGAATCTCGTACTATCAAATGTAGTATTGTGTTTTTTAAAGTATAATACCGTGAGATGAATATTTGAAACTTTTAACTTGATTTGAATTCGATGAATTATAAAGTACTATAAAATAATATTACCATGTTATTACAACAAACATACATGTATATAGTGGTTCTAAAATTAGATATGATATTAATATCAATGGTATTTTAGCATTAGTAGTAATAAAAATAACATTATTTGAGCATTAAATGATCAAGACATCCATGGGCTGGAAAGCATAGAGAAAAAGCCCAACTCCTCTTCTGGGTTGCGGCCCATATCCACGAGTGTAGAGAGTATCCATGCCCAAAAACACAATTCTCCCAAACCCTTACCAACCATATTCCTTTTACTTACTTTTTTTTTTCTTCTTCTTATTATCAACCCTATTTGTTGTAAGAATAATTCGAGCAATCCGACAACCTAAACTACCCAATCCATATTATATGGTTGAGTTGGATTGAGTTGAAACGCGGAGTTGGATTGGGTTTAAATTTTTTTATCTTTTTTGGGTTGGGTTGCGGGTTGGAGAGTTGAAAAATTCGGGTACGCTCAATTCAATCCAAATTAATATAATAAATATAAATATTAATAAATAAATAAACAAATAATTATTTATATTTCATTATTATCTATTTTTTAATAAAAGTTAATCAATCTTAAGTTTCGAGATTTTTTTTTGTTTAACTTGATGCAAAACATATTCAACTTACCGTTGATGATTTCCATTTATAAACAATAAATTTAGGAACAAAATAATAATAATAATAATAATAATAATAATAATAATAATAATAATAATAATAATAATAATAATAATAATAATAATAATAATAATAATAATAATAATAATAATAATAATAATAATAATAATAATAATAATAATAATAATAATAATAATAATAATAATAATAATAATAATAATAATAATAATAATAATAATAATAATAATAATAATAATAATAATAATAATAATAATAATAATAATAATAATAATAATAATAATAATAATAATAATAATAATAATAATAATAATAATAATAATAATAATAATAATAATAATAATAATAATAATAATAATAATAATAATAATACAACCCAATCCATCAAATATGGGTTGGAAATTTAATTCGGGTTGGCAATCCAACCAACCCGAAAATATAGATTTGGTTGAGAATATCTTCTGAGTCAACCCGTTTACATCCTATCAACCAATACTGTATATAAATTAATATATATGTAATAAAATACGATTAATTAATTAATATATACACTAAGTTAAGTTGTATAAATGAACCCATAAAATTATTATAAAAACCAAAATTGAAATACAAACACAACATAACGTCAAATCAAATCAATAAGACGAAAATAAATAGGATACAAATTTAAAAGAAGTACAAAAATAGAGAGCGAAATTTAGGGGTAAGATTAATGAAGCAGATTGAGTCAATAGTCCACAAAAAATAACAACCGCTTAAACAAACGGTAACCCAATAATTTCCCCAGACTGGCAACCGGATCTCCCGGTGATCCCAAACCTACTTACTCCCTCAACCCCCCAACCCTCATCTCTCCCCTCACCCATTCTTCAATTCGATTTCAAATCCCCAATTGTTCCTTTTCTTCTCATCCTTCTCTCCCCAACAACAAAACAAAACCCCAAAATCATTAACTAATTTTAAGTTTTTTTGGTTTCCCCACAAAATTAGAACACTTAGCTGGGTGACCGGAAACCTCCTCTACCAGTTTTGTTGGTATAGTTTTGAGTTGGAAGTTAAAAAGAAAAAAAAAAGGAAGTAGAAGGGGAGAGAGAAAAGTGGTGTTGATTGATATTTTGTTATATAAAGAAGAGAAAAAGGAATGGGGGATTCACCAAAAAGCCCAGAGAGCGGCAGCGGCGGCGGCGGTGGTGGTAGTAGTGGGGGAGGGCGTTGTTCGTCGTCGTTGATGGAAAGCTTGTTGGGTCTTCTTCGGATTCGGATCATTCGCGGCGTCAACCTCGCCGTTCGTGACGTCCGTAGCAGCGATCCTTATATTGTTGTTAAAATGTCTAAACAGGTGATTATTAGTTGGTTGATTGTTTGAGTATTTGAATTGGGAAACGTAGAGGTGAAGATTTTTTTTAGTTTTTGCATTTAGAAGAATCTTTAGTTGAATTTAATTAGTAGGATATCACATTGTTTGATCGTTTCTTTATATGGATATAGAGATGTGACGTAGACGTAGTATGGCTTAGTAAGTTACTAACCATTTGTTTTTTTCGTTTTTTATTTGTATCATTGTTTAGTATAGCAAAGCCGGAATTATAAAAATGACAAATTTGATAAAATATTTATAAAATACAGTAAAATTTTAAATTCAGATAGATATTTAGTTCTATTAGTGTTACGGATAGAAAAGTCTATCATTACCAAAATCCAACATTTTAAATATTTTAGTTCATTTCATAAGTGTACATTTTGTTTTCAAGTATCTTATCCAAATTTTAAAAACAAAATTTTAAAAAATCAAATGATTATCGAACATGTTCTAATTTTTTGTTTTTATAATGAGACAAATTCATGTCCAACCCTAAACCCTAAATTAATAAAGGAATAGAAAACTAAGACATGATTGTTATATTCAACCCACGATAATAATTTTCAAATATTATCGATATATTATTGTAAAGTGTCTCATGTGTGTTTTTTTTTTCTCGTCAATAGAAATTAAAGACTCGTGTGATTAAGAAGGACATAAATCCAGAATGGAACGAAGACCTTACTTTATCTGTTACAGATCCCAACGCTTTAGTCAAACTGGTATATAAAATTTTTCCTAAATTATCACTAATATCAATTATTTCAATATAATGAACTTAATTATGACGAACCTTTTATCAACATGATAGACGGTGTACGACCATGACACATTCAGTATGGACGACAAGATGGGCGACGCAGAGTTCGAGATAGGGCCATATATTGAAGCATTAAAGATGGATCTATCAGGGTTACCGAGTGGAACGATAGTGTCAAGAGTGCAACCAAGTAGGCAAAATTGTCTGGCAGAAGAGAGTGGGATTGTGTGGGTAGAAGGCAAAGTTGTTCAAAACATTTGTCTACGATTGCGCAATGTCGAATGTGGAGAACTCGAAATCCAATTGCAATGGATTGATCTTCCTGGTTCTAAAGGTTTGTAGAATGCCTTATTAACACACACAAATATTCATTCTCTTCAATGGGATCCATTTTCATTTGGGTCTCTTTTATTTTGTTCCAATCTTCTATGTAACTCATTCTTTTGCATATGGAAATTCAACCCCTACCACTTTGGCTTTTGACCCATAAACTCCGATGCTACACCATGTAAAACCATGAAAGGGCCTTCTCTAAATTTTATGTCTACTTCTTGATGGATTGGTTTGATTTTCATTCAATGTTGCTAATTTTATACATTGATTCCCTCCCTCTCATAACCAACGAGGAAGATCGTATATAATGGACAAAGAAAGAAAGCATACACGCCTATACTTTTTATTTTATTGAATTTTTACGAGAATGATGATTTGGAGTTTGGGATTTGTTTTAATTAACAAAACATGTGAAGATATAGTTGGTAATGTTGTTGACTGATTTTTAAACTTATGAACCACATGTATACATTTGTGGTTTGGTGATTTTGGACGAACATGATATAGCTGCGTTGATCACGAACACGTCGACATGGTTGGCAGTCAATGGCAACAATTCAATTCTTCAAAGTACTACACGTGTGGAAGTGACCGGCAACGATTCAATTCCAAGTAGTACAGGTGAGGAATGTTTTGAAAGGATACCTACAAAATCATCAAAGAAGCTTTGGACACCCGTGTGGCGTCTACCGGGCATATATCACTATGTAAATCGCTTCAAGTCTACACTTATTCTTCGACGTTGTTTATATAAGAAATGAAGCGCATTATACATATACATTTAGGCTTAAGTTGGGTATGAATCACATCGGTTCCTTACAGACCAACATTTTTTAACACCAAATATGACTTTGTTCTTTACTATTTAACTTCATTAATGGAGTGAACGATTTATTGACAATCCTCTAATTAGCCTCTTGGTCACCATACAATTTTAATAAGTTGAATTATACTTAGGTTGGCTTCGTGTCTTTGTAATTGAATATGTGCACAAGCCACCTATAACTCGAGGTTCACTATCTCTTGCTATCCCATGACAACCAACTCAATCCGAATAGTTATAACTATCTATAGTATCAAATAAGATCACTTCCGTACGTAAAAAGTATAATACAACTTCACATGTAATCATCACGATCGTAATAGTTGTAACAATGGAAAAAAAAAAAATAATTTTAGGAAGTGTAGAAGCTAATCATGGTTAGCTCTAATATTTTTTCTTTTAAAAAGACAACATTGATCGATACACAAAGCGGGAAAAAACAGCGGGAAACCTTGGGATGGGCGTAGCGTATGGTATAGCATAAAACCCTAAGCCGTGAGGGTTGAAGAAATTGGTCGCACCGTCTAAAACCTGGGGCTCACGATGACGGGGAGAAGCGATGATTACAGATTCATGGAGATCAGAGATGCTATTGCCTCCATAAACCAAAAGGTTAATATTATTGGCGTAATCATCGAGTTCGGTTTCCCTAGGCGAACCAAGGGCACCGGTATTTCTCCTCTTTCTTTCCTCTATTCCCTGCCATAGAAATGGATTTTGTTTCTGGGATTTTCTCCTTTGAAATAGCTAGCAGTTTCATTTCCTACTTTAGAACATGTTTTTTTTTTTTAGCAATAAGTTACTGGCAATGATGAATCAAAGGCCGGACTTACGGCTGCTTCCGTTCGGACGGTAGTAGATTGACGATATGTCTGCAGTAAGGTGTTTTTCTTGAGCCAGTTCTTGTTTCTACACAGTTTCTCGAAGTAGGAGTGTTCTTATCATCAATCCCTGTCTCTGTTTTGTAATTTCTTAAGTTTTTTTTTTTTGAGAGGCAATTTGTTTTATTGAGTTCTGTCTACTTTGAGATCATTTATGTACTTTTGTAGATTGCTTTTGTGCTGTGAAAATTGTTGACCAGTCTCATCATAAACCTGGAATTACTGCGAATATTTTTGCTGAAAGTCTGGAAAAGCTTCCCCATGTTGCTTCTGCTGGAGATATCATTGAACTTTCGCATGTTACGGTACTCGACAATTCCAAATCTTATGAATATTTTATTCTGACGTACTTTTTCTTACATTTTTTGTGAAATAATTAGTTTATGAGTAGTGGTAATCGGTTTTTTCCCCTCCTGCTTACTTTAGCTTCCATATTTTCTAAGCTTCATAGGGTATCATTAGGACTAAACCTGTATGGTACTTGCTTATTAATTTGGTTTTCACTTCAGTAAGAAATATAAATGTTTTAAAGAAATTTCTTGACAGTAGGTACATTAAGTTTCAAAAAAAACATTTTCTGCTACATTCGGTGTTGGACGAATAAGTGAATTTTTTGTATCTCCTTGAGCAGTTGAGCATTTTTACATTACAATGTTATTGTGTTCTTTTCGTTCATATGGATATAAATGGTAGGTGGTCAATGAATATATCTGAAATCTAGTGATAATTGCAGATGAAAACTCATCAGGGAGAAATATATGCCGTCTTCAACAAGAAGTTTTCTTCATTTGCTTTGTACGAGGGAAAAGATGGATCAGGCTTTCTACCATATGATGTATCACCAAAATTTCGATCCAGAGATCTTGATAAAAAGTTCATTCAGAGTCTGAGGGATTGGCTGGTTAATTTTGAACTTGATGAAGGTATGCCAATGAAGTGTTTGGCTTATAAACAACCAATTTGGAGTGTTGACTTTCTTTTACTGTTCTTTCATCCAAGCAGTTATTTATAGTGCTTCTCGTAAAAGATACAGCGTTTGTCAACTTAGAGGCCAGAAGGACCAAATTTTGGTCAATAATGACATCCCTTTATTCAAGGCCCACATGTTAGATATATGTGTTTAAGAACATGTGTTTAAGAACATTTGTGTTTATTTGCCATTGTATATAAATCTTGAATACCAAACAGTTCTTGGATAGTGAAAATAATATGAATTATCCATGAATCTTGTAGGATCAACCAACTTTTCTTTCGTTAGGGATTTAAAGGAAAGTGAACATGTAAATTTGATCTGCAAGGTGAGGAATTATCTACTCGTGATAATGTTTTTTTCATGAATTCTAAGATATCCCCGTTTTAATCTTTTTTTTTGGTTACTTTATTATTATTATTTTTTTTATCTTTAGTGATAAAAAGAGATTTTATCACTACAGATAAGAATGCTCAACTATTTTTTGAATTCTTTCCTTCGGCTTTCTTAGGTGCAGTAACCGATTCTTTTAATAATATCCTTAAAAGTAATATAACACACATTTAATTGTATCCTATTTAGTCTAACTCCATCTTTATCTCTCTCATGCGCGTGCACAAAAAGATTGTCTACATGTGTGAGTCTAATAATGAGACTCTCGCTTTTGCTTGGGATGGAACTGATTCTCAACCAATCAGTATTGACACCAGGTGAGTTAAAACTTAAAATTGTTTATATAAACATATCATGTTTAGTTAGTAATACAACTATTAATAATTGATTTAGTTCATTTCTTGTGATGATGAATTGGTGGTAAGTGATTTCATATGAACAGTGAAGTGGTACAGGGGTTTTGCCTCTGTAACATTTCCAAGAAAACAGAGCACCATGTTTCCTAATCTTTGCAAAATAGTCCGGTTTTGTGCTATATTTAAATGAACCCTTTTTCTTTTTATTAAATAAAAACGTCTTTCATTGAGAAAAGATGAAAGAAGATATGGGCATCCAATAAACCTAAAAGATTCCATACTGGAAGATATGAAAAAAATGAAAACATGTACACTATTTAAATGTACTGGCCATACTAGAAAATACCATACAACAAAGGCCAAAAACATTTTTGATGATCCTGATGGATGCAGTTCTAGAAATCATTGCCACACTGAACGATATTCACGTACAGAAACTTTCTTGATAAGGAACCATGTCTACAATTGTTGTTCCACCAATTCCTCAAACAAAGAACTGATAAGAAACCATCTTTATTTATGAATGCAAATAAAACTATAGCTGTACTTTCATGTGATCTTCCTTCCACTATTGAAGTCAAGATATATTGTGATATTTATGCACGCATGCATGCATTCTCTTTCTCCCTTGTTTTTTTGTTTTTTTGGAGTGGGGAGGCTATTAATTCTCATTATGTGAACTTGCCTCTCGGCTTTCATTGAAGTCGTGTTATGTTGAACTTCGTTAATAATCAGCATGACCCAGGTTAGCGAATGAAATTGATTATGCACATCAGTCCGGACCATTGATTTTGCCGAGAGATATATTATGTATACTACCTCCCGTTGGCTCTATCTTGAGGCTGATCTTTGACAAAGGGATTGAGAAGCAGAGTTTTTCCATGCTCAACACTGGTAAATGGATGAAATTTGTGAATGTCTTGTGTGAAATGCAAGTTGGATCTTTCCAAATTGTGGTGACAACATTTTCAAAGCTTCGTTTTACATCAAATGAAGATATTGCCGTCCAATTCCGCCAAAGGTTAACTTTTTATTACCTCATGTCAGATAATATATATGTTAAGACTCATGTTTCAGTCTTTTAACCTTGACTTTTGAATAATTATTAGATCATACGAAGAGCGTTTAGCATCAGCTTTGGGCAGAATTCCTTTTTGGTGCTTTCCTTCGCCCTCACCCATTACAGGTTTGAAGTTTTCGATGAAATTTTATTTGATTCACATGCATGCTTTGAATTTATGGTTTTAACTGTATCTGATAGATTCAATTTTGCTTGGAATTTTTCTGGTGGCATTTTGCTTATTATTTCGTTCCTTTAACAGAGGTTGATTACAACAACGAACCGTTTGTCACATTGATGGATGTTTTGACATATTCAAAGGTACTGCATCTCTCTATGGCTGGTGGTGGTTGTTTGTTGGGAAGGTTCCGTTTTCTTGATGGTTTATGTACTTTCAGAAATTTTATGTGTAGCTTATTTTCTTTGCATTTTTCAATGCAAGTCTACAATCCTCAGCACGATTCATGTGCTTGCTTGTTTCACATAATGGTGGTGCACTTAAATGGATGTTTTAGGTTTAATGAATGATCTTTAGAATGAACACGTGCTTACTTATTTAGATCATATGTACTATTTCAATTGCTTTGATGATCTGCGTTCCTCCTCTGAGTTGGGCTGTTTACTGGGACAAGTTTAAGATTGCATCTCATTTTAATATATTGTTTCTTTCATTTTTTTTCTCAATGAAAATGGTTATTTCATAAAAGGAACACATACATATATATTGTTTCTGTTGTGGCATTTATCTCTTCCCATAATTAGGTTATAATTGGATTATATGGATGGTTTCGAGGGAAAACTTCCGTTCCATCTCACGTATTTCAAAATCCTTATTTTCTTTTCTTGGTTATCTATTTGATGCCCACAGTAGTCCCTTCTGGTGCATGCTATGTCCTCGGCCATCCTTGTTGCACCCCTTTTGCAAACTGCACGACCCTATTTCTTGATCGATGAGGTTTATACTTGACAGGTGACTGCTAAATTCAAATGTGTAGTTCGAGTCATAGCAATATATCCATTACAGGCCAAGGACTTCCGCTCTCCTGAAGGGACTTACCGGGTTAGGCTGTGCCTAGAAGATCCAACTGCAAGAATCCACGCTCTATTATATGCGGAAGATGGAGTAAGATTTCTTTTACCATTTATACTACATACATTCTGGGATTCATTCACAGAGTATTTACACGGAAGGAAATTGATGATCTGGTTCCTTGTTATTCACTTTTACTTGGATTGTTTAATTTCCATTCTTAAAGAACTTAGAAGAAAATTGTGCATCTGATTCCTTATTAGTGTTATTTGCTAGCAAGAGACTCATGAATTTTATTGCAATCTCTCCCAAGAATCAAACACCCCTAAATTCCTTACGGAGAAGCACGGGAAGGCCTGTCTTCTATGAAATTTACTGGAATCAACCATAACTCAACTAAGGAGAGTTGATAAAGATCAGTATAGCTAACTTTACTGAAACGTTATTGTAAAGCTTCCATTTATGGTGTAGGTCATATTGAGACTCTGTTTTCCACGTTCAGGATGAGTTATAGCGAGCCTTTGCTTGATCTATTAGAAAATGCACCGACCCCTTGTGAAAAGTTGAACTCACTCTTTTCTACTGTTTCGTTAATAGACCTTTTTTTAGGTGAAGGATGGAGGAAATTGTATACGTGGCATTAGACAGTTGTGAAACTTTCCATCATACTCGAAATATGTTATGACATAGCAATACATTTCTTGCATTAGTTGCAATCCGCATTTTTTTCCCTTAGTTCGTGAAGATAATAATACATTCTCTAGAACAATGTGTTCATGACTCCATAGTATTGACTCTAGTAATGTAGTTGTACTTACTTTCTCACCATGTTTTTCATGTTTGTTTGTGTTGATCCATCCGTTCAAGGAGCAATTCTTTGGTGGCTATCCATCCAACGATGCTTTAACAAGGAAACGAAACAAGTTACTTGGGGTTTCAGCTAGTGAGAAAAATGAGGCCAGTACAAGAGATCCTCCATGGGTGCAATGCTGCTTAAAATCTTATTACCTAAATAAACAAGACGTTTTGGGAAGCAGACAGTACAGAATATTTGGCACTCGGCTGGAAGTAGAAAATTAATAGATGAAAAAGCACTTCATTTTGAGCATTTCAGATATTTATTGGTAGCAAACAAATGGAAAGATGAACTGTTTCATTTTGTCGAAAAGAATGCCAAAGTGACCGAGCAGGGAAATGAAATGAACTTGAGGAAATGTGTACATATTAGCGTTGTAATTTTGCTTAGTTTTGTAGTTAAGGCTTGAAATCATATTATTTATACGTACGTATATGTACATATTATTAGGCAAGCCTCGCATAATTATGTAAACTAACACGTTTTCTTTTGTTTGTTGTCGGTTATGCTTTTAAGGAATTTGACTGTGAAGTCGATATATGTAGTAAATTAATTCTAAATTTGTGTAAACCTGTTATATCAACCCAAGTGGATTGTTGTATTGAAACTTAATTTTGTAATCTATTGAAATATAATCATTTAAAAATTTATATGAATCGAGTTGCAACCGATAATTGTGATTGGTAAACGCAAAGGTACCAAATTTAAATTAGTATTGAATGATAAATAAGATTTTGGACGTTGGATCAAATTAAAAAGGATTATTTTTAAACATAGCCAATATATATATATATATATATATATATATATTTTATTATATTTTAGTTTTTTCTTGTAAATAATCTTAATTTTTTTCTATCCATACAAATTTCCCAATTAAAAAGTGATTTTAGATATATCAATAGATAATTTATTTTATCAAATTAGCAAATTCTTTACGGCGATCAAACGAGACCTAAATATCACATAGAAATCGAGCTAGCGACCAACTTTACCTGCTGAAAAGAAAGATGAAAAATGAAGGAGTCCCTGTAGAATTCCCATGTAAACAAAGTTTAATTAGTAGTATCAGCAAAAGAAGTAAAGAAAAGTGCTAAATCATACAAATCTACAATGGAATTTCCTCGTAATAAATCACAAGAAAAAAAAAAATCTTTGTTTTTCTATGAGGAAGGTGATAAACATCTTGAAATCCTCGCTCTACTATGTGTTGTGAAAGTCCGAAGAACGCAAAAGCTCTTTCCTTTCTACGCAGTCGAGTTCTAATTTCCTGTACATAACGTTGCAGAAAAGATTCTCATACCTCTCGTTGAAGAGTAAAAGAAGAAAATAAGCAGTTATCGGTTCAATCAAAAGTAGAGGCAGTGATTTAATTTTGCGGAGGCAAATGGTCATTTGGATGGAGTGGCGGCACAGCCTCAGCCGCAGCGGCAGCAGCCCGAACAGCTGCCTGCCTCCGTTGTCGCTCTCTAAGATATAGGACAGTGAGAAGGCAAGCAAATAGAGTTAGAATTGTTGCGTTTCCTTCCTCCAACAGTACATCCTCTACCCATGCATCAATTTTTGGATACACTTCTGGCAATGAATCAATCACATGTACCTAAATTATTCACATATCATAAACACCACATTAGATCAGCATCCAGGTCATTTAGTTTATAATCAAGGAAAAAAAAAACCTAACAAAGTACATGTTTAGGAGTGATTTTGACATTGCTAAACTTTTTTTTTCTCTTAATATTTGCTTGTCTCCAAACCAAGTGTATCCACACTAATCCTATGAGACAACCCAATGGAATATTAAACCTTAGATAGGTGACCATCATGAATTCAACCCATGATGTTTTAACCTTTTATCAAATTCATGCCTCCAATTTACTATTAGGCTAATCCATGATACTTTCACATCGATAAAGTAACTTTTCTCAGGTTTAAAATCACTCCAGAACACATTTAATCACTTAAAATCAATTCTATATTTAATTATATTTTTAATCGCATTTTCCATACTGTTGGAATTGTTTTGAATAATTATAGCATTTTCTGTATGAATTTTAAGTCTTCATTATTTAGGATTCACTCCAAAGCTAAGAATCTAGTTTGTCCAGGAGCTAATGTACTTTTGCAAGAAAAGAAGTTAAGAAGAGAAGTTCATTGGACCCACCAGAAAACTGTCAGCATGATTCTTTCTTAACCAAAGGCTTACTAGGGCCAACTTGACAGGCAACCTGGCGGCTGGATCAAGTTCCAAAGCTTGGTCATAGTAACGCTTAGCTAGGTGGAGATCAAATGGAAGGCCAAGACCATGTTCATGCATGTAACCAAGGTTGAACATGGCTTGTGCATTTAGTTGGGATTTAGCATGCATGTATGCTTCCGCAGCACGATCATAATCTACGTCAGTTCCCTGAGTGGAAATGGAAATGTTGAAAGATGAAAATCTCAAACACATGACTTTGAAACATTTGTGATTTAATAGGGAACCATGTACTCTCAGCACATACCCGCCCGTAGTAATATGCATCCCCAATAAGTAATGCAGCATGTTCATTGCCCTGCTCGGAAGCTTGCCACCATAGAGAATGAGCTCTCTGATGTCTTTCTGCATCCGTGCAAAAGCCCGATTCTCCAAGACACATGCTTTGTTCTCCATATTTGTCAAGTATCCATGCTGCATTGCTTTGTGCCACCTCATATCCTAGCTCAGCCATTCTTGCGTACAAGAAGAATGCCTTGCCAATATCACTTTTCAGATATGATTCCAATGCCCATCTAGACAATGAACTCCAAGGCCCTCGTTCAGCAACTAATTTATACAATGCACTAGCCTGAAACCATTGAAATTTCAATTAATCAAAATATCTGTAGTATATGGTGATCCCTAATAATGAGTTCAAATTTCTTTTTTGCTAAAACGTTTAACCAGAAAGACCAATTTCTTTTTCCTTTTCCCCTCACATGAGCATAGTGAAAATGCTTTAAAATGCAGTTGAGTGAATTTACCATTGGAATATTCCTCTTGAGCCCAACACCCGTATGAAACATCTTTGCCAGCTGGTAGAATGCCTTTGGTTGTCCAGCATTTGCAGCCATTATAAAATGAGTACATGCCTTCTTCACATCTCTCTTTACTCCAATGCCTTTAAGATACATAACTCCTAGATTATAATGACCACCAGACTCGTCGTTTTCGGCAGCTTTCTCAAAGTATTCCTTGGCCTGTGTTACAGGACGTAGCATGTGGGGGACATGCAATGAAAACACGTTATAAGCGATGTAGGTGGAATGAATTGAAGAGGGAGAAAATAAAACAAACAGTAATTCAGGTGCCATATCAACACTTTTTTGGGTGTTGTGGGATGCATGGGGGGTTCAAAAGAACAATTCAATGCCCATCAGAAATTCAGAAGTCCAGTATCGAAAAAAAACTATTTTTCAGGAAGCAAAAGTCAAAAGTCACGGTGCTAGAGACTGCCAGACATACACGTTTAAGGTAGGGTGACAATAATAGATAGGTAAGTGCAGTGTGCAATTCAACCAACAATACAAAATCTTTCCAAAACAGAAACATATCAAGACATAAAATCGAAGTTTTAAGTTAGTATTTGCAACAGAAAATAATGGGAACCTTGCCTTGGTATAGTTTTTCTCCACTCCATAACCCTTAACGTATAAATATCCCATGCCATTATAGGCAGTAAATGACGGCTGCTTGGATGCACGAGTTAGCCATTGAAGTGCCTTGGTGTAATCCCTTTCGACTCCTGCCCCCCTTGCATATATCTCTCCAAGTAATTCCATAGACTTTGGTTCACCTTTCTCCACGGCCTTGGAAAACCAGGACAATGCTTTAGCATGATCACGCCTCAACCCTCTAAGTCCAAAGTAGTAAAATAGCCCAATTCTATACATAGCTCCAGCATTGCCCTTCTGCGCCTGATACTCCAAAATTTGGAAGTCCTCATCCTCTTCTCCTCGAGACTTTCTCAAGGCCTGCTTATTCTCCTCAGCTCCATTATGGATCCTTACAGGTTCAATTACTGGAGAATCCTTGGAAACTAATAAACTATTGATAGCTACCTCCGCTAATTCAGCATAAAGCTTGACTGCTTTCTCATACATCTGCAACCAAGCAAAAATTACCCAATAAAAAAAATAAGAATTTGGATGCATTCAAATTATTGGAATAACAACTTTTCATCAAGAATTGTTTTTTGTGAATCATCATTTCAAACACAACAAACCCATGTTGCCAACCAACAGGTGAGATAAAAAATTCATCAGTAATTGAACAACATTCAATAAGTGAAGTTCTCAGAGGTGGGACTTACTTCTTGCCTGAAGTAAATGTAAGCAAGAGCCATCTTAGATTGCTTATTCCCCTCAGCAGCAAAATGATGATACATAAATGCCTTAGCCTTATTGGTTTCCTTCATTATCCCCATTCCATACAACAACCCTAGAACCGATTGCGCGTGCGGATCCCCATTATCCGCAACAGCTTGATCAATATCCGCTACCGCATCTTCCATCAACCTCAGGTCACCAGAGCTAACCGCAGACATCATTTTCCCTAAAGCAGTGTAGTACAGATCCTGGGGCGCGTCGGAGTCGGATGCGGAGGCGAGAGAATCCGGTTCAAAAATAGGGCGCCAAGAACCGGGGTCCAGTTCCAAGGCGGAATTTTGAGATTCGGGTTCACCGAACTCGTCCCAGTCGGCGGAATCGGAGTTGGCGGAATCGGAGGAGTCGTCCGGTGGGGCGCCATCCTTGAGGTCATCTTGAGAGATGACGATGAGAAAGGGACGGGCGTTGATGAAGAGAGAAGATAGACATAAAATTAAGAAAATTAATTGAACTCTACGAGTTTCCAATTGCATTATAATATGAATTTTGATTGAGTTCTTGAAGAATAATAAGAAGAAGAAGACGAAGAAGACGAAGAAGATGAAGAAGATGAAGAAGAAGAAGGGTATGTGGAATTAAGAGAAAGATCTTTGATGACCTGAGAGAACATTCGACCCTTTGATGCAAAATTAGACGACGACGATGAAATCCGGCGCTTACACGTCAGGTTCTGTCATTCCTCCACTAGAATCTCGCCACGTAATCACAATGTTAATTTTTTTTTTGTTACAATAATTAGCAAAATAATTAAATGATAATGTAAAAATAAGACATAGTTCCTTTTAATTCAATAAAATGATTTCAAAACATTTAGAAATTAAGGGTTTAATTTTACATTTTTACTAGTGAGTTTGGAATTTAAATATTTTAAGAGAAATTAACATCTTTTATCAAATATTAATTTGAAAATTTGATTCTAACAAATAACAAACTAAATGCTAATTATCGTACGAATTTAGACATCTAATTGTAACAAAGTCATTAATCAAATTAAGTGGTGTAATTGTAACAACACTATAGTTTATGAATGGTTCACGGTTGAATAAAATTCTCGTAAAGATGACTTAATATGTGAGGATGAAATAGTAGTAAGTTATGTTCGGATGGAGGGGCATCGTGCAAATTTGTTATTATTATAAATGTTGGGGTCGTCTAGCGAATTGGCATTAAGTAGAGGGGTCAACTAGCAAACCCATATAATATTTTCCCTCGACCGATCGTCGTCTTCACTTGGCGCTGCCGGTGTTAGCTTTCGGAGTTGCAATGCCAGTAGTGGAGCTCAAGCTTTCTCGAACTAATCGTATCTACCGGCCTTGTGTAAGACTTCTCTTTTCAACCTTCAAATCTCTTTCATCTTCATTCAACTGATCCATTACTATCGCTCTTGCGATGTTGTTCAGGAACATCTTCAAGGTCAAATCATCGTCAATTCTCGTTCATCGATTTCCCATTCTGGAATTCGCCTCGCTCTCAATGGATCCGTCAATTTGCAGGTATTAGAAGCACTTGTTGAGTGACAGAATCATGGAGGATTGTTGCTTTTTATGTAATCGTAACTTTACTCTCTTTCTTCATCTGTTGGATGCATTTCATGGTGGAAAAGGTTCGTGGAGGATCTGCGGGTGTTATTGAGTCGGTTTACGGTGTTATCAAGCCTATTTTGATAGTGTGAGTTGGCTTTCTTTACGTTTTTTTAACTGAATTCTGGATTCTTTAGGTGTAATATTATCTGAAACTCGTGTAATATTTGAATTTGATTGCAAATTTGTTCCAACTTTTGAAGATGATAGCTATCTCTATCTCGATTACATAATTTCCGATGACATTATAAGCAATACAATATAAAATCATTTAGGATATGGTTAGGGATTGAGGAATTTAGTGTTTACACTAGTGTTCCGACTGAAATTTATATTGGAAATAGTTATCGCATCATTTATTATTTTATTTATCTAAAGGTTATACTTTATCTTGCTCTTCAGTTGATTTTGTTTCCTCCGCTCTCATAATAATAGGAATAGGAGCATTTTGGTTAGGCCATCTGGAAAGCTTGCTTCAGGTACAAACGAGGTAAATTAGCTGTTGAGAGCTATTAAATCTCGACATTCTTACATGAATCAATGTTTTAGATGTTTATTCTCTTATCTCAGTTTGGACAAATATTTAGTTTTTGTTGCATAATTTCATGTGATGTTGATTGTTATTATGAATGGCTGTACTTGTACCCTCACAGCATACCTTCTCGACCCTAGATTACATCCTCTTACAAATGGTCTATACTGTACCATAGATGTTCGCTTATTTGTTGCCTGCACTTTCAGTTTTCAGATAGTCAACTGAATGAATTCTCTCAAAATCTTGCCAGATTCCATTTTCCGTAATTCTGAGACAGCCAAGTGAAAACTTGGGAAAATTTTACGAGACTTTTCATGGAACTGACATTAACATTCAGGTGACTGTTGCGAATCTTTTTACTTTGCTTCAGACTACGAGAATGCCTGATGGCATGGTTTTCACTATTATTCACTTCCAGCTCCAAAAAGAAACAAGATTTCTCATAACACGAACCTGATATTTGTCAATTACTGAATAATATGATAGTATTTAGTAACTGTAGATATAAGCAGAGGGTACCTACACAAGTCATTATCTGCCACGATGGAGTTTATAGTTGAAAGTGATACAGGTATGCTTTAGTTGACCCTTCAATGTTATGTATTTAACTCGAATATATGAAATTAAAATTTCCTTTTGTTCTGTACCAGCTGATTTCCTTGAGCGGCCGCTGTCCTCTGAGATGGTCATCTTTTACATCACTCAGGATACACAAAGGCATCCACTACTTCCTGAACTAAGATCAGGTATTTTCATTATTATTGTTGCTTTTTTTTTTTTTTTTTTTTTTTTTTTTTTTTTTTATGTTTTATGCTTTTATCTTATTCAGTTGTGATTTTATTTTATTTCATTTTCACGTAGGAATATTTGCATATCCAATAGAAGAATTACTATTTTAGTTTCTTGTATTTTTACGTATCCTTTTGCTGATGGGAGGTACTTCTTTATAGGTGGCTTTCGGGTTACCGGGAAAATGTCGACTCTGTGTTCTCTTTCAGACCCCATCACCGGCGAATTAATTGTTGAAACATCTGCAGTCCCCATTAATTCAATTGACATTCACCTGTGTCGCGTCGAATCTGTTATTCTTGGAGAGAGAATCATAACTGAAACATCTGTGATCCAAACTACCCAAGTATGTGCCATCACATCTTCTCAGCATACATTAGTTTTTGACGAAACAAAGTTTCGTATAAAATTCTGATTTTATTTTTCACTTTTTCACTAGATAGCAGACGGTGATGTATGTCGCAACATTACTCTGCCTATTTATGTTATACTACCCCGCCTTTTGACTTGCCCAACAGTCTTTGCTGGGTGAGTTGCGAATACTATAACTCTTCAACCCTTTTTCTTTTTTTTTTTTTCTTTTTTCAATAATAATAAATTTGGGGTAGATTTGAACCTTCCACTAGTGGTAAAAAAAGAGACAAAGTCTTAATAAATGGAAAAGAATTATGAATTCAATCCATAATGAACACCTACCTGGTATTTAATTTTCTATAAGTTTTCTTGACACCCGAATATTGTAGGGTCACGTGGGTTGTCCCGTAAGATGGTAAGTTAGCCTAGACACTTGTAAAAGAAAAATTATGTCGAATAATTTTATTTCATTAATGATTAGAAAGAACTTGTTCTCCTTCAAAGTTCTCTCTATGGTTGGTATAAGATCTTGTTGAAGTGTAGTTTATATTCGGCTAATAACTTGTCCTAATCGTTTATGACAGTCCATTTTCAATTGAATTCAAAGTCTACATCGTTATAACCTTTCAATCAGAGCTATCAAAGTTACATCCCAAGACTGATCCAAGAACTCCAAGATTATGGGTGAGCATCTCTCTCTAGGTTTCTTTGGACTTTCTCTTGTAGTCTTTGTTCAACTAATCTAACATGCTCTCTTGTTCCTGATTCTAGCTTGCAATTGAATCTCTACCCATGGAGCTTATTCGATGTCGGTCAGACGATTAGATCAACGAATCCTTATACCGTCATTTGTGTCCTCTCTTGGATGATGTAAATTTTGAAAAGCAAATGGGTGTCAAAAATCATGCCCAAGCCAAGTGTATGTACTCATTTGTACTAATGTTATGGGAATTTTTTTGTCCTGCATAAAGTATCGAACTCTCGATTCCCACTAGAAATTTGTCTTCATTAATAGGAGTAGACTCCGCACTAAAGTTAGCAACTTCTACTCTATTTTAAAAACATGTTGATGTGTCAAACCAAACAATAGATGAATGTAGCATGGAATATATAATTTATTTTTAGCCTTGTATTTATATTTCTCCCTCAAATATGCAAACCGTTTTGGAAATGTTTTGTCCCGTCCTACAATAAATGTCATTAGGATTCTTGATCTATGCATTTATTTATATCATGGTGTATATTTGGTATCAAGTTGAAATTTTTTTAGGAGGCACATATACATATATTTTTAATTTATGATGAATTTTCTTAATTACACTCGGCATTTTCAACGAGAATAAGTCAATTTGCCGCCAAGGTTGGTGAAATTCTCACTCTATTATTAGTTGCAAGAAGGAAAAGAAAAGGAATAAACTCGATTTGAATTCACATCACATATATTTTTATTAGAAGCAAGTATGATAGATCAAGAAACCGACAAGTTTTTTCTGAAAAAAATGTAAAGGCTTAAACTGACATTCAACCACTGGTATGCTAAGTGATTGTTTGGTCGAAAGATCGACTTTGATCGATCGACGCTCACTCGTTTGAGTTGTTTGAATTTGGAGCCAAACTTTTGAGATGATTAAACTTTCTTAATTAAGATTCTATAGCTAGCTAATCATATGTATAGACGTAATTTGATAATGTTCCTCCGTTTACTTCTCTATGAATGTGGAAAAGGAAAAAGAAATTGGTATTTTATATGAACCTATTTTCTAGCATGTTTGCTCTTGCACGTCTAATCCATTCCACGTTCACTTAATTAAATCAACAAACTTAACATCAGTCTCAAATTGCCTAATTTCTTGAAGCATTCATAAAAGGAAGAAATCTTATTTTGGTAATTAAAGTTTAAGCTCCCATTTGTTTTTTCTCTATCGTAATTGTAAACTAATATGTAGTTTGTAACCGTCGGTATTTGAGGCAGAAAGAATGTTTGAGAAATAGTAAACACTGTAATAATTAATTGTATATTATAATGATTGAAAACACCAAAAATGATAATCGTAGCTCTAAATATAGAGTGTGGTATAATAATAGTCCACATTATTGACGACTCAAACATCCCTAAAAGTTCTAATATAAATGGTAACATACAAGAAAACTTTCAAACATATAAAGAGGATAACAAAGAAACAAACTAAAATTGACCAAAAATAAAATTACAAAAGACAATAAAAACTCATTTTCTCGATTGAGACAAAATGAACGCTTTAAAAGTATAAATCAACTCCAAAAATGGACACACAATAAATAAAATCTATAAATAACGATAATTTAGATGAAAATAATATATCAATCTAAACGATCAATTTATACTTATAGAATTTCATGGGTAAAAGTCGAATAATTTTATAATCCAAAATTTTAATGGAAAATTATAATTGATAATTGATAATATTAATCCAATTTTGGGGTATAAATTGAGAATTTTTTTTTTCTCAAGAAAAAGAAAATAGAAAAATAAAAATGGGCTTCGTCTCATATTCATTCATATTTGATAGTATACGCCGGTGGGCTTTCCAATGGAAACGGACTATCCTTTATAAGCTAAAACCAAAAAACAGTATGATTAAGTTACCATAAAAATACACCAATGGCAGAGCAAACAGAGTCGCTGATAAACCCTGCAAACTCTACAATCCCTGCTCCCAATATCCCTTCTTTCCAGATTCTACTTCTATACCTACGGATTCTACTCTGTCATTGTCTCTTCTTCAAACCCCTTTTTCACTTTCTTCTTCCATTTCCCTTTCTCCACTCATTTTGACCCATATCTTCCTCACTTCCTCCTCACTCACCGACGCCGTTTCTCCTCTTCAAACGCCCTCTTGAGCTGTCTTTCCATGTATGCTTCCTGCCCTTTATTGCTTTTCTCTTCTTAGACATTGGTTTTAGTTTTGCTGAGGATTTGAATTTTTAGCTTCTTCATTTGTTTTTCTTAGTGTATTTTGGAAAATGGGTATGTTGCTATTAGGGAAAAGTTCGATGAATTTGGGTGGTTGCTGACTGTTAACTGTGGTGTTCTTGTTTATTGGAGACCAATCTGGGGATGTAATAGAAGAACACTATGTGGGTGTTTTTTGTTTGCTATTTTTATTACTATTCATTCTCTCTAGAAGTTCTCTTTAGCGTTGGGTTTTGGTTGTTTTGTAGCTACCGTATGATTTTATTTGATCGACTTGTTTTCCTGTTATTCTTATTTGTCTGATTACCTTGTTATTTTTTATGATCAGATTAGAAACTCCAAACTTTTGTTCTGCAGAAATTTTGCCACTTGGGTATTAGTCATTTTTTACAAGGATTTTACAAAAATATATTTTGTATGCTGTCATCTGTAGTTGTACTTGTACTATCCTTGATGGATTATTAGGAAAGAGCTTCTGAGTGGTTGTTTTCGTAATAACATTTTACTCTCTCTCTCTAAATCTCTTTTTCCTTTCATTTGTCAAATGTAATGGCAAGTTTATTATTTTTATTTGAAGAACGGAAATAAATTGATGATATTCCCATACTTTGGCTGCAGAGTTTAAATTTACTATGGAGAGTTCTGATGATGAAAAGGATGGAACTTATGGGAAATATGTTCCAAGAGAACCGAGTCATAATCTAGTGTCTAATGGTGCAAAATTTGTAGATGAAGTACTCAATGGACAAAATGAACGTTGTCTAGAACATTTCCGCATGGACAAGCACGTATTTTATAAGTTGTGTGATATTTTGCAAGCCAAAGGCTTACTGCGTCATACAAACCGAATTAAGATTGAAGAGCAACTAGCCATATTCATGTTTATTATTGGTCACAATCTTAGGACACGAGCGGTGCAAGAGTTATTCAGATATTCAGGAGAAACAATAAGTCGCCATTTTAACAATGTATTGAATGCAATTATGGCAATATCATTGGACTTCTTTCAACCTCCAGGATCCAATGTTCCTCCTCCAGAAATTTTGGAAGATCCAAGATTCTATCCCTACTTTAAGGTAGCATAGTAGTTTTAGTTTGACTAGTGTTTTCCTACAATGTGACTCACCCTCTCATTAACTCATCTTATTTTAGGATTGTGTGGGGGCAATTGATGGCATACACATCCCTGTGATGGTTGGAGTTGATGAGCAAGGACCTTTTCGTAATAAGAATGGACAACTTTCTCAAATTGTTTTGGCAGCATGCTCATTTGACCTCAAGTTCCATTACGTTCTAGCCGGATGGGAAGGATCGGCATCCGATTTGCAGGTTCTGAATTCAGCACTTACTAGGAGAAACAAACTACATGTTCCTGAAGGTGCGTGTATTCTAAGAGGATAATCATGAATCTCTTAGTTTTAGTGTGCCTTGTATAGTAGAAATGGTATTTGAATGGTCAGGCTGTTGCTCTCTGGCCATTTTTGGGCTAATATTATTGAATTGCAGGTAAATACTACCTTGTGGACCAAAAATATATGAACATGCCTGGTTTTGTTGCCCCATATCATGATATCACCTATCATTCAAAGGAATATCCTGGTGGTTATCATCCGCAAGATGCCAAAGAGCTATTTAATCTACGACATTCATTGTTGCGCAATGCAACTGAAAGAACTTTTGGAGCTCTAAAGGCGCGCTTCCCCATACTATTGTCAGCTCCTCCTTACCCATTACAGACACAAGTTAAATTGGTTGTTGCGACATGTGCGATTCACAATTACATTCGAAGGGAGAACCCCGACGATTGGTTCTTTAGATTATATGAACAAGACCATGTTCCACATATGGAGGATTCATTGCCTCAATTGGAAGCAGAACAGCTGACAGCAAATATTGAAACTCCAATTGTGGACGTTGCTTTTGAGACAGAAGAACTAGAAATTGCATCACAGTTGCGAGATAGTATTGCAGCTGAAATATGGAGTGACTATATTAATGATATATCACCCATGTAAATTAAATTTAAGTTATTATAGCTTCTAAGTTAGGTCAGATAGTCTTCAGGAACATAAGAAATACACAAATGGGGTCTGATTTTGAAGGTGTATATTGACATTACTATGTTCATATGAAAAGAATACAAGAGTGGACAATTGTTTCTCTCAGGTTTTTGCACAAGTATACTACTACATAGGGTGTATGAAGGGGCCCATAGTCTCGAATGTTCATTTTGTTTGTAATACAATTTGATGTTCCAAATGCGACAATCACGGGAGAGTTTTGCACCTTTCACATTCTTGATATCTGCAGAAAAATCAACAATAAGCTGGTCACATCAGTTGCTGATCTCTCTCTTTCTCTCTCTCTCTCTCTCTCTTTTCCTCTCTTAAGATTGTGTTAGTTTGATGCAACAAATATGGGTCTAATATGTCAATTTTCTCTTGGACTTGTTTTTTCTCTTAGGAAAGTCTAATTCTCGAGTACTGCTGCTAAGGAAGCAACACCAGGTTAGCCTTCTTGAAGATTTTAGCTAACTGACTGATTTGTATTGTATGCATTGAGTTGAATTTTTTACACCTACCAAATTATTTGACTCTCGATGCAGGGCATTGAGGACGGTTGTTGTGATGGGCCAGAGTTATCTGAATGTGATTGATTAATATTTGCTTCTTTTAGACAATAGTGGATGTTGTTTTGATCCAATGTTTGTATAAATCATACCCCTCCCCCAAAGAGATGAATATGTACCTGCAAAAGAAGTGCATGCCTGGTTGAGTTGAATTATGATTGAGAACGTGGTTCACTTTTTTGAAGGAAAGGCAACTGGCGTTACTTGCAAGAGCAACCATGTCTTTCTCAGATCACAAGCTGTATACTTCTCTACTTTGTTTCTCTTTTACTGCTACATTCATTTGGCTTCCATCTGAAAGCACCCCAAAGTTCCCTACCTCCTGTAGTTTGCTTTCGATCTGTTGACAACGTGTGTTGATGGTGGTGTACTTCTCAGATGGGGTGGGGCTTCAAAACGGTTAGATCTATGTACTTGTTTTTTGAATCAAATAGTTCAAACACATCATTTGAAGTATTTTTTTTTTCTTTTAGAATAAATAATTAGGATATTACCGACCTATTTCAAGTCAATTCGAATACAACTAAGTAATGAGACACCAAATATCATTTCAAAGATCAACAGTGGATGGTTGAACTCTGATGAAATGGTAAGATTTGAAATGAAGGTAGACAAAGCATGTTACTTTTACTTACATTCTGATGTATTAATGGCTATTTTATAGTGTGGGGGAGTGAGCTTTGCGGTTTTGTATTTATTGGATTCTCTGACTTCCTCTGCTTCATTGGTCAGTCATTTTAGTTGACTTTTCTTTCTTCTTTATGTCACCTCTCTCTCTCTCTCTTCTTTTACCATCTTTCCTCTTTCTATTTTATGTACTTCTCTGTAATTTGCATTTAGACAAATCTGGAATTTTGGGATCAGGTGTTCTTCTCGTTTTAACCCAAAATCAAAAGGCCAAAACTAATATAATCACTTTATTACGATAAACTCACAATCTTTAGCTCTTACAATGGTTACCTTATCGAAAAATCTCTAAACTCAATTGTTTTGTTTTAAAGATTTCTTTGTTCTTCTCGAAGTTGGAATATTACCTCATTTTCGGTAGTTTTTACAGTTGAATTAAAAATCTCAAAAGATGTTAGAACGAAATTATTTAGCCATATAAAATTCATTCTTTTGAATCATATGGATATAAATTATACTAATAAATGTATAGTTTATTATCACATTATCACCAATTATATATATTATATTCAATACATTAATGTTTTCTTTTCCAAAAATGAGGACAAAACTGAGAATAATAAAAAGGAAGGGTAAGAAGAAAAAAAGGCTGCACTAACAATCATTTCAAAATCCCCATTTCAATTTTTCACCTCTTTCTCTCTCCTCTATTTCCAAATCCTTCAATTCTTTCTCTCTCATCATCATCTTCTTCTTCTTCTTCCTCTGTTTTTATTTCTCATTCGAATTTCATTCTCAGCTTCTCTATACAGAGAGAGCGAAAAGAGATGTTGAATCCGGCCAACGATCTGTTACCGCCGCCGTCTTCTCCCACCAATTCATCCATTTCCTCCTCCGATCTCGACACTGAGGTGTGCCCCACCGTCCCTTTTCTCCCATTTTCACATTCTTTACTCTGTTTTTCATTTTGGGAAAGTTCACATCTTTTTTGCAGTCTACGGGTTCGTTCTTCCATGACCGGAGCACGAGCTTAGGGACTCTAATGGGGGTCAGCTTCCCGGCGATTACTTTCCGAGTCCCTTCCCAGAACAGAGATCAACACACCGCCGCGACGGTCACCGCAGGCGGAGGTTCTCGTAAGAGTAAGAAGACAAAGAGGAAAACGACGACAGCGCCGGCACTGGTTGCAGATCGGAAACGAAGGTGGTGGAGACTATGTAGGGATGACGGCGTCAAGCCGGCGTCTTTGGGCGAGTTTCTCGAAGTGGAACGAAGATTTGGGGATGGTGCCTTCTACGGCAACGCGGTGGATCTGGAAGGCGTGGTTACGGCAGATCAACAGAGGAATGGTCGTTCTTTATTCGCCGATGGAAGAGTTCTTCCACCGGCGCAAACGGAGGAAGACACGTCAGCGACCGGCGCTTTATGCCGATTTTCCGTATCGCTAACCGGGATTTGCAGCGGCGGTGCCGGCTAAAATGTGGGATTTGATTTGTTAATTATATTTTAAATATTACATTATATTTAATTAATCAAATGCTTTTAATTAATGTGGAAGAAAAAAAAGAAGAAAAAAAATGTCACCTTTATTGTGTAGGTGACCCCTCTTTTTCTTTTTCTTTATTTTTTCCTTTTAATTTCCTTTAATCATCTCACAGGATACATCTATCTTCTTTTTTTCCTTTTTGAAAATAATAATTAATTTTTTTTTTGACAATTAGATCTTAATTTGTGAATGGTGAAATATGTTTGAGCAAAAATCATAAATGAATTTGAAAGAGATGTCTCAATTTTATAATTTTCCAATCACATCTAACATATTTAATATCATTAAGGTTCTCAAATACTAAATTAATTGTTTATTTAACTCCTAATTAAACTTTAAACTATTCTTTTTGAATAAGCGTTCCAACCTTTGATTTCTTGATCAAAGCATATTTAAACTGGCAATTAAAAGTATAATTAGAATACGACATACATTAAAATAGAAAAGGAAGAAACATTATGGCCAAAGATTTGAAATGCTAATGTGCTTTGCTTTGGGCCATATTTTAAAGTAACAAGTAAGATATTGAAGGTGGGAACCATCCATGTCAATGGAAATGTGACTTTTCATTTTAAAAAATGCCAAAGGACTCATTTGAGAGGATAAAAAGTTAAAATCCAATTAGACGTTGAAAGCTTCCAACCTAACAAGTTTCCAATATTTGTTCACATCAATGGTAACCCACCAAACAAGTGATATATTAATGTCACTTTCATATTCAACTATGCCTAATAAACTTGAAAATGAAAGATTCTGAGGAAAAAGAGAAACATGGACCAAAGAATACGACGGACACGACCATCCTTTTTTTTTTTCAAGTTAATAGAGGGTAGGTAGTTTGAATCCCAATCTCAAGAAAAGGAAAGAAACATAACTAATTACCGCTGAACTATGCTCATATTAGCAAGTTAGCTGTTCATACACCAGAATTGGCTAACAAATTTATTAGTTATGAAAATATCAAGATGCTTGCTCTGTTTTAGTGGTTGCAGAAAACTTGTTATCTTCACCCCAAGCTGTATCTATCACAAAAGGGATGGAGGATATCGGAGCATTTTTCTAGTCCAAAAAGTCCTTAAGAAATGAGGTATACGGGCTTCTCTAGTGAAAAGCATTATAAAAATCAAAACCAACAAAATTAACTCACATACATTTACGAATTCCGGGTGGATTCATTCCTGCTCTAATGTCAAGCATGAGTTCTCGTTATCTTCGACTTGTTTTTTGTCTCAGTCTTTTGAAAGCCATAAAGGTTACAGCAGCTGAGAGAGAGTACCTGCACAAAGATCAGCCATTGCAAGAATAAGAATGTGTATGACTTCCGATTAAAACTTTTTTCACATTAAAACCATTTTTAGTTTACTTTTGTTATCTTCTCGCAAGGATTATAAGTTGATCTAAGCTTGTACGTAAACTTAAAATTCATGGATTAAGCTAAAACTGAAGCGGCTCAAAAAGTTCTCGACCCTTCTAAAGGAATTATAGATTCATTTCTCTTAAATGAAATCTAAGAGAATTGGGGGAAATTCAGAAAAGGTTTGAAGTCTTTGAAAATTTTGAGCGATTATGAGCTTAAAAACTAATTCCATCCACTTTCTTGGCAGCACGAAGAGGTGACGGCATATCATCTTAATTCTAAGTATAATTGGAATAACAATTAGCCACAAGTAAAAGAAACTGAAACTTATTCCACGTGTAATAGAGAACTTTACATGGAAAGAATATATGAAAAAGACAAACTACATACCATGTTAACGTGTAATTTAGATGATCCTGTGGCATAACGGAACTCCGTATCAAGGTATTAACATCCTTTGGAATGGGATAAGGGTCACTTGGGTTCACATTCTCATTTATGTCTTCAACATAAAAAGTATCCTCAGGTAGACCAGAAGAGCGCGCAATTGCTGGAACATCAACATAAAACCATTGCCTAGAGTCGGGATCATTTGCTGGCACAAATATGCTAGGCTTCTCACTTGTACGGATTACTCCAATAACTTCTACTGGAGTAATGGGAGTGATTTCATTCTGTACATCAAGTAAAGCAAGAATTTTAGTATTTGAATGAATGTTATTTGACATTTAACGTGTGAAAATATCAGAAAGAACCTCTAGACTCTCCGTCTTTTTTGACCAGAACTTCCACCAAGAGCTTCTCTCACCCTCTTGAACCAAGGATGGTACAGTATGTGAAGACTGCTCACTACCTTGTTGATTTACTTCTAAAGCCTTCTCCTTCCAAGTGCGTGGAGCCCAGCCTCTATTAACCAGAACTGGTGACTGCACACTGGAGGAGGATTATTCGGTACATTCTTGGTCAAATGGAATCATAAAACAAATATCAAACTACTAAATTCATCCAAAAGTACACAATTTCATTTGTTCACCGCATGAAAATGGGAATTGCCTTCTTGAAGGCGATATTTGGTCTTTCATGTCCTTCAGAATCGATTGCACATATCTATCATGGGAATCATTCATGACAAGGTAGAGGTTATCATGGTTTCACTAACTTGGCTCCATTAAGTATGAAAGAGTTCCAGCAAAAAATTTCCTTTCATAATTTCATATCAGAAATCATGAATGTATGGTTATTAGTTGGAAGCAACTTAAACTACCATGAACTTGCAAAGCATACGAATAATAATAATAATACAAGAAGATAGATGTTAAAAATTCATAAATACACCAGTCTATTGAATGAACAATTATAGAATGAAGATAAATTTATCAAGCCATTGTTGAAAAGAAAAAAAAAAACTGAAGTTTCCCTTTGGTCTAAATAGATGTAAAATTACAGCTAATAGCAAACCATTGTGTATTATATTCACTTCTCTGCTAGAAGTGTTTTTGGAATTGAAACTTCAAGCCATGTTCTGAATCAGATATTGATGTTTTTAATATTATTAGATTGTTTGATATTGATGATATTAAAATCTTGGATCATTATCATGGGAATATGAGCAATGCAGGTTCTCTCTCACAAAAATGCTGATAGTAAATTGGTATAGTCAACCATAAAGTTTCACTGGAAAATACCTATCAGGAAGACCGGGAACTGGCATCAATGGGGTAATCACATAATGGCCATTTTCAGTCACTCCTGAAATACTTCTTGAACGTGGACCAACATAGATTGATTTTTTCTCATCAAAAACCCCTTTACAGATCACTCTCCTAAACTCCAGATCATCGAGCTTGTCTTCCAATGACAATAAGTTGTTTATGTTCACAGGTTCCATTAACAATCGCTTCCGCCGATAATCTAGCATTGCTATCTGCAAAGTATAACATCAAAGCCGATAAGTACTTCAATGATAAATGTGTGCGAATCACAATGTTACTTAAATAATTTGATGTTCAAAAGAATGTCTTTCAGCTTCGAAGAATGTGAAAGGAAGCAAACTTTTTGACACTTAACAACAGGAATTACTTTTGGCCTCCTAAGTAGCCTGAGATTAAATTGATGGAAAAGTTCCAATACCCTAACATGCCATATGTTTAATGAAATAGAGTATCAGCATTTACCAGTTACCATATTCTCAAAGTCATGGAAAAATTGGTGCCTCAATTATAAAAGTTAGAAATCCATCACAAAGACCCCATTGATTTTCCTCCAAAATTTTAGAGAATTCGAAATACTTCTCAACTATAGACTGAGGCATAAATAATATGATCCAAGCCACTATACTTGATCAACCATCTAGAATAGTTTATAAAGAGCATAGGAGCATCAAGAAAATTCTTGAAGGCCTACATTCTTTTGAAGATGTGCATTCTTTCTAATGGAGATATTTTACTCATTTCAACTGAATCAATGATAAAACAAGTAATGAAAGGGTATATCGCTATTTCCAGAGCCGACTACTCGAAAGCGGCAGGGAAGGCATCTTTAGTTTTGAACACTAGAATGTGTTGAGGCATACTTGAATTAGATCAATTACAGCTTAATTCGTTTGGGGCGAGGCAGAGAAATTGATAAACCAAACTGCAAATCAGATGATTCAAACAAGCACAGCACAAAATCGAACGGTAAATGGAAATACCTTCTCTTGCCTCCTGAAAATCTGCCACGTTCCAAGGCCAAACGTGAGAGCACCAGGTAGAAACAGGAGCCATTTCGACAATCTCGACTCTCTTTGTTTCTCTAAGAACACCACCCAGAAAGCAATACGCGATTTTCAACAATCAAAATAGCATGAATCTAAATCATTTCCCGAAATTAAGAGGAACCCAGATAGAATAAAGTTGAGAAACTCACGTTGAGGTTGCGAAAGTGAAGATGAGTTGGTATCAGGTGTAGAAGAAACTACTGCGGCAGAACTGAAGGAGGAAGAAGATGAAGGTAAAGGCGTGGAAGAGTGGCCAGAAAGGGAAAAACAAGGGCGAAATTTTGTGATGGATTTAGCTAAGGAAGAAGATGCCATGTTCTTGAAGCTGACATTTGAAGAGTTTCTCAGTCTTGGTCTTCACCTGGCTGCTCTGTTGAGGTCTAAAAGACTCAAATTCTGAGGGTTTATGCATTTTCCGTATTCATCTTCTTTATTTTTAAATTTTATATCTTTCTTAAATTTCCCTTTATTTTCTTTATTTCTTTCTTAAACTCAAAATTAAATCTATTTTGATAAACTTTTTTAAATAATTCATGTCAATTTTGCTAAAAAAAAATATTCTAATATATAATCTATAATTTTCTTTGGAAATATCAGAAAAATTGAATTTTTGTAATCGATGAATATATCCCACTTATTTTATGGATCATTAAACAATAAAATAAGATATATTAAAAAAATTATTTTTTCTAAATAAATTTTATTTAAAGAATTATTTCAATTCAATATATTAAATCTGGTCACCATTATTTAAACGGGTGTAAAAAAAAATATTGTTATTATATTTTTTTTCGTAAATTATTAGAACAATAAATTTTCAAATAGAAAAAAAAATTGTTGAGAGCCTCTACGTTTTTTTTACATATTGCTAATAATCTTTTTTATACTTACAACCATAAGGTATTAATTGTCTATTTCTTAAATATTTGATTATGATATATTAGTTTAATAGCACATCATGTAAGTTAGAAAAGACAACTCAATCTATTGATCTTAGTGTACCTTATTTTATCTAAAAAAAAATACAATTCATATTATGAAATACAATAAAAATAAAATTCATATTATGAAATACAATAAAAATAAATTTTAGAATGACCATTTCATCTCCACCTGATAAAACAAGGGCCAAGATAATTTCCAAATCAAACTGTTATAAGTAATCAAAATGCAATTACCTAATGATTATTGTGTATATTACCTTAATCAACAACACTTAGATACGAAAATCTCTGTTAATTTTGCTAGTGACTTTTGGTACCTAATCATCTATATTTTGTTTTTTGTCTCAATGGATTGACGTGTACGTGACTTGATGCTCCGCCTCAAACATTCTCACATTTCTATATTGTTTTTTTTTTGCTTTATATAATGAGGAAGAGACCTTAGATGCGAAAATTTCTTTATTTATTATTGACGTAGTTAGTGGATGGTTTAACTTTTCGATTTTTTTTTTTTTTTTGAATTTTTATTTGAAAAAGTTTAAAATCTGACCAAATTACCACAATGTTATAAAATGAAAATACCTATAAACACTTTTAATAGGAGGGTTCTCTTATCCCAGCATTAAGGTGAATGAAGTTAGATTATTTGAAAACCACTTATGTTTAACATTTAATACATTTGTCTTTGTATTTATTTTCATCATTAGGGAAACTTTTTGTTTTCATGACTGGATGATCAATTTAACCATAAAATATTTCTTGAATTAACAAAAATATTTATAAAGTATTTTGATATATTCGTAAATATTTTTAATTTGTTTTTATTGTGGTTTGAATTAATTTCCCTAAAATGTTATCTGACTATTGCACCCGATAATGCACGAATCATTTATCTTTCTCAAATCTGGATTTTCGAGCCACTCGTCGGATGTGACTTTCATTTCTTTGAAGGAGTTCATCTATTCTATGGGGTTGTGTTAAGAGCGGTCCTGAGAAATCAATGTGGGATTCTGTATCATCGTTGTCGAGGTTGTTTGTTGTGATGTTGGATGACGATGGTGGTTTTTCATTTAGTTCTTCTTCATTATTGGACATATCCAAGAATGGTCGACCGTATGCTTCGGTTGCATGAAAAGACTCGCCCGGGAGATTATGTTTTGTTGTTTGCTGCTTTCTTAATTCGTAGTCCTGTGTGCCTGAAGTAGTACTGACTGGAACGCTTGTGTGTACATTGTGTTTTTTGTTTAATTCCCAGGTGTAGTGATTTGCAAAAGATGGATCAAGAGCACTTATTTGGCTCTTAAGACCGTCTGATATTGTAGATGTAGCTTCCTCTTTTCGCTTCTTTACCCAAGCAAAGCCACTAGACGCTGAGACTGGCATGGGGGCCGTGAATGCGCTATCTCCTCTCTGATTCGGTGCAGTTGCAGCAGCTTGGGACGTCTCTGATGTTGTATCATATAGTTGTTGCTGCTTCTTTTGAGGATCTCTCTGGAAAACATCACCTTGTTGATCTTTGGAAAGATTATTGGTAGTATTATTATTACTGCCATTCCGTCGAGAAGGTTGATTATTAATGTTTTGAGTATCTTCTGCTAATAATTCCTCTTTGATTGGCACTTTATGACTGTTGAATTCTTGGAAATTCCTTCTAACTCTTCTAGGCCTTTGTGTTGCCCCCGTCTCTTTTGCTCTTGCATTGTTAACCCGGCTCTTCCTTCGCGCATCTTCACGATTTTTGGCATCCATTTCTTTATTTGGTGGATACTTAGGCAAGGTAGATGGATCACACGCATATGGCTTGGTTTTGAAATACTCAGACATAAGAGCTGATGAGGCTGTCCCACGCTTGTAAGGTTCTATGGAAAGAAAGGATTCTAATAGCCTCACTGCAGCTGGTGCAAATTCTTTGCACTTTTCATCAAGACTACTTTCATAGGGATGCTGGGGTCTGAACATAGCTGCATGAGGAAGCTTTGTTTTTTTCCAGAACTCTTCAGGTGGGGAGCCACAAAGTCTGAATATTTTGTGCAATTGTTCAACCTCTGTTCTTCCTTTAAGAAGAGGCTTTCCCAGGTGCAATTCTGCAAATACACATCCTATGCTCCAGAGGTCCACAGTTAATCCGTAATCTGTTGAACCCATCAGAAGCTCGGGAGGGCGATACCACAATGTAACCACACGACTTGTTAACGCTTGCTTGTTTCTGGAGTTTATGACATTTGCTAATCCAAAATCTGCTAACTTGAGAATTCCTTCATTGTTTACCAAAATATTGGATGCTTTGATGTCTCTATGCATTATACCCCGAAGGTGGCAATGCTCAATGGCAGATAGAAGCTGTCTCATATAACACTTCACTTGTGCCTCACCGAACTTGACATCAGGACAAGACACTAGCCCTGCAAGATCATGTTCCATGTATTCAAATACAAGGTAAATGCTGCTAGACATTTTTGAAGTAATTATTCCTTCTAATTGCATGATGTTTGGATGTTCAAGCCTCCGCAAAATCATTATTTCTCTTGCCATAAACCTAATGCTCTCCGGTTGAAAATTGTCGAAACGAACCTTTTTCAACGCAACCATCCTTCCTGAATCAACTTCCCGAGCACGAAACACACTGCTGTATGTACCTTGTCCAATCTTCTCCAACTTCTCGAAGGAATCAGCTCGGAGAGGAACCCATCCGTGAACGGCCTCACCGGCAGCACTACTAAGCCAAGACGGCCACCCGGCAGCAACCTGCTCAGCTTCAATGTAGCGTTGAGAAAATCCTAATCTGAAAGATCCCCCCTTCCCTCCTCCTTTAGATTTCTTAATATCTCGACTTCTATCCTCCGATTTTTCCTCCCCTTTCGTGATCTCATGATGATCAAGCGTCGTCGCCGAATGAGCTTTGGACGAAGGTTCCAGGGTCGTCACAACGGAATCATTATTCTCGATGACAACGGTGGCGGTTGTAGTGGTGGTGGGTTTGTTGGGTTTGGTCCGATGATGATGATGTTTATGAACGGGTGATGCCGGCGCCTTAGCTACGTGCTTGGAGCTAATACAACCCATGAACCACCAAATCCCGACAGCATCGATCGGAGAAACGACACAAAGGGCGATCAAGATCAACCCTGACCGGGAAATGGGCTGGCTCAGCACAAAGGGAAGTGGGGGGGATTCGAACCCCTACATCCAACAAGCAACTCAAAAGGGTTTGTTGGATTATCTGAGGATGGAAAAAGAGAGGGGAAAATGGATTGAACCCATTTGAAATGGGAGCCATTTTTGGGGTTAACTTGTTGGTTGGCAACACAATGACCTTGTGTCCTTCATCTGAGATTGCGAGATCTTCGGAATGAAGAATTGGCCAAATAGTTTTGTTTGTAAGAAACGGTCCGAAAGCAGAGGAAAGGAAAAGAAAGAGAAACATTCGTCAATCCTAACTGTCTTCTTCCTCCTTCATCTCTGTTTTTTCTTTTCAATCTATTTTTAATTTCAATTTCCCCAAAAATTTATTAGTAAATTACTTAAATTAAAATTATATTACCTTAACCCAAAATAGTAACACTAGAAAATATAAAATACAATCAAATTAACTAGAAAGCGAATTCAAACATACCCTAATAAGTTTCGATAAATTATAAATATTTAGAAAGTCAATCCAAACATGCACAACTTTAACAAACAAATTACATCATTTATATTTTAATTATAGATAGATGATCTCGTTTTTTTAACCTTTCCTTTTATGTTCACATGGTACGAACTTGACTAACCCATTTGAAAAAGAAATCTCATTTTTAATTTAGATTTGAATCCATTATGTTTGAATGCAACTCTCAAAAAGCTAAGAATCCCATCCTCAATCGCTACCATATACCCCACCATTTTTAAGAAGGAACTTTTCTTCTCTATATCAGTCATTTCCATTTCTTCTTTTCATTTCTCCTACATACATTTCTAGTTAACCTCTCTCTCTCAAATGGTGAAGCTGGTAATCAATCGGCTACAAAAACGAAGAAGATGATGTCGTAGAGAGATAAAGAAACAACACATATGGATTTATACGTGGTAATGAGAAGATATTTGTTGGAGATTTTAGGGAGCAAAGATTATGATCAGATAAGTTCTGCCACTCTCTCATGCTTGTGCATGGTAGTTTAGAGAGAGAGATATATAATCAACACAAAAGTAATTAAATGGTTGATTATTTCAACTTACTTAGTTACAGATTATAACACCAGTACATAATGTAATTCCTTTTGTTGTTCTCTGTTGTTTAAACTTATAGTCTTTTTTTAATGAAAATTATTCATATCAGTTATCAGTTCAAAATCAGCATGGATTTGGAGAGATTTCTATAGTAGCAGTAATAATCATAATGCCCAAATTGGACTTCTATTTATGCATTCAATTCCTTACGTACTACATTTGAAAACCCATCATTAAACTTTATAATTTGTTTTTCTTCGGCTCATATATATATCCAAATTTTAAAAACACAACTTGAAGAACACTAAAATAACACTACTAAGATTATTGTATATTTGGGATGCTAGGCTATAATTTCTCATTTACTTATATTAATAATAAATACATTTTTTTAGTACTTTGTCTAATTTATTTTATAATATCCTTACTTTATTTCTATTTTTAATTATAATTATGTAATATTACTTGTTCTTAGTACAACTTTTTATTGCATTTTATGGTATGATATCAAATTTCTATGTATATTAGAAAAAACATATGATCGTTAGCATTAGGCAGCTTAAAGATACTCATATACAAAGGAGATCAGAACAATAAAAACCAAATCATGAATCAGATATACCAACATGAGAAAACTTCTCTTACAAAAAAAATGAACTTACTTACAGAAGTATTTGGCTAATTGCTTCAAAGAAGGGAAAAGAAAGAGGATTAGATTGAAACCAAAAGGAAAGCTGCCTATACTAATGGTGAAAGCAGCAAAGCCACGAATGATGAAGCAGCTGCAAAGCCATACCCAATCCCCTTACTTGGATTGTTATTCCTTCTTGAGCCGTTAGCTTTAGAATCTGAATTCAAAATTTACAAATTTGTAGTTAAGAAATCTTGGAGAGAGGGATTATCAAAGGGTCCGTTTGAAAAAACAAAATCACATAAATTTACCATCGGCAGTTTTAGCAGGTGGAGGCGGAGGCGCATCCGTTGAACCGGTCGGTGGCGGGCCGCCTGAAAATTCGAGGGAAACACAGAATTACGAACGTGATCACTCAAACAACGCCGGATTATTAATTAAATTTATGAGAAATTGAAATTCATCATTGTTACATGCAGAAATATCAACATCGGCGGCACCGCAAGCCTTGGGAAGCTTCAATGCTTGGCTCTGGGTAACGTTCAACGCCTTCAACATATCCACATCGTTGAAGAAGGAGCAAAGACACTGAACATCGCCGACCAGCATCTCCTTCAACGGCAAACAACACATCGCCGACGGATTTTCCGGCAATTTGATGAACGGTTGACATGGAAGAATCTTCTGCATACACTGCGGAATTTTTCCAGACTCCATTCCTTTGAAAAACGCGTCGAGATCTTGAGAAAATCCGACAGAAGAAAACATCAAGAGAATTAGGAAGGCGAAGAATAACATTGTCCGCGACGCCATTATTATTATTGTTGATCAAGATCTGATATTGATTTTCTTAAAGCAGAAATTATTGGGGATAGTTATTAGGGTTTGAGAGTAATGAGTGGAAAATTACTTATTAGGGTAGTTTTATTGGATTAAGAAGTCGCCTTCTTTCTCGCCATTGCCTCAACCGTTTCGCGCGGCGGTTACTGTTTTCCGGTATAGTACGTCCCTCGAGTTCTTCGAAAATGTCAATAAGCCCCGCTGTTGGTGTTCTTTCATTTTCATCCTTATAAAAATATTTCACTCTCCGATTATATATATATCATGGATAGATTTTTTCTTACGAAATCAACCATGGCAAGAGTAAAAGATATCAATGTAAGGATCAACTTTCACTTACTACTAATACGATGATGCAGAAGTCTACGATATTGGCGTGGCTCAAGCAAAACGACGCTAACTTAGACTTGAGTAACTAAGATGGTATAGCCATTTGATTGAATCGAACCTATATCGCATGCAAGACACACACTAACATGAAAACCAAATCTTCTTTTAACCGTCGAAGTTCCTCTTGAATTCAAAAACGATACACATTTTAGTTATCGGGAGAATCAAGATACAAATACGAACAAAGTAATATGTGGAGAAATTAGGGTTTAATTTGTTGCTTCAATTTATCTATGATAATATATAACTAAAAGACAAGTGGATGAATTTGGGTGCTGCCTTTTCAGGGCGGTGCCGGCAAGGCCAGCCGCCGTCTAAAACACCCATCAATAGTATATTCAATATATATCTTTTATAATTTTGATACCCATTTCGTTGAAATGATATATTAGATTACTACTTTTTTTTTTTTTTAACTCTCTTTTGTAAGAGACAAAGGAAATTTATATTTTCTATTTGTCTAAATTGTCTCGATAATGTTTAATAACAATCGTTTTAGGTTATAAATAAAACTAAACAATTTGTATTGAGAAGAAGTAACCATTTAGAATCTTCTTGTTTGATTATTATTTGGGTTTTTTAAAAATTAAGTTCGTAAATTTATATGTTTTGTTCTCTTAATTCTACTAATATAACTAAAGAATTTCAGTAAGTTTAAAAAACATAAAATTAAAAGACACCAAATTGTTATCATATTGAATTTAATACATGTATTTTCAAATTCGTAACAACTTAATTATCCTCCAAGTTTTAATGTCTTTAATTAGGGACAGCTAGTTGCATTGTTATAAAATAATTCACAATCTTAAAGAATAATTAATATCGGATTCTATTTGGCTGAACCATTTGATTTTTTTAAACTTGTGTTTAATTTCTTACCTCCACTTTTATGTTTTTTTCTTAATTAAAAGAGTTAGAATTTTGAACTAAATTATAAACACAAAAACTTACAAAATTGATACTTAAATATATTCATATTGTTTATCGTAAATGCATTTGTTAAAATGATAAAGTTCCCAATTTGATGATCAATAAGACAGTTTGGCCGAGTGGTCTAAGGCGCCAGATTTAGGCTCTGGTCCGAAAGGGCGTGGGTTCAAATCCCACAGCTGTCAATATTCTTCTTCCTTTTTTTTTTTTTTTTTTTTTTTTGTGTGTGTCTTTTGTTTAAAGATTTGCGGCTCCAATTATATGGCTCAGTGTTTGGAGTTGTAAGACAAAGTTTAGAGAAAGATGTTTGATTTAGGGGGAAGTATTTATCGAAACATTCTTCTTTTGTGCTCTTGGTTTTACCCCCCACATGGTTTCAACTTTCCAATGATTAATATTTTTGGAGTTACCAAAGTTCAGACACTGACAAAACCAATGATATTTGACAGAGACAAACAAACCAACTTCCCTTGTTAATTTCTCCTACCTTCTTTTAAGAACTTGTTGCAATTCTCCTACTCTGAACCCTCTTCAATGCCACTTTTTGTTGACAAGTCCTAGAAAACTAGTCTGTTTCAGCTGATCAGCCATGGCAGTTGATGGTCGAAGAGGGGCAAACAGAAGTCTCGAGACCCTTATCGACATCGACAAGAAGGCCGTGGCTGCAAGAGCAGCAGCGCCGTTGCCACAGCTCCAAAAGACGGTGCCAGGACAAGGCTTGGAATTCAACAACTTGTCATATAGTGTTATAAAGAAGTATAAAAAAGATGGAGTTTGGATCAAAAGAGAAACTTATCTTTTGAATGACATCTCAGGACAGGCATTGCGAGGCGAAATCATGGCTATTTTGGGGCCAAGTGGTGCTGGGAAATCTACGTTTCTTGATGCATTGGCTGGTCGGATGGCGAAAGGAAGCCTTGAAGGATCGGTTAGGATAGATGGGAAGCCGGTGACCGCGAGTTACATGAAGATGGTTTCATCTTATGTTATGCAAGATGACCAACTCTTCCCAATGTTATCTGTGTTTGAGACCTTCATGTTTTCAGCTGAGGTTAGGCTTCCATCCTCTATTTCCAGGGAGGAGAAGAAGAATAGAGTTTATGAGCTCATTGATCAACTAGGTTTACAGGTACGCACCACTTCCCTACCTAGGTCGTCTCTTTCTATTATTATGTGTAGTTTGAGCATAGAATAAGTAAAAGAATTCATACACAATTTTCATTTTGGTGAAAAATCATAGAACTCTAGATTTTAGGCATGTTTAGGTAGATAAATTATGTAAAACTCCAAAGTTAAGTTCATTTCATTTAGAGTAGTACAATGTTGAGTGTTGGTTTGGAGTGTGAGGACAATATATGTTGAAAAGATTCATCTTAATTTGTTGGCCAAGTCGTAGAAAATGTTGGGGGCAATGTCCACAAAAAGTGCATAATGGTATTTTTTGTGATCAATCTCTCCCATAACACAACTTTTTCTCAATCAAATGGACTAACCCTAAAAAATAAATAAGACAATAGTATATAGGGCTCGAGTCACTGAACTCTTGCAAATCTGCACTACACACTTGAACTGATAAGGAAACAATCCCTAGAAGGACTTTACACAATGTAGAACAACATGTTGCTCAAGTTTTATTTATAATAAAATCAACCGATCATATTGCAGTAACATATAGAACTTCAAAGTTAAGTGCGTTTGAATTGAAGCAATACAACATTGAACAAACTTGTAGAATGTTTACAAAGTACGTGAGTGCAATACATGCCAAAGGGAATCGTTTTAGGTTATCGCTCTAACATGTAAAGTAACATGGCCAAGTTGTTAGATAACGTGTAAAATAACATGTCGAACCTGAATTTTCAATCCTAGCTTGGATTCTACCTACTAAATCTTCACTAACCAGTAACTTTATCTTTCTCCATTTTGTAGAGTGCCATGCATACTTATATAGGTGATGAAGGAAGAAGAGGAGTTTCAGGAGGTGAACGGAGAAGGGTTTCAATAGGAATTGACATCATCCACAAACCATCGCTCTTATTTTTGGATGAGCCAACCTCAGGCCTTGATTCAACGAGTGCCTTCAATGTAGTGGAGAAGGTGAAAGAGATTGCTCGAAATGGAAGTATTGTCTTAATGACCATTCATCAACCTTCTTACAGAATTCAACTGCTACTTGATCGCATAACTGTTCTTGCCAGGTACAACACTTGGTTACACTTTTGGATAGGAGTATGCGGAGTAGTTAAGGAAAGCACCCAAATTTTCAATTGAAATGGAAATTTCTCACTTGGGTGTTTTCTTTGTTGATAACATTGTTTGATGAATTGAATTTTGTTTAATGGTTCAAATGTGATGACAGGGGAAGACTAATATATGTTGGAGGCCCATTAAACCTGTCTGCTCATCTATCCGGATTTGGAAGGCCAGTACCAAATGGCGAAAACAACATCGAATATCTATTGGATGTAATCAAGGAATATGATGAATCAACAGTGGGGTTAGAGCCTCTTGTTGTATATCAACGCCATGGCATCAAACCTGATCAAGTTGCTAGGACTCCTGTTCCAAAAACGCCTAGAACTCCATATAAAAAGACCATGGGGCCAGCGCAAGGGACAGGGTCGGGGTTGGGGCCAAAGTTTCTAAACCTTCGTAGTCAAGCATTCTCCATGACCTCAGGGCCAAACTCAAGCCAGTTTGATTCTGCATATGCATATGAAGACAATGAGGATGAGGATTTTGATCGATCTCTAGAACGTAAATCTACCAAAACTTCAGTGCATAATCGTAGTGGTGTTCATAATCCTCGTTTAGCTTCTGAATTTTATAAAGATTTGTCTGCTTGGGTCTATAATGGTGTTAGAGGAACTCCTCATCGAAACCCGTCATGGACTCCAGCAAGAACGCCAGGACAAACACCAGCAAAAACTCCAATGTCTGGTGTTAGAAGTGGAATAGTTTCAAGCCAAATTCCATCATCTCATGCCAAAATACCTTCGGTCTTCAGCATGTCAATGGACTCTCATTTTCCTTCTTTCCAAGATATGGATATTGAGGAAGTTCTTGATGAGCCGGATCATGGTCCAAAATATGCAAATCCTTGGCTTCGTGAGGTTATTGTGCTTTCGTGGCGAACAACACTCAATGTGATCCGCACCCCAGAATTGTTTTTGTCGAGGGAGATTGTTTTGACAGTAATGGCTTTGATTCTCTCCTCCATGTTCAAAAATCTCGGTCATGCTTCCTTTAGAGACATCAACAGGCTTCTCAACTTCTACATCTTTGCAGTTTGTCTCGTTTTCTTTTCATCGAATGACGCTGTCCCGACATTTATTCAAGAAAGATTCATCTTCATTAGAGAGACTTCTCACAATGCATATCGAGCGTCATCCTATGTCATTTCCTCTCTCATTGTTTATCTCCCATTTTTTGCCATTCAAGGTTTCACATTTGCTGTCATAACACAATTCTGGCTTCACCTGAAAAGCAACCTCTTTTACTTCTGGATGACACTCTTTGCCTCACTCATTACAACAAACGCATACGTTATGCTCGTGAGTGCTCTCGTGCCAAGTTATATCACGGGCTATGCAATAGTTATTGCCACCACAGCCATTTTCTTCCTCACTTGTGGATTCTTCTTGAAACGAACTCAAATACCAGTATATTGGAGGTGGCTTCATTACATCTCTGCCATAAAATATCCATTTGAATCATTGTTGATCAATGAGTTCAAAGGCAAAAGATGCTATTCAGGAAATCCCAATGATCTTTCACCTGGCCCTATGGGAGATGTAAGGTTTAGCAAGTTGCACAACACTTCTACCGATTTGCAACCCGGTTGCTTGCTAATCGGAGAAGACGTTCTGTTCTCAATGGACGTTAACATGGAAAATATATGGTACGACATTGCGATCCTACTAGCTTGGGGAGTTCTTTACCGGGTGTTCTTCTATGTGGTTCTTAGATTTTACTCCAAGAATGAGAGAAAATGAAGAATATATTGTCTTGCATTTCTCTCTTAGTCTTTTGAAATGGAAATAAATTAAAGGTTGTAATACATAGCAGTCACTTTTCGAAGGCTGATCCAGAAAACAGGAGACAAGACAAGTAAGGAACAGAACAATGCAACACTCATACCAAGTTTGTTTTCTCAAATTCAATACAAAGGGAAAGTTTTCTAGAATGTTTCAACTATGTCTTTTTCCATAAGTACTTCAAATTCTGCACTAATCGATATACTCCACTTCAGATCTAAATGTTAGTTTGATAACTTTATTGTTCTCACATTTCAAGAATTAAAAAAATTCAACCAAAGCTAAAAAACGTGAAACATGTGTTATTTTGTCATGTAAAAACAGTCAAACAAAACAGCTATGATCTTATTTTATCAGTTGTTCTTTAAAAGTGGATTCCATTGAAACAAAAGGGGAAAGAGAAGATAATGTTGAAGAGGTCTAAATGTCACATCAAAGATCGTAATTCAAACCCAATAGATTACTCTTCAATGTCATAACTCATTATCTGTTAGAATGGGAAAGAAGAAGTAGAAATAAATATCAGTAAATTGTCCATGCTCTGCCTCCATGTTCTTTTCTTGTGGGGTTTCAAACTTCTGTCCATATTAAATTATTCCTTTTATATGAATTTTAAAATAACATGTGAACACTAAGAAAATAGTCTTGAAGAGAGAGAGAGAGAGAGAGAGAGAAATCATAAATAACACTGCAAAATGTTCTCTTGCATGTGATGAGTGGGTCCAAAATAAATGAAAACTTTTTGCTTGATTCTCTTATCACATTTTCAACTAATGACATAGCAAAATCATTCAGAATAGTGTTTTTTTGCATAATCTTTCCATGGGAAAAAAATGATCTCTTGAGTATCTTGATACAATACAAAATATTGTCCCATCGTTTCTCTGGGTATAAATAAAAGGCAATATTTTACATAAATATGGAGCAACTAAGATACATATTGTTCTTAGCTTTTGAATTGAACAAAAGAAAAATATATTTAAAAAAAAAAGAAAAAGAAAAACTAAAACCAAGAATCAATCTAAGCTAACAGATTGACAAAATTTGCTTTAGATGATTATATCTAAACTTCTCTAATATTGGAGGACACACCAATTTGTGATGAGTCCAAAGTCTTGGCGGTGGCCATTGTGCAAATATCAGGCCATCAGATCCAAGGTTGAGGATGAGCAGTCTGATGTTTTCTTTGCAACACTGTAGGGACAAGTGTTTATCCTAAAAACGACATAAACAACAACAGTACATTAGGAAATCAACAATAAATAAAGACCGATTACATAGAGATCTACGTGGTCAACTAATAGAAATACTACACAATCAAAGTAAAAGAACAAGGCTGAGCAATTACCGTTCTTTGCGCTTCTCTAAAAACCGAGCCAAGGATGCCTTTCGAGCCTGAGGTACAGCTGCAGGGAGGAGGCAACAAGTTTGATGTTAAAAGTCATCACTTTTGAAAACATATGGACTAGAGTAGAGTGAAAATGGTTTTATACCTGCAGGTATGAATGTTGGGGGAATCGGGGAAACTGATGCAACAGAACCGGCATCGATGGGAGGTTCAGAATGCTTGGGATGAGAAGCTGAGGGTTTTATAGGTTTAGTAGCAGTAGGTAGTTCAAGGTGTGGCATTCCTTGGAAACTTTCACCGGCAAATGATGCCTTCATTTGACCTGTGGAAAGTATGTTGTTTTGTGTTTGAGGCAGCCCACCACTGCCAGCTAAAAGCATAACAGCTTGAGCCTGAAAAAGAAAAACAACAATATATTGAGAAATTTTTCTTCACCAAGTGGCAAAAAGGCAAAAGCAAACTAGAGTTCTTAGAAGAACAGAAACCTTCTCAGGAGATATATCATTATAAACACACACGGATCCGGCATAGAAGATTGTAAGCTGCGACATCGAACCGGGAGGTTTTGAAACATTCCTAGAAAGACAAGGTATAAGTTGAGCACCATATTTGAATACAGTTTTTGCTAATGAAATATTTCCTAGTTCCATCTCAAGAAAAGTAGTACCTTAACTCAGTTGTACCGACAACAGAGCTGGTAAAAGGAACCGAAAGGGAGGTTGCAATTGGAACCCCACCAAATGGCTGCAAGTTAACATTAGAACCAACCATAGGTTGAGGAGAAGAAACCAAATGGGATTGAAATACTGGCACATTGAAAGCCATAGGAACTGGTGATTGGTTGGAAATTGGAAACATCTTCACATCTTGTGAACGAGGAAACAAAAGCGCCTCGGTGTTTTGGAAAGGGTAAACTGCCATTGCATACTGGTTTACAGGCTTCTTATCTGACGCTACATTTTTCTACACACAAAAGAGAAAACCAACGAGCCAAAATCAACGAATTATCATGAGAAGCCTATGAGTGAAAGATAGAAAAGGTAGAAAGAAAGTGAAAGGTGAATTACAGAAGAATATGGCCTATGAATGTCTGAAGAGACAAGTGGGTCAGCAATAACTTTCTTTGGCTTCTCATCTTGAGAAGCCTTGAAAGACAGCAATTGTGGAACAGCAGAAACCTTGTTTGAGAATGACCATTGCATACTTGAAGAACCACTCACCATTGCTGCAAAATTAAACAAACCCCAAATCAGATCTCATTCCTTTATGCATTTCACGTTCAAAATACCATTGAGAGCTTCTTCAACTTAACCAACTCATTGTATTTTTAAAGTTCCTTCTACTTTTACCTTTGGTTAATTAAACCAAAAATCCAAAAACTTCTTTAAAAATGCATATAATTAGATCATTAGTATTATAATAAAAACCGACAAGAACGTGATATTAAAAAATTAAACTATCTATATATATAATATAAAATTGGTATTAAAAAAAAATAAGTAAAGTGTTTACCACGGGTTTGAAGTATTTAATTGTTAAACAGCTGTATCAATTTATTTATATAATACCACACTCAAACTGCCACATCATCATTAATATAATTAATTATTAATTGTCTTCTTAATAATGAATTAAAAGTATAAAGTTAAGTTAATATCTTCACGCCCAAGTTTAAATTAAAGTAGATTAATAATAATAATAATAATAAAACCCCACGACGCGTTTAGAAACCAATTTATAAACTTTGCGCTTAAATTTCATTATACATTGTTATTAATTAAAATTCACACTTTCCAATTCTTTTTTCTATTAAATTATTATTTTATTGCATTAAGTACTTTTCAAATTGATTCTCATATTTCACAAAAAACAAAAATAAAAATCCATGTACTTAAAAACACTATTCTCGGAATTTTCGATATATAAGGCCCATATCCATTTGATTTTATCTATTTAAATATATATATATGTATGTATGTATGTATGTATGTATATATTAAATCCAAGTCAAAATTATAACCTATTTTAGGACATGTTCCATAACTTAAAAAAAAAAACTAAATTTATAATGAGAAAATAGCTTTGATCTTAAAAACCAAAAAAAAAAATTAATTACGAGCTTTAGCTTTATTATAATTCTAAAAAAGAAGGCATGTATTCTCAATCAAATTCCAAAAACAAAAGAAAAATTGTAAACTACTTTTTTTTACTTCGAAATTTGATTTCGTTCTTTAAAATATTAGCAAAAAAAATAAATAAATAATCACTAGTATTTCTAATTAAGCTCAATTTTTTTAAAAAAAAAACAACAAAAACGTAAATCATAATCAAAGACGTTTGAAGTTCAAAAATTAGGAAAATAGTAAAAAGGGAATCAAACCCAATTTCCAAAGACAGAAAACTAAAATTGAAACTGATTATATGAAAATTTAGAAAAAGTACAAGAAGTACAAAATAAATTCAATTAATATCAAATATATATATATATATTCCCCAGAAACTTTATGTGTGTCAGTTCTTCCTTTTTTATACCTAAAATTTACAATCGAATACACCGTCACAAACGTGGTTGTCCACAGATATTCCGGTTAGAAATTCATATATTTAATCACAAAAAGCTTCAATTTCCGCCATGGAAACCGAAAAACTGAAAACTGGAAGAAGGAAGAAACATAAACGCAAGCATAAACGTACCTGAATTTTTAGAATTATCTTGAAATTCTTCTTTGAAAGGCAGAGGCAAAGGGATAGGCATGGGCATGGCGGCATTTTTCGAGTTCAAACCCAAAAAATCCCACTCCATTTTGAAATCTCTAGGAAATAAAAATCTCCTTCTTCTAAACCATGAAAATTCACAAGGAGGGAAAAAGAAAGAGAGAATTTTCGTTTGTTTTATATCAAAAACAAAAGGAAATCAAATTTTTCTTTAAAAAAAAAAAAAAAAAAAAGGCAAAGCGAGAGAAGCACGTCTTTTCATTTTAAAAATAATTTAGAGAAGAAAAAAAAAGCAATTTAGTGTTGGTACAAAATGAAATATAAATAATAAATTAGGCTCGTGGCCTCGTGAAATCGAAACCGTTGGATTGGAAAAGAGATTCGGGTCATTGAGATGGGGACCAGAAGCGTCGCTTTGAAATTGGGTAAATTTGGAAAACCACCACGTGCGAGCCGTGCTATTCCATTTCACCGACACGTGGCCGTTCCTTGGATTTTCTCATACCCGTGAAGCTCAAAACGTGGATATTTCCTTTTCTTTCTTTTTTTTTTTTTTTATTTATTTCTTTTCTCATTTCTAGTTTTTCCTTTATTGTACTTTATTTATTCCCTTACCTTTAATTTTTTTTTTATTTTTTATTATTTATAAATAAATAAATAAATTTGTTCACTAGACTCATCTTAATATTTTTAATATTCTCTCTCCACCTTTAAAATATTCTTTTTCCATCTCAATTTGTACTCAAAATCTATATTTCAATTGCTTTGAAACAACATTTAAATATTCTCTTTTCTTTTTTCTTTTTCCTTTAATAAAGTACTCCGTACCCTACCAACTATTTTTATATATATATATATATTATATTATTGGTTGTTTTTATTATTACTTTTTAAAGTTTAAAATATCTTTTTTTTTATAAAGACTAGTTAAGAAACACGTATAAACGTAAATCTACGTTGAAAAGTCACATCCACTTGATAAAAGAAATATAGTAAAGATATTTCTTATAAGGCTTGTTCTAGGGTAAAGTTCAAGTTGAAGACACCTATAGAGTATATAGTATGCATAAGGGTCTGGGTATTTCTAGATGAAAAGTTAAAGATCTCATCTCTTGGTTAACCAAGTCGAGCTCGTTCGAGTAGTTGAGGTTTGCCCTAGTTAGTTTGAGCTTATCGTGTTAATTAATTGTTAGATTAGTAATAAACTACGATAATTAGCTTTTCATTTTTATTTTATTCCTTAACGTTTAGGTTTATTTCAACTAATATAATCAACAACAACAAGATGGGAATAAGCCTCTTCTTATTAGCAGTAAAAAAAAAGTATATTCTTACTCTTTTCTTCTTCGATAAACATATTTTATAAATAGTTTACATTTTTATGTTATCTATAACATTTTTCCTTTTCTAACGATGGTAAATTTGAAAAAATATTTTAGTTAAATATATTTGTCACGAGCTTTACTTTAAAAACGATTTTTGTGAATATAGTATAGGGGAAGGAGTTTTGGAATATATTATAAAAGGGGGAAGTCTAGATTGTAAAATAAGCTATAGTCAATGATGTTATTAATGAGAAGGTCAAACATGGAGTTTAAGTTTGGCCAATGAGATTTACAATCACGTTGATAATAAATATTATAAATATTACATGGAGACATATCCTATTTAATTCTAAACCTAAGCCACTAAAAGTGATCTTAGCTTTGTTGACTTTAATCATATCATATATTTTATGATAATAAGAAGAAAAAAAACCCTAAATTGTTCTTGTGATATTTTTAGTATTTTAAATTACTTATACTACAAAAGTCGAAAAATGATTCCAATGCATTTTGAATTGATTCAAAATCAATTGAAGAAACGTGAGTAAAAATATATTGAAAATAAAATATAGAATGCTCTCGACCAATTAAAAGATTATGTGTGCTGAATTAAAAGAATTGAAATGTGAAATCATCCAATAGTGAAGTTCTTATATGTACGTGTCTCTATGTCAGATAGTTTGAATTTTAAAAAACGCAGAACACACGATGATCCTCTCAAAAATCTTATTTTCGTTTTTCTCCATTTAATAACATAACATAACTTTGTTGATCAATTAAATGACTATATTTCAGTATAGTTAATTAGTAAACAAATATTTGACTTTTTATCATATGTATATATTTAGTGATTTATTTCTCGCTCCCTAAAAATTAAATATAAAATATTTTTCAAACAGAAGAAAATGTAAGAAGAAAAAGAAAAAGAAAAAGAAAAGTGAGGATCACATCAAACATTTGAGAGTCTATCAAAATATTGATTGAAGGGGTCATTTTCATTACACATTTTGAAATTAAAATGTACAAGTTGGCTTTTATGTGGGACATAATTTTGTCTCTCCATTTCTCTACCACATCTCTATGGATTCTATTTATAGATAATGTCCCATATATATTTCAAAGAAAAAAAAAATTCAATACACCCATTATTTAAAAAAAAAAAGAATATCTATCTATATATATAGTAACGATTTTTAAACATATCTAAATCAATTCTTGTGTTTTTTTTACATCGTTTCGTTAAATAACAACCTTGTTAAGAAAAAAAACTCATTTTAATCTTTATCTTTTAATTTCATCTACTTAACCTTCAACTGTATCAATTTACCTTTCCAATAAATTTTTGTTTCTGATTCTTATTAAAAAGGGTTTTCCACACATGTTCAAAGTTGTTTGTTTGGACTATGATCAGTACTTATTTGATATTCTCTAATCTTTTTTTCTTCAATTTCAGGGTAGGATTTTACTAAACCAATCAACTTTTAGTAGAATCAAACTATGTTTATTTACAATCCTTCAATGTAGCGTACTCTCGTTAACATGTCTAGTATGAGTCAAGACACGTACAATGTTTTCCTAACTAAACTCAACACAACACGAGTTTAAATGCTAACATAATTTGTACTCTGAATACTTAATGCTAACATAATAGTAGACCGAATTACGAAGTTGCAAATATGATAAAGGCAATCACATGGGGTGGAGCCATTGTGGGGGGATAGTTATAGGTCAAAATTAAAGACCAAAACGTGTGTGCCTTTACTTTGCCATGAAATGGGGCCAACTCTAATTATTCTAAATAACTTTCACCAATCACACTGTTTTCAAACTTTCCTTTTATAGTTCTATGCTTCTATTTAAAAAAAAGAACAAAAAAAAGAAAGAAAAAACGCACACTCGATTGTTTAGATGTATTAATTTTTGACACCCACTCGATTCAAGGGTTTTGATGAGGGTGGCCCATGTAGACGCTAAGAGGAGATTAACCATGTCAATCTCTATTTAATTTGTAGAGTTAACGAGGAGATAACCATGTCAATCTCTATTTAATTTGTAGAGTTAACTTGAGAGATATCGTTAGTACAACCCTTAATGGTACCGTTGTTAACGAGTCAAATAAACAAAGTACATGGAGAGCAATATTGTGCTCGCTAACCATAATTGGCAAAGTTTGGGTTATGTTAACGATCTTTTGTCTTTGTCATCCGCTCTCTAGAGTGTATGCACTCTTGGTGATTTATTAGATTTTTTGGTTATTCACAAGGATAAAATATATATATATATATATATATAGATTCATTCGTAGATATATCCGTAAATCCAAGAGTTTAATTATATCGATATTAGATATCCATGAATATATATAAATGATTGTGAAAGACAATACGTCATCTATTTAATTTAATATGAATAGAAATATTAATACCCATATTGATCATAACTTAGTTTTAGAGTAAAAACAATTCAATTTATTAATCTATATAAATTTTATAAACTTTTTTTACTTTTATATACATGTCTGATATCGATATTTTATCAAATATTTCAGTAAAATTAAAATTTCAGTATCGAAAATCAACTTTCATATTTTAATCATTTTCAAGTAAAAATATGGTACGTGATTTCTATTGGGAGAGTGATTACCATAATTGGGTTACTAATTTTTCCTAATAAACCATAATAAGTAGTTAGTTTCTTAATTTAAACAAGTTAGTAAATAAATATATAAAATCAATAAATATTGTTCGTAACTTTTGTCTCGATTTTTATTAATTTGAAATAACAAAGATAAACTTAGAATTAAAAATTTTATGCAAATCTTTTTTTTTTAAAATCTTGCAAAAGATGATAGCTAGGGTTGTCACATATATATCAAATATATAAGTAAAATATCTTCAAAATTATTACATATATATATATATGGTAGGGAATTTGGAAAAACTTAAATTTAATTAAAATGATTAAACTAAAAGGAAAATATATATATATATATATATATATATATATATAAGAATAATAATAATAATAATAATAGTTTTAGGGTTTAGAAGATAGGATGATATGTAGCGGAAGAGAAACGCCAAGTAGTTGGAGTGGGTGCCATGATTTCCATGTGACACTTCCTTTCACCAATCACCTTTTTTTCTTTTTTTTTTTTATTATTATTATTTTTTTCTTTTTCCTTTTTCTCAAACATTAATTTTATTTTGTCCATTTCACATATTTCTTTCTTTCTCACTCCAAAAAATACAAAGTTTTTCTTAGGCCTCAAATTTTAATTCACCCCTATTATATATGTGGAACCCTCTTCTTCTTTTTTCTTTTTTTCTATTTATTACTTTTTTTACAATATTAGAAAATAAAATAATATGTGAACCGACGAAAAAGAAGTAAGTTAAATATGGTTGAGTTAAATTCAATTTTGATCTTTGAATCAAACAGTTAAACACTTCCTTTTTAATGAATATGTTTGGTTTCGATAATTATTTAATTTTTAGTTTTAAAATTTTGAAAATTATGTTTTTTTCTTTTTTTTTCACTTGACAAGTTTTTTACCTTATTTAAAAATACATTTGATTTTTAAACCGAAAAATAAAAACCCAACAACTTTTTTTTCTTGTCTTATTATATTTAAAAGTTAACGTTATTATTATTATTATTATTATTTTTTTGAGTGGGTTTCGTATTTTATAAGTAATCATTTCATTTGAATTTTTATGTAAATTCCAAAAAAAAAGAAAACTTGAATTTTTAAAAGACAATGAATTTTTATCAGTTTTGTCAAAACAAAAAGAAAAATTTAATGTTATTGTCAAAGCGTGACCCCAATTTTGAAATGTTGAGTTGAATTTTGCAAAATTTATGTAAAGAAAATAACTTTATATAGAATTATAGGAATACTGTTTTGTAAACTTACTTTTCAATATTAGAAAACCATTATACCTAAATTATGACCTATTAATTAAGTGATTTTTATTATATTAGAAAACCATACTTAAATGAAAGATATATATATATTTATATATATATATATATATATATATATATATATATATATATATATATATATATATATGATGAGTTGTTTCTATTCATTAGATGTTGGGAAGTTTGATGGGGACTTTTATGACATGAGAGTGGCCCTCTACTTTAATTTTGGCTATTCTTTTCTCAAATGTAATATGCTATTGTTTTCCCTCAAATCATTTTTCTTTCCTCAAATTTTCTTTTCATAATTCATTTAATTTTTTCGTAGCGTTGTCAAAATATCAACCAAACATTAAAAAAAAAAAAAAAAGTGTATATCATTAAACATAAAAAATGTTCAACGATAATTACTTTACAAACACAAGTCCAATTTTATATTTAAAATATTAGTAAATACAATAGAAATGTTTGAGGATAGAACAACAAAAAAATAATGATAATCATGAATATTTATTTTTCGAATTTAATAGGTTTTTGAGACATTAAAAAAATGTTTCAAAATGAGTTTAGTTTATATATAATCCACGTTAAAATTATAACTACAAAACTTTTTAAATTTAAATGAATAAAAAGGTTATGGAAGAAAAGAAAAATGAAAGAAAGAGTCACGTTTTGGATAAAGATTGGAAAGATGGGTGTGGGGGTCCCTAAAAAGCAAAGCCTACTTATTTCCTTTGTCTATTCTCCAACTCTCATCCCCTTTGCCCCCACAATTTTCTTTTTCCATAATAATAATAATCATAATCATAATTAAGTTTTTGTTTTTTATTTTTTCATTTTAAAATTTTTATTTCAAAAAAAATAAATAAAAGGTAAATAAAGTTTCTATCTCTATATCATTTTGGATTTAGTATCTATCTGAAGTGTAAATAAATAAATAAACCCATATTTTATTATTTTCAAGCTCATATTAAGTCCATAATTAATTAAATCCCAATTTCAGTGTAGGAGAATCTAATGTCTATTATTTTAAATTAAAATGAACTTTACAAATTATCAATTGCTCACACCAATCTTAATAAATTATATGCTCAATAAAATAAAAATAAATAAATAAATGACAGCTTATGCCTAAATACTTTATTTAATTTAATAGACGATTCCGTTCCATATGATATATGTGTGTGTGTATCCAATTATCATTTGACTTTGCAATTATCAATTAAAAGTGTGAGAAAATATATAAAAATAATTATGTTATTGTTTTATTTTGTCAGACAAAATATAATTATCTGTAAACATATCTTATTATATATATATGTGTGTGTGTGTGTGTGTGTGTATAAGGTTATCATTTATTTGACTTTAATCATTCATCTTTGCATGCATTGTGTAATGGCAATGATGTAGGATTTAAAAGAGAGACAATTATGTATGGAAGAATTAAAAAAAGAAAAGAAAAAAAACTATTTTATCATAGAAAATTTTGATTAAATTTTTTTTATCAAACCAAACCTCTTGGCTATTTATTTATTCAAAATTTTAAAATAAATATATTAACACTTTTGTTACAATTTATTATTATTATTATTATTATTAATATTACTATTTTAGTTTTACATAAAGAGAATTTTAAAGATTTTTCAAGCCTAAATTCAAGAATTAAATATGTAGGTTTTGAAAATTTAAGAACTAAACATGCATATTATACGTTAAATTGGGTATATCTCAACTAGTATTTATGTACTATAATTTCAAAGTCAAAGATTCGATTTTCACGACTCGACTCACGTATTTAAAAATAAAATAATAATAATAATAATAATAATAAACATACATTCTCTTCCAATGACGTAAACAAACTCATTGCTAATTATTTCAATAAATGGGCTGAGCCCAAATAAAGATAGGAATAGAAATAGAGAACACCGGCCCACAATTCCTTGGGCCGTTCACTTGCTCTTTCTTTTGTTAAATTTCCAGTTATACCCTTTTTTTTTATTGGCAAATTTCAGTACTGCCCAAGTTGAATGGGATGAGATATTGTTATTTTTATTTTAGAGTAATTAGATTCGATAACACTCTTAACATAATAATTAAATGTATAGCAATATATAATGAACGTTGGAAAATAAAAATCCCTTTTATACCTTTTTTTTTTATAAAAAAATTAAGATTTTAAATTACTCAATTTGTTTTCAACAAAATTGAAGAAGAAATATTTTATAATTTAATTGTGTGATGAAGAATGTTGGAATCTTCCATCAAGAGGCTTAGGATTCTTTGAAAAGGTTTGAAGAAATTGGACCACTAAATATGAAGCATCCCTTTCTTTCACATGCCTCATTTTCTTTTATACTTTACATCAAAGTATATATAATGCCAAAAAACACAACTAATTTCGAAGTAACACGATCTTAACATTGTTATCAAAGTGAATCAAACTACAACTTTGTATGTATAAATAAGGGTATACAATCAATTATTTATTGTTACATATATTAGTCATGGTATGTCAAACGATCGGCTACACCACGACAAGCTAGCAAGTCCCCTTTTATAGATATTTTGTTATTTTTTGTCATTTAAAGAAAAACATATACAACTCTAGTCCTTATGGTTTTACATGTCCAACAATGAAACGAAAATGTTTACAGCTCAGTTTGATAGTCAACTCAAACCAAATAAAAAAAAATGATTTTGGATATATATCAAACCGTATCAAATGGTTTGCTCACTCCAAACTAATATGTAAATATTTGATTCAATATATATACAAACATATAGTGGCATATCAAACAATTTGCAGTTTTGATATTGTGGTAGTTTGTAATATATATATGACAGTATAAAGTTGAGGGGTTCGAGTCACTAGATCTTGACTAAATCTGTCCCTATATATAATTTTAAACTGAACCAAAAGGGCATCAAGTTTTAGTAAAAACTGAATTTTCCCTTCAGTTTGTTTGGTTTTGGTGAAAATCTGTATAAAATGGATGGTTAGAATCAATTGCCATTCTCTAGAAAAGAGATCCATCACCATCCAACCTATTTTATGTAAATCAACATGCATGTGTCATGAAACAACAGAGACTAAAATATCACAACTGATGTAGAGTTGACCTATAAATTATTGGGAGTTTAAATTTCTGCAGAAATCAGATTGGACCCAAGAGAAAAAAAATGAAAATATAGAATCTTGGGGAGGAGTTTCTTGTAATCTTATAATGTGGCAAAATTGTCTGACATAGACAAGGAGCTGTACAATAATAATCTGCCTATGTAGTAATTAGGAAGACAACACAGTTGGGACATTATATTTAATGTCTTCATCAATAATGCATGGCCCCAACAAACAAATATTGCCCAATTATACAACAATGATGCACCAAAAAAGCTGTCTCAATAAGTTAGTGGGTGTGTGTTTATTTATTTCAACCAACTGCACAGAAATGAAATGAAAAAACTTAATAAAAAGTAAGGATATATCTTTGAATTGGGTTGTCATCAAAATATATTTTTTTTTTCCAACTAGAAAATGAGATTTGTGAAGGGAGGTCTTGTGAATGGACATCGCAACAAAGCTCATCATAGAAAAAAGAACATCTCAATTTGAACACAGATCAAAAGTTGCATCAGAAGCAAAAGCAAAAGCCAAAAGCCAAAAAGTAAAGGCAAAGGCAGTAATTAATTACATCACCCACCCAACCCAACAGCAACAAAATACAACAAGCTATGACAATTTATCATCCACCCCAAGTATTGACTAAACAGAGTGAAAAAAAAAATTAGTACAATAACAAGAGATTAGGGAATTCAAATTGATGGCAAATCCTTCTTTTTCTTTTTTTTTTCTTGGCTTCAAATGAAAGATATGATCGCAGGTAAATTGAGAGATTGCAACGAATCAAGATAAATGTTTCCCTATAAACCACCAAACTCACCTAGAAGATGCCTCGTCTGAATCTTGAGCAGCGTCGGGTTGTGGATTGACAGCTTCGTGAAGGCTGGATTGGCGAAGCTCTTCTATACGCTTTGTGACTTCCGACATTGTGGGACGCTTATCAGGATACTGAGCTGCGCAATCGACTGCAAGTTGCAATAGTTGAACCATCTCCTCCTCAACGTTTTGGTACCTAAGAAGCTCGAGGTCGAAAACTTCAGAAGTCCACTCCTCCCTAACTACTGACTGCACCCATCTAGGTAGATCAACTCCTTCCTCGTTTAAAAGGGAATGTGTAGGGGCCTTTCCTGTCAAAAGCTCCAAAAGCAATACGCCAAAGCTATAGACATCAGCCTTGTGGGATACTTTACGGGGATCGGTGACCTCCGGTGCACGGTAACCAGCAACTCTGGTGGGGGTGGAAGGTGGTCCAACAAGATGTGCTAAACCGAAATCGGAGACTCGAGCATCATAAGATTTTGTTAGAAGAATATTGGAAGATTTTATGTTTCCATGGGAAACATTAGGGCCTTGAGAATGGAGATATTCAATGCCACGCGCAGCTCCAAGGGCAATTCCGGACCTGATTTCCCAATTCAATGGAGTCCTACCAGCGCCTTTGTTTCCTGTAGTTAAAAGTAAGCAACAAAGAAAGAGTAAAGATAAAGCTTCTTCGAAAGATTGTAGTTCTCCAACTTATCTTCTTTACTTTACACAATTGATTTTTTTTTTTCTTTTTCTTTTACAGGTATAAATGTTGATCAATTAAGATTAAAATGTCATATTGTTTATCTGAGGAAGGGGTGGTAGAACTAGAAGGGAACAAAAGAATGAAAAGACTAAACTTGAGTCCTCGAATTTAACTACCGCCATTGATGTAAAAATGAACATAGGAATAGTGACACCTGATTTGACTACAATCCTAAATCAATCAGACCTTCAAAGTTTTTGGAAGATGCAATTAAACAAAGAGATGGCAATGGCAGGAAAAAGTAAAACAGAAGATAGAAAAAAGTGAGACATGTCAAAGAGCAAAAGAACAAGCAATGAGGAACAAGTAGTACAATAAAGCATGTAAAGGCAATGATAATCAAAATGTACAACAACCAGGCATCCGAGATCGAACTACAGAAAGTAAAGGCCATTATGTACAACCAATCAATCATAAACAGAACGCGCAATCGAAACATCTTACCATGTAAAAGAGCAGATAAACTTCCCATGGCCATGTAATCATAAACAAGAAGCTTCTCATCCCTACTGAAATAGTAAGCCCTGAGAGGGACCAAGTTTTCATGATCCATGGATCCAACAGCTTCAATCTTCTCTCTAAATTCCCTCTCTGTTATGGTAACATCCTTCAACCTCTTCACGGCCACAACAGAACCCACTTCCAAAACAGCTTTGTAAGCAGTCCCAAAGGTTCCCTTCCCCAACACTTCAGCTGAAGCCCTCAAAAGATCCTCCAAATCAAACACCCTTGCAGCATTACCAAAGAACACCAATTTTTTTGTCCCAGTACCATTGGCATTCACTTCCCCTTTTGCAGTCCCGGCCGTTACCGTCGCAGCAGAAGCTGCAGCAGCAGTGGCTGGCACGGTATAACCATTACTGTAACCCCCATTTTCAATCTCACCAGGTGGCTTACTGCCCTGAATTTCCACTTCAGGATGCTTCACTGTGGCTACATCGACTGAACTTGTTTTCTTAACACTCTTCTTTCGGCACAAAAGCATTAAGATTACAAGAATCAACACAAAACCAAGTACAGATCCAATTACAATCCCAGCAATGGCTCCCCCTGCCAGCTTTTTCTTGTGTCCAGAGCCGCCATTGTTGCCAACCTCCCCTGTCGGCACAACAAGATCACCAGAGCAAGCTTCAAGAGGACCCCCGCAGAGAGAATTCCCCAAAAAGGAACTCGAAGAAAACGACTGCAATCCCTTAGGAACCGACCCATTTAACTGATTGTTAGAAACGTTAAACTGATCCAGATGGATCTTCAAGTCCGGGATAGACCCAGAGAGATGATTTTTCTCAAGGAACAGAGTCTTGAGACGGGTCAAATTGTTGAACCCAGAAGAGATCTCCCCAGAAAAGTTATTGGAAGCCAAATTAAGACGAACAAGGTCAGGAAGCTGGAACAAGAAATCAGGAATAAGGCCTGAAAACTCATTACCTTGCAAATAGAGGTTCCGAAGATTAATGCAGGCAGAGAGATCTGACGGGAGCTGACCGGAAAGTGCATTGAGTCGAAGGCTAAGAGTACGCAGGTGCGTCAAGTTCCCAAAAATCCCAACCGGCAATGGACCGAAAAGCGCCGCTCCGGGGAGACGAAGAACAGTGACACGATTGTCCTCACATTGAATCCCAGGCCAAGAACAGGTGTTCTGATCAGTCACATTCCAGAGGATAAGAGTCCGGCCACCCACAGCAGAACGAAGGGCCAAAAGAGCTGTTCTATCAGAAGCAAGATCTGGTTTCACAGTGGAGAGTAAAATAGAGAATCCGAGAAGAAACAAAGAGAAGAAACGAATTCCCATCTGGGTTTGCATTATGAGATGATTATAGCAAAACCCAGTTGAGGTTATGCAAAATGGAGGAGTGTGATTAAGAAAAAATGGAAACCCAGTGAAGTTGGGAAGACATTGGTGGGAACTTAGGTTAAAGGGAATGAAAAGAAGGAGAAAAAGGTTAGAGTATGAGTTGGGGAAGCTGGAAAATGTGTGCTGGCTGTTGCTTTTTGAATTGGGTAAGAGCCTTATACGAATTTCACAGAGTTACACAGGCTGTGCTTTGGCTGTGGCTGAGAAGATGATCAGATTTCATTTCTTCAATATATATATTTTCCAAAATATATATAAATTCAAAGAAACAAAGAGAGAGAGAGAGAGAGAAAAAAAAAATAGGGTTAGAAGCATTCCATGCTTTTTTGTGTATCCAAAAGCCAGTGGTCACTCTCTTGCTTGTCAAATTCACAAACCTATCTTCATTTTTCCTTTTTCAAAAATTGTCTTTTTTACATTCTATCTATTCTTCTTTCCCTTTTCATTGTTTACTCTAACGTTGTTTTTCCATTTTTTTTCCTTGCACTAACTTTCAATTCAACTCAAACAAACCAAAGATCATATCAATTACTATCGAGTTAAGTTTGTTTTATCCAACATATCACAATGATAAAAGAATACATGGTTTGAATCTTCATATTCTTGTTATACTAAAATATCAAAAGTTTGAATTTTTTCAACTTATATTAAAGAGTTGTGTTTATCGCACTTAGATGTTAGAAGATCTATAAGTTTTCAAATCTTAAATATGTTATCACTATGACTTGACTTAGACATATTTACGATTAACATTTTATCGTTTTTATGATCTTGTAACTTACATTGGTATTTATTCAATTTTCATCAATTCAACGTGTAACTGTTTTAATTTAGATTTTAAAACATATAGGTTAATTTCTAAACTTCCACATACATATTGCCTTTGGCCTCATAACTTTTAAGTTTGTGTTCAATAGATCCTCAATTTTTATATATTAATGTCCATCACAAACTTTCAATCGTATGTTTAGTATATACTTAAAATTATTAATCTTATATCTAATAGCACGTTAACATATTCAATGTATTCTTTATATTCAAATATTTGCTAAACATAAATCGAAAATTTACAAACATATCATACGCATTAAGAAAATCAAAATTTTACAATAATGTATATAGCAAATACTTTGTAAATGTGTCGCATAGGTTGACTAATATATAAATATATTATACATCTGTATATAATAATAAAAATAAAATAAAAAAAAAGGTAATTCTATTTAAGTATAATATTTATATTTTTAGCAAATACTTTCATTTTTTTTTTTTAGTTATGATATTTACTATTACACATGTAGATATTTTTACACTTGAGAATATAATCATAATTTGGTGAGTTAATCTATGTAACATTTGGTTCTAAAGTAGGGGTCAAGAAATGATATTGCTGACTAATTTTGCATTGATATATTAATATTATTGTTTACAAAAAAAAAAAGTTAATTAGAGTTATGGGATAATTATGATTCTTCTTATTATTATTATGATCAAATTAATTAAAATTTGATTAATTGGGGAATGTGAATGTCCAGCCTGTTTTCTTTTCACATTAATGATTTGTTTTTAGTTTATTGTGCAATTTGCAATATGGTTACCAACTTTAGGGTATTTAGTAGATTAATTACTATAAACCTTTAGAATAATTCATCATTATATCAAAATTACTTAGCAATGTCTTGATATAGATGCATTTAATTTCTTCTTCTTCTTTTTTTTTTCTTTCTATTTCTCCATTCCCAAGAGGATATATTGCACAAAATGGTATCCAATGGATATTAATGAGAAAGGTTACTCCTTTTGTACTTTGAAAAAAATATTAGGTTACCTTTGCATGTAAGATAGAAAATTAACTTTGTAGAATAGTTAGGTTTTTTAAGTTTAGTTTTTATTTGATTCTATGTTTATTTTTTTTATCGTTCGTTTGATTAGTTGGGTTTTGAAAATTAAAATTAATAGTTTCTAGAAATTTATTTTTTTGTTTTGAAATTTGGATGAGAGTATAACTATTGTATTATAAGAAATGAGAATGAAATAGACTTAGTCTCTTTAAGTTGAAAAACTAAAAACGAAATTGTTAACAAACGTAACGTTATATTTAAGTTTTAGGTTTAGTTTATTTGTTTAAAAAAATTACAATTTTACTTAAATGGAGTTTTGTTTTAATTTTAGATTTTCATTAAATACTCTTATTAACATTAAATATATATTGATTAATTTAAATTAAGGATATTTTAAAATATAGTAAAATAAAATAAAAAGTTTACTAACTATAGCAAAATTTTGGATTTTGTCGATGATAGAAACTGATAAACGTTTATCTAATAGAAACATATATCAATGTCTATCGATGTGTATTATTGATATAATTTAAAATCTTGTTATATTTTGTAAACATTTTGTCAAAATTTTCATTCTTTTTTTAAATAACAAAGAAATTAAATTAAACAGAAAGTTACCTTTTAGTAAAAAAAAAAAAAACGCATACTCTCTTCGATAACCATTTTGTTTTTCATTATTTGTCTTTCTAAAATTAAGCTTATTTCCTCTCGAATTCTTATCATGATTTGCTTATTTCTTAAACACGATAGAACTCTTAATCGAATTTTGAAAACAAATACAAGTTTTGAAAAAATAGAACGATTAAGTAGGAGATATTTTGATCGTATTGAAATGCAATAATTTGGGAAAGAAAGGGACTAAACCTAAGTAGTATTTTTTAGAAAAAAAATAAAAAATGATGAACATATAGTATTTATTTGTGATGATGCTTTCAATTCAATTATACATCCAACAAAGTTTTCTTTTTAATTTTTTTTGTCCATATTGGAAACTGCAAAGGGCCACATAAATACACTCTTACAAATGCCCAAATTTATATGACAATATGTCTATCTATAAATGCTTTAGTTATTATTATTATTGTTGTTGTTGTTGTTGGTTTGGGCACCACAAGACTTTTTTAAAAGTTTTTGTTTCTTAACCAAATTATTACTAATGAAAATTAGAAATAAATTTTTCTAAAACTCAAATGTGTGTTTGGTTTTTCCTTTTTGGGATTAATTGATTGTTTCTTGGATTCCAAAGTTCTCATTGCTTCTAAAGTTTCTCATTCTCATAATTAATTACCTTTTGACCTATTCTTTTCCTATATCAAAAGTATTTTTTTTTTATTTTTCATTTTAAAAACAAGTTACTTTTTTAAATAGTTTTAATATTTTACTGCTATAAATTTAAACATGGAATATTATTTTAACCTCAATATGGCGTAGCGTATCGAAATAAAATAAATTTGAAACTTTAAAACTCGATGATTTTATATGATAAAACATGAGAGAGTTGTTGAGTTTAATAAATGAAATGAAGTTGATGCTTTTGGACTTTGGTTTTATTATAAGATTTTACATTGTCTTCTTCCCTAAGCCTCCATGTATGGTTACACTAAGTTCTAACAATCTTCCTTCTATGTTTTTTTCTTTTTTTCTTTTTAATTATTTGTTTTTAAAACTTAAATGTTTAAATCTCGTAACTTTTTTATATTCTTCTCTTTGAACTTTTAAAACCGTTTGTTTTATTCACTAAAATTTTAAGAATTTCTTTAGTCGTTGTGGCTAGGTTTTCGTTAACTTTTTAACAAAACTGTGAGGTGACTTCCAATATTTGAATAATTAGACTATTAGATTCATTATATTAATTTAATTGATAAATAACTAATAAATTAAATACTCTCAATTTATTTCATAAATTTGTTATGCCAACGCAAAAACATACAATCTCCACAACTCAACTCCCTCGTGTTTCCCTTCTTGACTCTCGCACCTTTTACTTCAAAAAAAAATAGAATTTTGAAGCAAATATAAGAGCGTCCCATATAATAAAAAGAAGGTAAAATAAAACTCACATATTAGTGTTAACATTCACGACAACAATTAACTTAAAAACAACACCCATATAGAAAATAAACATTACGAACTTTCAGATAAACCCTAATAACAAAAACCCTAAAGTAAACTCTTTTTTAAAAATTTCAGGGTCTAAAACAAAGTATTCTAAAACATATAGAGATAAAATTATAAATAAATACGAGATTTACGAACAAAAGAAGATTTAAACATCGATTAAATAAAATAAAAAATGGGCACATATTAGGAAAGAGTTTAAATTATTGATCAACCTAAAGTTTGCTTCAAATAAATGATATATGTCACCGACACTTTATAGATTTAAAAGAAAAAGAAAAAGGGAATTGCATTTGTTGATGTGAACAAATCTAAACACATGTTTTAATTTTAATGTAAGATTCATTAATATCTATGGATGAAAGCATATTTTAGTTGAACAAATGGAATAAGATATAACATTCTCATATTTCTACTTTAAACTTACTTAATGCTCTCAATTTTTATACTATTTTGTTTGTGATTTTCTTTTTCCTAATTTAACTCCCAACTTACTTCTTCTAAATATTTAGATTTATTCACTTAAAAGAACAAAAAAAAAAAAAAAAATCAACACATTTGATATAAACAAAAAAAAAAGAAATTAATCCTTCAATTTAAAACTTGAATATATGAAAATCAAAATTTTCAAAATCAAGAATATAATTGAAACCACTCTTATAGGTGTTTTCAAAAATATAATAAAGTTGCAAAATATTTACACTTTAGAACAATTCTAAAAACAAAAAAAGTCATGCACAATGTACACGATCGTTTAGATTGACAAACGATTTTTTGTAAGATTCTTTTAGTACAGGATCATTTAAATTTGTCTACACCAAATGATTGTTTAGATTTGTACCCAAATTTAAATTACATTCTTTTATATTCAATACATGATCTTAAACAACAAAAGAAAACATAAACACGATGAAACAAAGAAAGAAGAACGAACCTAAAATATTTAAAAAACAACTACTTTATGAGTTTTGTTAACCATAAATATTTTCGTTTTGATATATATATATATATATATATATAAACCTAAAAAAATAATAATAATAATTGAAAGAGTATCTCCGGGCGGTCCGCTGGAGGATCCGATCCGATTCGATCCGATCGCATCATATAATCGCCGAAACACACCCGACAAATTCGGCGGTCTATTAAAAAAAACAAATAATATATATTATAATAATATTTTCAATGAATGATAACGTTGTTAGGTGGGACCCACACAGGTTCAAATTTCAAAATCGTTTTTGTTTCTTTTTTGTTTTTCCGTTTCCATTGGTGTTTTTTAATACATTCCGTCCGTTTATTTCCGTTTTGTGGTAACTCATTGTTACTTACACCCCACCAAAACTTTACGGTAAACAAATTTGAGTTAAAAATAATGGAACGAGAAACTCTAAAGTTTAGTTTGATTAATTGTACTACGTAAGGATTTAATTTTGAATCTTTTTTTTTTTTTGTTGTAATTTTAAAAGTTAATGGTATAAATACTAATTAGTTAAGTTATGATTTAGTTGGCTTAGTCACTAGAGTTTAAGAACATAATCCGTTCGAACTAGTTCACGTTATATATGTATGATTTTTTTTTTAATCAAACTATCGATATTTATTTATCTACAGTGAAAATAACAAAATCTAAAAGAAAACATATCGGTATTACTATTAGTAACTAATTTACCGTGTGTTTCGAATACATTTTCAAGTGTTTAGTCGTTTTAGAAATATTAGAGTATTTAACAAACACTCCAAATAGAAATGTGATTTTTGAAAAACATTTTTTTTTCGTAAATCAATCCAAATGAATACTTATTAATCATCGTTTCCGACTTTTGTTAGAAAGTGAATTATGAGATCCTAAACTCCGACCTAACCTTAAACAGTGATGTCTAAATATTGGTGGCAAAATGAATCATGTCATTTTCTTAATGACAATTATTGAATATAATCTAAAACTATCTAATATAAAACGAGATTAGGAATAGAATAACTCACAAAAAGTGAAAGGAATCATCATTAGAGTTGCCCTTTTGAAATATTATTTAAGATGAATAATATTTAGTGGTTGAAGTTTCACCAAGAGGAAGATTCCTTTCATGTATTGGTTTAGGAATTATGAGACCATTTAAATAGTTTAATTATAAACTAAAAATATTATATGCAAATAAAAACACACAAATATCAGCTGGCTTCAATCATGACAACATTAGAATTGTTCTTTGAAGGAGTAATAATACTCCACCAGACCTTATTTTTGACTTGGATTGCATTCATATATTGTTTGTTTTCATTTAGATTATAAAAATGGGTTTGATATATTTGGTGGGATAAATGTTAGTAATTATTAGACCATAACATAAGATTTGTGCAAACTTGTATTACTTGTTTTTCTTGTCACTCCATATTATATAAATGACAAAGATTTAGGCAACACGAAAAGAAAAAAAGACGTATGAATATTACCAACTTTAAGAAGATAATCAAATATTAATTTGGATGGATACAGATTTAAAGGGGAAATTTTTATGAATATAACATAAAATATTTATGGTTACTATAACAAAATAAAAATAAAAAAGTGCATAAAATTGTTCATTTTTTTAAATATTTTTGTTTGGTCTTCCCTCTTTCTCCTCCTCTTCTTCTACGATTTTTTAGTATTTCTTTCTTTCAATCTTTCTAAACTGTTATTTTGTTTAAGATCGTGCATCAAATATATATATATATATTTTAATTTCAAACTGTTATTTGTTTGTTTAAGATCGTGTATTAAATATAAATATAAAAAATCTAGAAAAAAAAACTTCGCCAAATCACTCATTTAAAGAATTATTTAAATTTAGGTAACCAAACATAACTGAAAATTTTGAAAAAAAAAAGTTTAGATTTGACCAAATAAGATACAATAGATAACCAAATCAGGACATTTTTAGTATTTTTCTATTGTACAATGTGTTTTTTTATTTTTCGAAATTGTTCTAGTAAATATTTTGCATTCTCTTTTTCTAAAAGACCCCAATTAAAAAACTCATTAAAAATTTAATAATTCACTTTTTTTTTTCCAAATTAAGTTTGAAATATTTCTATTAATATTTCTAATATTTCATACTATGTATAAATACCATTATTCATAACTTTTATGAATATTTATAAAAGATATCAATAAACTTTTGATATTGGTGTTAAATTTTTCAATTTATGGATTACTGTATGGTAAACATAAAACGTAATCAAATTATGTTTTGTCAATTAGAATGCAACTATTGTTTATAGGTTTGGTGGAACTGCATATGAGTTTTAAGTTAAACATTTAGTCATTCTTATGGAGTGAGGTAAACATGGTCCAAGATGTAAAGGCTATAATTTATGAACAAACAAATAAAAATGTGCATTGGGAAATTAAGAGAAATGAAGAGTATTTTAAGTAAGACAGTTGCACATTAGCCAATGACTTATTAAAAGACGACAAGTAATTTTTTAAAGCAAAAATTATTTTGTTTGATTTTTAATGCATTCTTATCTGTTTTCCCAATTGTCCAAACTCATCACTCACACTCAACCCCTTTCTTGAAGTTTGATTGAATTGTTTTTCAATGCAAGGGTTTAAACTAAGTCTAAATTGAAATTAAGCTCAAACTACCAAATGATTGGAATATTCTCTCTAACAAAGAAGAGAGCATTGTGAATCGCCATCATCATTGGACCAATCGACTTGAAAAGGTGTAGAAGACAAACATGCTTAAAATGCAAACCCATCCTTCAAATACTCAATAGTCAAGAATTGCCCTATGGCCCAACTCTTGGGCTTAACCATATTAGAATTGGACCGAAGTAAGTATAAGTTCATGTTTTGAGAGTTTGAGATGGCCATTGAATTAGCCCATTGATTACTAATCCATTATTAACTAAAACTTGTGATGACTAAATCCAAATATTCTCAAACAGATAGTTTGAAACTGAATTTGGGGAAATCTAATTACTTTACGTATTGATGATTGTGAAAAACATATGATACAGACTAGAAGCAAAAAATTACTACTTCACATCACTAGAAACTCTAGTCGATCATAAGTAAAAAAGAGAGAACGAAGGCTTATCTGCTGCGTAAATCTGCTCGCTTAAGCTCATCCATTAACAAATGTGCAACAGATTCGTACCCCATTTTCCGAGCTGCAAAATTCAACTTCACAAAATTGATTACCCAAAATCAAACAAGAACCCATCAAATTCACATACTAAAACAGAAAATTTCGATCACCTCTGTAAATGGCAAGCCCAGTTGGAGCCATCTTGCGTTTCTTCAAGCACAATGAACTGCAAAAACAGCCCCTCAATCAGAACACACAACAAATATCCAATACCCTGTTTCTAAAGACTTCAAAATCGAACAAACCTGTTGCAAATCCAATATGAGTTGATTCCTTTCTCCTCCACACAATGAGGGCACATCCATTTCTTGTTCTTAATCACTTCTTCCATTTCTAATCGGTAAATAACACAACCCCATTTCTTCATTAACTCTATATCTCAAAGATTTTGATCAGCATTGTAAAGAGGTGTTTACCTTCACCATATCTGACCTTCAGACAAGCTCGACAAAAGACACCATTGGAGGAATGACAAACAGAGCAATCGGTTTTTCCTATAGACAAACACAATCAGTACATTTCGTCTACTACTTAGTACTTGTGTTATAACAGAGATAGATTTCGTTTAAATCACTGACCGATACATGGTTCATCCATATCAAAATCGCCACATCTCCTGCAATCTTCTTCCCCACATAGCTTCTTCTGCCTACACAGTAACTAAATTTCAAACACCATCCATCAGAACTGGAATAATATAAGATTGAATTTGAATGTACTGTACCTGCAGAAATGGCAACAGATTCCAAAAACAGGATCATAAACGCTCCCTCGTCCCTTACTATTACACCTCCGTGCCGAAGCATCCGGCGAAAGCCAAAGTTCCGAATTACTGATCTTCACTAAAGGAGCATTCGCAGGCCTATTCACATTCTCTTCCTCCACTGCAAAATCAAATATCGGTAAAACTCATTCATTTCCTATTCGAGTACATTACAGTTTTCAATTATTTCGCAATCGATCTACCTTCATTACAATCTAGAACTAATTTCCTCTTCAATCTGTCGGACCTCCGGGGGGAAATCTGGCAACGAACTGGAGTGGAGACCGGTGAAATCTGCTTCAATCGATCGGAACGACGAAGAGGAAGAGAGATTCGGGAGAGCTTGTAGTGACATTTTCTCGCGTGGATCTTTGCCGACTTGGCAGATGAAATAATGGAACGAAGTTCGGTTACAGCCTTCTTCAACCCTAACGACGCTAATCGCTCCTGATTCAAGAAATTTCCATCAAATCAAAACACAAAGAGAATGGAAAAGAAGGATAAGGATCGAAAGAGAGACCTTATTCTCTAAAATGCGAGCGTTTCTGAGATCTTCATAGTCGCATTTAGCTCTAAGTCTTCCCATGGCGTTTGTGGTCTCTTCTTTACTGTAACTCAGTGTAACCGAACTCTCTAGTGAGCAATTTGGGAAGATGATGAGATACGATAAAATGACATGTTCCTCACTCAGAGATTGTCACCGTTTGCACGTGGGAGGACGTGCGGTCTCGCGATTGGGATCCCCCACTAACGTCGTTACTGCGGTCATTTCAATTTGTGTAACGGAACTGTTAAGTTTAACACACTTGGGGCTCCAACGGTCATATTTTGTATGTGCAAATCTCGGTATTTTTGAATTTTGAGAGGGAATAAACATTGAGGAATTTCAATTTGGTAATAAGAATTTATTCCTTTTCTTCTCTTCCTTTTTGAAAGTTACAACAAAAAGCTTTTTGCTTTTCTTCTTTTTCTCTTTTATTTATATATATAAAAAAAAAAAAAAGAAATACAATGTTATGTGAAACTTAAAAAAACACCTCGCCGTCTGTGGGGATCGAACCCACGACCACGTGGTTAAAAGCCACGCGCTCTACCACTGAGCTAAGACGGCCAGGTGCTGTGTTAATGATACGAAAACATTCAAAATCTGTTCTATGGAATTAGATATTAAAATTTTCAAATATGTTAATTTATGATGTGAAATTAAAACATAAGATTGGAAAAATGTTGAAAGTTTATAGAAAAAAACATTATTTTTTTGTGTTGTTGAACTAATTGAAGGGACCTTTTTCACTAGGGCACAATGTACCATAAAAAAGTGAAGTTAAAAAAGGGGTCGATAGTTCAACCGTGCTTATATCTAATTTTTCTATTGGTATAATGGTAGAGAGCAAGTCTTTAACCGTCTCCATTCTTTTTCACCTTTCGGACTCAACGTGTAATTTATATTATATTTTTTTAGAAGTAATAACAATATGATATTAGCTTACGTAGTATAGTTGTAAGAACATCAATGTTTCGTGATGAACTGCACGATAATTTGTTTTTGCAACTTTTTTAAATAGTAACCCCTCATTTGAACCATTTTCTTCACTCTCTTCTAGTAAAGTTGCCTTTAGTCATTAACTTAAATTTTTGGGTCAACATCGATTATCTAATATGGTATTAAGTAGGTCGGTTTCATTGTTGTTTTGTTATATCTTCCATGTTGAATATCATTTTCCACCTATTTGGTCTTTTACGTGTTTCAAATCTACAAGTGAGAATAAATTTGTTTTATCCCATATATATAGACCAGGGTAAACAATTGAGTGTAAGTCATTCTACATCAATGGACTTTGTATTAAAAATTATAGTTTAGTTTTGACTTGTTTGTTTGCACAACTTTTTACTTTGTTTTTAAGAAAATGGCTAGGTAACAATTACAAAGACAAAGAGGTAACTTTTGTTTCAACCAAAAGACAAACTCAATTAGAAAGTTCAACTCCACCAATAACGAAGATTGACCCTATTTGTTGTCCAACGAACTATACTACCATCTACCATAATATATATTAAAGATCGTGAAATGTAATGAAATTGAATCTCTCTAACGTGTTGCTTGAACAACATGTCATCAAACCTTCACCATTTTCTCTTCCAACTTCAATCCTCGTGAAAGTAATTACAAGTCTTGTTTCGTAAATTAAACGTTTAAAAGACAAACTCTTACAAATCTGTAAATATGTTTGATAAAATTTCAACGATTAAAGTTGAATGTTATGGTTAAATATTTAGGATATATTTAGCTTAATAAATATATACAATGAAAGCATGATAATTGAATTTTTGTAATAAAATATTTAAGATTATAACTTTATAAATATTTTAATTAAATTCATATAAAAAAATCATTCTTTGTTGCAAAAGGGAAAAAAATAAATAAAAAATCAAAATTTTAATTTACCTTCTTCTTCTTCTTCTTCAATCTTTATTTCTCTAAACCCTACATTACGTTCGGCCACCTCTTCCCGCCCATTACTAGCTACTGCACCTCGTACACCGTTCCCTCCCGCCCCCAAAATTAGAGTAAGTGAAAATCATCACTTGGTATTGAATTGACTGCCATGGCGGTACTGGACGAGACGGTTCCGTCCTCGTCCGAGGTCGAGGCAATGAACAAAAGGCGCGGGAGGAAAAGACCCAAGAAAAACCCTCCTTCAACAGCTACCGAAGAATCGGAACTTCAAAATTCTATGAAAGGTGAAGAAGAAGAAGAAGAAGAAGAGGAAGGAGATGCTGAAGTTAATGTACCGGAGGAGAAAGCGAAAGAAGAGGAGAAGATGAAGAATAAGAAGAGGAAAACGAAAACGAAGAAAGAAGGACATGAAGATACTGGTGATGGTAAGGTAGAGGAAGGTGTGGAAGTGCAAGTGGAGAAGGACGAGGAGAAAAAGAATCAGAAAAAGAAGGTTAAGACTGGTGGGTCGGGAATTATGAGTACTGTTTCATTTGATTCGCTTGAATTGTCGGAAAAAACTCTCCGGGCGATTAAGGACATGGGATTTGAGCATATGACTCAGGTCAGGTTTCTGCTCGACCAATTTATTAGCAAATTTTCGCTAGAATTTATAGTTTTCAATGGCTCGTTTATTTACTTACATTGTCGAAGAGGCAAATGGGAGGAGGTTGAATTCAATTTCAAACCCGAAGTAAGCAAGTAGCAAGTATTATTTCGAGGTCGTGATTGGGAATGCCAAAGAAATGTTTAGCCCCTGAATCATGTTAATCAGTGTTTTAATGTTGCCTGTAAATATGTTTTGATGGGGTTAGCTCAACCCTCGAACATGGGTTGGAGTTCTTTTTAATGAACTGTGCACTGGTTGTGAGGCTTCTCTTTTTGATGTGCATACGAAACATTAATTTTCATCTCTTGTTCTCTTGGTTGGTTATAATTTAGTAGCAAAACTAATATATGAACTTGAGTGTTCTCAAAATTTTCTGACATAACCAATGCAGATTCAAGATAGAGCAATTCCCCCTTTTCTGGCTGGCAAAGATGTTCTTGGATCTGCGAGGACCGGATCTGGGAAAACCCTTGCATTTCTTATACCTGCTGTGGAGCTGTTACAGCGCATCTCTTTTACACCTTACAATGGAACTGGTGTTATCGTTATTTGCCCCACACGGGAGCTTGCAATTCAGGTTGGAAAATTTTCCCCCCTGCCCACATTTCTCTTTTAATAAGTCAGAATTTGATGTCTCCTCATATTGATGCTAAAGGAGCTTCGAATCTTTTGTTTTTACTAGAGGATTCTGATTCAGTTTGTATTACTAAAAAATGAATTATGATTATAAAGATACAAAATGACGATGAAACTATAGAGGCTGAATAATCGTGTATCATCTCACAACTTGTACTCACTCCCTAGATGGATCTATCTTTAACAATCTTATATCTTTTTCAAAATGAAATAAGAACTTTATTTGCAATTGAGAAGTTCCAAGAAAGAAATGAAAATCTTCCTTTAAGCCTTTTACTAGCCACAAAGCAACCCAACAACGTAACATTCCTAGAAGATTTGGTAGGAATGTCTCTTTTATAAATTATAACTAGTTCTATCAACTATGCCATAGGGTTACCCCTCAAAATCAGACCCAAACGTTCTTTTAATACCTCACAAGAAGAAGCTTGGTCAAAACCTTTTTCTTGTTAATTTCCTTCAACCTTCCTTCCATCTCATATCTTTTGATATTATTACCGATTGACCAATTGTTCGATAATTCAGATACATGAAGTGGCAAACGAGCTTCTCAAATATCATTCACAGACGCTTGGCATTGTTACTGGTGGTTCTAGCAGACAAGCGGAGGCTAGTCATATTACTAAGGGGGTCAATCTATTAATAGCAACCCCTGGTCGACTTCTTGACCATCTTCAGCATACTAAAAATTTTGTATTTAAGAATTTGAAGGTAACAATAGCCTGTTTATCGTTTTCTTCGCATTATTTATGTAATTTGTTGGAAAATATTTTCATCAGTACCAAGTAAATTATGGATTCTTGAGAATTTGTTGCTAGCTTTATGATGGTGCTGCTGCCTACATGTGGTCTGCTCCTCATGTGTTCAGTTTATTTCTTTTTTTTTTCAGCTCTAGTTTTTTTGGATAAATTTTTTTTTTATAATAGACTATATTATCAAATATCAATCAATTTGGTTTTCATCACCTCAAATGGATTTAGATTCAATTTCCTGTTCTGATTTGCATTGTGCAACTCATCAAATCATGTTGGTAATTTACTTGTATGTTATCCTTAATCTTAAACAAAAGTGTTGTGACATTTTTCTCTCTCTGAACTTCTCTTTTGCAGTGCCTCATAATTGATGAAGCCGACAGGATATTGGAAACTAATTTTGAAGAGGAAATGAAACAAATTATAAAGCTTCTACCAAAGGTAGTTAACTTTTGTTGTTTTATGTCATCTACGATATAACAATTGGGATTTTTCAAAACTTTCTTATCAATGAAAATTTATGTTTCCTCTATTAAAAAAAAAAAAACAATTATTATATTTAATAGAAGTTACCGCATCACCTGGGATGCCTTAGCAAATGGGTTAATGGCTGTTTGGGGTGGAGTGCGTTATTTTCATTTTTTATGGTGGTGGTCAATATTTTCCTCATGCATTACTGCAATCTGAATGTATTGCAATTTGCAGAATAGGCAGACTGCTTTGTTCTCAGCAACCCAAACCCAAAAGGTTTGTGTATTGCATTCAACTTTTATACATTTTCTCTCCTTATGGGTTCTTCTCTTCTACCATTGATGCGTATGCTGTTATCCCTTGAAATTCTATTCCTTGGTTCATTTGGGTTGATTTTTTCTCTCCTCCCCACTAATCATCCAAAAAAAAAAAAAAAACAGGTCGAAGATCTTGTCCGCTTGTCGTTTCAGTCAACTCCTGTTTATATTGATGTAGATGATGGGAGAACAAAGGTATCCTGATCTGCTGATATTTATATGTTTATTTATATTAGCCCTTTCCTTCGATTTGTTGTTTGACATGTTTGTTATTGTAGGTCACCAATGAAGGGTTGCAACAAGGTTATTGTGTTGTTCCCAGTGCTAAAAGATTCATTGTTCTGTATTCCTTCTTGAAGAGAAGTTTATCAAAGAAAGTTATGGTCTTCTTCTCATCTTGTAACTCTGTCACATTTCACGCGGACCTTCTTAGACACATTAAGATTGATTGCATGGATATTCATGGAAAGCAAAAACAGCAGAAGAGAACTTCTACCTTCTTTGCCTTCAATAAGGCTGAGAAAGGGATCCTACTATGTACTGATGTTGCTGCACGTGGACTTGACATCCCCGCTGTTGTGAGTTTTCCTCTTTTTTAGCCATGTCAATGCATTTCCCCAATAGAAAAATTAAAGTTGCATTGTCTTGGTGGTCATATTTTCTTATTAAAAGCCATTTAACTATGTCTCATTTCGTGTGTCTCAGGATTGGATTGTGCAGTACGATCCTCCAGATGAACCCAAGGTGTTAGTTGCTACTCAATTTCGTTCATGACCTATATAGTATCTTTGGTATTCCTGTACTAATTGAGTTTACCGTTGTTTAAAATTATTGGTTTTAGGAATATATTCACAGGGTTGGTCGAACAGCTCGAGGTGAAGGCAGCAAAGGAAATGCACTACTATTCTTGATTCCCGAAGAGCTTCAGTTTCTTCGCTATCTAAAGGTTAAAAAATTTTCCTATAAATTTAAATAGAATTTGAATGCACTGTTGTTGTCAGACTGTCAGTTTATCTTTTTCTCAGGGTTAAGGAGTATCTGAAGAAGAGTAAAACAAACGAAACATCAGAAGTCCACAAGCATATGATATTTTAAACTTCTGTTCTTCGCTGACTTTTTGCATGTGGGGAATAGTTTCACTTAGTGTTCTGCCCTTTTTAATATATTGTGTGTGTGGTTCATATTCTATTGCCAGGCAGCAAAAGTTCCTGTCAAAGAGTACGAGTTTAGTGATAAAAAACTGGCCAACGTGCAGTCTCACCTGGTAAACTCATTTCCCTTTTGTTTGTGTTCTCACCAGTACCACTCAAGAACAGGGACTTAACTTTAAAATATTGAATGATGTAGGAGAAGCTGGTTGGCAGTAATTATCATTTGAACAAGGCAGCTAAAGATGCTTACAGAACCTATTTATTAGCTTACAATTCACACTCTATGAAAGATATTTTCAATGTCCACCGCCTTGATCTTCAGGTACTGTTTATCCATTTTCTCTAAGATCTTAGTAAGAAGCTTCACTAACTAAAATTTGGTTGGATACACGTTTTAGTCTAAATAAGTTTATTGTCAGACGTCAAAATCTTTTGTGCTTGAATATGTGTAACTCGATTGGGGAAGTTTTCTATCTTTACACTTGCAGTTATATGTGAACAGGCCATTGCTGCTTCGTTTTGCTTTTCAAATCCTCCAAAGGTCAACCTTAACATTGACAACAGTGCCTCAAAATTGAGGAAGAAAACGCGTAAAGTAGAAGGCAGCAGGAATAGATTCAGTGAGAACAATCCTTATGGAAGGAAGAATGTGGAGGATGAAAGACAATTTGTAAGATACTAGCTTATGGATTCAAAGCTCTGACCCCATAGTCGAGATGACATAGTTGAACTATATCCATATTAGTCTTACCATCGATTCATTTATGAGCTGATATTCTTTAAAGAGTTTGGTACCATATGCGATGTTGTAATCTAAGTTTTGTAGCATAGGGAAAGTCTTGAACGGGGCAATATGGAGAGTAATTTATTCATAGATTAGGCTACCAACTTTTATTTTTGGTGAGGAAATGGTTGTGATTGGACATACATTAATTATTACCATATGTTTATCTGGAGAAGTGTATACTAGCACATAAATTTTTTGATGATTCATTCTTAATTTTAACTTTATTATTCTATAATTTTCAATTCGATCCTTTGTTGAAAAGAAACTGTTTGGAAATTTGTGAAGAAAAAGTTTATGGATGATTGAGTTATTAGATTATTGATAGAAAATATACGTAGAGTATTTATAAACACTTGGAAAGTCAATTCAAATGCACTCTAAAATATGGAAGAATTAGGTTTGTTTGTACAGAATTTTTTAGTATTTACAAACACGTTTTTTTTTTTCCAACTAATTTTTCTTTTCAAATACGTTTTCTCTGTTTTTTCTCTCTGTTTTCCATAATGAATTGTTTAAATAGAAATTTAGTTGACCTATTATTGCATGTTTTATTGCTTTCAAACTAATAAGTGACCTTTTTATGTCTTTAATGTTTATATTTCAATTCATACATTTTCAACAACCAAACACACGATCCATTTTCATTCAATTCATCAAATTACTTGCTCTGCCAAAACACTCGAGTGTTTCTCGAAATTGCTTACCCATTTTAAAGTATTTTGACATCTTTCTTTCATTCTTTCTAAAATTGAACCAGAGAGCAATTATAATCATCTATCAATCAAAACGATTTCAATGATTAGCATGTGATTATTGCATTACCAAATAGAGAATCATTCATTAATTAAAAAAGAAAAAGAATGGGATTGAGAGATTTTGTCGATAGCAATGCTTATTAACCACTCCATGTAATCAATATGATTAAGACACCAAGTCACACACCCATTCATATGTGTAAATACCAAGCATTTCTGGACCAACCATAAGCCGCCACGTCTCCACTACTTATCACCAAATCTTTGGGTTGAAACTGCACGCAATTGAAACGACGCCCGTTGGGTGTTTGCCACGTGTTATTGTTGCCATTTATTTATTCCTTTGTGAAAACTTAGCCGCCTCGCAAATTTATACGTCTGTGCCACGTCAACGTCTTCGTCACACACCAAAAAGCGACTCTTCCTTTTATAATTTTAGTTTTTCCCGTTTTGAGTTTTCCTTTTAAATGTGGTTTTACGATTTTACTTTTCTTAGGAACTCTTATGGCGTTGTTGTATTACTATAATCTAAAAAGGTTTAAACTTTAAAGTGTGAAGTTAACTCGTTGCAGTTAAAGTTCTTGTTTTTACGATTAGATTTGTAACATAAGATTTTTCGATAAATGTGCAAACTTCAATAATGTTTTCTATTGAAATTTAATTGTTTAGCACCAATTTCCTAGGTGGACTAAATTTCTTTATATGGAATAAAAAAAATGGCAAGAGTAGTTAAGAGAATCTATTAGAGAACTGAGAGGACATGTGGAAGCTCAAAGAACCTATGACAGAGCTTAAAGAACCTATGCAAAACCATAAAAGGGTCCATGAGGGAGTCAAAAGATTTGATGACCTAATAAGATTTATGGAGTTCGCATAGTATCTATGAAGGATCTCAAAAGTACTCGTAGAAATCCTAGTGGTACGCCATGGAGCAATTTTGTAGATGATGGCTTGGTAGTACCATGTAGACCCTAGTAGTACGGTGGAGGATTTAGTATAGTAACGTGGAAGAGTAATAGAGAACATAGCAGTAGTACGAAAAGTCTTAATAGTAACATCGAAGAACCATGGAAAACCTGTTTAGATGACCTAACAAGACTATAGTGAACCTAATATTATATAACTAATGATCCATGGAGGTTTTTGTGGTATTATGAAGGACCTAATAGAAAGTTCCAAAATCTCGTGAAAAACTCATGAAAGTCCTATATCATGAAGCTATTATGATGCAAAGAATAAATCTATAGTGATACAACAATCTTACTGAGGTTTCAAACAATAGAGAACTTTTACAAAGAACCTACAGTATCTATCGTTTAAGGTTCTAATAGTATCGTGAAGTCAATTAAGGACCTAATAACAATACCATGAAAATCCTAGCAGTATACCATTAAAGCAATAATTTTTCTCTAAATAAAATTAAAAGATACACATTAAAACCCAAAAGCCTAAACAAGTAGCGACACACTTCAAGGACAATAATTTTGACAAATTTGGTCAACTCGAGCATAGCTCATTTTAAATTTTACAGTTCAATCATCTCAATCTACACATTGTTGATCAAAATAAAAAATAAATAACACATAATTTAAGAAGTTCAATTCAAATTCAAACCGTTTTGTAATATTAAAAAAAATTAAACTTAAAAGTGGTTTAGATGCAAAATTTGAAAGTCAAAAACATTACACTACACTTCTTTTCCCATTAGTTTATCTTTAAGCTTATATATATACATATATACATGAAGTAGGATTAATTATTTAATAACCAAATGTGTATAAGAAGTAGGATTTTTCCATGTATTGGTTGGAACAAACAAAGGCAACACATTGTGGGAATTTTTTTGCTTTGACTTTTGACTTTGACTTTTTGACCTTCAAATATTCTTATTCGTCCCATGTGGAATATGATATATTTTTTCATACAAAAATATTCAATATAACACAAAATCAATATGTTCCCAAATTTCAATTCTTTTGAACCAATCTTTTATAGTCAGCTTGACCCGATTTCTCCCTTAAAATGAGTCTATACCTAATTAATGTCCAATAACATCACCCAATATTTCACTACACATAGAATTGTCAAAGCTTACAATTTCCTATAACCCAATCTTTTGTATTAACAAAACACAACTAATTCAAAAATAAATTAATTAGTTTTAAACCTTAAAAGCTTGTGTTTTAATTATTTCGAAAACTTTAAATATCTATAGCTTTTGATATTTTATTTAACAATAAATCGTATAAAAGTCAAATTCTTCTTTTAGTACAAAAGTTCAAAAGAGAAAAACATCACAAACTTTTAAGGTCGTAGATTCTCTTTCAATTTGATTAGGTAGATTTTTATTGATAAATAGATAAGATTTTACTTATTCAACGAGTTATATATGATTCAAATATAATGTGATTTGTAATTACACCTTTAAACTTTATACAAATAATATAATTATCGAAATACAAAATCATAAAATGTAATTTGGTAAGAAAGAAAGGGTCAAATTGGTAATAGCGGAATTAAACGAATTAATCAGCTACTTACTTACTTACTTACTTACCATAATAAATAAATAACAAAAAATCAACCCACGATGCCACGTGTAAGCTGATAAACCTATGGGGTCCACACCAACGGCCTCGAGAAATCGAGAGATATTTATCGAGTACGACGCGTCGTAGGCGATTCCAAAACAAATTTATTTATTTATTTAAATGGATGGCCGGTTCCGTTCCGTTTCGTATCGTATCGGTCAAAAGCAGTCGCCTAATTCAAAATCGGATTGCGCTTTTCCCATTTCCTCACCCAACTTCCATCCTTCCCTCCCTTCTTACGTCTCGTTCTCTCTTATTATATAAATCCCCTCACCTTCTTAAACCTTTCTCCGTTCGTTCTACACATCATTCCAACGGATTCTTCGACTTAGGGCTTTTTTTTTTTTTTCCTTTTTCTTTTCCTTTTTCTTTTTGGGTTTGTTGGGATGGAGATCGATTCGGATATGAGAGAGAGGAACAGTACGGAGAAGATTGAAGTTCCGTTTCCTGTTCATAGTCAGGTGAGGAAGATCAAAGAGGAATCCGAGACGATCATGGATTGGCGACCTGGACAACCGGAGATCAGACCGCCGACCGCCGCCTTCCGCCAGATCTCTCGCTCGCCGCTTGGAATCTCCGGCCGCCCTATTTCGGTGGGGGATTCGTAGAAGGAGATTGTTTCCGGTAGAGATATTTTGGGGCTTATTTCGTCTCCCTTCTTCCTTCCTTCCTTCCTAGTTTATGTAAATATTGCTGTTCTTAATTTTTAATTAGAGAGGTTTTTGGTTTCTGGATTTTGAATTTTGTATATTACTTTTCTTTCTCTTTCTTATAATTTATAATATGATATTACTCAAACTCTCGAATTCCTTCGAGACTGTTCATATGGAGAATATAAAATTTCTTAGATAATTATTCCAAAGTTGGTTTGTTTGAACTAAAAGAAGAGGAAATTTTCGATTGTTCATCTTATTTATTTATTTCTATCGGATATTAGTATTTTTTTTAATTTATTTTGGCCGTTAAAAAATTTGTGGCTTCAACAGATGGATTAATTGAAAAAAAAGTCTCCTTCTGAAGAAAATTCCGAAAAATATAATTTGTTGTCTAATTGTATTTATTATTATTATTATTATTGTTGTTGTTGTTGTTATTATTATCATCATCAACGGTGTTTGTGGAAATTAGAAAAAATGAAAAAAAAAAATTGTCTAAAGAAAACGTTGTTTTCCTAATTGTATTAATTAGTGTATATTAATAAGCACATAATTTCATTTTCTAACAAAGTGAATTCTTAATTCTTATATTTAATTCTAATACTTTACATCTTACCATTTAATGAGTTGTAATTCGACTTTACGATATAAAGAAACAAATTGAAAATGCTTGGAATTTGATTGGGATGAAATGTAATTTGTTCATAAAGTAAAGTAGGAGGCAACAATTAATATAATAATTAATATCTAATGATATTGATGTAGTCAACAGTTGTTTTTTTTAAAAAATTAAATCTTATTAAACAGAAATTTAAAGTTCTTATTCTTTCAACCTTTTTGGAAAAAAAAAATGAATTTGAGTTGAATTTGAATTGGAGATTGGATAAGAGTTGAATTTGACAAAAGAAAGGAAAAGAAAAGTTGGATGAACCAAATACAATGAAAATATATAAACTAAGCTTCATAGATTTAAAAGAAAATAAGAGTTAAAATAACAAAAACTCATGGATGAAATTAATACTAAGTTTAGTAGGTAAACGATTCTAGAACACGAGAATTATCGTACGGGTTGCGAGTAATTAATTGGTATAGTATTAATATTCTAAAAATGTAAGACAACTATTAAAAGTCTTTTATATTCCATTCGACTATTATAGAATAGTGTGGATTTGATCAAACTTCTGAATAATGAGTCCACTAACCTTATCGAGACTTAATTCTTTATTAAAGAATTTAATGACGTTTTGGGAGCATTCGAAAAAATCTCGTTCGTCACAACATTTAAATCATTATCTCAGGAATTGAAAGATCACCGAACTTCCTTTAAAGTTCATTTCTCGAGTTTTGATTATTTAACTAGATAAAAAGGAATTAATTGATCTATTATTTAATAACGGCTAAATTCTATATTGATCCTTAAACTCTGTATTTTTTCAAAGAAAAACTTACCTCGATCATTTATTCGATCAACAATGTGTTTTTATATTTTAAAACTTAAGACTTTAAATTCATCTTATTAATTAATTTATTTTTTTTATATGGATTGTTATTAATGTAATTATTTCAATCTTAGTTTTGATTTCACCAAATTTCTTAACAAAATCTCAACCGCAAGAACAGAAGAGGTGTTTGAACCAAAATAAAAGTTAAGGTAAAAAGTTTTTAAGTAAGAAAACATGATTTAAACCTAATAAAAATGGATTAGTAAAAGGGGGGAGGGGGGGAAATGGTAGAGCCGAGTGCGGACCACGCATATGAATCGAGTGGCGGTGTGCGAGGGGGACCATTTCCTTACGCCCCAAGCGAAGCGACCACAAGCTGAACCCACTCGCTTCCATATAAATCCTTCAAAACCGCTTCCTTCACCTCACTTCTCCCTCTCTTTCACACCCAACGAACCCAAACATTTCTCTCTCAATTTCATCACCAGAGCCGAAGCGCCACCACAATCACCGCCCTCTCCCGCCATTTCGGAGTTTCTTCCATCAGGTTTTCATCATCTTTTCCTTTTTTTTTCTCCTTCTATATCTTTTCTCTTTCTTTTTGTCGAAGTCTTTGTTTCATACTGCGCCTAGGGCTTCATTGTTCTTCCTGTTGATTTGATCCTCATTTTCCCCTTTTCCAAATCGCGTTTTCATCTCCTATTCTTTCTCTCTCTATGTGTGTATATGGAGGAATGGGGGACGAGAAAGGAGAAAGGAAGAATTTTAGAAATACAGATATATTAGATTGAATTTTTTTAGTGAAAGGGCGTGGAAAAGAAATGTGGATTAAGAGGGAAAATTTTGTGTATCAAAATCCAAAACGTGCTCTTCAATACTGTTGATGGTGGCTCAATCTTTATCCTTGTTTCTGTAGGTGAATTTTAACTTCAGTTGATCATTCCGAATCGTAATTCTTCAGTTTATTTTGTATGTTATCAACAAATTTATTAGAGTAAGAATAAGATAGATTATTAGAGAGCAAGAATGAAATTTTTATTATTACCATCACAGCATGCTTTGATCATTTGGTTTCGTTCATCTTGATAGTTATTGGAACAAAAGCGTTTTTCTTATTATTCGTAATGGAAGATTTCCCATGTTAAGATGCACTGCGATTGTAACTCGTTGACATTGATACAGTATTGAATATTGATTAACCCTTTTTTTTTGGTTTATTTGATTGCAGAATATGAGCTCAAATGTCCGAAATGTGCGGAAGGATAGGTCTAGGATTCCCGCATCAAGTGCTCGAAAAGAGTGGGTACCTAGAGGATCTACAACAACCACAACTACAACTGAGACAACGGATATTCATGTGAATCGGCCACTGAACGTTAATTCGAATGATAATCGGAATGGGCTAGAGCTAAATTCTAGTCCTCCTCATCCAGTTTATCGAGACAGAGGTAATCATGGTCAAAGGGTTTATGTGGGTCCCCGAAGGAATCAGAGAAAAGACAAGGAAAAAGACAAGGAGAAAAGTGGGGATCAGGGTGAAAAGGAGTTGAGAATCTCCAACTTGCCTCAACTAGTTCATGAAATTCAGGAAAAATTGACGAAGGGCACTGTTGAGTGCATGATTTGTTATGATATGGTGCGGAGATCTGCACCCATATGGTCTTGTTCAAGCTGCTTTTGCATTTTTCATTTAACTTGCATCAAGAAATGGGCTAGAGCACCCACTTCCACCGACTTGGTTGCTGAGAAGAATCAGGGATTAAATTGGCGTTGTCCTGGATGTCAATCTGTCCAGCTTATCTCTTCAAAGGAGATTCGATATGTTTGTTTCTGTGGTAAAAGGCAGGATCCCCCTTCTGACTTGTATTTAACCCCCCATTCGTGTGGGGAACCATGTGGCAAGCCACTTGATCGAGAGATGCTGGTTGCTGGTGGAAGCAAGGAGGATCTTTGTCCCCATAATTGTGTCTTGCAGTGCCATCCAGGTCCCTGCCCTCCTTGCAAGGCATTTGCTCCTCCTCGTTTATGCCCTTGTGGCAAGAAGTTGATAACAACACGTTGTTCAGATAGGAAATCCACTTTAACTTGTGGGCAGCGTTGTGAAAAACTCCTGGATTGTGGACGTCACTGGTGTGAAAAAATTTGTCATGTGGGTACTTGCGATCCTTGCCAGGTTCAAGTTAGTGCCTCTTGCTTTTGCAAGAAAAAGAAAGAGCTTGTTCTTTGTGGAAGCATGACTTTGAAGGGTGAAGTAAATACAGAAGATGGTGTTTTCCCATGTAGCTCCATCTGTGGGAAGAGTCTAAACTGTGGCAATCATGTCTGCCGTGAAATTTGTCATCCAGGACCCTGTGGAGGCTGTGAGTTGATGCCTGACATGATTAGGACATGTTATTGTGGGAAAACACGATTGCAGGACGAACGGACAAGTTGTTTGGACCCAATCCCAACATGTTCTGAGCTTTGTGAGAAACTATTACCTTGTGGGAAGCATCGTTGTAAGGAGGTCTGTCACGCTGGAGATTGTGCACCTTGCTTGGTTCAAGTTGTTCAAAAATGCCGATGTGGATCAACTTCTCGTAATGTGGAATGCTACAAGACTTCCAGCCCAACTGACATATTCACTTGTGAAAAGCCATGCGAGTGGAAGAAGAATTGTGGAAGGCACAGGTGCAGTGAGAGATGCTGTCCTTTATCAAACTCCAGCTATAACCATTTAGGAGATTGGGATCCACACTTTTGCGTAATGAGGTGTGGGAAGAAACTAAGGTGTCGCCAGCACTCTTGTCAATCACTGTGTCATAGTGGCCATTGCTCTCCATGTCCCGAGACAATCTTCACAGACTTGACGTGTGCTTGTGGTAAAACTTCAATTCCTCCACCACTGCCTTGTGGAACGCCACCCCCATCATGTCAACTCCCATGTTCGGTACCTCAGCCATGTGGCCATAGTTCTACTCATAGTTGCCACTTTGGTGACTGCCCACCCTGTACAGTTCCGATAGCCAAGGAGTGCATCGGTGGACATGTAGTCCTAAGAAACATTCCTTGCGGCTCAAGGGACATTAGATGCAACAAGCTATGTGGGAAAACTAGGCAGTGTGGGATGCATGCCTGCAACAGAACTTGTCACCCGCCACCTTGTGACACTGTTGCTGGATCTGATTCGGTTCAGAAAACTTCATGTGGACAGACATGTGGTGCACCTCGAAGAGATTGTAGGCATACATGTACTGCGCCATGTCACCCATCTGCTCCTTGCCCTGATGCAAGATGTGAGTTCCCTGTTGTCATCACTTGTTCATGTGGCCGAATAACAGCATCTGTTCCTTGCGATGCTGGAGGGAGCAGTATTGGTTTTAATACTGATACTCTGTACGCTTCGATTATCCAAAAATTACCTGTTCCGCTTCAACCCATTGAGGCAACTGGCAAAAAGATTCCACTAGGACAGCGAAAACTGACATGTGATGAGGAATGCTCTAAGCTAGAGAGGAATCGGGTTCTTGCAGATGCTTTTGATATCACTCCCCCAAATTTGGATGCCCTTCATTTCGGAGATAGTTCTGCTACTGAATTGCTTGCAGACCTCTTTAGACGTGATTCAAAATGGGTATTGGCCGTGGAGGAGAGATGCAAATTCTTGGTCCTTGGAAAGAATAGAGGAGGAATTGGGGGCCTTAAAGTTCATGTTTTCTGTCCAATGCCTAAGGATAAGAGAGATGCTGTCAGGCTGATTGCTGAGAGGTGGAAGGTTGCGATCAATTCTGTTGGCTGGGAGCCGAAACGTTTCATTACCATTCATGTTACTCCTAAATCAAAAGTCCCACCTCGGGTGCTTGGTATCAAGGGCTCAACAACTACAAGTACTCTACATCCACCACCTTACGATCCTTTAGTAGATATGGATCCTCGGCTTGTTGTTTCTTTTCCAGATTTGCCGAGGGAATCAGACATAAGTGCATTAGTCTTGAGGTTTGGTGGTGAATGCGAATTAGTATGGTTGAATGACAAGAATGCTTTGGCTGTCTTCAGCGATCCGGCTCGAGCGGCTACAGCAATGAGAAGATTGGATCATGGTACAGCGTATCATGGAGCCAGTCTTCTTCAGAATGGTGGTGCATCAGCATCATCTAATACAAATGCTTGGGGTGGAGGAGAGAATGCAAAGGAAGGTGCATCGAAGAGTAGCAATCCATGGAAAAGAGCCGTAGTTCAGGATTCTAGTTGGAAGGACACTTCATGGGGTGATGAAGAATGGTCCGGTCCATCTATCGACGTGCAGGCATCCGTATGGAAAAGAGAAGCAGCTCCATTTTCTGCTTCACTTAACCGGTGGCACGCACTAGACACTGAACCATCTGTGAGTTCTTCCACTCAATCTTCTGAACACAATCTTGGGAATCGAGTAGGCAATTCCTCTTTAGGATCTGAATCAAGTACGAGTAGGAGTTTGAGCTCCGGAGGAGTGATGCAGGTTGTAACAGATGACGGAACAAACATGTCCGAAGTAGCAGATGATTGGGAGAAGGCTTACGACTGAAAAGACCAATGGATAAGGTATCATCCATCAATTGCGAGCCTTGTTCGGATCTTCGATGCAGCCTTCTTGTCCTTGTATTCGATGTTGTAACGAATGTTTTCTCACAAGGTGGTTTGAGTTTGAAAGTAAGTTTGTAGGTATTTGGTAATACTTGTTTTTTGAGAGAATAATTATTGTAGAGTGTAGGTGTTTACAACACACAATAGGGCATTTTGATGATAAGTTGAAAAAATCGTTTTCTTCATTAGCTGCGGCTGCTTCTTCTTCTTTTATATGTATGAGGGAAGCATAACTTTGGTATTTGTTTTGTTTCCCTCCAGGTTTGGGGGGAAAATAATTGTATTTTGTATTATTATTAATTCTTAAGAAAGACATAATACATAAATCCTTTTCACTGTGAATGGAATTGTATCCTCTGTTATTTCATGCCTTGTCTTTTAAAAAAACATATTTTTTTCGATGACAATCATTGTCGATGATTACTCTCGTCTCATTTATGGTAATGGTAACTAAATCCAACTTCCTTCAATGGATATTACTTGTCCAAATCCTCATTAGAGGTCTACATTCACACGATTAACTTCTACTACGAATTATGATTAACTTTAACATGATTCATATTGTTTAACAATCGCTTTATGTAATAATTTACCTTGCTATTAATTCTTTGTGCATATAGTCAAACTAAACAAACTCGTGCATAAAAACAATCCTAAAAAAATATAACGAGTGTAATAATTTATTATCTTCTTATTAGTATGATATTGTTTACTTTGGACATGAACGTTCATAAATTTCTTTTGATTACACCAGAAAAGACTCATCATTGGCCATAGTTGTCACTCTCTCGTACACATTCATGATCACATCCTTACACAGCAACATATATGTATAATAATTCTTAGTAAAAGTTTTAATTTGGAAAAATAGGTGAACAGTTGAAGGGTTAAACAAAAACTAAAAAGAGAAAAAAAGAAAACACTAGAAAAGCTTTTTCTTTTTTCTTTTTTAATTACAAAAAAGGAAAAATTATACACTATCATCTACTTAATAATTTAACTCGATCTCCAACAAAATCTTCTCATTTTCAAACTAACCAACCCTGTACTCCAAACACCAATTTCTTAACTTCACTAAATTAAATTTCAAAATCCGACCCAACATCCTAAACAACTTTTATACTCTTATACCAGCAGATATGAGTATTTGAAAAGATTGCTGGCCAGTTGAAAACAAGAATTTTACGGAAAGACTTGATTCAACATTCATCAACAAAGGCTTCCCATTGTCCGATTCTTTTTAGAATGTGGGATCCATCCTTCTATCAATGACTTGGGATGAATTAGAGATAGTTAGATGGATTATTGAAGAATGATTTTTGTCTATAACAAATTGCTATTATTCCTTCACGTATCCAATCTACAAAAGTTTATCATACGAAAAATCAAACTGTTACTGTAATAATACATTTATTCGTCACCCTTTAAGAGGGAAAGAGAAAAGAAACTTTACTCTGATACAAAGACACCATTTTTTTGTTATTTCCAATGACAAAGCGAAGCAAAGGTTTGATTGATCTGTACTTCAGTTTGAAACCATACTCTCAGTTTCCTTAACAAAGCCATCGCCCGTCCAATCTTTATCAGATTGCAGACCCTTCTTCACAGCTTTTCTCTGCTCGATTGCTTCCCGCTGCCTCCGAACCAAATCCATGTGGGTCGTGAAATATGGAAGAGAAGCCCTGTTTCACCCCCAAAATCATTAACGTGACCAATGTTTGAGGGACCGGAGTCAAATTCTATAAAGAACTATTGAAATTCAACCTCCTAACTTACCCTCTGAAGTCTTCAATGGATGAGAAGTTGTGAAGTTTCATGAAGTCCTGAAGCTCAGCACATAGTTTCTTTACAAGGCCATACCCATGCATCATCACTCCTGTACATACCTGGAGTTGAATTCAATTTTCTCAGAATACAAATCTTTCCCAAAACAAAAGGCAGACTACTACTTGCTCGAGCTTGGTCAAATGAACTAGTTGTAGTCGAAACGTTAATAATCATTGTTATGCTGTATGAATTAGGAAATCATATGCTACAATCTCTCGCCATACCTGGACAGTGTTTGCTCCGAGTAGAATAAACTCGGCAGCATCTCCACCAGCTTCGACACCCCCAATGCCAGAAAGAGAGTAGTCTCCATCGTTAAATTCTGCCTTCATCATTTTTGCAATGCTCAACACTTTCCCAAGAGCAATAGGATGAACTGCCTTGGAAGAATAGCCTCCTGGAGTTGAATACCTAACAACATAAAGATTGATGCATATCAAAAGTTTTAGCTGAACAATAGGCTCGGGACGTAAGATTTATGCAATTCAATACACAACAATTGTCTATTGAAGAGTTCAAAAGTTCGAATTAGCAAACCCCTCAACACAAGGCTCGGGACGTAAGGTTTTGAGATCAATTCCCATTACACTCATGATCGTGTTGATGGCTGCTATTCCCTCACATCCTGATTTCAGAGCCACCCTTGCAGGCTTTATAAAAGAAGAAGCATTACATGAAAATTCAATTCAATTAATACCATACAACAAAAAGAAGTGAAGATTCATCAGTTGGATCAGCACATGCAATCATAGAACAGTTATCCAAATTATTCCCATAGCTATCACTATAGAATAGATTTCATTTTAATTATTCATAAATGTTGAGTCTGATTCAAAAATAGAACTTCTTCGTCCAACAAACAAATTATGTACCGATGCCATGTTTGTTGAGGAGTTGTAGCCTATATATCATATTATTATCGACTATTGACTATCGACTATCGTCATCAGCAAAAGAGTTTGTCCCATAACAAGACGAACACAGCTCCAAGAATAATGTGATCTTCCAAATGTCGGAGCAAAAATACCTGTGAAATGTCAGTGATATTGGGGGTCATTTTTGCCCAAACAGGTATTGTAGCTTTTGCATTAATCCATCCACAAACTTCTTCCAGAAGTGCACAATCTTGTCCAACTGCAGCACCCATTCTCCGTTCGGGCATGCCATGAGGGCATGAGAAATTGATTTCAAACGCATCCTGTCGAAAAAGACGTCAACATTGGATGAAATGAACCTGTTCTTGGTATTTAACATGGGAAAATGGTCATAGTCTAATCTTACAACTCCAGTTTGTTCGACTCGATCGATAAGTTCTTCCCAAGCAGCTTTATTATACTCCTCCATTATTGAAGCAATAAGAATCCTATCGGGATACTCCTCTTTTAACTGCTTGAACTCTTTCAACATAGTTTCAAGAGGCCTATCACTTATCAATTCAATGTTCTCCCACCCAATAATCTGCCCCTTTGCAGAGCCATTCGAATCCGCTCGTAGCCGGGCATATCTAGGAGTTACATTTATAACTTTTGCTGCATCTAGTGACACCTAACAGACAAAATTATACATGAAATGGAAATGTAAGCTAATGAACAGATAGCCGAACCAATAGCCTCCAGCCAAAGATTAATCTTAAAATCTCTTAGTCCAAACAGTTAAATCATATTTGTAATAAAAAGCAATCTCTAAATTGACTTTTCTTCCAATTCCTTGCACTAATTATGTCTTGGATTTTAAAGATCTTTGTGAAAGCTAACAACAGCAACAGATTAACATTAACACTAACTCAATAAATCAAATCAGTGGTCAATAGATCAGATTAACTAAGTACAGGAAGAGAAAATGAAATGATCTAAAAGTAAGAATACTCCCAAATTACATTTCACAACTTCATCAAAGACATAATTTCCCAATCAATATTTCCTTATTTCTCAGTAACCAAACAGAATCAAAGAGAGCGAGAAAACTTACAGTTTTGGCAATCACAGCCCCCCAACCTTCATCAAATGCTCTCTTCATAACCGTATAGTTAGTTCCTGGCGGACCCGACCCAATTACAAACGGGTTGGGCATGTTCAACCCATTGACCGTCACACTGAGATCGGGCTCCGCCTGAGGCTTGCCGGAGGCAACCACTCTAAACCCAAGTCTAGTTGGTCGAGTCAAACCCGTCCGGGACGGATTCAGAGCGAGGTTGGGAATTGGGTTTTTAGTTCTGAATTGGGTAAGGTTGAAGGACGCCATGGATCAACAAACTGGAGCTCTGTTGTAACTAGAAATTCTGGAGTGGAACAGAGGAAGAAGGAAGAAGAAAAGGGTAAGTGAATCTGAGGTGTAATGTTGAATCAAGAGCAATGGAAAAGTGGGGTATGAAGAATCCTCCTCGTCAACTTCCTTTTGGATTTACACAAAGTAATCAATTTAATATTCATGGATGATGATGACGATAATGATGAGATTAATTATTCATTATTCCCTGACAACTTTTCAAAACACTTAAGGAAGAAAAATAATTAAGATTTGATTTTAAATATTTTACCTTTATTTAGCTTACACTTTTAAAGTAGAAGAAATTAGATCATCAAACAAATTGAAACTTAAGGTGGCAAATGAGAATGAGTATATAGGCAAAACCCAAGGTGGCAAATGAGAATGAGGAAGAAAAAGAAAACAAACAAACTACGTTTGATTTTTAGGTAAAGTTGTGTTGAAACAAATTACACCATATTTGTCAATTCCGCCTAACAACATTTGTAATTACACGCATCTGCCGATTTTCTCACTGTCATTCCTTACTACTCTACGGATAAATGGGCCGGCCCGTTTCCAAATACCCATGCTTCATTTTTTTGGCCCATTAGGCCCAACCCCACCAATATCTTTTCTCAAGTCATAATAATAATAATAATAATGATGATGATGAAACGTCATGTCGTATGGGGTGTGAGTCGTGAAGTTAGAAGAAGGTAAAACGACAGCCCCATGAGCGTTTTGGACAGATGGCGGATCTCTCTTCACTTGTCTACACCTCTTATGTTTTTGAATTTCATTTCTATATTGCTTCCTCACTTTAAATACTTCCACGTTTCTATCTCTTTTTGGAACTTTTCTTTCGTCCATGACCAAATTGAGTAACCAAAAGTATAAAACATCTTCACGAGTAGGTAAAAGTCATGGGGAAAATTAAAACTATTCTTCTTATTATTGTATCATAATCTATTGTCTAATAAAATGAAATTCAAATTCATTCCATATATTGGCGAATCTAAAGACGCATCATCTTGAAGGGGTATGTTAATATGTTAAGAATCTCACGTTGAACAAAAAAAAACAATAAAACTCACATTCCTTTTTAAATAGATAAACCGCTCATCTTATTATCAATTGGTTTTGAGATAATTAAATTTCATACTATCAAACAAATACCCAAATTTGATTCTTAATTATAATGTAAGGCTACAGTGAATTGCACCAAATTTGATATATCCATTTGATTTTTAGTTTTTGAAAACAAAACTTACTTCCTCATCGTTTTTACGTAGCTCCTGTAAATGAGTTAGTTCGAAGGGTTTGAGGATGAAAAACAAGAAGGATTGATTTTTGTAAGGAGGTTTTTGAAAAATGAATAAAAAGTACAAATGAAAGAGGTAATGTGTATTATTAATTGGATTGGAAAGCAAAAGATTAAGATGAATATTTATAATTAAGAAGGGTGTGGCCTAAGGGAGTTAATTAATTAATTGATTGATTAAGATACAAAATTGACAATATATAAAAAAAAACTATAGTAGAAAACAAATGAATAATAAATAAGTATCCAAAGTCTACAAGTGGCATCCATGACCATGATCAGTTGATTGAGGTTCATGAACCCTTCACATCTTTGATGTACATATCATTGTTTTTATTATAATTTTTAAATATCCCATTGGATAAAATCCCTTTCTTTTTTTTAACTTTCCCAAATTTCCCTTTTTCAGCCTCCAACGAACCGAACCTTTCACGAACCATCCTTTTCTTTTAATTAAAAACATTTTCTTCTCTAATCCCAACTCACACCCCTAATTCATTTTCAATCTCTACTTTTTAACTCACTAATTACCTCTCTAAAAACACATTTAAGATACATTAATAATTCAATAAATTGTCTAGCTATTTTATTTATGCAATATGTAATACATACATGATGGTGGTGTAAGCATAAAAAAATCAATACAAAAATGTTTAAATATTAATTAATGATGTAAAAGCTATTTTTATTCTATATAAGTTTTGGCGGTTCTCTTCTCTTGAGTTAGATTAATTAGGTTTAATTTTGTTTTTAAGGAAATGATTAATTAATGTTAAGGAGCACATGGAAAATGTGAGAGTAATTATTGGGAATGCAAAAGGAATCTTCCTTTTTTAGCAATACTTCAAAATAATTTTAAAAGTTTTGAGTGTTGGGTTTTTCCCTAAGTAATTCCTTAAATCTATAGGTATATTTCAAATTGATACTACTAAGTCTATGAAAGCTAGCTCTCTACCTTCTCTTTGAATAATGGGTCTCTTTATAAACTATAAATAAAGTTGCTCAACACATAGCTCGAGTCCATAAGGACGTTTTGGTTGTGTACATTCATAAATAGAATGTTAAAAGTTTTGAGTGTTGGGTCAGTTTAACTAAGCTCAACAACCTATGTTAAGATTGTTAGTGTTAAACGTGTTTCAAGTGGATGTTAGATTATTTCTTTACCTCGATGTTTGAGCAGTACAATATATTGAGTACTGTTAGTCTAAATTTAAGTTATTGTACTAAATTAGGTATTTATATGTGCTTGACTTTAACACCAGATATATATAGCGTGAGTTTTCTTGTAGGTCAACTTAAACACGTTCTATAAGACCATATAGGAGTGCTTTGTGTGTGGGTCAAAGACCTAAACGAGATCTACATACCAATGATAATCATACTTTAATCAAACACCATTATCCATCGTTTTAGTCATCATTTTGTAGATAAAATACAAATTAGTTACCATTTAAAAGATCGATAGTTCAATTCTTTACCTAAGAAACTTTAAACTCCTACGCAATTTACATCAAGTTACGTATGCATTTAATTTGTAGTAGTGGTTGAAAATTTTAGCTCAACTAATTAAAGTGGATCATATCCTTGTCTAATATCTTTCTTACGATACGAAGTTCGGTAACTATATACCTTACCTTCATGATTTCTCATAGGAAAGAAGTTAGTAATTTTTTTTTCTATTATGGAGCTTAAAAGTTGTAATTTAAACAAAATTAAACAACATTATATACACTAATCTAATTTCAACTAATCCTCAACTGGGATTATAAAATGAGTATAAATAATTTTATATAATAATGTTTGTTATGTTAGGTGGATGGTCACTATATATAAATTTAAATATATATTATGTCAATAACATGTGGATTTGTTAATATTTTAAAATAGGAAAAATAATAATTCATCCTATAAACTCTTTAAAGTTTCGAAAAATTAGATTTGTTATTAATTTTTCTCAATTAATAGGTCAATTAATTTTCAAATTTAGTAAAAAAAAAAAAAAAAAAAAAAAGAGATGCTGATTTTTAGAATTGAAGAATTTTTCTTTAATACAAAAAGTACAAAAATTCTCCGAAGTTCTGCTGGGGATTTGGAGGAGATTCAAAGATGCTATGCTTCAGATGAAGATTCCGATGGAAAAGAAAGAGAGGAATATATACAAAAAAGAAAAAAGTTCATCCGAATTCCGCAAGTTTATGTACAGATCTCACAATTTGGCTTGATCTTTTTAAACTGACATTCATTCGGATCCTTACAATTTCACCGCGTGGATTCATCGATTATCCGACGATGATCTCGATGATTCCCTGCATACAAACGGATGCGTCAACAATTGCGCCGCCGTCCATCTTTTACTCGATTCCTTCTGCAAACAACACTCAACAAAGCTCCGAAACTCCTCCGACGCATCCTCCGGTAGCTTCGGTGGTTCACCGAAGCAAATCGCACACATCAGAGTTGCCCAATCCGGTCTCTGTCCAGCCGGAAGAAATGGAAAATGACCTAAATAAAGTTCTAGAAGAGTAAGCCCCAAACTCCAAATATCTCCGGCATAACCATTGTAATTTCCGCCGTAAGTCTCTGGATCGAACCGCTCTGGACTCATATAAGCACAAGTTCCGACGTAAGAATTGCAAGCATCCAAAGTCCTGCACATAATTTTACTAACTCCAAAATCGGCAATCTTAACCTCCATATTCTTATTCACCAACAGATTCGACGGTTTAATATCACGATGAATGATTTTATGAGAGTGAAGATAATGAAGACCATTAAGAACCTGACGCGATACATGAGCGAGCGTCGTTTCTGACAAAGTCGAGTTCTTCTTCAATAACGAATCAAGAGATCCAAGATCCATATACTCCATCAAAATCGTTACATCTCCAGAAGGTTTCTCGAAGATTCCATGACACTGAACGACATAAGGAGAATCGGTCCGACGAAGAATCTCCATCTCTCTGAAAACTTGGCGACGAACGGTGGGATCGCAGTCGCCGTGGACGACCTTGAGAGCGTAAGTAGTGGAGGTGCGTTTGTGACGGACTTTGTAGACGGTGCCGCCGTTGCCGTGGCCGAGGACTTGGAGCTTTTCGAGGTCGGAGGAGGAGATGGCGGAGGGGGCGGCGGGAGCGGGGGGAGCGGAGGAGGGAGGGAGGGGAAGGGGGAAGCGAGGACGGCAGTCGGAGAGGTCGGGAAGGCGGAGGTTGAGGTGGCGGCGATCACGGACCAAAGCCATAAGAGAGAAGGGAGAAAGGGTTTGGAAAAACGGAGGATTGGATTTGGGGAATTAGGATAAAAGTGAAATGGGGGAAAGGAATTTGTATAAATAAGTGAGTGAGGGGAAGCACGTGGGAAAGTGGAAGAAATGGAGAAATTAAAGGAAGTTGCCACGATGAAGACCATCGTTGTGGGCTGTTGTTGTCCGGCGTCTTTTTTTATTTAACTAACCTTTTAATTAATCATAATTATATTATTATTACTGCTTTATATTTCCCTAACTCTAATTACTAATTACTATAATATTGTGTAAATGTGAAATTTAATCATTATTAAAATTTGGTTAGATGGGTTTTTGGTGTTGATATAATTATTTATGTTTTTGTGACAATTGGCAGTAGGTATGGTACAATTATACAAAAGCTAGCCACTAATTTTTCTAATAATGCATGAATATGTTCCACTAAAAGAATGGAAATTTCCATCCTATTTTCTATATTTTGTGCATGTTTTAATTAAAAAAAAAAAAAAAAAAGAGGTGGGAAATGTGCTTTAAATTTGGCTAAAATATTAGTGTGTTTCATGTTGGTTGGAATTTAGGTTTTCTTATTTTATATTTTCAATGATTATTAATTTTTTTTTTTCAAATTCTTTCACTCGTGTAATAGAATATTATTTTTTATTATTAAATTATAAAAATATTCACATCTTCTATTCAAAATTATAATAAAATTGGATAAAAACTAAATTTAAAATTTATAAAAATTATAAAAATTGGGATTAGATCAATAAAATAATTGAAAATAAACCAATTTGAACTTTATCCACAACATTGAGGCTTTACTAGATAATTATTTAAAACTTTTATTGTATGTTTTTTACAAATAGCATTTTTTGGATTTTTCTTTATTATGTTTTATTATTTAGTTTCTCTTAATATTTAAGAAAACCAAGCTAAAATTTTAAAACTAAAACAAAATAGTTTTCAAGCTTTTGTATTAATTTTAAAATTTGATATGAAGTGTTTTTTGTTATATATATATAATAAAAGAGAAAGCTAGAATGAATCGATAGACAATAAACATGAATATCAAAGGCATAAAACTAAATACAAGATTGTTATGCTTTAAAGTGTAATTAATTATCCTACCTAGTAGGAATTTTCTATCGTTTTAGAAAATGTTATCTATTTGAAATCAAAATTATTAAAAAAACCTTTAAAATCTTACCAAAAGCGCCAAAATATAGAATCTTTAAAGAACCATATATTAAACAATAACTACAAGGAAACTCCAGACCTAGAATCAAAGGACGAAGCAAAGGACACACCAAGACATCAAAACGTTAAAGTAATGCACCCCAACTTTAAACATTACGCAAAACGGGCAAATAGAAAAAAGAATATAAATATAAGAATCTAACAAGAACAAAGAACATGACAAAACAAACCACACTAAAGCAAACCAGCAATATCCTGAGTCTAAGAAGTAGCACGATCACAAACAGTAGAAACATGAAACTTCATAATTACCACATTATACATCATGAACGTTACTTTTTTTTTCTACAATAGTATTTGTAAAATCATTAAAGAAAAATCTAAATAAATATATTTTGAAAAAAAAAGGTTAAAATAAATGTTAGGATAAAAGAAGGGTAAAAGAAAAAAGGTGTGCTAAGATATTTGGTTTACTAGATAAGCTTGACTTCATAACATCACGTGGGGTTATTTTCGTCAATTTCAAGAAGCCGCCGACGACATTTTTCTAAATATCGCCATCTTTTCCTCCGCTAATAAATAAATAAATGACCAAAACTTTTCAAATAATAATATTATTAATTATATAATAAATGAGCAAAAACCTATCCAATATATATATATAAACAATTATAAATCTCTAATTTGCTATATTTGAAAATAACATTTACATTACTTTTGAAAAAACATCTTTTCAAATCAAAGAACAATCTTAAAAGAAGATCATAATTGTAATAGAATGAGAAAAATTTGTTCATCATTCGAAAGATGTGACAAAAATGCATAATATTAACAAAGAGAATGCCCTCAACGAAAGAAAACTCTCCTTAGGTTTTATAAAAGCACTTCAAATTTATAAAACCCAGTGATGTATATGTAGACAGTAAAATGTCACATTCAAAGAAAGACCCACTGATAAGAAAGGGTGTGGAAATATGGGGGAAAGATAAAGACACATAAATGATAAACGTATATGGGGGCAAAGATAAGGAGGGGATGCTTCCATAGTGGAGGCTTTCTCTCTATACAAGTTGAAAGGGGGGGGAGGAGGGTCCTCACTCCTCACCTCAAAATTGACACTTTTTTTTTCTTTTTCTCTCTCTTTACATTTTAATTTTTAAAATTAAAGCTTTTGCATTTCTTTTTTCAATTGTTAATTATATAAAGATGGGTAGGTTAAGAGAGTTTGCCATGTGGGTATCTCCAATCATTAATTTCATATGAAAATTTCAACCACCAACTTGCTTCACATATTCCAAATAATATAATTAGACATTCGTTATTGGAATCAATTTCCCTTTTTGCTTTATATATATATATATATATATATATGCATCAACTCCCCAACTATAATTGAATAAATAAATAACAATATCAAAATGCCTCAAAAAATAGACAAAAGAAATGTCAAAACTCATAGGCTAAGTGAAGCAAGTAAGAAATTAGAGCCCTATGCCCTACAATATACATGCATTGAATTAGCTATCCAAAGAAAGAAAAAGGCTAGCTATTAAATACTTTTGTCTTCTACTAGGTAGCCTAGTAAACTTCATATACCATATGACCCATAGATTGTGAATATTGATTAGTCTATTGTTTTCAAACCAAGGCAGCATCCCCTTTGGCTTTGTTTTCCTTATTGGATTTGTATATATCACTTCAATTACTTAAAAGAAATTCAAAATTCAATCAAATTCTAGTGGATAATCACAAAAATTATTATTATTTTAACAATTGATGGTTCACAGTTATTTAGAACTAATAGCACTACAATAATCACGGTGTAAAAGCATAGACGAAAGTGAAGTAAATTGATAAATTTTCTACCAAAATTATATATATTTATTTATTTATTTATTTGTGTTGTTTAAAGATTGTGTTTATTTTATTTATTAATTATATTAATAAATTTAATAAAATAAAGAGGAGTTAAAGGATCTCTTTTCTCTTCTTCTTCTTCTTCATTTTTATTTTTTAATTTTATAATTTAACTTAAAATTTGAGAATAAAAATAGTAAATTAATAGAGCAACGGAATTTAAATTATCAGACCAACGGTCAATAGTCATGGCCGGTCAGTGGTCACCAAACTTGGGCATTTGCATTTGCAAACGAATCTTAACGCCGTCAAGACCGATAAAATATTCGGTTGCTTTTAGCACACCGATAATATATTTGTTATCACCTTCTAAAATGACAAATTAGAAGCTTCCATTTCAAAAATGACAAAACCCAGTACTTAGGATAGTTTAATTTGATTATGTTTGTGTTTTTATATTTATATGTTGTTTTAAGTATAAGTAAACTATACTTCTAAAAATTAATTTATGAAAATTTACATAAAAATTGTTAAAAATAAGACGATTTACTCCTTGTATAAGCTAGATGAGTTATTTTTTCAAAACAGTGCATTCTAATGTACAATTTATAATAATTATTTATCAAAATTTAAATTTTTTTTCTATATTTTAGAAAAAAAGATTTGAAAAAATTCTAAAAAATGGTAGAATCTCTATATGTTCGTGGTCGATTTCGTCTAAGAAGAATCGAAAAAAAAGGACTTTGGTTGAGAACCCATCGACGATGATTCGAGAAGATTTCCAATACAACCATGAAAATATGAAACTAATTTAACGATTGCCGACGTATCGACCCCACAAGGCCACAACGAACGAAACTTAATCCGGCAAGATTTCAGAATAAAATTGGGAGAAATTGTTAAATTATAGATGGAAAGGAGAGAGAGAAGAGAAAGAAGCTGCTGAGTTTAACATGCAAGTGGGGAGCTAAGGAAGAAAAATGGGGAAGAATAATGGACAACTAGGATTATTGTTAAGAAAAAGAAAATCAATAAGATTATAAGAACGCGACGAAATAAAAAAGAGAAGAAAAATTGGACAGACCTTGTAATGGAACTAATTTATGCATCGATGGAGAAGGAGAAGAAAGAAATGAAATATGGTTGTTGCTGACGAAGTTTGGCTATGGCTGCCACAGGAGGACGATTTAAGAGAGGGAGACGATTGAGAGCGGCGGCAATTCAAACTTTTTAACCCTAAAGTCTACAACTATAAAACTTCAAAGCGTTGGAGATTTAAATTTGGAATAAATTGAAAGTGATGTTGATTCATCGTAACCAAAGTTAATTAGATTTTTGTTTTTTAGTTTGTTGATTGTGTAATCGTTGATTATTTTATGTTTAATTAATTAAATACCAATGGTGCATGTAATTGTAATCTAATGTTCTTATTTTTTCTATTTGAAAATAGTCACATTCATTTAAATAAAAATCACTTTTATGTACATCATCATAATACATAAATATTGCCACGTTTTAAACCCTAAATAGATATAAAAATATTTTCTAAAAAACTAAATAATTATGTATGAAAATTATTTGATTTAAGGACACGTAAAATTAGAAAAATAAAGTAAGGTATGAATGCAAGAAAATGAGAATGCGTACACGAATGCCACGTGTCAAGTTGATGAAGATCGGACGACAACAAAAGCATGAGGATGATGAAGAAAAGGAATGGGAAGCAAAGTATTTCTTTATTAATTATTGATTATATTTCTTTCTTGTTCATTAAGAGAGAGGAGCGTGGAAGAGGAAGAAGAAGAAGACAACAAAGAGAAGAACTAGAAGAATTAATTCTGTTGGGTCTCTTCTGTATTCTGTTTGTGAATTAGGGCAATTTCATTTGATTAAAAATGGCGTTGCAATGGATGCTTTTGGCTTATACGGTGGCAGTGGAGGCTGCCATCGCCATTCTCCTTACCGTTCCTTCGCCTAAGTTGTTGAAGAAGCGTTTCGTCTCTTTGATTTCACTCATTCTACAACCTGCACTCTTCGTTGTGCCCTTTGCCGGCTTTCAGATTCTGGGTTTTCCCCCCTTCTCTTACTTGACTTTCTTCTATTTTGATTTTGTATCTTTTTTTTCCTTTCAAATCTCGATTAGGAACCTGAGATCGGACCTTGACTTTTGTTTTGGGGGATTTTTTTTTCTGTGGTACTGTGTAGATATCTACTGGAAGAATGAGCATCGGTTGATGTGCACATCTGAGATCTGTACTGCTGCTGAGAGGGATCGATATGAGAAATCTGTAAGTATAAACGCCTAGTTGGGTTTTTCTAATTTGTGGTGTTTTTTAACTGAGTTCTTAAGCATGCAGAATTAGACGATCGGATTTTTTATTTTATTTTTCGTTTATATTAGAAATTTGGATTTTTCGAAGGATTAGAAATTGGTGGAATGTGGATGGATCTATGAAATGGGGATATTAACCCCTTCTAGTTGACGCTAGTAATTGGTAGAATCTGGAAGGAGAGTGTGTAGTTGGGCTATTTTGCCCTGATAATGGAAAGTCAGGAAATCGTTCCCATATTGCTCTTGATCATGAATTTCCTTCTCTTACAACAAGCGAGATTGATTCCCTCAAGACTTTGGGAGAGCAAAAGATTGAAGTGTTAGAACTTACAACAACTCTTTTAAGTATATGATTGTACTCGTAGTTTTCTGTATTGCAGTATATGAATCTGGTTTGATGATGCCCTATATCATTTTTTTGTATAATTTCATTGGATAATGAACAAATCGGGCAAGTGGAGTGGAAGCGGTAAAATCCAAACCATTAGAAAGTCAAATGTCGTATATGCTCGAATGAGATTTGAGTAGGATAGATTGAAGATTTGGTAGTGAATAGAACATGATGAAGAACGAAGTTGTTGCCAAAGATTTTTTTGTCAAAATAAGAAGACAAAGCGTAGTGGGATGGATGGGTGGGTGGATGGGGGTGGATTGGAAAGAATGAGGTAGATTAGAATTGAACCAGTATGGAACTGTACTGTTATTGTGGGGTTTATATTGGCCAAGCCCGAATTTTCCAGCTTTCGAGTGAGTATATTCTAATTTTATGCCTTTTTCGAAACAAAGTAGCTATGTGTTGTAATTTTTGGATGAAGTGAGATAACATCTTTCTAAGTGATGTATTCTCTCCTCAAGAAATAATTTTTGTTCTAAAGAAATCATAATCCATAACATTTAGAAATATCTTTTTTCTTCTTTCTCTCTATACAATTTGAAAATCTACTCTCTCAGTGTCAGTGTTGTATGCAATCTGAAAAGAAACCTGCAATGTATATGTTTCGTATATGCTGTCTACTAGGATTCTCCTTCTCCCCTTTGAAAAGAAAACCATGACGTGGGAAGGATGATAGAGTTGGGAAGTAGGTAGCTGGATAGTGTGGAGTTGTGAACTACAATACTTCTTGTTTGGCCCAAGGGGTTTGTAGGTCTCACCACCAAAAAAACATCAATTTTATACTTTATTAACTTCTTACAGTGGGTCCCAGAAATTTGTAATTTTCCAGACTTCATAGCTCCATGGAGATCACAACTTCACCTCTTTTCCCAAACAAGGAGGCAGAAAAAAACTATCCTCAAATAGAAAATGGGGATAACGGGAAATTTGAATGTGTTTAGTCAATAAACTCATTTTTTTCCTCCAAAAAATGAAAACAAAATACAACCTGTGTTGCTATGCTTACCACCACATATTCCCTAGGTAATTTCAAAACCACGCCTATTTCAGGAGAAAAAACATATTCTTGAAAACTTTTCCTATTATCACAATCTCTAATCTCAACCTGTAAATGAGGAGTTTCATTGTCGTGCAATTATCTCCATAATTTTGTTTTGCCGATGCTTGTTAGGGACGTGTTTCTAATCATGTATGGTAATATAGAGACTGCATTTCTATCCCTTTTAATCTGTGTGGACAAACAGAATTGCCTTTCCTCCCTGATCTCTACTATGCTATTCTTTTGTCTTCTTCTTACCTTCTCCCCGACCCTTACCAAAAATGTTCATCATTCAGATCTATAAAGCTCAGAGGAATGTGATTCTGTGCGTTGCTGCATGTCTTCTCTACTGGTACGTTACAAGAAAATCCTATCCATTTGAATATTCTGACTCGTGTCAATTTCATTTTATCTGAACTGCTTCCGACGGTACACTTGCAGGTGTATCTACCGCGTTTGCAAGTACAACAAAGAGATCGAAAGTTTGGAGGAGGTAGAAAAGAGATACAAAGAACAGTAGGTTTCAGAAAATATGAAATCCTGTTCCATGTTGAACGGTTTTTTTTTCTTTCTTTCGCCACGGCTGTGTTATTCATACTTGAATCTTTGTTTGTACTCAAGTATTGGGAGTATCAACGTTACTAGAACACTAAAAACTTTGTTGATTTAGCGGCGTTCAAATATTAAGCTCCATGAAAAATGAACTCATACCATTACTGTTGTTGGATTAGTGGGAATAAAACAATTTTAGGTATGGACATAATTGCAATGATATAGAATGATCTCGTGTGTTTTATGAAGGAAACTAGAGTTTTCTACATATGACGAACTACCTTCGTTTTACATCCAATGATGCTTAGAAGAGAGATGCAAAATTTTGAATTTTTATTTATTTGGATGATTGTATGGATGGTTTTATGTGTATATGAAATTGACACGTGATCTCAAATTAGTCGATTGAATCATGTTTTTTCTCGACTTTTTTTTAGTGGTAGATCACGTAGGAAAAAGTTATTTGATTTGTTGGGATTCTGGTGTGAAAGATATCTTAGATTTTAGAATAGGAGAATATAAATATAAATTAGAAAAAAATAAAATCTTTTTCCTAATAAATAAATGAACAATAAACATCCACCAATGGGTTGTGACCTAATTTGTGGAAAATAAAATTTTGCAAAATTTAGGACGATAGATTATTATAAATATGCTTTTCCTTTTCATTCCTGGAACAACCTTAGTTTGCCACAGGAGAGGAGATTGATGGAGAATTTATGGGAATTTAAGTTTAAGTTGGACTTAATTTTTCTAAAAATGATTTAATACTTTGATTAATCTTTGCTTATAAAACTTAATTATCAATTAAAGTAACAAATTAATTTAAAAATTACCCATTTTTCAAAAATATCCAATGTGAATCACATCTTTACATATAATCTTAATTAGCATATTTGGGAATAGTATAAAAGAAAGCATCCTTCGTGGAACGAAACACTTGTTTGTTCGGACGTCAGACTTGAAATTCAGCTCTCCCACGTCTTCTTTATTTCCTCCATTTCTTCTCTCCGGAACCGTCCATCCACCACCTTCCTCTAGGGTTTCGCTTATTCTCCGGTAAAATTCCCCATTCTTTATTCTCCTTTGTATTTTTCTCGTCTATTTCCGCCTTTTTCTTTTCGTTTTTCTTCAGAATTTGATGGAGGCATGGGTGTTTGATGGTGTGGTTTGGGTTGTTCTATTTGCAGGGCTCGCATGGAAGCTGCCATGGCAACTGTGATTGGATCTCCTGTTGGAGCCTTTGCTCGCTTGAATTATACTGGAAGATCGGGAATCTTCGGCAATGGACTTGGTTTTGTCCGCTTTCCTTCCCTATCGCATGTCCCTATTCGTGTAAGAATGTTTCTCTTTATTATACCTACTTCGCAATTTTTTTTTTTTTCTATTTTGAGGTCGATTGATTTGTAGCTTTTTAATTTGATGTTCAATTTAACCACCAGGGGTTGGGTTTGGTTGGGTTCGGTAGTGGTCGATAAGGGTTGTGACAAATTGAGAACAGTCTAGGGAACACAAGGTGACTCGAACACTGGTGGATATAAAACGAGGGAAAATGCAATTGATGTTTAATTTCTGAAAACGGCTTGTTCTTGGTACTTTGATTTTGCTATGCTCGCAGTTTTGTCTTTTGGACTTGTTTATTTGGGTTCTTAATGACAATCTGTTTGTTCTTCTAAAACAAAGGCTTGATTGATGATTTGTACTTTTATGGTGTAAGTGAATCAGTGATGTGACGGGATCCTACTTTTTCATATGATACTGACGAGGTATAATCATTCATGGGTTAAATTCTTTTTTTTTTTTTTTTTAATGAGATTTCACAAGGTAGTATAAATTTGGTTTGTATCCTACTTTTTCATCTGATGGTATTGCATATTGCATTTTAATTTGAGTTTGATTTTGGATTATGGTATGTTTGTAAACTTTTGAACCTTCTACTGTTTCTGCAAATGCATATTTACTTCATGTTATTTATGTTTATTGGTATTTTCTTTCGGTTGTGGCAGCTATGCCCTCAAGTATCTTACTCCAAACTCTGGAATAAGAAATTGGGCACTGGAATTAGGAGAAGCACGATAGTTAAGGCATCCATGGATGCAGAGTCATCTGAATCAGGTGAACCTATTGCTCCCCTTCAGTTGGAGTCTCCAATTGGGCAGTTTTTGACCCAGATCTTGGTTAGCCATCCCCATCTTGTTCCTGCTGCTGTTGAGCAACAGCTTGACCAGCTTCAAAATGACCGGGATGCTGAGGGGAATAACGAGGCTTCTGGTTCTGGTACTGATTTGGTTTTGTACAGGTGTGTTTCTAATCTCGAGCAATTATTGTGTTGATAAATAACAGAATGACTTGGAGACTTCTCCAGTTAAAACTTTTGCTTATTATCTGATAGAGAGTGATTTCCATCCCATATTAATTATAATCAGGTACAGAGAATTACATGGGAACTGAAATTCTTAGGTAGTCGTATTCTAGTTCTTGGTTTAATGATTGTATGGGAGTAAAAGGTTCTTGATGAGCTATTGGGAAGGTGCAACTGAATAATGGCTATATATTGGGCCAATACGTTTACTTAATGGGAAATTGCTAGGTCTGGTTCTTTTTGGTTACACAATGTATCATTTTTTGTAAGTGCTACTTGAATGAAGTAATGAATTCTTTATCTTAATGAAATGTTAGAGTGCATGAACATAGAAGGTTTCTACGGGCGTTTGAACTAGTCTAATTTGTTAAACATGACGCTTAAACAGCCAAATAGTTAAACTTAAGGTGGTGTATTAATATTTTCTATTGCTTCTGCAATCATCAGGAGAATTGCTGAGGTCAAGGCAAATGAAAGAAAACAAGTTTTAGAAGAAATCCTATATGCATTGGTTGTACAGAAATTCATGGATGCTAATGTTCCCCTGATACCTGCAATAACCCCTTCATCATCTGATGTTTCTGGCCGAGTCGACACTTGGGCTGCTAATGATGAGAGCCTTGAGCATCTTCACTCGCCTGAAGCATATGAAATGATTCAGAACCACCTCGCTCTCATCCTTGGGAACAGGGTCGGCGACTCAACCTCAGTAGTACAAATAAGCAAACTCAGGGTTGGCCAGGTCTATGCTGCTTCAGTGATGTATGGCTACTTTCTTAAGCGAGTTGATCAGCGGTTTCAGCTTGAGAAGACGATGAAAGTTCTTCCAAAAGCATCAAATTCAGAAGATAGTATCATCCAACAAGCTATTGGAGAGGATGTGAGACCTTATGTGGGTGAGAACTCACCACCTGTTTCACCACATCCCGAAATCACATCCTGGCCGGATCGCGATGAGAACAGCATTGGAGGATTTAGTCAAGGTTTAAAAGCTTCTAGACTGCGCAATTACGTCATGGCCTTTGATGGGGAGACACTTCAGAGATATGCAACAATAAGATCCAAAGAGGCTGTCGGCATCATTGAGAAGCACACAGAAGCATTGTTTGGTAGACCTGAAATTGCTATAACACCTCAAGGAACCATCGATCCTTCCAAAGATGAACAGTTGAAGATTAGCTTTGGTGGTTTGAAGGGATTGGTTTTGGAAGCTGTCACTTTTGGTTCTTTTCTGTGGGACGTTGAAAGCTATGTGGATTCAAGGTACCATTTTGTTGTGAGTTGAGCTTATAATGTCATTCATACCAGAAGTATGTTTGTACTCAATAACAAGTTGATGTGTCCGGGTCATGCTGTATATTAACTACATATTTGTTTGTTTGACTGATCAAAGATATAGAAGTTTAGGGGGAAAGAGTTCCAACTTTTAGGCTATACTATACAGGAATTGAATTTGTTTGAAATTTCTTCCATTCTCTCGACACAACACGGCAACACACGGTACTTGGATTTACTTTTTAAGTGTTAAACATTATCTCTATCTTGTGTTTTGTCCATTCCATGAGGATTTTCTCTCGTAACCCGAACATGTGCTTTCTTTTGATCACAATCAAGCTGTAAGTATATCAGAAGTGGTAAATTAGGATTTCTTCACTCTTGGTTGAAAATCTGGGAAATTTCACCCAATTCTGTTTTCTTTATTATAGTGATTTCACATACACTACAAGGACCTGATCTTTTGTTCAAAGTGATCAGAAGAGAATAGGACGGTCAAAGTTGGTGACTAATCTGCAAATAAATCACTCTTTGGCAATCTCTTAATTAAAGCTTTTGTCTCTTCTTCTTTTCCGTAAATAATTGACTGATCTCACCAGCGTTTTCTTTCTATACATATTTATTATTCATATGTGCCATTAGGTTATTGGTTTTTTTTTCTGGGCTGAGTTTGTTTAATCCATGGCCCATCTTTTTGGAGCCTTCTTTATTTATTTATTTTGTATTTTATGTTAAATTATATGTTTTATTTCTTTTTATTTGATCTGAATTTTGACATGTGTCTATTTGGATTTTTCTTTAATTAATAGGTGTCTCTAAGTTTTAAAAAATAGATCTCTTAACTTTTGTTGGGCAACAATTTTTTATATCATATAAACCACTTCTTCCATCTACTAAGTTCAATTTTGAAAACGATTGCTTTTGGTATCTGTTTTTTAGTTTTGAGAAAAACAAAGTCAATTTCTTTTCAACTTCTTATTATGAGTTCTATATTTACTAGGTGTAGCAATTTAGCACGGACAGAATTTTAGTCGAATTCTAAAAACAAAACAAGTTTATAAAATTTTAGCTTGGTTTTTGCTTTGATAACCATGGAAGAAAGTCTAAGGTAGAATCAATCAATGCTATAAGTTTAAAATTTCAAAAACAAAAATTCAAAACAAAGTGATTATCAAACGGAGTCTAAATGTTTACTAAATTTTTAAATTGTTTTTTCTTTTCACTGCTCCACTTTAAATTTTTATTGGTTAAAATCACAACAGAAAATTGGGAAGATATAAACATAAATTTGAAAGCTCTTTAAATTTTGAATTTTGAGTATTTGAATATTTGTACTAATAGCTTACCGAACAATTTATCGATTTTTAAAATTTTGAATATGTAAGATTTTTTTACACAAAATTTTTAAGTTCAAAGGCCATTAGACATTTTAAAGTTAGGATACTATTAAGACTGAATAGATTATTCCACATCTTAAAATTATGCTTTAATTTAAAATTTGCACAAAGAAGACCCTTTCAAAAGTACCCATTAGACTAATTAACTTCCCTTTGAAACTTAGGTAAATGCAATTATTTATAATCAGTTTGATGTTTATGAGATTTAGAAATGTGTTCAAATTTATTAATTCCATAATTTAATTATGGTCCATATTATAGAATTAGCTAATCAATATCTAAATATTTGTCAATTTTGGTACTCTAACCACCTATATATATATATATACCATTAGAACACTTCAACTGAATTAATGCGAAAGAATTTCGTAGTTATCCAACTATCCATAATAATTCAATTAGCCGAATTTGCTTGAAACGTAATCTGTTTAATCATAATACCTAAACTAAACATTTGATTGAATCGACATGTTACGTCAAACATCAAAGTAGAATTGAAAGAGAAATTAAAATGGTAAGAGGGGAGAGAAGTGAGCAGAAAGATCACATGGAGAGTTAGCTGAAAAAAGAAATCAATAGAAAAAGAATTGATATACAGAGAGAAAGAAACATTCTCACAATTATGAGATTAGGAATTGGAAAATTTTGAAAAAAAAAATTAAAATTTAGAGAGGAAAGAAAAAAAAAGTCAACAAAAGATCTGACTCTCTCTGATCCAATGATGTAAGAGAGTGATACAGAGAGCAATCACTTCTCTTCTTCTCTTCTCTTCATTTGATGTGAAAGCTCCTTCCTTCTTTCTCTCTCTACACTCCCTTTTCTTCTCTCTTCAATTAGGGTTTTGCCTCGAATTTTGAACGAAACTAAGCCTCTCTCTTTGCAAATTAAGTTTAATTAGAACTTGCCTTTTCTTTCTCTTTTTTGTTTTACAGACTCAAATATTGTTTCTTTCAAGGACCAAAGAGGAAGAAAAAATTGATTATGATCAACTCAGATCCTGTCACAAAAATCTATTGACTTAATCATGTTAATACTCGAATCAAATCACACGACAAAGTCGAGTAGATAGAAAAAGTTTGAATTGAAAACAAAAAAGAAGCTCAAAACAAATTAACTATAAGGGTTTAAGGGTCTAAGAGACGATTGAAAGAACTCATGTATGTATATGTCTTTAAAGCTAACTCATTGACTAATCAAAAGGTAAAAACCAAAATTTTCATTAAAAAGGAAAGAAAAACCCATTTTATAAAGCAAAAACATGTTTTTTTTTACTAAGAAATACATAAAAAAGGGATAATAATCCACCAATATATCTCTTTTATATATAATATATGGAACTAATCATCAATATATTCAAATCTAACATTCCAATGAGAAGGTCAAGAAAGATAGAAAAAGTTCAAATTAAAAAGAAAACTCACACCCAACTAATTAACTAGAAGGATGAAGCATAATTGAAATAATCAAAGTGTGTAATTAAAAACTTATTAACCCATTGACAAATCAAAAGGTAATTAATTAAAAAAAAAACGAACTTTTTTCCTTAAAAGAAAACCCCATTTATAAAAGCAAACCCTTGTTTTTTTTTTCCTTCAATAAATACATTAAAAAAAGAGTAATAATACACACTTTGCATTATTATTGTCCTAATCATGAAAAATACTCAAATGTAACATAGAAGGAAAGATATAAAAAGTTCAAATTAAAGAAGAAAAGGAGAAGAAGAAGCTCAAATTCAACTACTAAAAGGATCATCAACACACACAAAGTGAAATAATAAACAATATATATATATATATATAAAAGAAGTGAGTATAAGTGAGGGTATTTAAAAAATGAACCAAATAGACAAATCAAAAGGTAAAAACTAAACTTTTCCTAAAAAGAAAAACCCATTTTGTAAAGCAAAAACATGTTTTTATTTAAGAAAGAAAGAAAGAAAGAAAGAAAGAAAGAAAAAAAAGGGCAACAATATACCCATATCTCTCTTGTATATTTGATGGCCTATTTTGTTTCAAATTACATTTAATATGATTCAATTCAATTGAAAAGAAAGTGGGGAAGTGTGATTCATGAATGAAATTCCCTTTTGTATTGGGATATGAAAGGAAAAAAAAAAAAAGTATAAATGATATATCCCAAAATAAAGGTAAGGGCAAAGCAAAACCCACCAAGTTTTCACCCAAAAGCAAAACACAGTGGCCTAGAGGTTTTAGCCCCTCTGCCCCTTTGCCTTAGTCAAAAGCATTGTTGGAATTGTTGCCAAAATTAAATTAAAACTTTATAATCAATGAAATATTTTTTTTTTATTTTTTCTTTTCAATCATAAAGCAATCGATTGCAAAATCATTTCTCAAACTCATTTATGATCGAACCCAAACTTACTGTTTCTCTCGAAATTTACACCCAATCTTTTTCTTTCATTTATTTTCCTTATTTATTTAAATGGACAGTGACACATTTATTGTTAATTATTTATTCTTATATTATTGTCCATATTTTAAATTTAATGGCACTTTGATATATATATATATATATAATATATATACATACCTTCCTTTCTTCCCTTCCCTTTGCCCATTACCCATTTACTTCCTCATACCCCATTATTTAGGTCCACAATCCACACCCTCATTATAAATTTTGATATACCCTTTCTTTAATATATATACACACACACATTTATATACAATGTATTGGTTGTTTCTATGTATCCAAGTCACATGTTGAGATTGATAGAGGATAACTAGGTCTTTTTAATCGATTTTTGTAAGTTTGAGTATAGTTCAACGGTAGTTAATATTACTATTTGTTCTTAAAGTCCAATGTTTAAATTTGCATACCTAATGTTTGATAATTTTTTCTAACATAAGACATAATTTTAAACAGATAATACTTGACATTTACCTCTTTTCCATGCCCTTTGCAAGAAAAACAAAAACCAAAGTTTGCTTTATTCGATATCAAACGCAAGAGTCACGAGAAAATAGAACAAATATGATGTACAAAAAAAATCAGGGGTTCCTAACAAAATAGGTATTAAAGTCACTTTGCCAGCCACTACCACTAAAGTATATTTTGAGACTCAAATAAACACCTATTAGTATCTATTATTAAAATGTCGGTTTAGGTCTATTACAATCTATCACAAATAAAAAGAAAATATAATTTTACTATATTTGTAAAAAAATCACGACACACTACGAAGAAGTTCCACTATATAAAAATTATTACAATCGAACGAAACCAAAACTTACCTCACTTACCCAAGTAGAGTTAGTAGATCTAACTCAAAATATTTCTCTAGTTGAGATAATTTTTTTTTTATATAGTATTTAGAGCCCACCAACTTCTTGGATAATTACTAACCCTACACTTTTTAATACAAAATTACCATTTAATGAGCTATGATTGTTTTCTCTTCTTTGGTTAACTACTTTAATTTGTTGTATTAATAAAGTAATGTATGTCAATTTTTGTGAAAAAGTTCCTATAATTAATTTTTCAAATTGGTTAATTAGCATCTTTTGAATTACTTATTTTGCATGCCCCAACTTTACTTTCACTTACTAATTTTAACTTTGGTTAAACTAATCATCATTTATTAGTCAAATCTACTCACTAGCCCTACATATATGTTTTAAGTAATTAGTGTTTATTAATAATCATATTGGAATTATTATACTCTTTATCACGGGTGATTTCTTAATTTCTATTAACTGAAATTATATATATATTTTTTTCCTTCTAATTTTTGAATGGATGCTTTTTTTTTTCTTTCAAAATAAAATTATAATCTAACAAAAAGAAAACAAATAAAAGAAAGATCACTATCAAAACACTTAAAAAGATGTGAATTTCCACTTAAAGACATCAAAATCTCTCATTCTCTAACATAAGGCTGAAAGGCAACAATCAATTGTAAAAATTATTGCTTTCTTTTTTTCTTTTTTCTTTTTTGGTTTTCATGGCCTTTCTCTCTCTAGAAGATGGAAATAATTAAAAGTATCAAAATCTTTTTATATATATATCATTGTTATCTTTTTGAATTCCATGTAAAGTAAATCATTATATATTAATTACCTCTTTTGCTTTAATTTCCCTCAAATGGACTCTTCTTTTTGTTTGTTGGTTTGTTTCTTCTTTCAAAAAAATTATAAAAAAAAAATCCATGTTTTAGAACTATAATCAATATTTGTTATTTCCAGTTTTTTTTTTTCATTTTTTTTCACATTTGTTAGAATGATAACTGATAATATTGAAAAGAGAGAGTTGGGAGAAAGATAGTGATTTAGACCAATTAGCTTTGAAATGAAAGGAGATTTAATTTTTAAGCTATTATAGGCTCAAATAAAAGAAAATAAGTGATTTTGGAAAGGGGATATATTATTTTGATCATACCATAATTTTTTTTTTGGTTTTGTTCAATAATGATATTCATAGAGAAATTGGTGCTATTTATATAAATTAAACTTTAAAAGGAAAAAGAGTATATATTACAACCCAAGAGAGAGGGGATATAATGAACATTTTGAATGAATTATTAGTTGTTAAATTAATGTTTTATTGATGTATAGTGAGAGCAAGAGTTTAAGGTTTTCTAATTCATTTTTCAAGTACGACTAGTAGGGACGTCGAGATTAAGACTTTTTACTTAAAAAGAAAATATTGAAATACGTATCGATTTATCACTAAGTCGAGCTATGTAATTTACTATGACAATTTACTAGAACTTATTTGATATAACATAAAATTTGGTTGGAGATATGAGTTTACAAGTTAAATAAGAAGGATTTAAGATGTTTTTATAGTTCGTGATGAAACTATCAAGTTATTGAACTATAATAAATTGAATTATACTCAAGTTGATAATTTAATAATGACAAATAACTCATTTTTAATTAATTTTAGTAGTTTCTATCTACCACATATATTAATGTCGTTTAATTAATCTATCAATGATAAATGTTAATAGTCACAAGAAAGTTAATAGGTAAAGGATGCACGAAAAAATTCGTCGTATTTTTTAAAATAATTTATTTAATGAGAAAAATTGAAAAGAAAAGAAAAGGAAAATAGAATATTGTGAACTCAAATATAAACCCAAAATATGCTCTCCACAAAGGGGTTGGCCTATGGATTTTGAAGAGAATATTTGGAAAGCAAATTTACAAAATAAATAATTATATTATTCAAAACTAGATTTAGGGTTTATTTCTTTTTTTCTCTTTTCATTCCAATTTCCACAACCATATGAATCAGAACAAACAACCCTTTAAGACTCTCTCTCTCTCTCTCTCTTTTCTCTCTTTAGATTTGAGGTCAATGGGTCCACTAATTAATCATTGTTCTTGACAATTACACCCACCATTATTTTTCCTAAAATATTCTTCCATTATTTCTTTAATTCTAACATCCCATTTTCAGCATTATCTTATTGGGTTTAGTGATCACATCTGTCACTTTTAATGTATTTAAACCCTAATTAGCTTTGGATTTTGTTTGGCTCTCAACCTCAAATAATTACACATTTATTTTAATGATAATTTGTATACAAATATTTGGGGTAATATGATCTTCAAAGGGGGGTATGTATATCTTTTGAAAATAAGAATTTTCCACTTTTAATATAAGCCTTATAATACACGAAATATATAAAGTATTCGTGGTATCAAAGCAACACCCATACGTAACCATTTAGAATAAGTTCTTATTTTAATTTGTAGAAAAGAAAAAGATATAATAGCACAAAAATAACCATTCTTTCTAAATTTCCATCCAACTTCTCAATAAAAAAAAAAATAGTTAATTTGGATCAAGTTAATTAACAAACCTTTTTTTTCCAAAAAGTTAATACGGTTATATTTGAGATAATTAATGTGTATTTATAATTTGAGATATCATTTGTTTGCAAATGAAGAAATAAGAAAATACTACACTATAATTGAAAAAGAGAAAATGAAATAACCATAGAGAAGAACAAAAAGAATAGTAACATGAGTATAACTCACTCGATATAAAATTTATAAGATCAACTTTAAAGTAAGATATTAAATTATCTAAAGAAAATAATTAAGTTTAAGGTTTTGAGGGTTGGAGTTTGTACTTATAATCCATCAATTTCATATATATATATATAACCTAAATAAGATTTGTTCAAGTGCTATCATTTCATCACTGTCTTGAATATATATATGTGTGTAATACACACACACATTAGTTTAACAAGTTTTTCTGTTGGAACATGACAAACAAATCAAGAGAGAGAAAAATTCACAAATCTCTCTCTCTCTCTCTCTCTCTCTCTCTCTCTCATCTAAGTGGTGTGTGTTTTGGGCAGTCAAAATGCAAAGAGCAGCAAAAGGGTGACCATCTTTAAAAAGGGTATTTTTTTTTCCTCCTCCTAAGACTAAGGATTATTATTATTATTATTATTTATTAAAAAAATCAGATCAAATTAAGATAAATAATTTCATGATAAAGAGAGAAAAATAGAAATAATTAGAAATTAGAAGGAAAGATAGAGACTTTCACACAGTCTCTCTTTGTTCAACTGTCATTTTCCTATACATACTCTCTCCATTTTTTTCTTTTCTTTCTTTTTTTTGGAATTTCTCCCTCTCCCTCTCTCTCTCTCTCTCTCTCTCTAAACCTTCAAGGATGTTTGTTTGTTTTGTAGAACACAAAATTCCTTCCTTTTCCCCCTATCTCTCTAACCTAATTTTTCTCTTTCTTTTAAAACTTTTACTTAACCCCCTTTCACTTTCTGACTCATCAATTTTCTCATCCATACCAAAAGGAAAAAAAAAAAAAAAAAAAAGCAAAGAAAGAAAAAAACCACTCCTTTTCTCTCTTGTGTGTTCTTATTGTTCTTGTTCTTACTTCTTTGATTTACTCTGAAAACAAAGAACTAAACAAAACCCACTTCAAAAAGCTTCATCTTTTAAATCCCCGGCCGTCACTTCCTCTTTGCTATTTTGCAAAAATTCCTCTACTTTCCTACATAAAGACTAGATCTTTACTTGCCTTTTCTTCTTCAAAAATTGTAAATACTCCCCCCCAAAAAAAAAAAATGTTGGAGAAAAGCACTATTGTTCCTGATCTATCTCTTCAAATTAGCCCTCCAAAATCTAATCAATCTCTTTCATTTGATATTTGGCCGCAACAAATGCAAGTACAGCAAGTCGACACCGAGCTCTCTCTGTCTAATAATTCAACGTCGGCGATCGACGTTTCGACGGATCGGTTCCGACCCATTAGAGGAATTCCAGTTTACAATAATGGGTTGTTGTCTTCTTCAAGGTATTTCAACCGAAACCAACAACCGACAACGTCGTCGACGTCGCCACCACCGTGTTTGAGTTTTAGGGCATTTCAACAACAACAAGAGGCAGTAGGGAGGTATAATGGGATAACAATGGAGGGTTTGAGAAACCAAGAGCAGAATTTTAATCATCAAAATCAGAATCATCAGTTTGTTTTTCAAAATCAACAAAGTCTTCATTTTGGGGTTTCGGATTTTTCAAGTAATTATAGTAATAATAGATCGAGATTGTTGATGCCAAGGATTCAAAGTCGAAGAAATGCTAGGGCTCCAAGGATGCGTTGGACTTCTTCTCTTCATGCTCGTTTCATTCGTGCTGTCGAACTTCTTGGTGGCCATGAAAGTACTTTCTATCTCGCCCTCTCTCGATTTCACTCATTTATTAAATCACAACTAAACTCAAAAGTTTGATAAGAAATTCATCTTGTCGGGTCAAAACCCGAGAATTTAGGCTGAAGTGTGATGGAAAAAAGTAGTTCAACCAGCAATTACTTATATTAATTGATGAGTAAATGACGTTGGATACTGGACAGAGATTCTTGTTTCTTTTTTCTTGTTGGGTTTAACAATATGCAATATATAGCAGAGTGTGAGATAAGCTATTGAAGTATATATTTACTAAGCTATATATGTTTAAATTGACTAATTGAATATGAAAATAATTGAATTGTTTTTTTTTAATATATGATTAGGGGCAACTCCAAAATCAGTGCTGGAGCTAATGGATGTGAAGGATCTCACTCTAGCTCATGTGAAGAGCCATTTACAGGTAATTTAATTGAAAACCCATATCTTAGTCTTGAAATTTAATTGAACCCATTTGAGATCTCTTCTTCTTCCCTTGTAAAAAGTTTCTCTTTTTATGGTTTTTTTTAAATAAAAAAATAAAACAACCCTTTTTTTTCTCTCTCTCTCTCTATATAGAAGGAATCCCTGTGGCACAGTTATCAAAGATTGAGAGAAATGAATGAAAATGAAAATGAATGAATGAATGAATGATTCAGAAGGTGAAGAAAAGTCTGAATGTTGTTACAAAACAGGACAATTTTTATCCTTTTAGAGTGAGAGAGAGAGAGATAAAAAAAGAAAAAAAAGAAGAAGAAGAGAGATAAAATTTCACATCATTTCTCAATAATACATAACCATTTCCCCAAAAAAAAATTTTTACTTTCCAAACTCAAAAAAGAAAAAACACAATAATAACATTTTTTAATCCCCATTTTCCAAAATCTTTAGCTTTATAATTTCACAACTCCATAATAACCAAATCATTTCATTTTCAGTTTTATTTCTAAATGGGTCCTTCAAAGTTTTGATCTTTTTCACGTTTTTGTTTTATTAACAGTAATAATGTTCTTAAACTCCATTATTTTTGTTCTAACTTTCATGTCAGCTGTATTATCAATTTTATTTTTTTTGAAAATGTGTATTTTTTTTTTAATATGTGAGAAATTATTTTTTGTCTTCTTTTTCAGATGTATCGTACGGTTAAAAACACCGACAAACAAACAGCTTCTTCAGGTATAAAATTCGAATTCCTTAGAAATCACCAAAAAGAAATAATAACAATATTAATAATAATAATAATAATAATAAAACAATCTCTCCTTCTCTTCTTTCTTTTTGAGTTCAATAAGAATAAAGAAGAAGAAATTGTTCGTGTGTGTATGTGTTTCTTTTTAATAAAAATTCTTCACCCACTTTAAATTTAATGTTATACCTTGTGTCTTGCATGGAAATTAATTCTCATTCCACATGCATCCACTATAAATATAGTACAATACCCATCATCATCATCATCAAACAACATTATAGAATGCCAAACATTTTTCTTAGGCCTTAAAAAGACCTAGCTATAAGAAATGTTTCTGGCTTGGGAAGACAATACCAATTTCTTTGCTTTACTCATTTTTATCGAAAAAAGTCAACACGAAAGGTAAAGAAAAATCGAACATTAGAAACCACCTCGAGTTCGGAGTCAAGCCTTTAGTAACATTGCCATAAAACATTTAAAAGGGATTGTTGTAAACCGAAAAAACAAAAGTAAAACAATCGCAAAGAATAAAGAATTGAAACCTTTAACTTCAATAGAAGAGAGTGTGTAAATGCCATTACTAACCTTCCATGAAAGAGTTATAAAATGTTCCTACTACGTTACATTAAATGGTTCTTTCTATGACGACTTTTTTTCAGACTCACATAAATTCGTTTTTTTACGATATGTGAAATATGTATTAATCAAACCTCAACCCTTTTAACTTTGAGGTTAATAATAATACAAACATTATATAGGTTAAACTATTTTCATTTTGGCTTTTATAATGATTTAAAAAGAGGTTTTTTTTCCTTCTAGGGTATCAATTTTAATGTTATTTATTTATTTAAAGAAACGAAATAAGTGGTAATTTATGTGAATGTAATGTAATATGATCTCAGAAGGGTCTGGGGAAGAAGATTTCTTGCCTGCTACACCAACCCCACATCATGAAGCTAACTGTTTGCTCAATCATAGAAGAAATTTTACTAATAATCCATCGTCTTTGGATCATCCTCTTCCTCATCTTAATAATGGAATTTCAACTCCTTCGTCCATTAATAACCACAGTAACTCTTCAAGGTAATTTCTTTTTCTTCTCTCTCCATTAATTTCCTGGTCTCTTATGTCTCTTCCTTTGGTACTATATGTTCTTTTTTCTGTAAAAAAAATTCAAACTTTGTATACACACACACATATATAAATCTTTTTGAAGAAGAGTTAAGCTTTGTTGTGTTTGGCAGCTTTACCTTCCCCTTACTATTTCCTTTTCTCACTTTTCTTTGAATAATATTCACTAAATATTGATATATGTTCATTATGTTTGTGATTTGTAAAGAGGTTTTTTCTTTAGTCCATTTGTATAAAGTTAGTGGGTAGCACGAAATAGTAGGTTTCTTAGCTTGTTATTGTATTGTATAGGTTTAAATGCAGCCTTTACTGGCGGTCAAAACCAAATGTATAGCTCTTAGTAGATACTGCACCAAAAATTACCATTTTGAAAGTCGACTAGTTTCATATTCTTTTTAAACGTATCTAGGAGTTGAGGAATCCAACTTATGCTCTCAAGGTTGATCGTATACACATGCTACTATCAGTTGAGTTAAACCTGGTTTATACATGCCTTCAATCTACCGGCCATTCACTAATAAAACTTATCTTTTAATGGGATTAGGATTTTTTTATTTTTCTTTTGGTTATAGCAAAGAAAAGATAAGATAAGAAAGAAAGAAAGAAAAAAAAACTAAGAACCAGCTTTACACAATTATGATAATGTAAGTGGCACACAAGAACTGCAGTCTTTTGCTATGCCATTTTTCCTTTTAAAATTAGTGATATAATCAGCTTTTGTATATAGTCTCACATGCTAGCATTACCCCAAAAAGACATGTATATGTGATATGAATTTTGGATTTAATTTACTGCATATATATATATATATATATATATATACTATATAGTTTACAATAATTATTGTATATATATATTCAAATCATTCACTATATCATTTGTTTATTATAAGATATAAATATTTGGCTTTATTTGTTTTATATGTTCTCTTACTCATTACTAATTAACTAATTATTTCTATACAGAAAATTATAACATAACAAAATAGATGATTATGATTATGATTTTATGATTATATGATTATGTTATAAATTTATTGTTTTAGAAGAGCATGGGAGCAAGGCTCTCCAGGAAATGCTAATGTATTTGGATCAGAAAATCAATCAGAGGTAAGGTTTTTTTTTCTTCACTAATGCAAATTTTGGTTTTATCTAATTTTCTATACATTTCCTATATAAAAATATAGCATAGTTTATTATATAATATTTGACCTTTTTTTATTATGTTCTTTAATATAATTGCATACATTTGATTTCTTGATCTCTAAGGCTTAACCATTTTTTTATATAATTTTTTTTACTAGCTTTTTGCTTTTGGAACATGAATTTTTGGAAGGAAAAAAAAATTCTTCTTTTTATTTTATTTTTTGTTTTTTTTACTTACGATTATTAAAATTTGATCTTTGTTTTTACTTTGTAAATAAATTATAATAATTTCTTTAAAAAAAACCACAAAAATGATTTGATTTTAAGTTTTGTTTTTAAATGTTAACCTGTGTTATTGAAATATACTATTTGTATTTAATAAAAAAAATCTTTTGAAAATCGTTTTAGAACTTAAACTATTGAAATCTACCATTATATTTCTATTTTTTTTCTTTCTTTTCTAAAGATCTGATTAGAAGGTTGGTAATAATATTTTAACATGCAAAAAATTCGAAAAAGAAAAAAGACATAAAATAAGAAGATAAAAACCCATAATCAAAGCAAACCCTCAATAAACAAAAATTTTAAAATTTACTAACAAAACATATCCTTTTATTATTATTTTTTTACCACCCTTCTAAGCACTTTGTTATATCATAACATCACATTCAAATATCATTTACAAGTGCAAACGAACTCAACTCGAACGATTCAACCTACAAAAGCACATAACCCCATGTGTATGTGTTTTTTCTTTTCTTTTCTGCTCTTTTCAGGAATGCTATGAGTTAGGTCATCCAAACAGTTTGATGGGATTGAATCTAAACTTGAACAGTCCAAGCAAGGAGATATCAATGAAACACAATTGGCACAACTAAAAAAGAAAACCCCCCATTTAATTTCTTTCCATATATATCACTATTAGCTATATGAAAATATCAATATATATATATATGAGTTAAATATAAAAAAAAAATCATGTTAATTAAATATAAAAGATAATATATATATATATGTATATAGTTGTTGAAGATGCATATTATTTTTAATCTATATTATTTCTTTGTTCCTTAAACATATTTTGCCCAATCCAAAGCTGTTTGTGTTGTGATTGATATATGTTTAGTCATTGCATTAAGGTGTTTGAAAAAGTAAAAAGGAGTGTAGAATATAATTTTATTTTTTTTGTAGTGGATTATGTGGAATATTGAGGAATTGGATTCTCTTTTATGTATAATTTAGACAAAACTTTTTGTTTGTTCTTGCTGGTTTTTTTTTTAAAATTTAATTTAATGACTCAAAGCTAATTTTTTCTTCTTCTTTTTATTTAGTTATTTATTTGTGTTTTGATATTAAATTATATTGAAGTTATTCATTATGGATTCTGATTTATAGAGAAAGATTTAATTTTGAGAGATGGTCGGGTATAAATTTAACTTTATTTAGACCCCTTTTTGAATAAAAAGAGGTGAAATTACTTTTGTGAAACTTTTTGTTTTTATTAAAGTAAAGTAATTGAAACAATTAGGTTTAGGAATAGGTCCTAATTAATTTAATTAATTGAATTGTATTACTCAAGTCATTACAACTACAACTCACAATACTTTCTTAATCTTCCATCTTTACTCCAAAAATCAAATAAATATACATACATACATATATATATATATATATATATATATATATATATATATATATATATTTATATATAGATTGAAGATATAAGTTTCTAAATATCTTCCCAATCTTGTTCCAAAAACTCTCCCTTTTGTAATTATAATAACTTTGCTACTATTTCACAATTCGTAAGTGTTTTTTAATCCTTATTGAAACTATTATTGACCTTTGTAGCTCATTTTTTTGCATCTTTTTATTGATCAATGAATCACTTTTGGTCTTGGAGATGTGATGAGAGTGTTAAAATGAAATCGGTATATCTAGTTGCAATATTCGAGCGTATCCACTTATCCTTTTTGGTTCATGGATGTTTTAAAAAAAGAACTACAGGAGAAAAAAATCAAATAAATGGACGAGAATTAATTCTTTCTCCGTTGATAAAATCATATTTTACAATGTACTCGACCATTAATATTTATTATTTTTTAGCCTTGAATTGGAAGAAAGAATTAACAAATCATTTTGAATATAATACAACATAAATAAAATTATTGAAAATAATTTAAAGAAATGGTAAAATACATTATTAAAAGAAATGAAGGAAAGTATTTAAAAAAAGAAATGTAAATAAACGTTGGAATCAAGCAAATATCAACAATAAGTTCGTCGTTGTCACTCATTTTCTTCTATTACTTGTAAAGATCATCAATTAAATCGTAATGATTTTCATATTTATACGAACAATGTATCATATTCTCTTATATGACTACAAAAGATTGAAATGAAAGCGATGAGAAATAGTTAGTCACGTGGTTGGGTAGATAAACTAATGTATGGATGGTGTTGTCTCCTTTCACTAAGTATCTATCAAATTTTATGAATTGCTTTTCAACAAAATCTACTTTTGATGAGGAACTATTCTAATGTGAAACCATGACTTTTTAATTCATCATTTTTCTTTTTTGGTTCTCACTTCTTTATTTCTAAATTCCATATCTTTGATTGGATTTTCCACTCTCAATGATGCCTTTCTATCCATTTACGCAGCAGATTTCTCCATGTCAAAAGGAGTCAAGGCTCGATTCCGACGATATAGATAAGATAGGCGAAAGACCTACTTAAAGGAATGAAGGAGTCAAAAGGACGTGCGTGAACTCATTAACGATAATGAAAGAAGCTCAAAAAATGGGACCTTTCGCTGGTCTTCTTCGATCGACCAGTGATCTTTCTCTGAATTCATGTCTTAAGCAATGAAAGAAGAAAATGAAAGAGCTTCCCTTCCCACTCCTGTAAACTCTGTAAAGCCTATTATTTCCTTCTCCAACTCACAGTAGTTCGACCTATAGAAAAGATCATTCAAGAGGCGATCAGAATGGTCTCCTAGGTTGGTTCTCTTCTTCAGCCACTTGCTCTGCTTTGTGATCACTGTATTCCACGTACACCTTCTTTAAGAAGTTGGAATTCATTCCAATAGAGAAAAAGAGTTGATTTTCGACCGCCTGATCATCTTTCTCAGTCGTAGATCGGCTACTAGAGAGCAACTACTAGAAAGAGAAAGAGCTTCTTGAGGAGCGTACTATTTGCTATCCCAAACAGAAGATAAAGAATCATCCTCCCACTCTGCGGTCTCTTTCTCTCCAAGACGGTCTCCTCAATCTAATCCTAACTCAACTGGAGTAGCTTAATCTTTGAAATATGATGCAAATAATAGGTTGATAGCCAAAACAAGGGCAACTTCAAAAAGGGTTCTTCAACCATTTTTCAACATTCGCAAAATAAAGTAGCCAAGAAATTTTATACATTTCGCATCAACGCATCTATCTATATATATATATATATTTCGTTTTTTAAAAAATAAACGTACATTATTAACTTCGAAAAATATTATTCTTTGTCTTTTAACTTCTTTCATCTATGAGTATAATAACCTGAATATGATATGAATTCGACAAATAAAGAATATGAAAAAGATTTCAAACAATAAAGAAATGACACGCAAGTTTACTTGGTTCATAAATAGTGTGTTAGTTTCGTTAATGAGCATAGAAAACATAGTTTATTATTAAAGAGAATAAACCAGATTCTAAAGTAGAAATATCTCTAGATTTTAAGAAACCCTCTGGGACAAAAAAAGGAAATATCTAAGACTATAATAACTAACTTTTGTTACAGTAAATACTATCTAAAGTCTCCGTTTAGCTATAGTAAACATTATTTCAAACTCTAACTTTGGTACATTGTTTACTATTTGATATTGTTTTTACTATTTGACATTCATCATTTTTTTTATTCTTTGCTACATTGTTTAATTTTTTTTTATCAAATTAAAATAGTTTATACACCAAACACATATATACTATTATAACTCAAATTAAAATAATCTAAAATCACAAACACAAATTACTCTAATCAAACTATAATAACTTAGGACCATAATAACTCACTTCTTGCCCCCAAACACGTCTTTAAAGAGTTATATATTGCATTTCTCTAAATTTCAAGGACAAAATTATAGGTAACATAAATATTAACAAATACATATACAAATACAATCTAAGTTTTAGGAGAAACGCCCACGTACCCCACCTATCAACCAATCAACCAATCAACCAAGCTCCTTTCATTTGGTTATCTGAAGTTGATTAACTACTTGACTAAATGGATAAGTACTCACCCCATACTATTCAATATTGTATAATATGAAGCGGACATTATTGTTCTTGAGAATTTAGATGGTAGACGAACTAGGTTTTCTTTAAGAACAAGAAAATAAAAAGAAAAGACAAGGAAAATTCGTCTGATGTTTATGTTACATTACATTACACTTACACCACACATATGCATTTATTTTTGTTTTCATATTAAAGGTGGGATTTTTCTTTAAAAAGAGAAGGAAAAAAAAAAAGAATTAAATAAGTGGGGGCAATAAAAGAGAAAAAAAACCTGCACCATGGCATTGGTGAGAACAACTTCATTTATTTTCCTGACATCCTTTATTAAGTGTTCGAATAAAACCTTAATTACTCATTTGCCCCTCCCCTTTTTCTATAATTTCAACTCACTCTATCCACCTCTCACCATCGATTTGATTTTTATTCCTAAAATTGCTAACTTTATTCTTTTATTAGTTTTGTAATATTATGTATGTGTTATCTTATTCATTAAAATGTAATAACGTCATAGACAACGAAACTAAAAATTTGATAGATAAATTTCTATCGGTAATATAATATATTATACAATATATATACTATAAAACTCTAATAATTGTTAATTATTTGCAACAATTTCTAATGGTTTGAATTTAAATTAATGAGATTGTTGCAAATATAGCAATTAGATTTAAAATAGTTAAGTATATAGCAACATTTTAAAAAAAATTGTAAATCAGATAAAATCTATCAATGATAGACCATATTGCAAATATTGGTATAGACTTTATCACTAACCGACTTTGCTATATTTACAATTTTTTTAGAATACTACTTTATTCTTATTTTTTATTAGAAAAATCATCTTAAATATTTATACTTCGTAGAAAAATCAAGTGTAAAATTTTTTTTCTTTTAGTGATTTGGTTCAATGGAGCGTAGATAGTTTGTCAAATTTTTTTATTTTTATTTTTAAGAAAATTCCTTTTTATTTATTGATTATAATTAGCCTTAAAATTATTTTGTAGCTCGGATTGGGCAAATGGATGTGTGGCCAGAAATGCAGAAGGAGAAGAAATCGATAGTGGTTGGGCTTTATGTTTTGGGCCAGGCCCATCATTCTCAATCAAACAAAGACTCCGACCAAAATCTAATCACTTCGATTTGATATATTTGATTTGCCACGCCTTCCAATAACGTTTTTGATATGTCCACGTCTCAAGACAATCCCCCATTCCCACCCTTCATCTTATCCAAACCGATTAAGAAAAAACAAATGCCCAAAAAATAAGCATGCGACACGTGTCGCAAAGATAAACGTACCCCACAAGTAAACTTACACGTGGCACATGATTTACCGAATTTTCCGGAACCCGACCGAACAAATTCTGACCAGGAAACCGCCTCTCGACGCCGCATATGTAACACGTGTCGTTTGTTGAAAAGGACATGTGGGCCACAAAGTCTCGTCGTCCTTAATTTTTTAATTTATACTTTGATTACCTTCTGGAACTTTCCCGCTTTCTTCAAGTTTCTTCTTCTTCTTCTTCTTCCTTCCACCATTTTCGTTGTGTAAGAACTATAGAACAGAGAAAATATTTGAGCAGTAATCTTTGTTGTGTGTTGTTGTAAATTTCAAAATTCAGGATTTCCAAGAAATTCTTTCTACCTCGTTTTTGGATTTTGTTTCTAAAATTGGGGGAAGAGCTATAATTAGGGACGTTCCACAAATTGTTCGATTTTTTAGGGAAAGTTTTGGTTTCGGTTTTTTGGTCGTTGTCTGTTCTGTTTCTCGATCTCTCATTTTGCTCTGTTTAAGATTGTGATTGAGAAGAGGAATAGAATTATTGGGAGGAGAAAATATTTTTTCTTGAGGGGAAAGAGAGAGGTAGAGACGTGAGGGTTTTCCGAATATCGAATCGGAATAATGCCTATGGAGCCAATTGTGAAAGGGAATCCCACGGTGTTATCGTCCTCATCCTCGTCGTCGCTAATTCTTACCTCCGGTGCGAGCGGTCGCATAAACGCATTGCTGTCGATGCGAGCATTGAAGAGTTTAATCATGTTGGTTAATGCCTTCATTTTGTTGCTACTATTTCCTTTCCGTGGCCCGAAGCGAGCGCAATCGGTGGCGGATAAGCCAAGAGACGATAAGTCAGAAAGGAAATGCCCGACGGTGCGGGTTCCGGCGACAATCGTCTCTTGGAAGAGTAGTAGTAGTAATAACAACAATAGTACTAACAGTACCAACTCTTTGTTGCCGGCGGCGGCGGTGGATCAGGAGGTGGCGGTGAGACGAGCTCTGGCAATAAGGAGGGTGGTTGAGGATAAGGATAAAAATGAGGCTTCAATAAGAGAGTTTCTTCTCTTTCAATCCCCAAGAGGAAATACGATCTTTACTCAATCGTGGACGCCTGTGTCTCTTAAGATAAGGTTAGGGATTAATTAATTTCTCTGTTAAGGATAAAGTCATATTAATCAATTCGTATTTTTTGAATAGTATTAATGACCTGTTATAGTATAATGTGTTTTTCGTAGGGGACTTGTGGTTCTCTTGCATGGACTAAATGAACACAGGTATGTGCTTTGTAAATTCTAAATATTTATATGGCTTTCTTTGGTCTTTTAATTGCATGGTAATGAAAGTGAATTAAATTCTCTTTAATTTGTTGTCACAGTGGTAGATACAGTGATTTTGCCAAGCAATTAAATGCAAATGGCTACAAGGTTTTTGGCATGGATTGGATTGGTAAGTGTGCTAACTTTATTATTACTATGATCATTACTTTTTACCTTTCTACTGGGACAACTAACTTGATTGACATGAACTTATACTAGTCTGAATTCGATCCAAATTTTCATTTCATTAATTTACCATCGGAAACTTAGAAGGGGTTATTTTCTTCAGTACTGTTGATGACTGAAGTCATTTTTAGTAATTTATATTAAGTTTTGGGGGTATATAAGAGGAGGATGACAAGGAGCAATAGGGACAACGACACTGATGAATACGTTCCTGATCAGTGGCGTCTCGCATTCTCTCCCGCACGTACTAGTATTTTTTATACAAAGAGCTATACAATGTTGGAAAAGACAAACTCTTTAAAGAGCGGCAAGAGCCGTTCTTAGGAAGACAGTTGCTTATGTGGAATGTCATAGAGTCTTTGAGTGAGAGGAACGGTAGAGTTTTTAGAGAGATCGAACATTCTACTAGTGATCTTTGATCCTTTATTAGACGTAATACTTTGTTGGAGGTATTAGAGTGCAAGTCTTTTTTGCAATTATCCATTTTTATACTAGATTGGAGACTCGTTTTTTAGCTGGTCTAGTCTTTTTGTGGCCATTTCTTGTTGTTCGAAAGACTAGTTACTCATTATTTAATGAAAAAAGAAGGTTTCATATGGGAGAGGCTGGTATTTTATGATACGACCGTAAATCCTTCAAAATAAAGACATTTTGCTGTTTTCTTTTATAATTACTGTTTCCTTAGTCTAGAGATTTCAATTCTTCAACAATGCATCTATATTTGGATGTTGCAGGACATAAGGCATTTGGGATGCCGGTGCCATAGAGTAACATGTGAAGCTTCCCTTTTATAGAGTAAGATTGTTATCTGAGGCTGTGTGATAATATGTGTAATTTTACTAGAAAGGAGGGTTAACCTTTGGAAGATCGGCCGAGACCCTTCGATAACTTTTATGCATTTATACACGAAGTCGAGCAATGCATGGCCCACCTTGACAAATTTTCACTCAAGAAAGAAAGCATCTTGACGTGAATTAAAACACCTAGAAGCCTTTCTCTTAAACTGTTTCATGGCTTCTAGTGCTAGTGCTTTGCTTGCATTGCTATCGAAAGCGTCTAACGTTGGGTCTTGGGGATCTTAAATCTGCTCTTGTCCATTCCATTGTCAAATCTTCTGCTGCAGTCATGAGTGACATTGATTTGAAACTCTCCACTCTTTTACAGGTCACGGTGGGAGTGACGGATTGCATGCTTATGTTCATTCTCTTGATGATGCTGTTTTTGATGTGGTATGTTTTGATTGCCATCATCTACTATTTGTGAGCTTTTCCCCAGTTTCGTGATGATAATTTCTATTGGAAAATATTGCAGAAATCATATCTTCAGAAGGTTTTGGCTGATTACCCGGGCTTGCCTTGTTTCTTATTTGGACATTCCACAGGAGGAGCCATTGTTCTCAAGGTATGACCTACCTATAAATGATAGCATGCTTAGGATTTCTATACATTCTTCGGTTTCTAAATTGCTCAGTTTACTCCTTTAGGCGGTGCTCGACCCTAGTATCGGATCTTGCATATCAGGAGTGGTTCTTACATCACCAGCAGTTGGAGTTCAGCCATCTCACCCCATCTATACGGTGAGTAAAACTCTTCCTTTAAAACCTGTCTCTTGGATAGAACCAATTTTATTATCCACTCAAGTGAAGTGCACAGAAATTGCTAGAAAGAGTTTCCTTTAGGGAGCTTTTGTTACTATTGGTTTTGAGGTAAATAATTGGGTGGAAGGAAATTGAATCCAAGATGGAGCGACTTTAAGTAATGGAACATTTGTTAGTCTGATTGGCATTGGATTGCTATCTTAAAGAAAATGCTATCTGGTTGCAGGTCCTTGCCCCCATAGTTTCATTATTGTTGCCAACACTCCAAGTTGGTTCCGCAAACAAGACGACCCTTCCAGTGACACGAGACCCAGATGCATTGGTTGCCAAATATTCGGATCCTCTAGTCTACACAGGAGCCATCCGTGTAAGAACCGGTTACGAAATTCTCAAGATCTCTTCATACTTGCAGCAGAATTTGAGCAAAATAAGTGTTCCGTTCCTTGTTCTACACGGCACTGCAGACGAAGTAACTGATCCAACAGCCTCCCAAAAACTTTACAAAGAAGCATCCTCAACCGACAAATCCATCAAATTGCTTGAAGGTTTCCTACATGATCTCTTATTTGAACCAGAAAGACAGAGTATTATGAAAGACATTATTGATTGGATGAACAACAGATTGTAAAACGGAAAAATCTATTTGAATTATTGAGATAGAGATGGGGAGAACCAGAATTGTTGGTAGATGATGATGGCTGCACCAGCATATACTGTTTGTTTGATGTTTATAGTCTACAAAAGTTCATCAACTTGATGAATTTTTTGTTTATAAGGGGAACTTTTCTGGGCTATTTTTGCCAGTTTGGCTCCTTCATTGTTTTAACAGTAGGAAGGTTTGCTTTCGGACTTTGTTGTTATCATCAAAACGATTTCACTTAAAACGTTTTTAAGCGATGAGTTGTTTTGTTTCACTTAAAACGGTTCTTAAAACGATTTCACTTAAAGTGTAAAGCTTGTGATGAATGGGAGTTTTAAACATGGATCATATAATGCTAAAAGAAAAAGAATTAAGTGGGGGAAGTCCTTGCAACATTGTAGTTATGAGAAAATGCTTCAACTCTATAGTTGGTTTTAGACGCGTTCAAAGAGGCTCCGCTATGAAAGATCAAGAAATTAAAATAAGTTCCATGGCTTTGAGATTCGACTGATTTTTTCTCAATCTTTTCGACGTGTAGTATCAAGTCCTAAACAAATGTTCAGATTATGCTGTGTTGATCTTGACGAGCAACCAGTGTATAAATGATTAACTACTGACATTATAAATCTGTTCGATTTTAAGTCTTTTTGCGGTGGATGGCTTGTATTCTTTCATTTCTTTTTCTTTCATGAAATTTCAGTTAATAAATGAATAAAAAGACTTCAAGAGTATGGTTTTCTCTTATGATCCTTCAGTTATTTCCAGAGTTAACACGAAGAGAGAATCTTTTCCTCAATAGAAGAGAAGCATTTAAAATAAAAGGCCAAAAAAAGAAAAAAAGAGAGGATAAAAGGGTTCTGAGAAAGAACCGAAGGAATTAACAAGAAAGTCTTTCCCCCATATCAACTTTATATAAAAAATAAAGAAGAGTAACAAAAAGAATCGGACAAAGTTCCTTCATTTAGAAGCTGATGATATGAAATACAATCTCTGTACCCTCTTTCATATCTATATATATGTGTGTAACAGTATAGTCATTACTGCATCTCTTCAAATTTCCTGCCTACAAAAATGGGGAAAACATTGCAATTTAACGATGCAATCTTTGCTCAAAGTTTCTTAAATAGTACAAACCGAAGTTTGGAAATCAGTGTTTAACAACCATTTGATTCTTTGTTTTAGAAAAATCAAGTATCGATGTAATTCACATTATCTATAACTTTGGACTTAGAACGTAGAGAATTGCACCATATAAATTGTCCAACTCTACTAGTTCTAAATACGCAATATTTTCTTTTTGTTGATAAGGGAATGAAAGTTGCATTATGAAGACAGTTAATATTTGATATAGTGAGTTTACTTAATTATAGGAAGAAAGAGCATAAAGTGGAGGTCCTAAAATAAATGTGTATGTGATTTACAAGCTGGAAAAGAGGCAGTAATCTCAGGTGAATGATCTTTATTATTTTTGACATTGCTTAGTGATGTGAATAAGTGTTTTTTTCTTTTCTTTTCTTTTCTTTTGGATAATTGGGAAGTGTTTTTAATTTATTTTCAAAAGTATCATCATTCAGAAAACAGAGTTAACTCTCATATTGCTTTTTGTCTAAGTTTGCAGTTTCCTTCTTGGATTCCTCCCTTCTCATCCTATTTCTCCTTGATTTTGGGGTTTTTTAGAATCTCTTTTTTGTTTTTTTGTTTTTTTTTAAAGAATTCTTGCAACTAGCTAGGATTGGAATAAAGTGATCACCCTCTACTGTAAAAGAGAAAAAAAAAAAAAACCAAAAAGTTCTATGTTTTGAAAAATAAAGTCCACTTTTCTTTTAGGCTGGTGTCATGTTTACACTTTACACTGGGTCTTCTTTTTCTTTCTTTCTTTTCCATCTTTCTAAAATCGCACCTATCAGACATGGACGTTTTGAGTATGAAATTGATTATTATAGTTTACGGCTGATAGTAGTTTTTGAACTGTCAAAATGCAAACTATATTTTTGTCTAACAACGAGTGAGTTAGAAACTCATCCCACCTAATTGAACGATAACTATTTCATTTTTGATCTATAGATTTATTTCTACCAACGGTTAAAAAAGATTGAAAGCTTAGTCAATATTTTTTTTAAAAATAGATGTTGAAAATATTGGTAATATGCATATAACAAAGCAGGGAAAAAAATACATTTATAAGCTTAATTTTTAACAATTAGAAAGTAAAAATCATTGAATGGAGTCTTAGCTTTCAAATTAATATAAAAATATATTCAAGAATCTAATAGACACAAAAGTAAAAATTATTAATACAAAATTTAAAGTTTTCATAAACTTCAAAACCTATACCTAAATGAATTTGAAAATTAAGTCTTTTTCTTTGTTTGAAAATTATTGTTTTTCAAAGTTGAAAATAATGGGACTGCCAAAAGGCTTTGATTACACATTAATTATAAAAACTAATGAAGTCATTAAAAGGACCACACCGTACAAATTCTTAATTAAGATTTGGAATCTGGGGATTATATGCTATCTTAATTAATATAATTTGTTGACAAATAAAATATATATTTCAAGATGTTTTCTTTTTCCTTCTTAATTTTTTAAATCACATATTTGGAGATGTATATGATTTTGTCATTTGACTCTTTGATGAGAAATGACTTGACTTATTCTCTCTCTCTTTTTTTTTTTTTTTAATAAAGTTGAAGGTACACGAAGCTTTTTTTCTAGATCTTGAATGAGAATATTGCTATTGAAGTTTAAATGCAAACCTAAAAGAAATTTGTAACGATTTAATTCTTGTCGCCTCAATGTTAAGAAATGATACATATAATTAGGCTTTGATTTATCTCAAAAACTTTAAAATGTACAAATCTAGTGACGTTTAGTTTCACACAAAAAAATGTAATCTAAAGTATTTTTGATTCATTTAAACTGTATAACTTAGCCTTTAAGTTACTTTTTTTAATGAAAAAAATTGTAAATGACTTACAATTTTTTCATTAAGGGTTTTGATTGATTTATTGAATCTAAGATTTTATATTTTTAAATTTTCAAATTAGCGTCTATAAGTTATAGACTCGATTTTGGTTTCATTCTTACTGTTTAAAATTTGTTCATATATTCTATAAGTTCAATATCATATTAGCTAATTATATTTAGCATAAAGGAGAAATGTGTTGTCTATAAAAAAATAATTTAACTAAACTTGATTCATAAATAAAAAAAAAACCAAATCGAATAACTTACCACTATAGCGATGAAGTTAAAAACCTATCATTGATAACATGGGAATGTAGCTTTTTCTTTCTTTACTTTTTTATATATATATATATATAGTTTAAATGTTTGCGACGATAGGGAATCAAACAATTAATTAATAAGTTCGATGAAAACATGCAAGATTCTCAATAATACCTAAACTCAAATTGGACAAAACCGCTATTCAAAACCACAAAAATCAAGCTCAAAGCCCAAAATGGGTCCTTGACAAAACGACCCACAAGAAAAAATGTTGGTGCGACTCGATAGGCCCACACTGGCTAAGGTCGACCACACTAAAGTCGGTGTGGACCTTTCGGCCCAAGGGCATGCAATTTGCATAACTACAAGTGGAAAAAAAGAGATCAAAGAAACCCTAATTCTAGAACTTGATGATTCCACGTTAGAAAAATAATAGAGAAGTTTACAACAATATTTATACATATCTATACGTGATACCCTATTAGTTATTCATATTTCTTTCTCAAGAAAAAACCTATAAAGGTGTTCAAAGCAAGAGATAGAACTATGAATGCATGTGAAACCTAAACTCTTAGAACTTATAAGCCATAGCACAAGAAATTCGTGGTACCCCATAAACTCGTTAAATCAAATAAGAAGAGAGTGAAGTTCACGACAATGTATTTTTCAACTCATACTTCTGGAACATTTTTTTTATAATATTATCTGCTATATATATATATATATATATATATATATGTATATATGATGAGGTTGATTTGACAGGATAGAAGTGAAAAGGAAATGAAGAAGGATGGGGGGTTGATCTAGATGTGTGTGTGTGTGTGTGTTTGTTCAAAGGAAAAGACTGTATGTTTGTTTATTGAGAGTGACAAGTGAGTCTATGATTAACTCTCTTTGGCCCCATCCCCTCCCCCCACAGTGGCACTGAAAAACATGGCACTTTTTCCATTTGTATTTATTTGTAAAGTAAAAGTAACCAACCCCTCCCCCCTCCTTCAAAAACAAAAACCATAAGGACAATCTCTTCTCTTTTTTCTTTTCTTTCTGAAATTGTTTTTAATTCTGCTCTCTCTGCCCCTATTCTTTAATGCTGTACTGAAGACACATCATTTCTTGACATGACTTCCCCATCCAAAATATAATTTTTATCCCATATATATATATAAAAAAAACTTTTTATTTGCCAAAACTAAAATAAAATAAAATAAAAAGTTTCTTCTATAAGAATGAATGTCTTCTTCTTCTTTCTTTTTCTTTCATTCTGACTCTTATCTTTGTAAATATGCCATGAGTATATATATATATATATATATGAAAGTATGACCTAAATTGATTTTTCAATGTCAATGGCAAAAAAACCAACTAGATTGTTTACTGTGTATTGAAAGAGAATAAATAACCCAACTTTTTCTTTTCTTTTCTTTTTCACCCCTCATTTTAGAATTTCACATTTGATATTTTTTACTTTCTTTTTTCTTTTTAAAGAAAGCTATTATGGCTTATTATCTCTCTCATAAATGCTATCAGCTTTTCTTTTTTCTCTTCTTTTCTTTTCTTTTTTCACCATAAATTATTGAAAAATAAAAACTACTTCTCTTTTTCTTCTTTTTTGTTAAATGACAAATTTTGATGATACGGTTTTATGATTAAAATTTGGTGCATACAATTAAAACTCTCGTAAAATATATGTAGGAATTGTTTATGAGATTTTTATCCAACTAACTTTTACTAAACTATAAAGATAAAATTTTGTAATTTAACTAATCGACAAGAGCTTAAATGGAATAAATTTGAGAGAATATTACAAAATCTCCAACTTTTTTGTTGTAGGATTATTTTTCTCTAAGAAGAGATGACTACTTCTTCAAACAATGTATATATAATAATATATGAGGTAATTAAAGAAGTGAAGATGTTTGTGTATAGGAATTGTAAAATTTATGATGTCATTAAAACGATTGAGGGATGACAACGACGATGACAAGGAGGGGAATGAATTGATATTCAAATTTTAGGGAAGGGATGAAAATGTTGCCTACAAACTTGGCAAGTGATTTGGAGGATAGTAGAATTGATTTTCTTGATGGCATGTTCTTTCAAAACAAGTGCTCTTTGTAACTCAGCTTGTGCTTGTTGTCGCATTCTCTTGGCATTCACCAACTCTTTTTCAGCCATTTCAATTTGCTTCTTAGCTTCATTTCTTGCTTCTTCAGCCATTGCTTTCTCTTCCATGGCCATTCTCATTTGCTCTTTAGCTTCTTCTTTCAGCTTCAGAAGACCTAATTTCTCATCGTTGTCGTCGTCATTATGATCATGATCATTACTATTATTATTATTATTATTATCATGATGATCGTGTAACTTCTCCCCATAATTGCAAGAACCAATCGAAAGTTGCAAATGGGTTGAGTAATTTTCATGTCTTTTCGGAGAAACTGAAACGTGAATTGAAGTTGTTGAATTGGTGGAAAGTTGAAGGTCTAGATTTTGATGATTATGGCCAATAATTCTTTGAGGAATTATTGTTGTTTTTTTCGAATATTTGTCAGCTCCATGATTATGATGATGAGTTGAAGTAAATTTTGGGTTTTGGTTTTGATTTTGGTTTTGGTTTAAGAAGCTGAAATTTGTATCTGAAGAAGGACTTGGAGTTGGACTTGAAGCTGTTCTAGATAAACATGGAATTTTTTGGTCTGATTGTTGCTGTTGATGATGATGATGATGACCCAATTTGCAATTATCTTGATGTTCTATGAAACTCTCCACCCTATAAATATAATCCAAAGTAATAATAATTAAACGACACAAAATTTATAATATTTCTAGGTTTAGCAATAACCCCATGTTATTAATCCAAGAAAATTAAAGCCAACCCCATCGTTAAAATATTATTCTTTTACAAAATAAAATACATCTTTTTTATGTGGTGAATTACTTAGGAATATGAACAGTGTGACATTTAAATGAAAAGAAAAGAAAATCAATGATATATACCAAAGTACATAATTTAATATCATTATTTACTATGGGACCAATAAAAAAAATAAGACAAGTAAAAATACCAAAAATATTCGTTTTCCTGACAAAAAATTAAACTGATTCTAGTTGAAATATGAATATCTATATATATATATATATATAATTTTTAAAAAAATAAACCTAACTATACATGAACTGATCATTGGAAAATGTGCCAAATTGTAACACAAAAAGCTGATTATATAAACTTGTGGTTGTTTACGATGATGAATGTTTGTATATTTCAGTCAGAAACATTCAGCAGCCATTAATAGTAAATAAAAATGTAAAAAGGTATAGTAGCCGCCAGAAAAGAAATTAACCTATAGATTAGATATCAAACCAAAAAAATTAATTAAACATAAATTCTAATATTATTCTAGGGCTTATAATGTTTGAATTATCACTGAATTCAAAAAGTGCAATAATATGTACCTGGAGAAAACTCGACCACAATCACAAGAATGGCCTCTAGTTCCACAAGTTTTGAGATGGGCTTTGTAATCAGATTGAACAGCATATCCTTTAGAACATTTTTCACAAACCCATTGCTTATGGTTACTATGTTTTCTTCTAAAGTGCTTCTTTATTCCTACCAAATCCCCCAAAGCATGTGTAGGGTTATGGTGTAAACAGCTCGGTTCGGGGCAAACAAACACCCGTTTCCTCACTACGGTTGTCGCTTCCGTTCTTTTCAACAGCTTCCATGGTACCTTGTGTCGACGTCGATGCATCTGTAGATTTTGATCTCTCTGAAACCCTTGATTGCAGATCTCACATACGTAACGATCTGATTCCAATAGGGTTTTTGGAGAGAGAGAAACCACCTCAGCATCTGGGTCTGTCAAACGTAACTCAATCGTTATGACACGCGGATTGATTGAATTGAATGATGGATTGAATTATTTAGCAATTAAGCTCAAGAGTTAAAAAGAAAAAAGGCATATTCTTGATTTTATATTAATTTGAATTATTACAATATATTCAAACGGGAAAGATCCAATTGATCAATCTATATACCATTATGATAATTGCGAACTATATATGTGTGTGTATATATATAGTTTGATTGTTGATATGAAAATCTGGACAGAGAAAACATACCTGGAGTACCCGCGGGTCGTCTTTTTCGTTTGTTATTGGTTCCATTGTTTTCAAAGCAATTAGACAAAGGCTCAAAACAAGGAAGTGAAGGAGAAGAGAGATCAGCCAGCATGGGAAAAGAGAAAAGAACAGGAAACAAATTAAGGGGTTCAAATGAAAAGAGAGACTGAATTTGAGGACTTCAAAGCAAAAACCAATCAAAAAAGAAGAAGAAGAAGAAGAAGAAGAAGAAGAAGAAGAAGAAGATGATGATGATGGTGAAGGCAATATATTGGGAGAAAGAAGATGAAATGAAAGAGGGGGGGTTTTGAAGAAAAATTGGAACTTTTGAGAAGATAAATTAGGTGGGTTTTAGAGAGAGAAAATTTGAAGAAGAAGAAGAAGAAGAAGAGAGAGAAATTTTGCTTTTTTTTTTTTTTAATTTTTTTTCAGCTTTTTGTTTAAATAAATTAATGGGCTTTTAAAAATTTCAGCTTTTTGGAATCAGCTTTTTTTGTATCCTCAGGCTTTATCCCCAGCTTTCTTTCTCTCTTTACTTCTTCCAACCATCTTCAGCACATGTAGTTATTGAGTTTCCTCAAATGAAAAAACTTTTCAAAAGGAGATTAATATATATATATATATATATATAAAAGTGAGTGAGAGAATGAGAATAGAGTTTAAACTCATAAGGAACCAAAGGCTTCATCTCTAAAATGGAAAACAAAAGAATAAAAAAACATACAAACAAAAGTATATATTTACTAAAAACATGAATGAAATTTAGTTCTACTTTCACTTCCTATGCATTATACATATAGATATAGACTTATGGGAGTTGTGTGTGTTTGTAGATATATGTGAGAAAAATATTTAGGTTTTCGTTCGGTTGTACTTATCTTTGTGCTACCCGCAACCTATTACTCAAATAAAATGTATCAAGTGGTAAATAATTTTGATTTCTTTTCTAAAGAAAATGAAAGTTGTTGTAGGGTTGTACATCTAATCATTGTTATATTTCGATATTTATATGATATATTTATTACTTTGAAATCAAAGTTTTAAGCTTATTTCGTTTTTTTATCATTCGAGTTTCTAAATTTGTTCATTTATGTTTTTAAAAATCACGTGAAGTTTAATAAATGTTTTTTTTAAAAAAAGCCGTCTAGAAATTCAAATGTTTTTAACCATGGTAAAAAAACATATAACCGATTTTTTTGAAGAAAATAAACGTAACTAAAATTACAAAATCGAATTTGTTTCCCTACAAAGACTTTGTTTTTGTCACATACATTGACATTTTCATTTATTTTCAAATTTGACATTGATATAAGAGTAAAGAAAATCAAAATGTAAATAAAATATCAACGAAATATTCACTATATAAACCATGGACCTAATACCATATAATAACATAACGAAAACTCTTAGAAAATTATTAAAGAAAAGTGAAAACTTATTTATCAATTTAATTTTGTGTTTCATCTTATAAATTGTCTTCCATGTTTACATTAACATTATATATTTATATCATATTTAAGATTAGGATTAAAAAAATTGAAAAAGGAAAAGGAAAAGAATTCATGGTTGAATAAAACAGTGGTAGAAATAAAACATAATGACGTTCAACTTTTTCAGACGAGTAAATACGGAAATAACTTGTTTGAATATATTATTTATCTAAGTGGATTTTTTTTTTCTTTTTGTCATTTCTATGAACTATATTTTTAATATATATAAATTTGTAAATTAAAAGAATATACTTTTAAAACGTAGAATATAATGGTTTTACTTGACATGGATTAAAATTATTTTTTCAAAAGATGAATATTGATTTGTGGACCAACAAAAGTATAGTATAGTTTATAGTTTATTTAATATGTATTAACAGTTAAAGAGAGATTGGTAGTAATTGAAAAACAAAAATATTTTAAGAAATAAAACGTCTTAATTAACTCATTTTTCATGTAATTAATTATCATTTTGAAAGTTAATTTGGGAAGTAAAATCTATCTTATAATTGGATATTATTGCTTAAATTAACCCTAAATTTGTAATTATTATCTTGAGATTGTTTAAAATAAAATCGATAGTATAATATTTGGACTTGGAAGAAATAGAATAACGCTTCGAGACATTGACAACTCCCATAGTCACCTATGCGATGGGATGATATATTATATAATTGGCAGCAATGTGTAGCATCAAACTCGACCTTTTTTGCAATTATAAAAATGTATCTATTATAGCTCTTAATCGAATAACATTTCTTTAGATTTTGTTGTTTATATCTATCTCTTTTACTTATAAATAGTTTTCTAGTTGTATGTAGACGAATGAAATCTTACCAAATTTGAGATATGATGAGGATACTAAAAACGTGCTTAACTTATGTGGGATTTTCGTTACACATCTTCATGCTTATCTACCCTAATAATTTGACAAAAAAATTATCTGTGAAATTGGCATATTTTGGTTAATATAGTATTGAAATTTATTTCCCATTCTTATATTTCTAAAAAATTAACTGTCGTTCTTCATCTTGTGGTATTTACACTTAAATCCCTAAAATTTTAAAGCTCTGGATTTTGATTCTTCAAAACTTTTCATAAAATTTCTGGTTCGACATCTCAAGAAACTCGTTTCTCTTAGTGATCATAAATATTTTTGTGTTTAGTACATTTGTTACGTCATATTACTTCTAGGATAAAGGCTAAATATGTAAGAAAGTTAGAGAGGCTAAAATTTAAAATTCACCAACTTTGAGAGAAAAATTAAGACAATCGTTTGAGAACTCTAAATTATATTTAGGGGGTGTTTGGATAAGATGTGTAAGTTATTATTATAGTCGTAAGGTATTATAGTTGAGTTATATAATAATTTGTATTTGAGGTGTATATTATTTTAATTTGAGTTATAATAGTATGTGTTTGTGGTTTAAATTATTTTAGTTTAAAAATGAAACATTATAACAAGTAATAAGAAAATTATGAATGTCAAATAGTAATTAAAAACTATAGCAAATAATTAATATAGTAACAAATGAGAAATTTTGAATTATTTTTACTATAGTAGAGGTTGGTTTTATAGTCTTGAAAAATCTCTCCCGGAACGACTTGTTAGGGTTTTCTCAATAGTTCATGAATTAAAAATAAATAACAAATGGGTGTTAAGAACAGAAATTATATTCCCTACCCTAACATATAATATATCTACTTACTGCAAAATTAATGTGTCATAATTAGTACTTATGACTATAATAATTGTGAAGGGTACAATTTTCTAAACACAATGACATGATATTATTAGAATTTAGTGTGATGGAGGATTTGAATTCGAAACTTCATGTCTTAAAAAACATACATATTTGAATTGATCTAAACTTATGATTAAAAATTTTATTATTGACTTTGACTTTATAAAATTATTAGAAATTTAAAATTTAGTCCATATGGATATTAATACCTTCTTGAATAGTTCTAGGTTAGGAACTATTTACGAGGTGTTAATCATATTATATAAATTAAATTTAACTTTTTTATTCAAATTTATAATAATAACCTTTGACCTTTTGCGAACTTTTTAACATTCAAATTCTTTTAAAAAATGATAAACAAAAAAAATTAATTTACTGTATTATAGGAAAATTGTTTTTGTAAAGGACACAACCATTAAAAATATTTATAAAATATAACAATGTTTCACATTTCATAAATGATAGATGAATAGAAATTGAAAGATTTTTATCGATGTCTATGTATATATACTGATAATAAATTTCTATTAGTGTTTATTAACGATAGATCTAAAATTTTACAATATTTTATAAATATTTAAGTTCATTTTTCTTTATTTTAAAACGCTCCTATATTATACAGTATTGAACTATAATGACTAATCAACCGATCAAAAGCATTCAAACGAGAGGTTAAAAGTTCAAATCTTTATACATGATTGGACTCGAAATCAAAATCACTGTGAAAACTACACACATGTATACAAAAGATGAAAACAAACACAAAACAACTTTTGGAGGAAGCAGGTTATGCAAACATAGTTTTACTAAATATTTTTTTTGTTCCAAGAAACAAAAAAGAAAAAAAAAGAGGATAATATAAAAATTTTAAAGCAGAAAAAGACGAAAATACCCTCAAGTAAAGAAGGAGGGTAAAGTAGGGTTTGTTTTTATCCTACTTAGGGAGCAGGCTTTTTGTAAAGGTAAATCAGGTGGGTGGTGAGGATGTAAAGTCACCTTCAGGGGTATGGTGGTCAATATCATCATAATTATGTGTGTAAGATTCATAGTTTTCCCTTTTTTCCACATGCATACAAAAGTAACAAGTTAAAAATTATTAAATATTTCAGCCTCCAACCCCTCTCTGCCTGTGGCTGCCAAATATATACTGAACTAAACTTCTGAGGTCAAAGATTCATCTATGTATTTTCATTCAACTCCTTTATTTCATATACATATATACTCACCAAATCTATATATATATATATATATATATATATATATAAAAGATACAAGTTGGATCAAGAGTACACCGAAACATATGAAAAAATTAAAAGCAATACTTTCAAAATCACTTTCAACCCCAAAACAGAATGCCCACAACTAACAACAAAAGATCAAATTAAACGAGGACTATAATGGAAAGAAATACTTGATTTTTTTTAGTTACATAAATACTGGTTATAAATCCCATAATAAATAAATGAAAATATTCAAGTTTAATTTGGTGTAATTAGAAAATTAGATTCTTTTGAAACTGTAAGTTGAAAAAAATTGGATGATGAGAGTCTTCTATATATTTTGAAGCATTTAATTAAGATTTGATGGATAGATATGGAGTGAAATTATACAAAATACAAAGTTTGAAAGTGAATTAAATGGATATATATGAGGGGTTTGTGGATGAATTGACAAGAGACTCAAAAGGGCTGTGGACTGCAACATTCCATGCCATTCCTTCCTGTCACAATGCACATTCATTGCATATTATATATATTATTGCTATTCAAATTAATTGATTACATTTTAAATTGCAAATTACCAAATCTTTCTATGAAACACACACATATGTAATATCATTTCCAACATTTTATTGTTTATGTAATTTGAAATGGCAACTATCTCTTCTATGGGTTAAAAATAACATCTTTTTTTTTTCACAACAACGACCATCACCCTAGTTTCCCTTCTTTATTTTAACAAAATATGTTATTTTTTCAATTTTTAAGAATATTTTTTAAAGCAAATCTCAAAGTGAATAACGAATCTTTTTAAAGTTTAGAGATGCATAAGTGAAATAAATTCTAAACTTTAGAAGTCTTAGGTATAATTTAAATTTGAAAGACCACCATGAAGAAAAAAACTCTAGATAAACCTTCTTTGTTATTGATAATTAAAATTATGAAAAATATTCTTAAATTTTATCGTTTATTTCAAAATAGTCGTATAATTTCAAAAGTTGTAATATTATCCTCAATCTTTATTAAATCTTCATAACGATCCTTGAAAGTAGAAATACACACAATAAAACGATGGTTGAGCAAAAAAAAAAAAAGACCTAAACCAATTTAGAATTGATTTAGAATTGAAAATCAAAACCTTTATAATTATATTGTTCCTAGTTACCATTCTATACATTTTTCAATATTAGTTTTTAATGATTATGTACCATCTATGTTCCAGTTAATTATCCCTTTCCTCACTTCTTTACCATCTAAAAAAATAATTAGAAAAAACTATCTTTTAAAAACAAAAACGTCACACGATAATACTCTATTACAACACATTAGGAAAGTATAAAATAGATGCATCTAAGAGTGCGATCAAATTCTTTCCTCGATCATGCAACGTAAACAATGATACTTTTGTCAAAGGTTAGGGTTTTTGGTTTTTTTTTTTTTTTCCTTTTTGGCAAATTGTAAAATAACCTTATTTGTGGTTATTTATTTAAAAAAAATTAATTGAGATTGTTCCTTCATTTAAAATTACAGATTGGTTAAAACAGTAAGCAAAGCTACCCATTAGTAATCATTACCAACTCTACTACACGTTTTGGTACTACTTTTGGTAAGAAAAACTGCCTAATATTTAATGCAAAACTCACGGTCAGTAACTCCCATAACGGGCAGCTAGGGTTTTTAATAGAATATAACCAATAAAAAGGTACGGGCAAGGAATATAACCAAATTCGGGCAGTACATACGTAATTTTAATTTCTCGTCAGAAAGGAATCCAACGGTGTATAATTCCTCCACGTGTCACATGCTCAGCAATCATATTGGAAATCAGATTGAATCTGGTCCGTTGGATGGGTCAGCAAAAGTACAAAGTTGAGATTGAATCAGAGCCATAAGATTTTGGGGTGCAGGAAAGAAAGTGTGTGGGCGATGGAGTTGATCTAATGATTTTCTGAGATAAATGTCAGATTTTCTAATTGAATAATTGAATTTAGTCATGATGATATGAGTTCACCCAATTTAAAATAGGGATGCCGCATCTAATTAAAGTAAATGCCAAATCTTCATTTCTTCTTCAAAGATACGTTCACTATTTAATGCTATTAATTATTGTGTGTGTTACATACATAAATACAATAATTAGCTACTTACAAATGTCGTTTTGGCCTCTGTTATTTTATTTTAATATCACTGTAATTTAGTTTCCGGAAAGAAAATTCATAGTAAAATAATTAATACAAAGTAAAAAGAAAAGGTTTTACGAGTAAAGGTAAGGTTTGGTTTAATGGAAAGTATAAGAACCAAAATGTAAAAAGAAAAATATTAATTGATTGATCGATTTTTAAATTTTAGATGTATTAAATAAAATTGATAATTGTATTAGTTTAAACCAAGGGTTTTTATAAGTTAGTCAATTTATACCATTTATTACCTTTGGATCAATATCACATGTGAAACTTTTCATATCATCAATCAAATCCAACTTTAAATAGCGAGACAATTTCTTTAAAAGTCGTGAATGCATCAATTCTAATAGTTTATATTGTGTTTAACTTCTCATTTGTGTTAAAATAAAGTGATATATGGTTTTTATTATTATTGTTAGTACTTGTATTCATTATTAATGTAACTTTCAATGTTTAATTTTTTTATATTTTGAAAAAATTTAAACTATTCCTTGTTTTAATATGTATCATTCAAATATTATATAAGAATATATATTGTTTAACTTCTCATTTCTATGTTATTAAGTTGAAATATTTTAAATATGTAATATGGCGCTAGCTCCAAACAATCAAATACTAAGTTTATTATTGGTCGTGCGTTCTGACTTTGTAATAGAAAATTCTCTCAAATAAAAGTTTATCTATCATGGATGTAGCTAACACACTAAAGTAAATTTGTGTCTAAATTTTTATTCATCTATGATTGTCGATTTTCTAACATGTTATTAAAACATAACTTTAATATATATAAAATATACTTAAATATTATTCAAGAGGAGACAGAGCTCCATGAAGGTACCATGATGCTTGACAGCTCTAAGTTATAATTCTCAAGATGTAATAATAAACTTTATAAAAAAGAATCTTAGGAGAAACTTCAAAAGTTTAATAATGGTGGCTGCTGGTTTGGTGGTTGTGGGGAACAAAAAACTAAAAAATAAAAAAGGAGAAGAAGAAGAAGAAGAAGAAGAAGAAGAAAAGAAGAAGAATTGTGGGACCAATTTAATTTTATGTCAAAGACCAATTAACTTGAACCCTACACCATATCATCAAATCTCTCATCTTTATTTCTTATTTTTTTTTTATAGAAAAAGAAGAAGAAGAAGAAGAAAAAAAAAAGTGTCCCAATGGGGAAAAACAAATATCTTAGAAATTAAGGCAGACCCACATGAATAATTTACTTTATGAATTGATTTACAATCAAAAAAGTGATGGGTTTGTTGTTGTTTAGTGGTTATTGATTTGTTTTCACATAATTAATTGACAAAAAGAAAAGGTGCTTAATATATATAATTTAATTTTTATATATATATATATGTTTGTGTGTTTAATAGTTTTTGAAGTTAAATTAATTGGTTATGATTGGATTTTGGGATCAAAACACACACATAAACATGATTGTATGCCAAAAGGACATTCTTGCATGTGCATGTTTTTAACAATAATAATAATAATCTTGGACTCCATCATCTTCCCAATTGGCTTACTTTCCTTATAACTATTTTTTATTTTTATTTTATTATTTGATTCCCAATTTGATAATAACATGTCTTGTTGTTTTTGCTTTTTTTGCATTAACATTTTCAGCCTTTTGGTATTATTTTTTTTTCTTTTCAAAAGATTAAAATGCCCCATAGCTTGTTGAGTCCCCCTTGGACATATATACACATGATCTCTCTTTTTCCCTTCTATCAATATCTCTTGAAGAATACTGCGAATCAAAATGGGGTTAAGATTGGAATGGTAATCATCATCAATATTCATTCATTCAATTGTTTGAGTTTGGTTTAAAGTATTGAAAAAGAAAAAAAGAGAAGAATATCAAATAATATATTTACTTTTACTCGTCGATCAACTTACCCCTTTCGATTAATTAGTAATGAATTTAATTGATAAAATATATTGACGAGTTTAAGATTTATTCATAGTTCATCAATCAAGTTAAGTATAATTGTTACGTTTTTTGAATATATAAAAACGATTAATAAATGACACAAAGTGTATTCAAATAACTCAAACTAGCTTATGGACCAAAAGGTTTGGTTGTTGTCTATTATTGAGATCAATAAGCCACATGGGGTCAAATCTATTTCCCACTTTTTTCAAACTTTTATTATCACCAAAAAAAAAAAAAAACAAGAAGAAGAAGATGATGATGATGAAGAAGAAAAGTTGGGCTAGTTACTAGGGTTTATATTGATTACAACCTCAAATTTATGTTCATACATATCCTATTTGTATTTATAATAATTAAGCACTATTGCTATGATATAGATATAGAATCTAACCTTACTAATAATTTATCTCCCTTTAATTAGGGATAGAATTTGTTTTTCATAGATGCAAATTGTTCTATCGTAAGAAATTTTATATTTACAATTTTAAAAATATAAAATCGAGAATTACTTTTTAAGTACAATAATAGTATAGAATGTATATGGATCAAACCTTCTGTCTCTAGAGTGAAAGATCATGCTAATTAACTATCGTCAAACTAAACTCACTTTAACTAACAAAGAGGGATTTGAAATAGTAATAATATAATTGAAAACAACAACTAATATGATTGAAAACTCAAACATAGGATAGATCACTCCACGCAAGTGAAATTAGGGCCCAAATGTCCCTTCAAACTTTTGTTCGTGTATATATTTGTTTATATATGTATATATATTTATATATCGATGTATGCGTATAACATTGAAGAGATATGATATATTTTCTTGTTTTTATATAGAAATATGTGTGTATATTACAAATGAGTCGAGATTTCAAACTTTTAATCTATAATATATAAAATTAAATATGTAACGTGTAAATACTTGACCCGATTGATAATATAAAATGACATTTTAAAGGTGTTCGCACTTTATAGTTAGTAACAATTGTTAGGACAGGTTCTATAATAAACTTAAGTGGACCATGATCGTCACTTAATCATAGGTATTTAGTATACTTTACATTTTAAAAATGCAACTTACGGTATGATATTTTTAATTAGTATTATCTTGTGGCCATAATTAAAAGAAAACTTTTATTGAAAAGTTACCAAAATTTGTGGTTTTGAATAATTCAATTTGTTCTAGAGATGAACAACTTTGGTAGATGAAGCGAATTGCATATAGACTAATTTAATTACGTGGAGATTGGCATTAATATTTTAATTAATCTAACAATAGATTTTTCTATTTAGAAATTATAGCTAGTTATTATTGATATGACTTTAACACAATGACCCTTTCTAAATTGAAATTTATTATTTAAATATAATATTATTGCTTCTTAATTAACCAATTTGTGATCGTCTTCTTTAATAATTTATCTATCTTAAAAGGTTCATTAATATTGAACTTAAGTGAATGTCGACTTTTTCGTCTGATAATCTTCCATGATTGAATTATAAAAAATACTTTGAAGTTTAATATTTCTTTAATTAAAAATTATTCTCCTATTATAATATTCTCTTTCAAAATTTTATAGAAATTCTTTAAAATTTAGAATGAATTTTAAGACTTAGAATTGTATAGTGATATAGTGATGATTCAAAATTTCATTATGAACCTTTGAAAGTATTATTTCAACTTTATAAAAATAGGGATGTGTTTAACAACAAAGTTCTATAGATATTTCCTTTTTATTTATTTTTTTTCATAATTTAACCCTTTTTTTTTTTTTTAATTTTGGAATTTTCCTTTGCTCATTTGGTGGGCTGGGCCCAGATTTTGGTCACTATAGACCACCACAATTTCCAGCAAGGAAACTGACGTGGCCCCTCAATTTATTAAAATATTCTCTTCTACTCCAACTCAGCAACACCGATTATGTGATAAATAGGAATTAATTTTTTGTTTCTCACAAATGTAACTCACATTTGAAAGTAATGTTTATTCGGAGAATCAGCGTGAACGTTAAAATTGTTGAAAATATTTATAAAATACATAAAAATTTCAAATATTATCAATTATAGGCATCGATAAATTTCAAATCCTATCTTCCGAACTAAACTTTTGATCTTTTAATTAGTTATTGAGACTACTATGTATTTCTTTTTACCACTAAGTTAAATCAAGATGATTAGACAATCTAACTTTTAAAAGCACATACAAATTTTTAAAATCAATAAAAATTGAAAACACAAGAATTAGCGTACAAAAGTTTTAAAGTCAAATAGAATATCGCAAACAAACAAAAAAAAATCACTATCTGAAAAGTTATTACAATTACACATTAAATTTCTCTCTAAGCACTGTATCACTCACACAACTGGGTTAGAATATCAAAATTGTTTCAAGATGTGTTGATTAAAAATCAATGTCATAAGCTACTTTTACCTTGTTTGAAATTTACCACTTTATTGAACTCTCTAATTATAAGACGAACACGCTTTTAATATTTTGTCAAAATTCAAAGACTTCTTTTTATAATTTAGCATAGTAACGTGTTAGAATACGCATCGCAAAATATAATTAAAAGTAGAAATAATATAGATATATATATAGTATTGTAGATGTACAACCACAACCCCCCATCTATGAAAACCCATAACAATAAATGAAAAAAGGGAAAAAGAAAATGGAAAAATTTGCTCCTTAAAGTTGGAATAGTGATGTCTCGAAAGAAACAAACCATGTGAAAGTGGAGAGAGACATTTCTTTTGCATCAAAAAGACAAGTTCACTAAAAAGAAAAGAAACTGCAAAAAGTCAAAAGCTATTTTTTTTATTTATATAAAAATAATAATAATAATTAATAATAATAACAAAAAAAGATATTAAGAACATAAAAAAGTTCCCTACTTTATCAAAAGAAGCCTTCTTTTCTCCATTTGCCTCTTCCTTTTTCACGTAACCACTGCATAAATTTGTTTACATCTTCCTCTTCTGTTTAACTTTTTAACCCAATTTCACACATTATTTTAAAAATTAATTTTAAATTATACCTATATACTTCCCAAAGTTTCAATTCAAACTCCATTAAAATAACGTCTATGTTATTGAATTATAAATTTCTTTTTTCAATTTTAGTTCATATGCATTTGAAAAATCTTAATATTAATCTATTTTTTGGTGTCTTTTGTTGCATGCAAATTATTGCTACTATTTATCAATTTCGATAAAAAAAAAAAATTTATGTAACTCAAATTGGATTTTTAATAAAGGTAATCAAATATGTTTTCTTTAAAATGATCTTTCGTAGTCTATCAAATGTGATATTATTGACAGTTTTTAGTTTGATTTGCTTGAATTTGATAAGTATTTATTTCGAGTATAACAACAATTTAACATAACCTTTGCAAATAAAAAAAAAAAAACAAAAATAGATCCAATTTTATTTACATCCTAGTCTTTAAAATGTTTAAATTAATGATTATTAGAATTATAAATCTTGTCAAATTAATTACACCTTAATTATGTGATCATCTTTCCGTTCAATTTGAAAAGTTTCTTAACGTTTGTATATTGAATTGAAAGAAAATTAGATATATCAGTACCATAGCTTTTTCACTTTTTTCTTTGTCAAATTATGACATATGCCATGCAATGTTGAATACAAACCTTCATTCTATTATTCACAGAACTCCTGTTTAAATCAAATGGAAAATAAAGATGAATTTCCATGTGAGAAAACTAATAAAAATATGTAAATATCCAAAGTTAAATTACAAAATATTTGCATCTGACTTCAACTGGGTTTGCTATAATATACACAGATGGAAGCGAAACAAAATCTTGATGATTAGATTTGTAATGTGCAGCTTCCAATAGCTCAAATACTCTGTTGGTCACTTGTTGATTTTGGTAGTCTATACGTGCGCGTAATCCGAATCTGCGACAAAAACAGTCAATATTCTCAGATACCAGGTAAAGTAATCGATCAAATCATATCATTCTTTCATTTCAATCCCACGATTTCTGAAGTTTCGTGTTAAAATCTTTCAGTGGAAAACAGTATAACAAGGTTAATCATGTAGCCAACCTGTCAAAGTAGATACATTCATCATTTTTTTTTTTAATTCTTCAATTCTCCTTTGCATTCCTCCATTAATCCTTACCTGGCTACCACTACTTAGTTTCTACCTTTAATATTGCCCCTTCGCCTTTGCCTCTGCCTCTCTTTTACTTTATAGTTCTCCTTGTCCACTTAATTTGTAAAGCTTTTTAAGTTCTATGATACAATAGAAACTTGCAATTGTTGGAGCCCAAGTTATAGTTGATAGTAGGCCTATTCTACTTGTTTTGTTGCCACAACCAGATTCGGAAAACAATCATTTACTTAAATTACAAATTTAGTCCTCGAACTTCTAAAGATATATATTTGTCTATTTGGTTCTCAACTTTCAAAAGTGTTTAATAGGTCCTTAAACTTTCAAATTTGTATCATCGGATCTCTTAGTGTTCAATCTCATGTCTAATACATCCATGACCTATTCGAATCTACCAAACAAAATTGAAAATTAAGGAATCTATTGAATATCAAATCCAAATTTATATCTAGAACATCAATTAACTTTTTTGAAGAAATGAATATGTTAAGTACGTATAAGACAAAATTAAAAGTTGAATAACCTATTAGAAATACTCGAAGTTACGGGAGCTATTGAAAATAGACATAAATAGACACTCAAATTGTAATATAACCCTGATATATGTCAAACCTCAAAATTAAAGAACTGAACTTGTGATATATAATCATGATATACATCGAGTCAAACCCACCTAACCCTCGATCAAGGAAAAGGTTCCAAGTGGTCTTTTATTTGTTGGGTTTGGAAGGTTTGATTAGTAGCCTCTACTGGAGAAACAGCCAATTTGGACCATTAAAAACTAAACTGGTAATGATTATAATGTGAACCTAATTGCGACCTTTATTTGCTAACATGCTCATATCTCCCGCACTAAGATTATAAGTGATGAGTCGTACTACAGGTAGGCAAGGGAAGATATTACCTGTGCAAAAGCAAAAATTGCTCGTAGTATTCTAGCATAATCAGTTCCCATCATCTGAATCACCATATCCGCCAGAAATGTTCCCCATAACCTAATTCATAGACAAATAATTATAAACTGTTTGGCATTAAACTAATCATGAACAACAAAACATTTATATTTTTAAAAAAAATAAATAAATAAGGTCCCGTCTGATAACGTTTTCTTTTTAGTTCTATGTTCTTGAAATTTATACTTGCTTCCTCAGAATTTTCATGTTATAGTTTTCACGCTACCTTAAAAGAAAGAGTTGAATTCTTACTCAAATTAAAATTCGTATATATAAAATATTTTTTTCTTGTTTTCTAAACATGACATTGTTATTGAAAATGTTGGCAGAAATAGTTGATAATAGAACAGAAACAATTATAGGTAAAGTAGTATTGATCAAAAGTTGAAATTATATATATAACCAAAAAAAGGGATATCGAATGAGACCTAAGGCCTAAGCCATTCGATTGGTTTACTCTCCAAAAGTTTCAATGTGTAGGCTTTTTGAAATTGACAATATTCACTAATCAATAGTCACCATCAATACCAATGTTCTATTGAATGTTACAAAACTCAGGTAGGTAAAAATACTTGAATCCAAGTGTAAGTGAAAAATATTGAAAGCAACCATCCACTTTTCACCATTTTTCTTATTAGAGGGAGATCAAGAAAAGGTTAATTACATCGGGCCGAGCAAAGTCATCATGCTTCTCAAACCCAGATACCTTGAAGCGGCACCGGCAAGACCCTGTCCAAATTGCAAGAACTACATATCTCAATATTCAAAGATAAAGCTATAAGCACTTTTTAAAATATTTTTTCAGTAGAAAAGTTTGTCTCGCATTTTTAACAAGTAATTTAAACAACAATTCTTACTACAGTAATATTCGGAATATTTTTTGTTAATCACTTCACCATCATTTTTGGATGGTCTTGTCTCCCAAAATAATCCAATTTTTTAAGGATGTTTTTTTGTGATCAAAATTTTCCTTAAAAACGCTTTTGATCCCTATACAACACAAACTTTAAGTCACCAAATGTGCTTATAGAACAAATGAATTTGTTTAAAAGACACTTTTTCCAAAATTATTCCAAACATGCTACTTATTGATCTCACATCCCAAATTGATACTCTGGCATACAAATCACATTGCCAAAAAGCAAAAATAAAATATAAGATACAATCACCTTTTGGGCAACGAGCAAGGCCACTCTTGACTCGAGATTTGCTGCAGCTAACTGTCCACCCTAAAGAGTCAGGAAGGTAAAGAGTAGAGGTTAAGGTAATCGTACAAGTATTTGTACTATCGATCAGTTCATGTACGGGAATTTATATTGCTATTGAGTATTGACAATAATGGTAGCTACTGAGTATTGAGTTCTCGGATATGTTATTTCATACTTGTTATTTTTTTAATCAATTATGATTTTAAAATTTAGCATAGATTGCTGGCAAGAGATTTTATTAAAAACTTTTCCATTTCAGAAAACTATGGAAAGACTGTGCTACAAAACTAATAGGTGGGTATAAGGTTATAGACAGTAAGTTTATGCATCCTTAAGAGTCTAACTAAGTTGGTAACTCTCATGCATTAAAAGTAGATCCTACATTTTTTTGGAACTTTATGTTACCAGAGGGAGAACTTTATAAAGTAAAATGGAGTTTATCAAGGAGACAAATAAACATAAAATTTCTAATAAAGATTGGTTATCTAGGGGATGAAATTTTCTTTTCCTTAAGCTCAGACGTCACTTGGTAAAAATATAATGGTTTATAGACTTTTCAGGTAGACATGTAAAATTTTAAGAGCTACAAGGCTTAAACTTTAGTTCATAAACAAATCTACCACAGTAACAGCACACACACACACGCAACCCTCCATGCTTCCAGAAGAGATTCCTCACTCCAACCGAGTATAAGATATTCCTTGTTCCCAAGATGGAATATCCATACTTTCAAAAGAGATTCCTCGTTCCCATGAGGGGAAAAAACCATTCCACCAAATCAGGCTCAAAAAGAAAAACTTCCAAGTAAAAGATGCCAATTGGAAGAAAAGAACATAAAAGCAAAGAAAGGCATTTTCAGTTCTTTAAGCTGTGCTTTCTGAACCATGGTATTTGTTTCTAGGTCCACATATGAAGAATGCTTTAGATGTTACCGAGTACCTTTTTGATGATTTCCTTTTTAATTTGATAGTTGGCTGCTTCTCGGAACACCTTCCCAGATAAGGTCCTAGCAAACTGCCAAAAGAAGAAAGCTTCTCAAGAAAAGGGATTTCAGAATAAAAAGGATGGTTGTATAGTGTACTATTACCACTTGAAACATTTTAACCACAGTTATCAAACTACCACCCTGTGAAGAGAAAGACAGATATGTCAGGATGCAGAGCTGTTAAATGAGAAATGAAACATGCCATGTGTAAAAAGATCTAATAAAACTGATACCTTTAGTATCAAGGATTGCAGGTCAGATGCTCCATCTGTAGCTGCTAAAGTTTGTACCTTCCACAGATCAAGTCCAAGTTGTAGACTACCTTCAAGGTTAGCCTCCCTTACTGATTCTTCACTACATGGACAAGGACAAAGTTTTCAAACTTACCAACGTACACAAAGGACAACATATACTTGATTAATGTATGAAACTTGGTTGTCTAGTTACTAAAAGACCATGTTGAATACTGAATAGATTATAAACCTACAGCATTGAAAAAAATGAAATACTAATTGGCTTCAGTTCACAAAGTTCTTAATATTTCTAAAATGATTGACATTAGTGATTTAGTGCTGCAATATCCATTCATAGTTACAAATCCCTAATTTGAGATGTTTTCCTAATCCAATTCATCATTTTAGTGCACAATCACCAGTTTGTTTCCTACGCTTTGCAGCATACTTCCTCAAAGTATTGATGAACTTTTGGGTTTTCTTTAACCATGACTGCTAAAACTGAAATTTATATTCACACTGATAAGTATGTGTTTGTATCAATATATCCAGTGATTACCTCTCAAGATATAGCAACACGTCCAAATTTTACAAGATCAAATTAAAAATATAAAATTTTCCCTTAACCCGCTACAACCTTAAAATGCAGTTCCAGGAGAAGTACCTTGCATATTCCTGCAACAAATGAAGAAAGATTTCTGCTTCAAGGTCTTCAGATGACAATTTGGTTGAGCAAGGAACGTTTAACTTTTTTCTCACTGTAAGCAAGACATCTCTATAAGATGGTCTCCAACCCCTTCCAAGAACAACATATGAAATAAATTCATATAATTGACATGAAATTCACATAGAATCGAGGAGTAGAAGAGTTCTTGAATAAGCCATCTGAGATAAGCATCTTTAATTCAGCCTAACATAGGTTAACTACAGTCTACAGGTACAGTAAAACGTGTGCAAACATTTCCAGTAATGCAACACAGTATGGCTATGGTAGCATGAAATTTCAATAGACCTCACACACCAACAAATAAGAACTAAGCATGAATTCTAATCAGGCATTTTGAAACCTTAACGTCGACCGAGCATCAGCTGCTAGGAACAAGAATCGAGACTCGAGCGTTGAAATAAACCCATCTCTCTCTTCAAGGTCTTCCTCAATCATGGCATAGTCCGTCTGGCCTCTGTTCGTAATCGATTTCATCAATGGGCTGAAGTAACTGCAAGTCATCATTACAAGATCAGCCTCCTAAAAGTAAACTGGAAATCTAGAAACTTCGTGATAAAACATTTTCCATACATCACTTCCCAAGATTCAGAAAAACAAATCCCAGCAAACATACTTTGGCATATTAATACTCATTTTCTATATCAAAGCACAAAATCTCACTATAGCTAAAATCCTACTAAACAATGCAACAAAGGAAGGCAAAACAACCTGGGACCGAAAAGGATATGCTCAAGCTCATACAATTCAGAATTTGTGGCCAGCTCAAGCACAGAACGCAATTCAGGGTCAAAGCCACCTGAAACACGCAGTGTCATATCGGAAACTAAATACACGAAAAGAGCTAAAATAGAAAGAAGAAAGACACCTTGAGCATTTCTTGGGTTGGAAGCATTGACACAACCCACAAATTGTACGCCAGTTCTACGCCCAGAAGAGCTGAAAAACTGCTGAACAGTACGCCGCAGCTTCTTTAGAAAAAAGTAACGATACATGATAGAAAGACTAGAATCTAGGGTATCTAGAACAAATTTGAAGTACCAAGCAAGCGATTCAGGTAGTTCAAGTGGAATTTGATTGAAAAACTAATGGAGTCATGTAAATTAAACAAAATTTGGAAGAGAAACTTACGGGATATGCAATTTTTTTGGAAACGGCAGGAGAAAGGAAGGCGAATTGAAGCGCAGCCAGAGTAGTCGTCATGGAAGAACAACACTTGGCCGCAGTGGCAGTGCTACGATAGTATTAGTGTCACTGTTCAACTCAACTCACAATGCTCGTCTCCGGCAATAAGTATTCAACCTAAAATGAGATCTATTAAAAGTAAATCAATTATGTTTAATTTGAGAATTAATGACTTGAAACTTTAGAATAACGAATTTAATTAGAAATGATTTTACAAAAATGTTTGAAATTTGTAAGATTTAAAAGTAAATTATTTAATTAATCTTCTCTCTTCCGGTTATCATTTAAGTACATTTATTCTAAACTTGTTTAGTTTCGATCAAAGTAATTAATTTAAAATTATTTCTTCTGAAGTGTAAAAAAAAAATGATGGTTTCCATACTATTTTATAAATGTTGAGCTAAATAGGATTACAAGTTATTAGTTACATGTCACACAAGAGAGAAATTCTTCCATAAATGTCGTTTTGATGTTATATTGAACCAAGATTTAGCTAATGGGTTAGAATTTAAGGGTTAATTATTTTTAAATTTCCTATTCCAAAAAAAGGTACATACTATCTTTTCTTCATTCATGTTTCGACGTGATAAATTTAAAAGTTTGTAGTTGAAAATAAAAATATACAAATAAATCTAATAAGATAGTAATGTTTAGACGTGATAAATCCTATCACTTGATTTTCTATTTTTAAAGACTAACTATAGTCATATAGTTAGTATTTATTAATATCACCACATACTTTAAGCTTCTCTTTAGTTGAACCTATTCTCCCTAAGTTATTTTTAAGGGTTTGGTTCATATTGATGATCACTGGAGAGTTGTTATCACGAAATATAAAACTCATCTATGTTGATTAATTTGTTAAAAATAATAAAACTATGGACTAAAGTAGTTTCATAAGTTTATCAAAAGAGTTTTGTATAATTTTCAAGTTGAAATACAAAATGAACATTACAAAAATTAATACATCAATCAAATTATTAAAAAAAATGAAAGCAAAAGCTAGCCAATTTATGGGTAAAAACGAGATGTAAATATGAAGCTAATATATTCGAAAAGAAATTGGAAGTTTGCACGTTAATTTAAAAGTAATAGATAATTTAAATTTGATTTGTTTTTCGTTAACTCAAACGTTTTTTTTTTGTCCAATTTGAAGATTAACTATCTAATAAATACATTATTTTTGTTCAAAATATATTTGAAAATCTACACTCAAACACAACTAAGTATTTGAGATCATGTGGGACTCCCATATTGATAAAATAAGATCAACAAAATCTCTACCCATCTTTCACAATGGTACATGATATTATTACCCAATATTCTTAAGATATATATATGAAACTTAATTTGTTCGTTTGCGTCTAATATGTGGGTAATATTCTTAAGATATATATATGAAACTTAATTTGTTCGTTTGCGTCTAATATGTACATACGCATTACACGCACACATTTGTATATGTATGTGTGTTTTTATAGATGCATGCATGTGAACACATGTATGGATATATATGTGCATGCATGAAAATATGTATATGCATATAAAAAAAATATATATGGGAATTGTCCATTTGAGAATAATTAATAATTAATTTTGTTTTCTATGGTCAAAATTTGGAGACAAAGTCTGAGTAAAAGGAAAGTATAATTGAGATAATATATATAGGCGAGAGAGTGGTGAATATTTGAAGGTGATTGGAATAAGTTTAGTGTCTGATTGTGTATGAAAAATCCAAAGACTAAACAAGAATTTTCCAGCCAAGGCTGTCCACTAAATTACAGACAAAACTGCCTACCTTATCCTTCCTTCCAAACACCCTATTAAACCTAAAAACATGCTTCCCATATGCACTTATCAATTATTAATATTATTACAATAATCACACCAAAATTAGTTTCTCTTTTAAAAATTTAAATTAAAAAGTAATTGCACTATACATACCTCTTCTTCCTTCTTTTGCCCAACTTTAAATTATTTTTCAGTTTTTCTTTCCAATATAAAATTTTGTATCTTACAATATATATTCTCATTTTTCAATTTGGGAAACTTAGGAAATAATCCAATTAGATATCTTATAACTCAACATAAATTAAGAGAACCTTTTTCTATATATATATATATATGCGCTTTAACAAACCCTATTAAGCTAGAGAAAATTTATAGTGTATGATAGTTTTTGGAAAGAAATTTTGTATTACCTTCATTTATCATTAGTTCTAAGCAAAAACAACTATTAAAAATTACGTAGGATTCACACTATAAATATTTTATAAATTAATAAATTATTTGATAACGTGTCAAATACTAAAAAAATTTCTATTAAAACTATTATAGTTTGTTAGTTTGTATTTTATTTTTATATTTTGTAGAAATTTTTTTCTCATTTTGTGATTTACTTCGAGGTTCAAATTTTGTTACGGAGTTAATTATTTTCTTTAATTGAAATAATTATGGCATACATAAGAAATTGTTAAAAATTTGTTTGTTGTTTTTAAAATTACTCTTTTAAATATACTTTTCATCATTCAAACCCAATTTTATTTTGTTTATAGCAAGTAAAATTTGTTAATAAAGAGTATATTGTATTCTAGAAGCATAAAGTTAAATATTAAATTAATTTTACATAATTAAAAAAAGTATCAAAACATTATTTTAACAATTTTATAATCACCCCAAACATGCATTTATATACATTAATTCATCAATGGTACCCCAACATTTTCATTGGTACTTTTACTACATATATTCCCCAATTAATTCTTATTCATAGTGTGGGAGGTTACAAAAGAAAAAATGACTTGAAAATCAAATTTGTTTTTTGTTCTAATTTTGCAAAAAAAAAAAAAAAAAAAAAAGTTACACATCAACATACAAGATTCCAAAAGCTTAATTAAATTATTATGAGCCAAACTTAGTTGTCGATTTGTCAATAATTACATAGTTTAAAAAAAAAATTAGCAATCGAAAGGTACATAGAATCCAAGTCAAAGCTACATAAGAATATATATTAGTTTGAGATCACTTCCTCACATGCTTATGTTAATTTATTAGTTAATTAAGCTCAAAAACGACCAATACTTCTAGACTCAATAATTAATTAATTATTATTCAATTAATCACTTAGTCTCGCATGTATCCAAAGTTGTAGAGGTGCATGCATGCATTAATTTTTGTTTTAATTTATTCATCATCTAGTTTAAGTTGTGTTGTGATAATCATTAAATTCTAGTAATTATATTTAATGTAATTCATCATCATTACGATCTTTAATTTATGGCTAATTATATTATATCTTTGTTTGGAACTGTTCGGATGAGTAAGTGGGAAAGTGGGAACCCATGATTTAGATATCTAAAATTGCTTAATTTGTTTGATTAACATCGTTAATTTGGTTTAACAAATCATATGTGTCGTAATTATAATAATCTTTTTTTTGGACTAAAGTATTTTATGATGTATTAAACAAGATATATAGAATACATTCGTTTTCCTTTTATCATTTCAAGTTATTAGGGTTTGACTAAAATTTTCATTTTAGTACGTTGTTTATAGCGAAACATGAGGAGGTCGGAGGTAACCTTGTATGCAGTAGATTAATATATTGTATTTAGGAAGAACATCCGAACGTGTAAAGTTCATGAACCTCGGGTCGTCGACTTATAACCTCCAATAACTTTTGGGCATGTGGTGCTACCTCTTTGCACCGTTCCTAGTGATTTGTTTGACTTGGTGTATTCATCTATGGTTCTAAATAGCTTGACGCTTTTGTCGTCGAATAAATTCATGTGAGTTCTTCCCTTGATACATTTCTTCTTTTTCTTCTCTTGATAAGATCTAACACAATTTGCAATTTGCTGATTTCTTACTCGTGGACAAGGTTGGTGTGTGTTACTTGGAGACAGAAAAGTAAAATTAGTTTTGATATGACCAAATTTGCTTATTTTATCCAACATCCCACATTCACTTGTATTTATGAAATTCATATATTATTTTAATTACATTATAGAGATATTATTTTTACAAAATTTTCATAAACTATTAGCATACTGATAAAAATTTCAAACTTGAGCTCATCTACTCTTTTCTTTGTTCTTTGTGTAACATATATAAAAAAAAATATCTATTGTTTTACTAAATACCGTAGAACATAAATATATTCATTCAATTCTTTAAAAATTACAAAGGTTGTTTTCTTTTCTAAAGTATATTCAATTGAAGTATTACTTATCATTTTTAAGGAAGTAGATTTGAATAATCTCTCTAAAAATATAGATTATATTAATCTTTATGTAACTCACTAATCTATCAAATCATAATATAATCTCAACATGCACCAAACAAGCTTCATCACATTTGGTTAAACTAAAATAACTTAATACACTATAAATTTAAATAACTTATCTAAATCAATTTTGGTAAAATAAAAAAAAAAATCACTATTTATTATTATTATTATTATTATTTTATGTGGTGGAAAATGAGTATAATTCTTATTGTAAATTTGTTGGGGGAAATTATTGCTGGAAAACCCAAAATTGTTCACGGGTCTGCTGACAACTTTCCCAAACTCGGGTTATTGGTCATCAAAACCCACTTTTACCGTTGGTAAAAAAATCTATTTGAATACATTGTAGGCCAATCGTAATTTTGATAAATAGTTTTTATAACAATAACATAAATATCTAAAAAATATCGTTCAAGTATTACTCGACGAAAATTATGGTAGAAAAGATTAATTCTAGGTTAGATAATTCAATAACACATTGGGTTTATACATAATGAGATAATTATCCTATGAAAATAGTCGAGATACTTACCCACCGCGAATCGAACATTGGCAAGAAAAAAGTGTTTTGTGTTCATGAACCAAGACATCAAATCACATCAAAATACTCCTTTCCAAATATGTAGTATATCTTCTAACCTAAAGATCAAGATTCTTCCTCTTTTATTTTTTAAGGCTTGTCTTCCTTTCTTCAATAATAACAATAATTCGACACACCAAATATATATTTATAATCTCATGCCCATGCTTACAGAGTAATGGTATCGACTCAATAAATACTCTACATATACTTCGTTTTATTCTCAATTATTTATAGGAACAAAAATACATATCTTCAAACTAATAATTATAAATCCAACCCATGCTCATCTTTGAAATATTTATATTTTTGTTTGAATTTAAAGTGATAGTGATATATAAATTTTGTCTAAGGCAAATTAGAAGACAGTGTGTTTGCCTTTCTCCTTCTTAATTAACATTTTTTTTTGTCATAATATTCTCTTAAATGTGTATAAATAAATTAAAAAGAATGAAACTTTCTATTAAGTTAATTAAAGTCTCAATTAATATGAACAAATTTACTTTAAAAAATAACAATAATAAAAAGAAATCCATTGTTTAATTAGCATTTGTGACCCCTAGTTTTAATAAATAAAATAATAATAATAAAAAGAAATCCATTGTTTAATTAGCATTTGTGACCCCTAGTTTTAATAAATATATACACTTGGGATGCATATGTTTTAAATTTTCCAAATTATGAATTAATTAGAATGAGATTAACATGATGTCACAAATAATATTTATTTTTTTAAAAATAGTATTTTAAGGTGAAAATATTTATTGGCAAATAGTGGTTTTAATTGTTACACCCACTTGTTGTACAACAAAATATTAATATATTTATTTTTTATATTTAAAAAATAGTTACAAAAAAATTGTTTCTGTCTAAAAAAACACTCATCATGCTTATTTTCATATATATTAAAAAAAAATCTCATTACTACTTTTTATCTTTCACAAAAAGTTACTTTAAAAAAACTTAAACATTATTATTTATACATTAACATGGCATACCAACATAACTAAGCATAAAAATTTCAATGCAAAAATTTTTAATTCATTCCAGAACAAATAGTTAATCGATAAATAATTCACATATGATCATATCATTCGGTATAAAAAGTAACATCTTTTGCTAAATTGCATTAATATATATATTACTCTCATACTACAATTATAATTCAACAACATGTTCGTTTTCTTACGGATCAAGTTTAAATCTTCATATCCAGTAATTTTTTTATACTAATTATCACATGCATGTATGTATGCATACATATATCTATATATACATATATACATATACATAAAAGTGAATCTCTTTTAATCAAAAACTTGAGTACCCTCTGTTATTAGGGCTTGTTTGGCATCCCCCAAAAAAGCACCATATCTCATTATATACTCAATCAAACAAATCAAAACTCTCACAAACAAATTTTATTTTTCAAAAAAAAAAAGAAAGAAAACAATGGACGGAGAAAACTCAAACTATCATTACAGAGAATGCCTTCGGAACCATGCAGCCAGTCTCGGCAGTTACGCCACCGACGGCTGCGGCGAATTCACTCTCGACGACTCTTCTTCTCCGGCCAACCTCCTTCACTGCGCCGCCTGTGGCTGCCACCGTAACTTCCACCGCAAAGTCACCTACATCGCCGGAGGCGGAGGCCGCTCCTCCGCCGCCACCGCCACGGACGACGACCTCATGGATTACGACCGCCACGCCGTCGTCGAGTACGCCGCTGCCGACACCGAGAGGAGCGGCGGCGGGGGAAGTAAAAAACGGTTCCGTACGAAGTTCACGGTGGATCAGAAAGAGAAGATGTTGGCATTTGCGGAGAAATTAGGTTGGAAATTGCAGAGGAAAGATCTGGACGATGAGATCGAGAGGTTTTGCCGGAGCGTGGGAGTCACTCGCCAAGTTTTTAAGGTTTGGATGCATAATCATAAGAATTCTTTTTCTTCTAATTCTGCATCCACCGGAAATGCCTCTTCTCTAACACAGTAATTAAAGATTAATTAATTCATTAAATTAATTAATCTTTATGTTAATGTGATAATTAGAGTTATAAAAAAAAATTAGAGGCCTAATTTTTCTCCTCTCTTCCTTTTCAGATCCCTTTGTTATTCTTGCTAAAAGGGGTCTAGTCTATATATCAATATATTGCCTTTTTGTTGTAATATATAAAACTAATTTTCTTAAGAACAAAAAAAAAAAAAGTGTATGTTTTCTCTTTTTTATTTTCATTTTCTCCCTTTTTTAAGTTTATTTTTTTCTAATTTTTTTCATGAAAACTGACACTGACCCATGCAAAGAACAGACGACAGGCTCTGATCTCTGAATTATTGACCATTTTCCTGTTTCATCCTTCAATTATTGGTTCATCTTTTTTTTTTTTCCAACCACTAAATTAATTAAAAATTTAGGCCTTAGATAATTACTTCAAAAAATATATAGATAGAAGGATAAATAATAAGCTTGATAGTTGATTCATTGTTTAAAATTTTCTTTCGGATCTTAATTTTGTTTTTTGAAATCTTAAATCTTTTGAACTTCAATTTATAGTAACAGTGTTCATACAATTAATATGTGAATATAATTTTAAAATTTAATTATAAAAACACGATAAAAAAATGTATAAATATAGAAATTGAATTCAGGATTTGTTAATTGCATAGACTAAAACTAAATATAAACATTTTAACCATAACAATATTACAATTAGAATCGAGTAATGAATGTTAGTTTTTTGTTTTTAAGTGAGATATTGTGATATCATGTTGTTTGAGTTGGGGTTTAACCATTTTTAGAATTGTTTTATAAAACTATGCTATAAATAAAATAATTATTCTCTACTTTAATCATTGTTGTTAATTAACATTTTATTGTTAGAATTGTACTTTCCAACCAAATAAAGACAAAGAGTAGGCTTAACACATTCATTATAAATAAAATTGATGTGTTTGTCCCTCTAAGCTGCTCAGTTGACCATAATTTTAAAACGGTTGAAATCACTTGTTGTAAGTATTTTTAAATAATATGATTAAATTTATAAAATTAAATATTAATTTTAAATAAATTAAATGTGATTCTAAATCTGAAAAAAATTTATGTTAAATGTTTCAAAAGGTGCCGTTAAACATTCACTCGCCTTACATGTATTCAACTCGATGAAGAAAGCCAAAAAATCATCCTAGAATTAAACATAATTCGGTTGAAATGTTAATACGACATTTTCTAAGAAAAGTAACAATAAAAAATATTTATTTTAAGATTTGAACCAAAGGTTTTTTAGGATATGTTTAGATGGACTTTATAAAAAAAATTATAACTCATTTTTATTTTAACTATTTTATAATAAATTTTTAAAATACCCCAAAGACAATTTTTTGGGTAATCACGAGACGTTACAATTTTATAATGTCTTGTTTGAAAATCTATTATTTCAAATACACCGACTCGAGGGAAAGTATGTGATTAAATTGTTTAAATTATACCCAGGTTAACACTAATACATTTTGGAGGGAATGGTTTCAAGTTAAAGTTAACTTAATTCAATGATCACTAACTTTTATTCTTTTATCATGAAGTTGGATTCAATCTCTATCTTATTATTGTTGTACTAAAAAAAATCAAATCAAACTATACGTATTTTAAATGTATCAACAAAACAAATAACCCGACTCAAACTCAAAACATGGGTATTCCATTAGTTGAAAGTTTGTAATTTCAAGCTAAATGTGATACATAGTACAAATCTATGCACTATGAATTATAATATATAGAATACGACTTCTAAATGTTTTTGTAAATATTCTCACAAATAAATCAAATTTCAAATTCTAAACTTACACACATAGTTATATTGTGTTGATCATGTTCAATATTATTTTAAAATTAAAAATGATCAAATTAAAAGTTTAATTCTCGAAATATTTCAACTATTGTGTCCAAGAAATGTAAACTCTTCGATATCTATTTAATTCGTAAAATAAAAAAAAATAAAAATAAATCTAATATATATAAACAAATTTGAACTTTCAAATTGAGAAAAATTTAACTTGTATATAACAATCAAAACATAACAAGAAAATTCTATCTTCTATCAACTAAAATTTCAAATTTTCAAATTTGACCTATACGAAATTGTAAAAAGGCCAGTAATTTGTTATATGTTTGTAAAGTCCAACAATTTCTAAATACATTTTTATTAAATATATAAACTTTGACGATAAATACTATTAAAATTGAGTTATTTTAAAAATAAAAAAATCAACAAATTATTTACCGAACAAAATCATTAAAAAAATAAAATCTATTACATTTACGTTTCTATAAAGTATAAATGTTTTATCAAATGTTCCACGTTTTATAATTTCTTTTACTAAATATTTTAAAACCCGATAAATTAAAGAAAAATTTTATGAGATTGATAGAGAAAATATATAAAAATAATTTAAATTAGAATTGAAAATAGTTAAAAGAATGGATAAGTGTTAAATTTGAAATTTTTATATGAAGGTTAAATATTTCGTAAAATATTATATATTTTATCATTTTTTTAAAAATATTTTAAAATCCGACAAATTAAAAAAAAAAAGCGAACGAAATCGGTGGGGAAAATACATAAAAAAATAATTAAAAATAAAAATGAAAAGAGTTAAAAGAGTACGTAAATATTAAAATTGAATTTTATTTTTTATGAAAGGTAAATACTTGATGAAATGTTGTATATTTTACAATTTCTTCCTAAATATTTTGGAAAAGGACGAATTAAAGAGAGAAGGATGAGATTGGTGGAGAAAAAAATACATAAAAAGTAAATAAAAATGAAATGGGAAAGGGTTAAAAGAGTACGTAAATAAGGCCAAATGGGGATTGCTTGTGCTGTCGACTTCATTCCACGTGGCAATGTGGTATGATTTTGAATTATACCAAAGGTTTAGTCTCGATGAAGCCCCCACCAACCACCACCGTTCATTCCATGCCATTCCCATACTCATTTGTTTTCTTTTCTTTTATTTTTATATGTTTTTCACTTTCCCCATCAACTCACGTGAATTTTCTGCATCCTCACTTCTAATCTTATCTCTTTCTACTTCCTCTCCATTCTCTCTCTCTCTCTCTCTCTTTCTTTCTTTCAATTTCACACTTCAACCACTCGTTTTTTATCTGTAACACCAATCAATTCCTTCCTTATTGTCAGATAAAATCATTCCATAACACAATCACCACAATTTTATACTATATTAATTCAATTGTATGAAAAGGAAATTGTTAATGTATTTCAATAATTTTTTATTTGGCGACCCGTGGGATAAAATTTCCTACTATACTATCATATGAATAAGCAAAAACAAAAATAAATAAAAGAAAAATGAAGAGGAAGTAATGGTTGTGATTGTTTGACCTTCTGCTCGTTTCACTTTAATATGATCTCGAGTTATTTTGACCTAATTCGTTTTAGAGATCCCTGCTTTAGGGTTTTACCAAACCCTACCATATTTTGATATATACTTAAGTTAGCACATAATGTGTATCTTGCTTAACTAGGTATGTAATGAGTAAGGACAACCGTGGAGATTGCTTGCTCTTTATCTTGTGGTTGTGGAATGTAAACTATCTATATGTTTTTTTTTTCTAACACTTGTCTATGGTTGTGTGTCCAGTCGATATTGTTATTGTTTGTCTAGTGCTCACGATTACATGGGTGTGCTAGAATATCATATGTTACTCGATTATTAAATTTTTGATTGATGCGTATTTTACCAGTTTGCTTGATGGGTTTGAATAATTTTAACACGTTGACATTTATTTTGTCGAGCTCGCACGTCCCTACAGCTCCTTCCAATATCCCTCCCTACTACTATCTTGATCTATTGCGACACATACAATAATCTATTAAAATCTATTATTGGTAGATATTAAAATTTTTTTATATTTAAATTCATTTTTTGTTATATATTTGATAACGATTTTATAAAATACGCTTTTCTATTATTAAAATTAATTTATGTTTAAATTTATAGTTTTAAAGGTAAAATTTATATCATACAAAGTAGTTTCGAGACATATATCGTAGTGATTTTAAAAATGACAAGGAAGATTTTAATAATTTCAATTTCAAACATGTTTTAATACAGTAGATTGCAACGAATGTGTAGTACGTAAACATAAATTATCCAAAAATTGGGAACAAGACATTTTTTTTTTTCTCAAAAAGATCATTGGTTATTGACTTTTCGAATTTGAAAATAAAAGAAAAAGAAAAACAGTATACAATTTGTCTCACGGTTTCTTAAAAACCAAAATATTTGGGTTAGTCTTTTCAAATTCAATATTCGACAAATTTCGTTGTCTTATCCTAAATCATTGTTGTTTTGAAATTTGTTACCATAAGCGTTCTATGAGCCTATGATTGATTAATTTAGTTTGGTATATATCATCTAATGTCATTGGAAGGGAGAATTAGTGCTGCTCAAAATCATATTCGACATGTAGAACCCAATGAAACCATCGAGACCTATCGCGTCTCTCTTCAAATTATCGATTTTTGTATTTTTTTGTATAATTTTATAATATTTATTAATATATCCATCTTAATTAACAAAGGTCCTCCCTATATATGTTAGTAGTCGAGTTGTAAATGCACTGTAGCCTGTGTCGTCCTGATTCTACAATAGATTTTTAATTTTAACTATTGAGCTCTCGATAGTGAGGATCAATTCTACAATTGAATTATTGATATGTGTTTAATGGTTGATTTAGTTGAATAAAAAAATTTATGTGATATTGCAATAAAAATGATTATATATAATATAACAGATAGCAATACAAGTTATCAATAGTTCATCTTGACGTAAATTTTTTACCTGTTTTGAAAAGGCTATCGCAAAGTTCACATTTTCTGCTGCAAAATTTAAATACTCTATTGCATGATCGAATGGGAAAGATCAATTGATGAATGATTGTCTTGTAACAATATATTGATAAAATTTTGTTGGATAAGTTAGACTTTCAAGTCATCACGAAACTATTACAAAACATGAAAACTCATAGATGAGAATTATAGAGTAAAAAAAGATCAAGTAACATACGAATCAATTAACATTGTTTTACATTTCTTCGTAAGATTTTTCAATTACGTTCACACTTATAAATGCCTTCCCTACATAAAATTTATAGCTAAGCCACAAGAAAGAAAGATGTTTGGATCCCAATTTATTATATTAGTCCACCCAATATTTAAAATATTTAAGTTGAATTCTCTAATTGTTGTAATTCATTGTGAGATCACACGTTGATCCAAAAGTAATGGATGAAGGTATAATGAAGAGGAAATAACATTGCAAAATATTTGAACACAGGATCTCTTTAGATCACATTGCTATAATATTATCTCATCTATTGAGTGAAAGCATACCTAACTGTATATCATCTAAAACCTTTTTAAGTTACAATTTATATTTGCACGCCACTTACCAATAAAAGCACGAATATTTATATAACAAGTACAAAGTTCCAAGGTGTAAATACAAAATTGATAGAAATAATCTTGGAACGTTATAAGTAAAATGCAATATTGCACGATGCAAGAATGAAAAATTGGTAATTGTGATTTGGAAAAGAAAAATCGAAGGATGAAAAATAAGTTTTTGTTATAGATTTAGCGTGAGTTTAGAATACGGTTTGAAGTATTTAATTAAAGAACAGGTAATGTTGAAAAAAAATAAAATATCTGATAAACACTCAAAATAACCTTTAAAATGTATATAATTTTATTTTTATATAAATAAAATAAGTAAGAGTTATTTTAAGACTAGATCTTAATTCATTGATATCGTTAGCAAGGAAATGTATATTAAAGTTTTAAGGGGTATTAGGCATTGATGGGAATCTGATTTATCGTCACCAACATAGTTGTTATCAACTATATTTTTAAACAATTTTATTTTTTTATTCATAAGAATTCCTCTCACTAAAAATGTAACAGCCTGAATTTTAGAAGAGACATGAATGAAACCATATCATATAGAGGAGGAATGACGTGAAAGTAAAGTTAAGAAATACTTCAAAAAATAAAAAAACTACTACCTATTTCTTTCCTTTTGGTGGTTTAATCACAAAAATTACAAAGTTACACGTGCTTAATTTAGAACAATGCTGAATTTAAGACAATAAACTTTCACTCTAATAAACCTTTAACATAGCTAGTTGCTAGGTCACATGGGATATTGGAAAAAAAACTAATATTCACAATTGGTTCCGAATCTCTAACCTGCCTATTACAAAAAACTAACCAATATTGGATAATTATAATAGGTAGTAATTTTTAGAATAATTATTAAGTATGTAGCAATATTTTTAAAAAATTGCAAATATAGCAAAGTCTATAACCTCTATCAGACTCTTATGGTTTATCAATGGTGATAGACTCTATATTAGAGTGAAAGTTTATTGTCTAAACCCTAAACCCTAAACCCTAAACCCTAAACCCTAAACCCTTCATTTACTACATATGGTGATAGACTCCTATCATCGATAAATTTTGACAGATTTTACTATATTTACAATTTTTTTACAATGTCGGTGTATAGTTATGAATATAATTATTGCAACTATCCCGTTAATATTTCAAAAGAAAACTATTTTCCATCTTTATAATTCGGTTGGGCCCGGGCTGATCTCTCAATTTTCAATTGGACCTGTACACAATTTGCCTCTTTCACTTCCTTTCTTAGGCTTCCATTTCATAAGCTCCAAAATTTCTGATCTCGCGGGCAAAAATCTGCGTAGCCATGGAAGCTCCAGCAGAAGAGAAGGAATCACCACCTGCAGAGCAAAACCCCAAACCTTCCCTTTTCCCGCTCTCTTTCGTCTCTAACAATCCCCAGACTCAAAGCAATCCTTCCAATTCAAGCGTTCCGCAGTGGCTCTGCAACTCCAGCTTCACCACTGACCTATCTGTCATCAACGACGCTCTTTCATCTCAAAGCAATGTCTATCCTTCCTGTTCCGCCGATAGTGAGCAGGAAGAGGCTGTGGAAGATGAAGGAGGTCCAAGTGATAGACGCGAGGTGCAGAAGCCTTCTCGATCATATGAATTGCTGGAGTCTTCTGCTTCGGAGGACGATTCTGAGCATGAGAAGAGGAAGAAGAGGAAGAAGAAGAAGAAGAGGCGGAGGCGGAATGAATCTGAAGAAAGAGGGGGATTTGGTGAATACGGTTCGAGGAAGTCTGATGTTCGGGCTTGGGCCGATGCCGATGGTAGACCTTCCAAGGATTATTACTTCGACTCTAATGGAGACCGGGACAATTTAGCATTCGGTTCCCTTTACAGGTATTTACGCCGACGTAATTTGATTGTTTGAATCCCTCTCTCTTGGTAGTTTTGCAGATGTGGAAGATGAGTTTAAACAGACTTGAATATACTTATTTTGAAATTTGAAAATACATGCTCACAATTTAATCAGATGGAGACGGATTCAGCTAACAGAAATGCATATACTAGTTTTCATTTTCTCTTAAATAAACTACGTGGAAGTTCAATCAATCTCCAGAACTTGTTTAAAGCACTCATTTGGCTAGTTGTGTAAATCTAATTTATATGTACAAAGAAAATAATGAATCTGATGATTTATCTATTTATTCATCTAAAGGCAACAAGACAACATCCACATTATTCACAAAAAGAAAGAAAGGGTAACCCCCCAGTTAATGTTATGTAACCTACAAACCCAAATTTCTTTGAAGTGGAAGCCAGGAATTCAGGGCCTCTTTAACCGTGAGTACTTAAATATCTGTAGGAAGCGGCAGAATTAAATTTGAAGTTTTCAATTTAGAGAAAGAACATTATGTTTGGAACCATTGCCGAGGCTTTTAGAATCAGTTTTTTTCAATTTCTTTTTCCATGGAAGCTGAGCATCCTGAACTGGTTGCGAAGTTCACAGTCTGTTTTATCACAATACAGGATGGATGTTGCACGCTACAGACCACTCAACCGTGGGGAAAGACGTGGGCAGAATTTTCATGGATTTTCTCAGTGGAATAAAAGTAGTTCAGCCTTAGACAGAGATGCTGATGCTGATGTGTTGGATAATAAAGTGAAATCAGGTGGACGCTATTGGTCTGCCAAGAATGCAGCAATAGAGCGACACAAGAACTTCAAACGTGTACGCATTGGTTTTTCTAGGAATACTTCAGACACATTATTGGATGATTTCATTCCTTTGTCAGATGTTCAAACATCAAGTAATATTGAGGAATCTTGGGAGGATGAAGTGCTACGTAAAACGCGGGAGTTTAATAAATTAACTAGGGAGCATCCCCATGATGAGAAGGCTTGGTTAGCTTTTGCTGAATTTCAAGACAAAGTTGCTGCTATGCAACCTCAGAAAGGTGCTCGCTTGCAAACCCTAGAGAAAAAGATTAGCATATTGGAGAAGGCCGCTGAGCTTAACCCAGAAAATGAGGAGCTATTGCTATACCTTTTAAAGACTTATCAGAACAGAGATAATATTGATGTGGTCATCAGTAGATGGGAAAAGATATTGTTGCAGAATTCTGGGAGTTATAGGTTATGGAGAGAGTTTTTGCATCTCATGCAAGGGGAGTTTTCTAAATTCAAGGTTTCAGATATGAGACAAATGTACGCACATGCAATTCAAGCTCTATCGGCTGCATGCAACCAGCACATTAGGCAGGTTCTCAAATCAAATGTCTATTTGTTCTCGGGGCATCACCCTAATTTTCATATTCTTCTCTTTACTGAAGTTTTCACCCCATCTGCTTCTATGAGATGAAATATTAATCTGCCATGTTATTGGTATTTTGTCGAGAGGAAATCTTGCCCTTTAATTGTATACTTCACTTCACTGACCATATTTTTATGTCATGTACGATGCCCATAATTTTACTTGAAATTGTTTATGAGGGGTCCTCATTGCTTTTTGAGGGAATTTTGTCTTCAATTTGCTAATTATAGGAAATATGACTTGTTCAGTTGTGCTGTTACTTCTTGTTATACCTAATTTCCTGTACTTAAAATTCCAAATGGTTGCTTTTACTACATTTGACTTCCTAAATATAATGAACCAAAATTCTTAGGAGACCAAGAGTACTACTTTACCATTTGACTTTTATGCGAAGAGATGGTTTATTGGCCCTGTTATGCCTACCATTCATTCAAACAATCTTGTTACTGGAAACTGTGTCAATATTATTAAATTCGAGTTGGTTAATGAGTGTGATCGATAAAGATGTATGTCTATGTTTTTTTTGTTCAAGCTTTTACTCCTTTTCAGGTGGAAACTTGCCTGTTTCCATCGAATTTTCCTTTTCTCATGTTCTTTAAGTCGTATGTGTACTAAAATTCTTATTAGTGCCCGTTTCTTTTGTATTTAAATGAATCTTTTTATCACTTATATGGAGATGATTCAACTCTCATTTTAATTTTTTTCTCTGTATTGTGATCTTGTTTCTGTTCAATACAGGCCAATCAAATTGCCAAACCCTCAGTGGAGCATGATCTTATTCAACTAGAACTTGGTCTGGTTGATATTTTCATGAGTTTGTGCCGGTTTGAGTGGCAGGCTGGATATCAGGAGTTGGCTACGGCTTTATTTCAGGCTGAGATTGAATTTAGTTTGTTTTGCCCTGCTTTGCATTTAAATGATCGGAGCAAACAAAGATTATTTGAACACTTCTGGAATACCAACGCTGAAAGAGTTGGTGAAGAAGGTGCTGTTGGTTGGTCTACATGGTTAGAAAAAGAGGAGGAAAATAGGCAAAAGGCTATGAGAGAGGAGGCCTTAGAGGCTGATGAAAAGGGTGGTTGGAGTGGTTGGTTCGATCCAGCACCAAAAGAGAATAAAAATAGTGATGGCACAGGAACTACTGCAGAAATGGATGTAGCAGCAGAGGAGACTGTGGAGGGATATGTGGAAGAAGATATTGAAAGAGAAGATAGCACGGAAGCTTTGCTCAAAATTCTAGGAATCAACACCGATGCAGGTGTTGATGAGGAGGTTAAGGACGCCTCAACTTGGGCTAGATGGTCAAAAGAAGAGTCATCAAGAGACTCTGAACAGTGGATGCCTGTCCGGGAAAGAACTGGTACCCTATCTCTGCCTGCATACTTTGTTAATGTCTAACTCAACTCTTTTGTTTCACATTTATTCTGATATGTATACATATAGATCAGTGATTCACCATGAATCTTCATATTCTGAATATTAAATATGATCAAACTGCTTATGTTTACTAATTAAGAATGCCAAGCTTATATTTATCTGAATTCATACTGTGAAACAGCAGACGTTATTCATGACGAAGGGATGCCTGATGGAGAAACAAACGAACAACTTTTAAGAGTTATATTATATGAAGATGTCAAAGAGTACCTGTTTTCATTGGTTTCAAGTGAAGCCCGCCTATCCTTAATCTATCAGCTAATTGAATTCTTTAGTGGAAAAATCTATTCAAGGTAAAAACTATGTTATGTATTTATTTATTTATTTATAAGAAATCAAGAACTATATTATTAAAAAGGTTGAGCTAGATTTTTGACAGCGAAGATACAGGACACAGGTAGTGTTTTAAGAATGTATAAAAGTACAAAATAGTTTGTTTGGTTGAATGTATAACAAGTGGTTTCTGGAGCGATTACTGTGGATGCCTGTCAATTCCCATTTTGCTTATGAGGTTAAAATTTTAGAATGGTTGGAATGGTTTCGCTTATAAGTATTGTTTTGGTGCTAGTACCACGGTCGTTACCAGGTTATTTATTTAGCAGAACCTTTTATTGCTGCTAACTCTTGTCTTCACCGATCATCTCTTGGTTATGTTGAATATGTTTTACCCTGGTTTCTTTTCAAAGGAAAATTCCTTTTGCCTTCTTGCTTTACAAATGATTGATTTTTTTTTTTCTATCCATCAGGGCGTCTTCAAATAGTTCAAGTTGGATGGAGAGAATACTTAGTTTAGAGGTGTTGCCGGACGATATATTACATCATCTGAGAAGTGTTCACGATGTTCTTAATAAAAGACAAATCAGTTCAAGTAGCTCAACTATGGAGGTCCTTATTGGAAGTTCTGATAATTTATCTCAGATGTCTGACATGATGAAGTTTCTTCGTAACACTATCTTACTCTGTTTAACGGCTTTCCCACGTAATTACATATTGGAAGAAGCTGCTTTAATTGCTGAAGAGTTATTTGTTACAAAAATGAATTCTTGTAGCTCCTCAGTTACTCCTTGCCGTTCCTTGGCAAAGAATCTCTTGAAAAGTGATCGTCAGGTGTGGTCTATTCTCTATTTACTATCAACATTCAACATATATGCTTTTTTCCAGGCTTGAATGTCTAGTGGTACAATATATAGTGATAGTTCTTAGTTCTTACAGAAGGTTGTTGGGTCCTAAGTTGAGGAGAAAATCTTTTGAATATTTGGGGAATGGGTTTTTCCTATTACTATTTCTATCATTAAGAATTTGTAAAAAAATGAAGTATTAATGTAGGTGGAAGAGCACGAAATAACAACTCCATTGGAGTTGCATCTTCAATATTCCAAACTTTTTATAAGCTATGTAATTACCTCCTATCCAATTAAGGCTATTTTCCCATATTGACCTTGAATTCTCTTTTAAATTTGGAAGTCGGAATTAGATTATAATTAAATGACAATATCATTATATCATTAACAGTGATGCCTTTTGTTTTGAATTGCATTAATGCTTCATTCCTCGTTCCTAGAGTCATTTTGTGGCTAATTGCCTTCGTTATTGTAATTCAAAATACCACTATTCATGAAGCATAGAAATAATTGCACCTTCGGTATTCTAGAAAAATGGAAACACATTCTTTATATAATGGTTTCATATCCTCATTTCTCATTTTGTACTATTACCACGTTATATCTTATTTAACTGAAATAATCGTCTGAAATACTTGGTGTCATCTTGTGATGATCGTAGGACATGTTACTTTGTGGAGTCTATGCAAGAAGAGAGGCAACTTATGGAAATATTGATCATGCTAGAAAAGTATTTGATATGGCATTGGCATCTGTGGAAAGCCTTCCAGTGGTATATTACCGTATCCCTAAATGTAAATGCTCACTTGTGTGTTAAATTAGGATGCTACTTCTTAAGAAAAAGAAAAATAATCTTCAAGTACATTGTTGGGTTAATTTTTCTGATATGGAAAAAGAATCTGTCTTAATGGTCAAACGTCCTGGTCCTGGCACATTGGCTTTTCTTGCTAGCTTTCCTTGAAAGTTCTTGTTCAAATAGGATTGCCTGCAAATCCATGTTGAAACTCGTTTCTATTTAACATATTTATCTACCTCTGGTATGTGTGCTGCATGAGTCAGCGGTATTTGATTTTAACTGCCGTGATTGCTGAAACAGGATCAGAAGTCTAATGCTCCTCTCTTATATTTCTGGTATGCTGAATTGGAGCTTGTGAATGATCATAACAATGGACACAATTCATCAAATCGTGCAGTTCACATTTTATCCTGTCTTGGAAGTGGTACTACATACAGTCCATTTAAATGTCAACCATCAAGCTTGCAACTGCTGAGAGCACACCAAGGCTTTAAAGATAAGATCAGGGAAGTTCGATCTACATGGCTCCATGGAGTTATAGATGACTCGTCTGTGGCTCTCATATCCTCTGCAGCTTTGTTTGAGGAGTTGACTACTGGATACAATGCTGGCCTTGAGGTTTTACATCAGGCTTTCTCCATGGTACTTCCAGGTCATCTACCAAATCTGCCATCTCCCGTTTTTTCATAATTTCTTATCAGTGATGATAATTTGAACCCTTGATAGTGGAAACATGTTTCCTCCTTCCTCCCCGGGCATATTGAAAAAAATTACTTGTTTATCACTGAGAAAAGATTTCGATACCCCCTTATAGAGCAAGTAATATGAGCTTAGTGCCTCCCATTATCAGATCATTGTATATGGTAGTAATACGATAAGCCTTGACCTCAATTATATCTATTAACAACTAAGAAGAGTCAAGAGCTTCCCAATCTCTTCTCAATACCGAACCAATTACAAGTTGATGGCTAAAATCACAATTGAGGGCCTATCATCATAGCTTTTGGAGCTAGCGGTGGTAAATTGTCATCATGGAGGTCAATCAACCATTGAATTTGTTTTGGCTCTACGTTCTGAAGGAAGATTGTTATCTTTTTCGATCTCAATGTTTACAACAACAACAATAATAATAAAAGAAAGAAAGCTAGGACAAAAAATGTTGATGCTGCATATTGTTTTGTTTGTTGTGTTGCTTGTTAGTGACTTACTATTGTTATTGATTTCCAGAAAGAAGAAAGCAGAGCTATCAACTAGAACATTTGTTTAACTACTATGTGAAGATGCTTCGAAGACATCATAAGCAATTAAGCCAACTGAAAGTTCGGGAGTCAATTACACACGGGTTGCAGTTCTATCCATTAAATCCAGAACTTTATAGTGCTTTTCTGGAGATTAGCTACATTTATTCGGTTCCCAGTAAACTTCGATGGACTTTTGATGACTACTGCCAGAAGTAAGATGCTCTTTCTTGTACTCTCTTGCTAGCTACATTTATTTGGTACCCAGCAACTGCCACGCCATTGATATAAATGCATTGTTGTGTTCTTATCTGATTTGTATTTGGTGTTGATTAACCATCATAACGCCCTTCCTTGCATGTTCCTGACCACGATGGATGCACTCAATTTTTATGTTCTCTCTTTCGTTACTTGTTCTGTTGTTCTATTTGATCATTGGATCAAGTCATGGCTACTTTGACTAGAACCTTTACTGAATCTCAAGCTTTATCGTTAATACACTATATCTAATATATTGTTATTGATCTTCCCAAGGCTTGACAAATTTGCATGTAATACTCTCAGGCAACCTTCCCTGATTCTTTGGATTTTTGCATTATCCTTCGAGATGGGTTATGGGGGTTCTCTTCATAGAATCCGTAGACTATTTGAGAAGGCATTGGAAAATGAAAATTTGCGTCATTCTGTTCTCCTCTGGCGCTGCTACATTTCATATGAGCTGAACACAGCATGCGATCCTTCTTCAGCCCGGCGAGTTTTCTTCCGAGCCATTCATTCCTGCCCATGGTGATAACCAATTCTTTTGTTATTTATACCAGCTAAGCTGGCGCAAGTTTCTTTTGTTTTCGATTCACAATCAACAATGGACTGATATATACGTGCTTCAGATAAACAGCAATACTCTGTCTAACCGTTTTGTGTTCTGAAGGTCAAAAAAGCTGTGGCTTGATGGCTTTCTCAAGCTGAACTCCGTTTTGAGTGCGAAAGAGCTTTCGGATCTCCAAGAAGTCATGCGCGATAAAGAGCTCAATCTGCGGACCGATATATATGAGATTCTCTTGCAAGATGAACTTGTGTCTTGAATCTCATCTTTGACGATGTACTCCGGGCCTCATACGTGTTGTATCATGTTCTCAACACTGGAACTTGCAAGGTCAAAATGTTCTACCAGAATTATCTTCACTTTCCTCTCCCTCTTTGGGTAATGTTGGGATTTACCATTTCTTATTTAAAGGGACGAGGAGATGGTTGTAATTTGTATTTTGTACATTAGACGAAAGGAGATATAATTAGTTGGCTTCAATTCTAGCTGTGGGGTTGTATTGTATGTTTTTTTGCTAAATTTAGGTTACATGTGAGTTGAAATATTTGAGGCTTGTAAATTAAAAAAAAAAAAAATTAGAAACTGCAATCTAATAATTAAAAAGGATATCTCCAGCAATACATTAAAGCATATAAAACTTGTGAATTTTTTTCTTCACGTATTCATTCTTTTATTAAATTATTACTTCAAAAATTCATCTAAAAAATAAATTATTAGTTCAAGAATATTTAATTTTCTTAAGATAGAAGTTGCCATTGAAATAATAAATAACATTTTAATACATGCAGCAAAATATCGAACAACAAAATTTTCAATTAATTTCAACTCATTGATGCATAAGAAATCTTTTAAAATTTTGATCTTCAATCTAAGGACAATCCAACTCAATTAAAGTAGTATTTGGGGCTAGTCAAAGTTTTGTTGTAAATTATAACTCTTTCGTTTCTAGTTATTTGCATTGCATTGTTCGATATATCTAGGGACGACTTTTAAAGATATATCAAATCAATATGTTCGAAATCATGGTATTGGATTAAAACAAACTCTTAAATCTCATGCTTTCAATCAAAATATCACAGGTTCAAATATCTACGCCCAAATGAAGGTATCACACTTGGCGAATTAATCATTTTAATATGCCAAGAGAAGAAAAAACATGTTCCAAAATTGAAAAATAAAAACATAGTTTATATTCTAGTTTTAGGGCTATATATAATCTATCTGTTAGCTTTTAATTTAATTTTATTTGACAAACCAACTACATACTTCATGTTTTAATAGTCGTTTAGATTTTGAGAACCTATTACATTTAAATTAATAGTCGTAACTCTTATTACTAAAATTAATTTAACAACCATTAACTCATTAACAACGTTATAATTTAAACCACTATATTATTATTTAAGTTGAAGGTCTATCCAATAAAGAAAAATACCTTTCAAATTAATAAGTTGAGTTTAATTTAAAAATTATTTGTAAATAATAAAATAAAAAGAAATATTTACAAAATATTGTAAATTTTCACATATATATTTTTATCAATAGAATTTTATAATTTTACTAGATTTTGTTACTCTTACTTTGGTAAGAGAATATTTTTATTCTTTTGAAAGACATTTTTCTTTCTTTTTAAACCAATGGGAATTATTAGTATATATATTTGGATTTCCACTACCCGAGGTGAGGTTAAATCTCAACCGTTGGATCAACTTCATAAATATCACCATCTTCGTCGCGCCCTAATATATGAAGCATTAGCGCCGTCTCATACTGAGGCTATCTTCTACCTCTTCAAACCACTGAGACTCAAAAACCTCAAAATCACCTTCAAGGTAGAACTCTTCCTTCCATTTTCCCTTCACTTCTCATCGTTATCTCAATCCTCTTGTTCTTTCTATTTTTTGATTGCTCTTCTTCATCTTCGACGATGAATTTCTTCTGCTGAGGGTTCTACTGTGGTGTATTTTTATTTTATTAGCCGGATTTTGTTTTTGCTTCTTTTGAGGTGTTCGCGTTCATCGATTTGATATGTATTTATGTCTTTGAAACTTCTCGTCATTGATTTTCGTCTTTATATGTTAAACTTGTTTGTGTTATTGAATTTCTTGATTACTTTACAGATCGTGTTTATATCTATACTATCTGTAATTGCGTTCTTCGATTGTGAGTTTAGAAGTGAAGTAAAGAACAGCTTAGGTTAGAGGATTTAGTGTAGCCGTAGTTACTGTACCGAGCAGGAGCTTACATTACATGTACATTACATTTCTTGTATTTTCTCAGCGATTGTGATAACATGATGAACGGATAAATTTATACCTTGATAATGTTCAAGGTAGACCTCTTCCTTCCATTTTCGCTTCACTTCTCATCGTTATCTCATTCTTCTCTTGTTCTTGCTATTATCGGATTGCTCTTCTTCATCTTCGACGATGAACTTCTTCTGCCGAGGGTTCTACTGTGGCGTATATTCATTTTCTCAACGGATTCTGTTTTTACTTCTGTTGAGGTGTTCGTGTTCATCGATTTGATATGTATTTACGTGTTTGAAACTTCTCGTTATTCATTTTCATTTTTATAGGCTAAACTTGTTTTTGTTATTGGATTTCTTGATTATTTTACAGAACGTGTTTAAATCTCTACTGGTTTTTAATTGCGTTTTTCGATTGTGAGTTCAGAAGTGAAGGAAAGAACAGCTTAGGCTATAGGATTTTGTGGAGCCGAAGTTCCTGTACAGAGGAGGAGCTTACATTTCTTGAACATTACATTTCTTGTATTTTTCTTGAAGATTATGATAACATGATGAACGGATAATTTTATACTATTGAAATTAATTTTTTGGATAAGCTAAGGCTACTTTAGTGCTGTTTTCCTTTCAGATACTGCAACTGTTAAAATGAATTTTCGGATGAGATTTCTGTTTCATTTATAGTTTTTAGAAAATGTGACGACGCACGTGTATGTATTCATCTGTTTTACATTTCTTTTCTTCGTTGGCGCTTCTATTTTTTTAATTGCTGTAATATTTAGAGTTTGAGTGGAGTTTTTAATCACTTTTCAAGTTTTCAATTCTCATAAATCTTATCCTTCTTGTTTCATATTAAAAGAAACAATCTCATAAATATTATTCGTGTTCTTCCTATGTTGTGCAGATGGATCATACAAAGCTCCAGAAAATGGCTGGTGCGGTTCGCACTGGTGGAAAAGGTAGCGTGAGAAGGTTGGTTGCCTTTTTATCTTTTGAAAGTTTTTTAGAGTGTAAGAAGATTTAGTCATCTGTCGTTTGATTTATTTAACAAGAAATCATAAATTATCTCAACCGTAAGATGGAACTCTGGATGTTTCTCATGGTAGGTTTTTTTGGTAAATAATTTATTTGAACCATACTGATATCCTTTCTCCCATCCAGTTCTGCTTTTCTCAATTCTCTCATTCATTGTTCTATTAATTTCGGCCATTCATTTTTATACTCACTAGAAATTTCAATAGCTCGTAGTTAATCTTTAAAATTTCTGATGTGCAGATAATGTTTTACGACAGCATAAATAATTTTCCTTTTTCCAATTTTTGTCAATTTAAATTGTAGTGTTTAGTTGACTAATGAATGAATATACTAACATAAATTTCATGCTTGTTTGAGTGTTGGATCTTTCAGTTTGGCATATGTTCTTGATATTTTTCATTCTTACTGTAATGGAGGTGCTGTTGCAATATCATTTTTTAATTTTCTTCTTTTGTTTCTTAAAGATCAATATTTTGCTTTCTCAGTTTTTAGTTTTCTTTCTTCTTTTGTCAATTAAAGGAAGAAGAAGGCTGTTCACAAGACAACTACCACAGACGATAAACGGCTTCAAAGTACCTTGAAGAGAATAGGAGTTAATGCAATTCCTGCTATTGAGGAAGTCAACATTTTCAAGGATGATGTAGTTATTCAATTTACTAACCCGAAGGGTAATTTACGCAACTATATATGTACCCCATGGTTGTTTACCATCAACATCTTGATATGAAGTTCATTTAGTTGTTTTTTGTTATCTATTTCAGTTCAGGCTTCCATTGCGGCAAACACATGGGTTGTTAGTGGTTCTCCTCAAACGAAAAGTATGTCTTCTCACTCTCACCACATTTGAATATACTATAACATTTAACTGATCTCATGTTGTAAATTCTAGGGCATTCTTGAAGTAGATATCTAAAAACTGAAACTATTTTTTCTTGCAAATTTTGGCCAACCATTTTAAAACGAACATATGAAAATGACAACGTAGAGTTGTCTACGGACTTGGCTGTTAATAAGATAAATAATCAATATTGCCTACCTATTATTTCAATCATTATTTTGTATCTTAAACCATTTTTAATTCAGTGATGAATATTAGTCATCGAAAATTTTCCTACGGTGCTTTTTGTAAATGCTTTGAAAAAACTACCGCTCAATTATGTAAGACAAAATTTTGTTATTTGATGAGAAAAAAAATGCTTATTTGGCACGGTTGCATGTTTGAAGCTGTTTTGAAAATGCTGTTGATTGTATACGAACTTTCAAGTATGTATAGGAATTTAATATGATTAGTACACTACACGCTATTCTAGTACTGTATCGTTTGAATTAAATATGAAACTCTTCTATTGAAGCATGTTACAAAGCCTTGAAACTTTTTTAGATAGTTCTTAGTAGAAAATTTAATATAGTCTTGAATCTCTTTTCCTTTTTTAATGTGCATTTGGAATGCGGTAAAGTTGCACAAGGGTTCTTGGGGATTAGGATAAATATTGTAAAAGATGTAATGCAAAATAACATGCTGCTGACTGCCGTTGGCTTGGAATTTGAAACTCGGCCTAATATGGGTTCCTTCAACTATGTTTAAAATAAAGGGTTTGCATCGTATAACCGTTTCACTTAGTAGAGATATTTGGCCATCATTTTAATGGGGGAAATAGTTCAGATTGACACCAAAAAGTTTAGGATAATAGTTTCGTCTTTGCTAAATTATACTATTCTTGATATGTACTTCAATTGTGACATTTGATGTGACCATATTTTTCTTAGCATGTTTGAATGAGTGCACTCGTTAATTTATTGAATGGACGCATTCTTAACTTCTTACCAAAAGCTATTTCGAAAAGTCTGTAATACCTTTGATTCATCTCCTAGGGTGGCATCTTATCATGCTAGAAAATGATACTTCTGCTTACATCTTTTTTTCTCTCAATTAAAGTTTTCATATAAGGAAAAAAAACATGGCATTGGGTGGTTTAGTTTGACTTGTTTATTTCTCATGGTGAAGCTTTTCTATTAACTCTGGCCAAGATACTCGTTGTCATATTTGCCTGTCTTTCGTTATTATCCATCACGATCGAAATGCCATCTCTAATATTTAAATTTTTCTCAGAATTGCAAGATATCCTGCCCGGAATTATCAACCAATTGGGTAAGTACACGTGATTGCATTTTTGTGTTCCATCTCGAGTTGCAATTTAAATAACAAGACTTGTTTACGTGTTTAAATTTTAGGACCCGATAACTTGGACAACTTGAGGAAGTTGGCCGAGCAGTTCCAGAAGCAAGCACCTGGAGCAGGTGCCGGTGCTGCAGCAGCAGCAGCAGCAGCAGCTGCCAATGGTGAGGATGATGATGATGATGTTCCCGACCTTGTCGAAGGGCAGACCTTCGAAGCTGCTGCAGAAGAGAAGCAAGCCTCTTAGATAGAGGAGCTCCCAGATGATTTTGTTTAGCTTTTCTTGTTTTTTTTTTCTTCTTTACATAATTTAAAAATGTTTGGGAAGAGTTCCATTTTTCTCCGTGTATTTGTTTTTGCTAATCTTTGTTCCCCCCTCCACCTTGCTCACATGTAACTTCCCCGATGAATGGATTTTCGATTGCCTGCCCGGCCCCCTCCCCCTTCAACTGCCAGCCTTAATTCCTCTGAGTAATGTTTTCCATATTTAATGTGCGGAATTTATAGGAAAAATATGGGGATTAAAGTTTTAAGGTCAACTTTTGTATTCGAATATGTTAAGGTATGCTTATTAAGTAGTCATTTCCCCCTCTCACCTTTTCGTGATGTTAAATTTTACAGTAGATATTGTTATCTATGTTCTTTAGATTTCTGATAAGTTCCAATGGGCAAGAAATTAAAATCGTATTAGTCCTTGAAACTGAAATTTGAATGTTGTGTGAGATCGAATTATCTATATTTGTTCAATTTTTCTAAACCTCTATGATTTTTGCCAACGAACGGACCTAAACTAGTTCTCACATTTGGATTATAGAATCAAAGAACGGAAAAATATTGATTAGGAAAACTTGCAATGTACTTTCAAGATAAATGAGAGGAGAAAATAGATGCGAGTTTTCAAGTAATCTACCCTACATCTCCGGGGATCGAATGTGGGCCCAAGTCCCACGTACCAAAGAGAAAAAATGTTGAAAAATAACGGATTGCTGTTTTACAGCACAAGGGTGAGGGTCCATGGGCTAGGAGGAGCTTAGAGATGTGACTAACCTGATGTGATTTTTTGAGAAAAAAAATTTAATGCCACGAGTGTGGAAGGGGAAAATGGAGGTAAATTCTCAAAATTGTCCATCTCAGTCTGGAAACTTTGGAGTATAAACATGGCGCATATGTGCTTGAGAGAGTTAAAAGTGAACGTACTTGACAGTATATATACTTCGACAAGTACAAGCCCAGTGTTGAAGTACCTAGAAGGCTTATGCTAGAGATGAACAATGTTACAAGAAGATTCAACTGATTATTTAGAGTGTGTTTAATATGAAAAACTAAAGAACGCTGAAGGAGTGCTAAATAAGAATTTTCAAATATTTATTTTGTTTGTTTGTTTGTATATTTAAAAATAATCTTGAAAGTTCTGAAGTTACCTAAAAGCTTTTACATAAGTTCTCGAGAAAAAAAAGAAAAGAGCACATAGTTAGTGTGAGTGTAATTATTCTGGAAGCAAAGTGTACTATTGGAGAGGTTATGAAACGTGGTCAGATTGAATATCCTGAGGTTCTTAGGGTTGTGCTACTGTGAAGGAAGGAAAGGTAAATCGAAGACGAAGCTAACGCATCACATAGGTTATCCATTAATTTTGGATAATAAGATCTCTTATAATACTTATTGAAAAAGGCTAAAGCAAAAGCTTAGTTTAATAATAGTTGGAAACTTGGAAAGCGCTCACTTCTTCAAGGTTCAATCTCCTATCCGTAAATATTGTACTAAAAAAATAGAAAATCTAAGACATTCAACAAACTCAATTTATGTGAATTGAAAAATAAATTCATCCTCTAAACAATCTGGGCCAAGTGGAACAGGTGATCATAAATGTGATGGGTCTTAATCAAAGAAATATAAATAAATGGTAAACATATTTATTTCTTTTGGTGCGTAAAAGACGATTGGAGTTTTATGGAAGAAACAAACCTTGTTGACAAGATATGCTTCCTCCAAATTTAACCACCACAAATGGGTAATTTATCACCAAGCCAGGCAGACCTCGTGTAAGATTAGCCGTCCTGCATCCACGAATTTGATTTAGAGTTTAGATTAATTTAAAGTCATATTTGATAAGCATTTGATTTTTATAAATACTGTTTCCACCGATAATAACAATAAGTCTACTTATTTTGTTTTCTACATTCGACCAATGTTTTAAGAAAACAAGAGTTCTGTATTAGAATTAATGGGCTTAGTCCATTGAGAGATTTGTCCTAAATATTCTTTTTTTATTTCTTTGTACTTTTATATTTATTCCTTCTTGTACTTATTGTATCATTATCAGAAAATAATAAAAAAAGAAGAATATTGTGATTTTTCTCACTATAGTTGAGTTTTTACATAAATTTGTGTGTTCTTTGTCTCTATTTTCAATATTTTGAATTTTCTTTTCTAAGTTTTCATAAACTTGTTTTTAGTCTAAAATATGAGTATGAAATGTGAAAATCATAGTATGAAAATTGGGAGAAAACAAGCATAAATTTAAAAAGAAAAGACAAATCAAAATCGGAGGTCATTTTTAAGAAGACTAGAAGTTTGAGAGTGGGTACTTACAATCGAAAGTTGCCCAACGTGCTGGAATTACACTAGAGCAGTCCTTTTTTGCATCTTGGACATATTTGAAGAGATCTGGGGACTGATTTGTATTTTTTGTCGATGGGTCAATTTCTTTCACAAACGAAGGCCCTCTTGGAGGAGCTGAAGCAATCATATGGTTCCTCATATCTAAAGAATTCTGCATGACAAATATGCACCACCATGTTCAGACAATTAAAACTATAGCTTCTTATTTATCATACAAGGTAGACATGAGACAATAATAAAGTTCATTGAAGGTTTATACGACCCGGAAACCATTTTTAAAAAAATATCTGAAATTCATTAGAGAACCAAGATTGGTGTTATCACTAAGGAAGAAAGAAATGAAAAATAACTAATTCTACTGCAGAAAGGAAACATAATTCTCCACTCACTTCTTTTATTCGCTTTAAATTTCCGGGTCTTTTATTTCCAGGTAAAACATGGGTGCATCCACCCATCATTCCTTCCCACTACTCACATCAACAATAATATTAAAATTTTCAAAAAAAAAGTAGGTAATACTTGATCACATAACAAGTTATGATTAGACAATTTAGTGGGATGTACAAAGATAGGTGTTGTCCGGAATACACCTATGTATTTTTCTTTACTTACCTTTTTCTTTCCTTGTAAGGAATACATGCACTCCAGTGGAACAAATATAAGAATTTAAAATGAAAAAGAGAACTTCCCTCCTTGAAAAAGAAAAACATAATGTTTTGGGTCAGAGGTTAGAATCAGCAAGAGCAATTTACAGAAATGACAGCTCTCTGATAAAAAAGACTTGAATATAGAGAGGGATTTTGCATGAATGCTAAGGATTAAAATAACTTGCACACAACTTAGTAAAACAGAATTACATGCCATAAAACTAACCAAGGTGAAAATAAAAGACACTAAAGCTTTTCTTGTCAAACTTGAAAGTTGTAAAGAAACTTTATTCAATTAATAGAATAGCATATCTAAAGAAATGCTAGGACTTACAAATTTTCAAACATGTTGTGTGCTTTTTCAAATGTGTCATGTTAAGATGTCAATTGTCAAGACGTGTTTTTCTAAATATATTATTTTTCACGTATTACTATTTGCTTGATGTCTTTAAAAAATAGATCGTTGATTACTTTTATTGTGCTACGTTTGTGATTCCCTCCTCAATACATGGTGATATGTACACATGATTGTTATTTATTGGAAAATTGAATTTCTCTGAAGAGACAATGTGTCCTCCTTTCCACATAAATTTTCTACCAGGAATAAAATCTCATTTTAACAAAAACAGGAATAAAGAATACTATGCAACAGGAGAAGAATTAACTTACCCCGCGTGCTTTTGCTACCGTGGGAGTTGCTCTTGTCACGTGCTTTGTGAGAATCTCTTCCTCAAGAGAAAAGTTCCTCATTTTCTTTGAAATGGAATTTCTGGGTCCAATTTCAACCGAATCACAATAAACACTTCTCGCTCCACCTAATTGTGGAGCTGGATGTGTTCTGTTTTTCGAAACCCACCTTTTCTCTTCGTACCTAGAAGCTCCTCAACAAATTTAGATAAATAGAAATGAATTAATCATATCCAGATTTCTTTAAAAAACTGTTCTAGATTGAAGCAGAGCAATTACTTGGCACGAATGAACATTTGATTCTCTTTCCTATCAAAATTTGGCGGTAATTCTGCTTCCCAGTAACAATTTGATCTCTCATTTCCCATAGCTACAAATATAATGACCAATACGTTAAATAATATGTAAATGACCAGCAACCTCAAGTAGCTGATAAAAAGAAAATTTAATTCGCTGGCAATTTGATCTCTGAACAGGGGATTTTCGTTTGCGGATCAAGTATTAATCCAATCGGCAGCAATTTTGATTGAAAACAGTCTATTGAAGTTCCTAACTTGTTTTTTTCTTACAGAAACGACAAATTTAACGAATGGCAAATATTCTTACACTGCATAAATGCAACTTGTTCCGGTAGCCATGTATCAAGGGTAGTAGATCGTACCTATCACAAAATAAAAATTTGTAAGTGTAAAAAAAGAAAAAAAAGAAAAAAGATCCAGCATAATGAAAATTTAGAAAGTACTGAATTTAGTCATGTTAGAACTAGAGGGCTTTTTGTATGTTGAAAGCCCAAAGGTTTTTCGGTCTTTTATGTTGCTCTAATTATCTTTTATTATTTTAATTAGACTTTTATTGCCTATAAATTAATGCTCCCTTGTATCATTAGTTTTATAAGAAAGATTTGCCCCGTGGTTTTTCTCCCTTAACTAGTGTTTCCACGTAAAACTTGTGTTTGTTCTTTGTCTCTACTTTTAATAAGAAAGTAGTTAAATCAAAATTTAATTAAGGTCAAACAACATTTAACAGCAAGTATGCAAGAACACAAGAATGTATTGCCTCAGCAATGCAAACAATTTACTAAGTTCATAATTTGCAATGAGTTCACAAAATAGTTGTGTATTCAATATTGTTCAACTTTACCTCTATTTCAACCTAAGGATTACAGAGCCAGCTAAACTAATGCCTTACAAATCTATTGGGTTTATCAGTAGATGACTTGGACCTTCCCAAGTAGTTTGCAGGCAATAACACCAATTATGTCAGATAATTGGAACTAGATAACAAATTCATTTTCAAGCCTAGCAGATCAGCAATATGTATATATAAGTTCTCAATTCCATCAAGTCTCTCACATGATCTCCATTGAAATGAACGTGCAAGGAGATTTCCTCTAAATAACAACCTAAAAATCTTAAAAAGAGTGGTTAAAACTCTAGCCTCCTTTTCTATTGTTTAAATGTAAGATCATTTGAAGTTCATATTTTTTTATGAAGAATCTATTCAAAACTACAAGAAATTGTTCGTTCAAAGTAAAGATCTACTAGTAGTCACAGGATCACCACATAGAAGTGAGGGAAACCTTTGAAATATGTACTCCAAGACTCCGATGAATACCCGAACATTGCATACATATAAAAATTCCAAGGTTTACACTTGCCCACCGTGGAGCCCTGTGCATCATAAGCAAAAGGTTACATTAACTATACAATACAAAGTACATTTTGAACTCACATCAACTAAGCAAAGTTATGTCAACAAATTTTCTCCGAAAACCATTTCCAAACCTGGTTTTCATTTTCCAACAGCATGATTAAACTTCAGCAGTTTTAAATGCTTGCTTTAATGTGTTGCTAAACTTCAAAAAAAAAAAATCCTATTGTCGGCCATTGTATGAATCTTATATTTTATACAATGAACAATATTTATTTTAAAATTTCTGTCCTATTGTATCCTATTGATCAGAAAGTGATATATAGATGCATATTCTTCTCCTGCTCCATATTATTACCATGTCCAAGCTTTTTAGCTGGAGTTAGGATCATTCCCTTATTGTGCACTGCCTAAGATGGACTCACATCCAAACTAGTTGGATCCAACGACTGCCTTAAAAATGCAAACTCTCAAACAAGTCCTAACCATCTTATAGCTTAGCATCCTTGTTTTGGTGCTGCCTAGGAAAGAGAAACATACACAACAAAGTTATTCGGCCAACTAATCTGATGAAAATTTATGGAGCATCACGTTAGATATTTTCATATTTCTTTGCTGGTTTTAAATTTTAATTGAATATCAAATAACTAAAACATTTAGCAGTCCTGAAAAGTCACCAAACTAACAGTCAGAAAAAGTCAAAGAGCATTTAGCATTCCAAGGGATGCAGTTTGACCAGGAAACTGCCAAGAAGTCGATGTTCACATTCATTGGATAAGTAGATGTTATCATGATATGATACTAAGGCGTTGATTGCACATAAGAATTAGGCAATAGCCGTTTTTCTTTTCTGTAATCAAAGAACAACAATAGATTCTCTCTGAAGTGATGTGGAAACAGAGGAGATATTCAGAAGCTTAAAAACAGGAAGTCCATACGTAACAATCGGCTGAACAGAAGATTTAGAACAGAAAGTACATACGTAACAATTTAGAAATACAGGAAGCGCTTCGTATTTAAAAATTCATAATAATGATCTTTTAAATGCTTACTTGCTCCGGCAGTCCGCACATTCCCTGTTTTCCGGTAACTTGAGAAGGCCTTCCAGAATCTGTAAACAAACATTAAACAAGCACAGAAATGATCTCATGATAACATGTAGAACTACAATATTATACGCGGCAGAAAGAAAGTAGGTCGAGAAGAAAATAAAATTGATACAAAATCAATTACATCAGCGACTGAAATCCCTTTCCTGACCGTATAAACCAAGGATTTCGGTGCTAAATAACTTTTTTAAAAAATGCGAAGAGTTTCGTCAATACCGCGCAATTCGATCACAGTTTCTAGCTAGTTTGATTACGCTAGCAGTTCGAATCAGTTTTGATGAAAGAAATAAAACATTCAACAGTTGACCATAGCATTCCGAAACACGAACATTACATTGCTATAAACCTACAACGAGAATCCTTAGCGACTACAACGCAAGAAACAGAAAAGTTTTACGAAGGAATCGATTTGAAACAGAACGCAACAGCGAATCAGAAAAACCTTAGTATGTTTGGCTTCGAGCTCCTTGGAGACGGAGGCCTTCTCGTTCATGTTTGGACTCGGAATTGACAATCCGATCCGCTACGAAACGGCAATGAATTCAATTTGTTAGGTTTCTTAACAAGTCGCCCTACGCTTCTGAAGGCTCCGTGGAACAGAGAATTCTCGGGAACGGCGACGAAGGAGGAAAGAAAAAGAAAGAGTTCGGTAATGATTGGATCCACAGATTGTGAGGAAACGGTTGGAAATCCACAAAAAATGCAAAAAGGCAAAATGAAAATGGGAGGGAGGGCGAGAGAGGGCTCATATTTGAGGAATCGCCACCTGTTGTTAATCTTAGCGATGCTATTGTATGAAGGTAGCTGGCGGGAAACAAAAAGCGAACGCCAGTTTTTATTCATAGAAATTATATATATTTATATGAAACTGCCAGGTAATATGGTAAGGTCAGGGCTGAAGCTGAACCGTAAAGCCTGCCACTGCCACTCATAGTCATCCATTCATCCGCGTGTTGTCCAACTCTATTTGCTCTGTACGTGGCCCATCTCTTACTTCCGCTTCAACTTTTTCTGCATACAAATTTAGAGGACGAAATTCAAAATAATTATATTTAAAACAATTAAACATATTAAAAAAATTTTAAAATTATAAATATAACAAAATCTATCGAATTATATTCACGATAGAAATCTATCACTACTGATAGACTATGTTATAAATATTGGTCTATCATCGATAAATCATAGAAGTCTATTATAAACTTTTTTTATATTTATAATTTTTTTTAAATGTTGCTATATACTTAATTATCATTACTAAAATTATTATTCAATATAATTAAAAAAACAACCTTTAATATAAATATAATATGAATAATAGACCTTTTTATTCATTTGAAATTTAAAAAAATATTTATTTACTAGTCAATTTTATGTGCTTTTTATAATTTTTTCGATATTTTAGTTAAACTTTTTTTATAAAATTGAGACCTTGATATTTTCATCGTGTCAATTAGTAAATTTAATATAAATTATCGATTGGTTTTTAAAATTATATGATTTTTCCTAGGATTATTAGAAAAGGTTTCAAAATTCCAAGGACAAGAGTTTAATAGTTTAGGGTTTTCTTAGACATTTTGACAAGTAAGACCAGATGAATTTAAACCTAAAAACTCGGTGATTAAATGTATAATTTAACTTTTTTCCGAAGAAATATAAACAAAAAAAATCTTATATAAACAATTAGTAGAAATTGAAATTTAAACTTTTTTTTATTGACGAATATCTTGTTAACTAAAACCCTAAGTACACTTGAGGGAGGGACTTAATTTAAATATCGTATATGAATTAGCGACTACTCTTGAATAAGCTTAATAATTAATATTCTTTTTCTTTTTTCTCAAGAGAAGCTAATTAAATCCAAATATAAAAAATAGAGTGGTGGATGAATATCGCTAGGCGAGAGCAGCCTAAATTTATCAACATCGAGGATGACAAAACGAATAACCATGCCAAACTCAACTGCTAATGCTAAATGATATATAATTCGAATTATTACAATATAAATATTATCGGTTGGATTGGTTTAGATTTGGTTTAATATCACTAATTTTCTCTATCAAAATCGAATCAGTCAAACCAAATTAGTTCTAACCCAACCAATATCAGTTTCGGCCGATTTGAGCAATTCTTTTTTTTTGGTCAGTTTTTCAATTTTTCCTTTCACCCAAACTTCAAGGATGCAAGGTTAGTACCTAAATTCAGAATCAACCGCAAGACATGAAGATGAAGTCTATCTTTATAATCAAGGCAGAGCAGCAGAGCTAGAAATGTTGTAAGGAGCCACATTGTATTTGGTCTTTAACATTTTTTTGGAGAACAAATTAGAAAGACAACAACTTCAAGTATATACATACATTTCCAAATTACTACGAGTTGAGAGGGGTAAAGTTCACTCCTTTCTTGGCTCCACAATTTGGCCCCCTCTGCAAGATAGAAAATCCAACGTTTGAGACTTAGAATGGGAGAAAATTGATGTTTAAGCACAAAATAGATCTGTTTGATAAGGTATGTAATCGAGGGAGATTTCAATGATGATGCATGAAGGTATTCTATTCTACATGTGCACCATGGAATTTGGCCTTTAGAAGATTACCTTGCATGCGAGTTAAATTGTGACCGTTACACGAACCCTTACCATTTGTGAGACACCGTAATGTAATGGGTGGAGTAACAAATTTCCAATATGACAAATTTATTTATAGATGAGTTTCATGATACTGTTTCAGTGAAGTGAAAAGGTGACAAATCACATGAATCCTTATTTAGATGCTTACTAGATGTTTATGCACTGTCAATGAGGGAATAATATGTTTCAATATGACAAAGCATATTATCCAAGTGGATTAAATTTTGACCATCACATGAACCGCATTTAGATGAACTCAAGAACACAATTGTACAATTTATAGAATAGATCATGTTCAAGTAAGGTCGTTTTATCTAAATCTTTAGATGATTTTGCATCATAAGTTAGGCGTAATAGATTCTCAATAGGATAAGTTGTTTGTAAGTGGTAAATTAGTCTCTTTCATGAACTAATCAAGTTAAATTTCTATTACTCCTCACTATTGCAGACATGGGTATCAAACTTTAATCAAAGAACAAAAGAGTGTATTTTTAGATCCAAGATAAGTCGATTCAGTTCAATAAGAACTACTCTAAAATAATAAATCTAGTCAAATATGATAGAAGCACCAAGCATCTAATAAGTGAAAATAAGCACTGCATCTAATAAGTGAAAATAGTAAATTATTTGATAGAAGTACCGCAGCATCTAATAAGTGAAATGTATTTTTTTCTTTGAGCAGCATTTATCCTACAATACATTGTCTTCCTTGCAAGTAGACACATTGCAGTTCAGCATTTATCTCTTGAGCATAAATGCCTAAATCATTGCAGTTCTAAACTATAGAAATCATTTGAAAACTCACATTGTGAGGCGAATCTGAACATCATTTTGGTCCATCATTATGCTCCAGTTTCTTGCGGAGTCTTTGCCACTATTGAAATTGCATGTAACCCAGATTGAAGCTCTTCAGCCAAAGCATCATACACCATTCTATGGCGCTTCACAAGGCTTTGCCCTTCAAATTTTGGAGACACGATCTTCACATTGAAATGAGTCTCTCCAGCGCTACCTTTCACAGCCGCATGCCCAGCATGCTGGTGCGAAACGTCCTCGATTTCCAAGGAACTCGCTGATAGTGCTGACTGCAACTTCGTCTTCATCCTATTAGCCCTCGATAGCACCACGTTTGCCCCTCGTGAAGCCATACTGTTCGATAAAATGTCTGAACCCTATTTTTCGAATTACAAAATTTGCACCCATGAGAAGACAAAGTTTCAGAGAATTGAATGGTTCAATGTTACAATTGTAGAATCTATAATTTACTTTTACAGAAAATTTATCATCATCGAACGAACTAGGGAAGGGCACATCATTGAAAAATTATGAGAGTAAATATTGTTGATAGACGCATAGTACTGACCGGCTTTGTAGGAAAAAACAGCTCCTAGACGTTCCGACGGGCGTTGGCCGTGCGCTGCTTCAATGCGACGCAATTCAGCACGAACCTTTTGTCTTTGCCGCAGCGTTGAGAAATATAAGAAAGGCTAAATTGTTTAGGAAATAGCACTTTTTTTTTAATTTTGTTTTAAAACTATTACATTCTTTGAAAACTCATGTCGTCCAATCAACTGCATATTTTCCTAAAATATTATAAAATATTAATTTTCCAACAATTATTTGTTTTTTTTGGGTTTTAGTACATCTCCAGACATTAAACTTTCTCAATAAAATTTTATGTCCACGTCAACCAAATCTTTTATCTAACTATTGTCATGTTTTTTATTATAATCTTATCAAATTTTTACCTATCTCTAATCCAATTTATTATTAAAATGTTTTTAAATTTTATATAAAGTTGTTCGTTGTTAATACAATTATAAAAAACATAAATTAGAATAAATGATTTGAGAAATGGTATAAGAAAATTTTATATGAAAAAATTAGATCCAAAGGAATTTAGTTAATATTTGGTAAAATATAAAGATTAAAAAATAAACTATTCAAAAAATTTAAAAAATTGACGAAAAACTATGTTTTCAAATTTTATGGATAAAGAAAGTTAGTTAAGATTTAGAAAGATATGAAAGATGCACCGAAAAAGATAAGTTGAAAATTTTAATATTTCAGGTCTAAGTTTAGCCGTCCGATAAGAAAGTGATGAAACGATTAGAAGAAAGATTTTCAAATGTATAATCTAAATTTTTTATAAAAAATTCATTATTTTCGATCTAACATTTAAAATAAATCGAAACATTTTCCAACAAAATTTTAGATTTTACCCGAACTACAACTTAGCTCATATGTCTAACAATTTTATCTATAAGTCTATTAACGAGAGGTTTGGTCCCTATTTTGTTTTATGGCTTGATTCTCACATGGAGCCTGCTGCTTATTTGTATGTTTTAGTTTCCCTCTATTCTGTTTTTTTTTTTTCTAAACTTAATTCACTGGCAATTTAATAGTTTTGTTGGGTAGATAAAATGAAAAGTTTAGATTAAGACATAGAAAATAAGTCGTGTGCAATACTAATTTTTTTGTTTTTTTGTTCTTTTAACATTTTTTTTTAAAAAACAAACATTGTCCCTGAAACGAAAATGTTACTCAGTGTCTGAATTTGATATTTGTAAAAGGTCACTCAGAGATTAGTAATGCTTAGAAATTAAGAAAACATTTTGCTTATAGAGTATCAAAATACTTTACAAAGCATCTATTATTTTCCTAGATTATTAGAAATGTTATAATTCAAATGTCGGAAAAGTGAAGTTATAGAGGCAGGATTAACGACTCCTCAATCAAAGAAAACTGTATATTACTATCGTAGGAATTAAGAAGAGGAGTGTCATAATATCCACTTTTCTTCCATTGAGGGGCCGTGGTAATTGTGTCTATGAAACTTAGCTTTTCTGGTTACCAAATAAGAAGACTATAGTTAAAATACGAGCATATTTGAATTATAGCGTTTCTAATGTACTTCTGCATTCTGGATGCTTTGCAAAGTATTTTGATATTCTTGAAAGCTAAAAGTTTTCGTAATGCCCAAGCATCAGTAGTCTCTAAGTCACCTTCTACATTATCAAATTCGACATCAAATTCGAAATAAAATTTACTGTTTCATGACAATGTCTTCCAAAAAGGTTAAAAGAAACCTAAACATTTTTTTTATATTCGTGAGTGTCCAGTCCAGCTACCCGCCTGATCCTATAATATTTGCGCGTCAAGTAAACCATAGGAAATTAATTCCTAGGTAGGTGGACACCATCGATCATAACCCTGATCTCTTAGTTAGATATTGTCTTTTTAACACCAGGCCAACTCATAGTAAAAAAAAAGTTTCATTTTATTTACCGAGCAAAACTATTAAATCAGTGTGCTGCTTCAAACTCAAACCTTTTGTTTATGTAGACATTGTTGAGAAGTGATAAGAAAATCTGTTTTTTTAAAAAAAAAATTTAGCACACTTTTAGTGTACATTTTTTAACGTTTAAAATAGCACATTTTTTAACGTTCTTAAAACTATTTTTATCATCCAGTATGGGTGAGATTGGCTATTAGATTTTTCTAAAATATTAAAATTTTTAATTTTTTTTTTCTATCTGATTTCTTATGTTCTTAAATCTTATTTTTTTTTTTAAAAAAAAAAATTATTCAAATCTTTCCCAACCTTACATTAAATCTGAATTTTTTGTAATCTTTAAAAAAAATTATGGATCTCATTTTCGATTAAAATTGTATCAAAGAAAGTATAAAAAGTTGATAATCTCAGTTCATCTCAAGGAAAATTATGAAAAAGTCAAATCTTTTACCCAATTTTAGTCGAATTTTCTATTATAATGTTACCAAATTTTATATAATTGTTGTAAATAAGATTTCTATGATAATATTGTCAACATAATTATGAAACAAGTAAATTAGAATAAATGATTTGAGAAATTATATAAAAAAATTAAATGTAGAGAAAAATCCATAAAACATTTAGATTGAAAAATCCATGTAACATGAAAATCAAGCTAAAAAAAATTAACTAATAATATTCTAGACATAACTTACTTAATAATACCTTTACTTACTAATTTAAATTTATTTTCAAATTTTTATTATTATAATTAATTTTTCAAAAATATTTATTGAAATCACATTTGGTTGATATTTTCACCTAAATATCCACCAGACTCAATATTTTTCAAAAGTAATTATCCTTGTTAGGTCTGAAATATAAAATTTAACCAAATTAAAAACATTAAACATTTTTAGAACCAATGATAAATAAATTATCAAATTTAAAACTTAGCTCAACAATCTTTATTTTCGAAATTTGGATATTTGATCTCATCATCACAATTATTTTATTGAAAAGCTTTGGAACTAACATATAAAACAAATATTCAATTACTACGTATAATAAATTAAATCAAAATATTTATAAAATTATCTAAATTTTAGATATAGAATATAAAATTTTGTTATATAAATATTTTCAATAATTTTATTATTAACCATAATAATTATTTTATCTTTTATCTAAAAATTATGAATTTTATTGACGCAATCTATTTAAATCTAACAGATTTTTTTCAAAAAAAATTAAGTGATATCAAACATTCTAATCCTACTTTAAAAAATTAATGATTTATCTTAATAATCCAACAATTTTCCCATCTCATTCTCTTCGTCAGTTTAAAAAGGCACAATGGTTGACTAATTATGTGAAGCATAACCAAGAATTTGAAAAGAGTGCCATGGAAGCACAACAAATAATAACGTTGAGAACCAACACAAAGAGGAAAATTGAGAGCAGAGGAATGAACAGATTATTGGAAGAAGAAGCAGTGGACGAGATTCTTTCATTTGCCTCCGACTTCCCATCCCACGAGGATGAAGCCGTTGATCTCCTCCTCGATGTCATCACAACCGAACTTACATCAAGTACTACTACATTTTTCTTTAATAAATTTTGTATGTTTCATAGGGTTGGATATGCATTATATATAATTGAATTTATTCTCGTCTTTTAAGTTATTTGATGATTTAAAATGATATCAAAGTAAGTTAGTTTAAAATGTCGTTTGCTCAAACCCTAATATCGATCAACTTTAGCTTCTAGGTCAATTGGTGATTTAAGATTGATTTTTAAGTTGATACGGCGGAGTTAGAAACTTTGATGAATAGTATATGTTTAATGTCAATTGAATTATACTTGTTTTAGCAAATTTTCTTATGTTCTAAGGAGACATATTAACGTACATCTATATTGATAATTCGATCATTTAAGTTAAATGAATTTGGTTTATGATAGAGTGGCAATGATAACTTTTTTTAGTAGGAGTAGTTCTTTCTATTCTTTTTAACTTGAAGGTTCCATCGTTGATTTGTGTTAATTTTTTATCTTTAAACTTTTAAAAGAAAATCATAAGTTTTAATTTTGTATATAATAGGTTCTAATATGTTCATCGGATAGATAGAAAATAATTTATTTTATATCTCTTAGAATTTAAAAAATATTTAAGTAGACTTATAAATTTTTAAAAATAAACTTTTGAAAATATTGATCGTCTATTAGACTAAATTTGTAATTTAATAGAAAATGCACAGATTGCTATTTCAAAAATGATATTTGAATCTCACCCAATTGTTGAAGCACAAAAAAAGAATAGAAAGAAACAGTCTTCCTTTTATATTTTCTTCCTTACTTTAAAAGAAATTTCCATTATTAGTTCTTTATTACAAAAGGTGTAATTATTTGTTTTGGGTATAATTTGTATGCAATTTTTCAAAAAGAATTTACCATGCGACAAAATTTGATTGGAAATTTCGGTGAAATACATGAAAATAGGCGATGTTCAAGATATGCCTAAATATTCTTCAATTATTTGTTGATTTGATAGATCGAGCTCGAGTAATAGATATGGATTTAGTTCATTGGGCAGTTACCCTTTTACGTGCTGCCAATAATGCTAGTGCCGATTCAACACCACAGGTGATTTCTTTTTTAAGTTCTATTTTCTAGTTTTAGTATTTATTTGTAAAGATGGATTCCATCTAAGTTTAATCTTAATAATCAGTAAGACCTAAAAACCGTTTTTCTAACGATAGACAAGAAGTCACAAACAAATACGAGGTTGTTTGATTCACCAAATGAAGTTAATAAATATAAGTTAACTTAACAAGTTTTTATTAATGTAGAGTTTAATACGGAGTAACAAATGTACGGTTTCACTGGTGTTTAGTATTAAAATTGAATTTTTTACCAAACTTAATAAGTTAGTAGGCCAAACAACTTGATACAATCCATAGTTTAAATCTTAGGATAATTATTATTGTTAGTAATTTCAGAAATAATAATTAGATAATCTAAGAATTTTTCTAATAATTAAGTAATTGCAATATTTAAAAAAATTACAAATATAGCAAATTCTATTGTAGATAAACTTTGACAAATTTTGTTATAATTGTATTTTTTTAAAATGTTGATATATACGTGATCAATTTAAATATAATTGTTATATTTGTAATTATTTCTCAAATCTTTTAAATTTTAGTTTTTAAAACTACACTAAAAATTCATAAAATTTCAAAATTTTGTCTTTTATATAGTAATTTTATAAAATTAAAATTAAAAAGATCATATACTAAAATTTTAATTTTTTTAAAAAGAAAGAAACTTGTAATGTTAAATTTCTAATTAGCCTTATTTTCCTCTATGAACTAATATGCAGGACGCCAATTTCGAAAGCGATATTCTTGAAACGAGGGAAAGTATAGTAGACCTTACCGATTCTAATGTTACGGACTTATTGGATGATGACGATGTGGATATTTGGATGCACGTGAGACAACTTTCTCTAGACGATCTGATCCGTCACGCAAGCTTCCCGTTCGGAGCTTCAAAATCGGCGATTCAGGCACTACCAGATGTTTTTCCTGCGGATGACTTTTCTTCTTCTTGGGCGTGTGCTGTGTGTATGGATGACGAGATTGATGCAAAGGATGGGGCGAAACAGCTACCCTGTGAACACATATTTCATACACATTGTATTATTTCTTGGTTGGAATTGCACAATTCTTGCCCACTTTGTCGATACAAATTGCCCACATAGATAGTGATTTTTTATTTATTTATATTTTTAATATTCATTTTTTAATTCTCTATACAAAATTTTTATATTTTAAATTCAATTTTTTTTAAAGAATGAATAACAAATCTTATGTTATATAGAAATCTACCGCTAAGGAACTTTGTTATATTTATAATTTTTCGTACTTACTAATGCCTAACTTTGCTTTTATTGCTAACAATTTGGCCCTAAAGTATATACTAATTCGAATTACTTAAACAGAGCTTGGGTGCCGCGGCGACTAGGATCGTTTCATAGCCTCTCCTCTTCCGCCTAAATTGAGTTTGTTCCAAGATTTCAAATGTTTATATAAATTAGATGCCTCTTTGTTTTCACCTCGCTCGCCCATTAATTCTTATTTCAAAATCCACCGATTTACAGAAATCAATAGCTTTGAGAATTTCTCACAAATCTTTCATTTCGAAATCGGAGGACTCATCGGTGAAACTAGAAGATTTCTACGTCAGTTTCTTGCAACGGTGTGTTCAAACCTCGGATTCCCGCCATGGATCTGCAATTCATGCGAAGTTCCTCAAAGGGTTTCTTCCATTTTCTCTTTTCTTCCACAACCATGTACTTAACTTGTATGTCAAATGTGGACGTCTATCATATGGCCTGCAACTGTTCGACGAAATGCCTGAGAGAAATGTGGTGTCATGGTCTGCAATCATTGCTGGGTTCGTCCAACATGGCCGACCCAACGAAGCCCTCTCTCTATTTGGGCGTATGCATTGCGATGGCACGATAATGCCAAACGAGTTCACTCTTGTAAGTGCTCTCCATGCTTGTTCTTTAACTCAGAGGCTGATATGTTCATACCAAATTTATGCATTTATTGTTCGCTTAGGGTATGGGTCGAATGTTTTTCTCATGAATGCGTTCTTAACTGCTCTAATTAGGCATGAGAAATTGCTAGAGGCTTTAGAAGTTTTCGAGAGTTGTTTGTCCAAAGATACTGTATCTTGGAATGCAATGATGGCTGGTTATTTGCAATTGGCATATTTTGAACTGCCGAAGTTTTGGCGCCGGATGAATCTCGAGAGTGTTAAGCCTGATAATTTTACATTTGCTAGCATCTTAACTGGATTGGCTGCTCTCTCTGAATTTAGACTGGGGTTGCAAGTTCATGGTCAGCTTGTGAAAAGTGGATATGGGAATGACATTTGTGTAGGGAATTCCTTGTGTGATATGTACATTAAGAATCAGAAGTTGTTAGATGGTTTTAAAGCTTTTGATGAAATGTCTTCAAGTGATGTATGCTCTTGGACCCAGATGGCCTCAGGGTGTCTCCAGTGTGGGGAACCAATGAAAGCTCTCGAGGTCATTTATGAGATGAAAAACGTCGGCGTGAGGTTAAATAAGTTCACCCTTGCAACTGCCTTGAATAGTTGTGCCAATTTGGCATCCATTGAAGAAGGAAAGAAATTCCATGGATTGAGAATTAAACTTGGAACTGATGTTGATGTTTGTGTTGATAACGCTCTACTTGATATGTATGCAAAATGTGGATGCATGACCAGTGCAAATGTCGTATTTCGTTCGATGGATGAACGATCTGTCGTCTCATGGACTACTATGATTATGGGATTTGCACATAATGGTCAAACAAAAGAAGCCCTTCAAATCTTTGATGAAATGAGAAAAGGAGAAGCTGAACCTAACCACATCACCTTCATTTGTGTTCTCAATGCTTGTAGTCAAGGAGGTTTCATTGATGAAGCATGGAAATACTTCTCTTCCATGAGTGCTGACCATGGGATTGCACCTTCAGAAGATCACTATGTGTGTATGGTGAATCTATTAGGCCGAGCTGGGTGTATAAAGGAAGCCGAGGATTTGATCCTACAAATGCCGTTTCAACCTGGTTCATTGGTCTGGCAAACATTGCTCGGTGCTTGCTTAGTTCATGGTGACATAGAGACAGGAAAACGAGCAGCTGAGCACGCGTTGAATTTGGATCGAAATGATCCATCGACTTACATCTTGTTATCAAACATGTTTGCTGGTGGTAATAACTGGGACGGTGTTGGAAGTTTGAGAGAACTAATGGAAACTAGGGATGTAAAGAAAGTACCTGGATCAAGTTGGATGTCAAACATGAGAAGAACTATTGATTGATTCGTTCATCTGATTTAAAGATTTTTTATTAAATAAATAGTTTAGTGTATGAGATCTATTTCTCCTTTTTTTTATTTTGTTTTTATTTTTATCTTTATCCTTATCTTTCAGGAAAGTTATGTTAATGGGAGACTGGTTTTCCTATGAGCATCCCTTAGGATGAAATAGATTTTAATTGGACAGGAAATGTGGTGGTCTAAAATTTTTTATTATCTAAAGTTCATCACTACCAAATTTGTTAAGAGGAGGTTGGAGAAATAATTATTTTCCCTTTTATATTTCAAAAAAGAAAAAACATTTTGTATTATCTAAAGTTCATTACTACCAAATTTGTTAAAAAAAACTGAAAATTTAATTTAAAAAGTCTTCATCAATATACTTGGTTTTATGAAAATTTGTGATCATTATTTAAACAATTTCAACAATAATTAATTTAAAATAACTAAGTTTAAGATTTAATAAAAGTACTAATTAGAACCTTATATTTATGAGGAGTGAATGAGAAATTACAATAATTACATGAACTAATAAATGAAAATCAAAGTATAAGAATCAAAATAATAAAATTAATTTATTGATCCGACCAAATGATACAATTATATATCGATAATATTTTTACGAGATAGACATTGCTTTTCCTAATTATTTTATGGGAAGAAAGAAGACTTTACTTTTTTAAATTTTTTACGAGAAAAAAAAATACATTATTTTATCTATTATTTTTTTCTCAACGATGATCGCTTAGATACTTATTTTCATTAATTTTTTCATAATTTTCTTTGAGATGTCGTAATTCCCTTCCAACTAAGTTGTTTAGACACATGAGATTTAGTTTACTTTCCTTTACCAACATGCTTTATCTTTCAGTAAAGTTATGCTAGTGGGTGGGTTGGTTATTTTTATGAATCATAGCTTGTAGGATGGAATGTTAATTAGATGTAGCATGTGGGATGAGGTGGACATCAAATTGAAGGGGAATTCTTTTTTCCTCCAAAGTTTAATTTCGTATAAAATATTAATATTTGTAGATCGAGTTCTATTGACAAAGGACCTAACAGGAACGAGAGAGTGAGAGATAAAAAGAAAGCGGATAATGAAAGTATGCAACGTCTATGTATATAGTAAATTAATTTAAAAAATAAATAAAAAATTAAAAATACTTATTTTTTTTGTAGGGTTACGTCACAATTTCATAACGAAGGAAAGATATTTATATATACAATTTTATTATTATCATTGTTATTAATTTGAGTTCCTAACATTTTTATTATCAATACATAAGATGGGTCTATAACAATTATATAAATGGTAACGTCATGGGGTACATTATTGGATGTTAACTTATTTTTCTTTTATCATTATTTGGTTTAACTTTTTAATATTCTAAATGCCTTATGCTGTTTTTGGTCCATTTTGTTGGCTTCAAGTTTGTCATTAGATGCAATGTAGTCAAGGTCCTTGTATCCAAGGTAATTTATGAAGGACTCTAGGATGGTATTTCTTAATCTTCGGTCTGTTATCGTGGAATTTGCGTGCTTAGAGGTTGTTAATCTATCGTCTAATATTGAACTATCTTTTTTCATCCATGAGGCTTAGACTTATGTGCAAACTTTGGCCAATATTTCTTGTATCCATATCCCGGTCTTGGAATAATGTTTTGCTTACTCTATTTGGCTTCTTAAAGGTTGGATGTGTAAACCCTTTTTTTTCTCTTTATTCTATATGATTTGAATATTCAATTTTCTCAAGACGTGATTCTTTATGTATATAGGAGTTTTTTCAAAAATAGAAAAAAAAGGTTACCCTCCACATAAAAAACCACTAAAATACAAAATTCATTACATTTGATTTTTCTATAAAACGTAAATATTTTATCATTTTTTTTAAATTTGACAATTTTTCCTATATACCTTTAAATGTTGTACAACATACAATATAAGTAAATACTTTGCTTAGATACAAAGTTTAAATGTTAATTTTTTAGGAGAAAAGTTAGTATGTTATTATTACAATAGCTCACTTTCAAACGGGAGAGAGTAAATTCAAACCTTTGTTAGATAAAGAAAGATATTAATACTTAGTTTTTTTTATGATATATGTATTATAGGATCGAAAAATTGAATTTCTAAACAATAACAAAATGTTATTTTCAAATTACTTCGGCATCTTTTAGTTGTTAAGACACGTTTTAATTAATAATCCTAAAATGTAATCTCAAGATTTGCAATATAAATCTAAAAAATAATTTATTAGAAAAATCAGCATCAAAAGTCTGGATTAAAAAAAAAATGGTCCTATAATGTTTAAACAAGGTGAACATAGCTTAAGCTATAAAGTTATGGTTACAATTTAAAAAAAAGCATTTGCTTACACTATCATAGTATTTTAAAGAAAAACCCATGCTTATTATATGCCCCCAAATAATCTTAATCTGTCTATTAATCTAATGTTAACTACAAAAACAATCCTCTCATCTATTTTTACTATTTGTTTCCTAAAAGTAAAAATAGTAATTTATATAAAAATTATTAAAAAATACTTAAAAATATAACAAAATTTCATAGTCTATTGTATTTGTAACAATTATGATATAATAACATATCAACGTCTATCGTTAATATTATATTTTATTTAAACTATATCTATAAAATGAATTAGAATATTTATTGAATTTATCCATTTATGATTGTTGGATATCTATGTTATTAATATCACTTGTCATAATAACCGAGCTTATCAGAATCTCCCGTAGATTCTAATTTTTTTTTTAGCATATTTGAATTAATTTTTCAATTTATAATAATGTATAATAATTATTTTTTGAAAAAACAAGTATCATAAATTAAATTGTAGACAGATAATTAAATTATGTTATTTAGTAAATTTAATATGGAATTTCCTCGGCAGGAAGAAAAAGGAATTTGTAAAAAAGAAAATAGAATCTGCTAATCTCCTCCTCTGGTCTTCCTCGCTTCCTTCTCCGCATCGCTCGCGCTCGAAATTTTATACCACTTTTCTCCATCTCTCCTTCATTCTTCTCCCCCATCGTAAGACCTTGAGGAAAAAAGAAAAATCTTGGTTCAATCCTCCGGTTTTAGTTCTAATCGGAATGTCTTCGTCCGGTGGAAACTCTGGCGACGGAGCTGGCCGTGGCGCCGTCTCCCATCCCCCTCAGCTCTACTTCTGCTATACCTGCAATCGTACGGTAACAATTACTCCCTCGTCATCCTCCGATCTTTTATGCCCCAACTGCAACGATAGCTTCGTTGAAGAAATGGAAAGTCCAAACCCTAACCCTAGCCCTGTTCCCAATCCCTTCCTCTCCTTCACATCCGAGGCATTTCCACCTTTCAGCACCGGTGGCGGTGGGAATGGCGGTTTCCCTATCATATTCTCTACGACATCTTCATCTGGTGGCATTGGCGGTGGGGGTTCTATGATGAATGATCTTTCGGCGCTATTGGGAGGCGGTTCTCTTCGATCGTCGTCGTTGCAAAACCCTGACGGTTTTAATCCCTTGCTTTTTCTCCAGAACTATCTTCAAAGCGCTAATGTTCAATTGGTAATCCAAAACGCTTCGGGAGAGGCGTTTCATCCCCCTTCCAATTTCAATCTTGGCGACTACTTCTTTGGCCCCGGCCTTGAGCAGTTGATTCAACAGCTTGCTGAAAACGATCCGAACCGATATGGAACCCCTCCCGCTTCAAAGTCGGCCATTGAAGGACTTCCAGATATCAAGATTACGGAGGAATTGTTGGCTACGGATTCTTCACAGTGCGCTGTGTGTAAGGATACGTTTGAGCTTGACGAGGTGGCAAAACTGATGCCTTGCAAACACATATATCACGCAGATTGTATAATTCCTTGGTTGGAATTGCATAATTCTTGTCCAGTATGTCGATATGAATTGCCCACAGATGATCCCGATTACGAGCAAAGAACTCGTGCGTCTTCAGCTCCTAATCGGAGTCAAAGCGAAAGTCAACCCTTTGGGGATTCTTCCACTGGTGGGGAAAATGTTGTCGGAAGCGATCCTAATTCTGACGAGAACTCGCAGACTCAACAAATGGGAGAGCGGAGGGTTAGGAGGATAGCTTTTCCTTGGCCCTTCAGAGGTTCAGCTGCTGAGACTAGTAACAGTGGAGGTGGCAACAACAGTGGAAATAACGACGAACCTAGCTCCAGAAATAGGGGAAGCCAGAGTTCTTCAGAGCCAATGCAGGAAGATCTCGATTGATGATTACTGGTATTACATCTAAAATTATTTCCTTCCCTTCTGAAATGTTATCGTATCTAGTTTGTACAAATGTTTAAACTTTACAAAAGTAATATAACCAATTAATTTATATTCTATGGATGGAATGGAAAATATACCGAACAAATATAGTTATTCACATCTTTGGTGAAATAGAGGGCTTGGCGTTTAGACTTCTTCTTGAAATCTCCAGCTATTCCTCTACACAAGCTTCATTTTTTTCTGTATTGAATTGTCTTTATATGAAAGAAAGTAATTATACTTAATGCAGTTTCATCTGAACTATACTCGCATCAAAACCAGTATTGATTTTAGAACTGCCGTCAGATTTTTTTTTTCTATTGTAAATTATTAGTCTTCTTGTGTTTATAAATACTAATAGAGGCACTAACGCTTGACTTGATTTAACATATTGACATGATGACAAAATTCCATTGGTATAATTCTTGTTGATTTCAGCTAATAATTAATTTGAACAATTTTGTGGTACATGCGGTGCTGAGAATTTTGAGGTCATGAATTCCATCCTAGGTTTGTACTTTAAATACATGAAGCAATGTCACTAATTCGCTCAACTTTGCTGTGATCTTCTCCTTCAGTTGAAATTTAAAATAGAATCAGCCTTAGTAAGGGTTTACAGGAGTTTGGTGCTATTTAAACATATTTGATATGTGTATTATACTTGTATTGTGGTATTAGGACTTAATTATGACAAGAACTGATAATTAGGGCGTAATGTGGCTGCCCCCGTGATAGTGTTTCATTCCTCGTAATATTTGTTAAATAGAAACATCATTAAGAGCTACACAGCCTACTTTTCTAAATAAATAGTTCCTTTTGATTGTTGGTAATCAGCAATCACGAAACATTCAGCCCCTGACTTGATATTGTCTCAGTTATTTCTTCTTTTCCAAACTTGATTATTAGTAACTTGTCAAGTCATGCATGTTTAGAATTGCTTGCCATGTCATTATCATTTCTCTAACATGCCACCTTAAATGTTTTATTGTCTACTTGGAAAAATGTTCGTGGACTCATTGAGAACCAAGTCTTAGTCCGAACTGTTATTAGTAGGGCTCTTACCATTTATTTGGGATGGATTAGCATGATATGTGCAATCCAATACTCCAACTTGCTCTTGTCAAATTATTTCTTGTATTCATCTTTTCTTTCTTTTTGCTGACTCGTTGTTCTTGCTTTCTAGAGATTGAAACGATTTGATGCTGATTATTTTGTAGTGTCCTATTCTAAATTTAATTAAATACAACAATGCAGTGTTAGTTTGTCCTGTGTTTGATTTCTGTCAGTCTTTAAGATACGACGGGTTTGTTTAAGTGTCTTAAACATCTATCTTCAATCTCTAATGTTGTCAGTAAAGACCTTTACTCTGCTACATATTGCTGAATGCTCAATTGGGCAGTTCTGTGCATCAAGTATTTGCGGAACTAGTAGTTTCCTTTTTCCCCTTGCTCATTTGGTAGTATGAGCGCACTAAAGATTTCAAACTTTAGAGAAGTCTTCTCTCCATTTCCCTCCCTTGGAATCTTCCTTCGTTCTTCTTAGGATTTAAGGAACCTTTCCTTTCCCAAGTCACAAATTATTAGTGAACAAGGAAAGATACACTTTCTTTATGTCCTTTGTCGTCTGTGTAGAGCTCGAAGATTTTAACCGTTTCTTGATTTTCTATCTTTAGTAATTGAATGGTACTACGAAATGAGAGTCATCCACAAATCGTCATGTCCATGCCTTGGTAATATTTATATGTGATAGATTTGAAGAATGAAATCAGATACAATAAGAGGGCACTTCAAATGAATTTAGAGTTGTATTAGATATGGACCTCTTGGTATTTGTATCTCAATCCTTTATTGACTATTTTGCTATACATTCATTATGAATTTTTGCTTTGGAGAGAGCTAACGAAATTTCTTTTGCAATTTATAGTTATGAGCTTGGTTAAAATTTATCTCATTATCATATCCGTTCGACAAATAATTTATAATGTTTTATGAATCCAAAACTCGTTTTCCTCCTGCTTACACATTTTTCCTACCTGAAAACTTCAAAAATGTTTTATGTTTAGGTTGCCCGTAGTATGTGAAGTATCTATGGAAAATAGCAACCAACCCCTTTTCCTTTTAACCTCATTTAGATAGGGTCCTGCCGCAGACTGCTTACACATTTCCTTACCTGAAAACTTCAAAAAACTCATTTAGTAAAATAGCAACCAAAACTTCAAAACCCATATGCTGGAGTTCAAGTACTCCATAAATCACTTCAAAAGTACCTCTTGGGTCCTGCTGCAGCTGAATATTTGTTCTCGAACTTTTTTCAATTTTTCATTGGCTCAATGCCATCCTCAGATTCTTGTTATGATTTGTATCCTACTGTTCACGGCATGTTACCTGTAGTGCTGCTAATAATGCATCTCATGTTCTTAATCGTTCACATAGAAAATATGATTGCTTCTCTTCTTTATTTATCACTGTACTGAAATCTGGTTGGAGTATGTGCTTTATTCTTTGAACTGTTTGTCAGTCAATGAACGTGTTCAATTGAATTTCTGAACAGAACGGTCCCCCCACCCCAGCTTCTCTATTCCTTGGTTAGATTTTGATATTGCTGGCATGAGGAACCTCAAGAACTCGATAACCTCCTCAAGAAATTTGTGCATAATCACTTTTGCACAAGTCCGAACTGCCAAATATTATAAGGTTAACTTAAATGGTAGTTTTGGTCTTGATGTTTGACTTATTAGATTGGGAGATTCTAGATTTTGGGGAAAATGTAAATTGTTTGTCTGAAGATACCGTGATTTAATGAATTCTTTACAACTAAATCTCTTTACCTTTTATTCTTTGGCAGGTGTTGCAAGTGATTTGAATCTGGAATCATTACTGAATATAGAAAAACATCATTATATGTTAATTATTAGAGCTTTTCCATTTATGAAATTTGACTATAATAAACCATAGGTAAAGGTCCTATTTCCATTTTAGAGTTCAGAATTCTTTGTAGATTAAGAAAGTTATGTGCATTACTTTGTTTGCAAAGGTCTGTAATACTTTTGCTTCTCTGGGAACCATTTATTTTCATATATTGAAATATTGTCTGCTTCACATGTGACTTTTCTGCACTTTCCTTTGTTGGTTTATTCACATTCAAAAGTTATTTCGTACTGTTCATTTATTTATCAATCAACTCATCTCTCCCTTCCCGCCTTGGGCAATATTACTGCCATAATAGATTGTTCGGGAGATCCTCGACGTGTACCGAGCTGAGGAATCTAATGTGGTTTTCATATTTGGGGCTGGCTGGACGAGGAAAATAACGGTAAGAAAACGTATTCTGATTCAGAAAACTTCATAGCTGTATTGAGTCGAGTTATGAGTTCACTCTGGATTTTGTCAATGGCTGATAAATTCACATTTGATATTGGCCACACACTTTATTGTGCTTAGATTTGAGCATTGCCCCTTGTCTTGTAACAGTGACATCTCATCTAGCTCAATATATGGTCAATTTCCCTTTGTTATCAGCAACAAAATTATTCTATGCCACATCACTTTCACGGCTTTTTTTTCTTTTTTAACAATAAATTAAACTTTCTTTTAAATTTTATGAAAAATCCGAAGAAATTTTCATTGATGGAAAAAATGTCAAACGGTATAGAAAAAGTTAAAAAAAAATAGTAAAAAAGAAAAGGAAAAACACTAATTGATATTGGTGGATACTTATCCATCGATAAACTTGTATTATCAATAAATTTTTATTAATAAACCTCGATAGTTTATTAATAAACATTTATAGGTTTGTAGTAAGGAATGAATAAACTTTTTAAAAAAAGCAGGGCCAATTTTTTCATCATAAGTCTACAAAAAATGGATTTAAAAAATAAATAAAAATTAAATGAGCACTTTCTTTTTATTTATTGGACTAGGGTCCATAAAACAGCACTTGATCATCGTTATAATTAGAAATAGGGTCACATGATGGAAGTTAATTATTGGAAATATATTATAGTAAGCAATTATCTTCATCAAGAAATAAATCCAACGTTAAAGTGCAGAAGGAGCACGAAGGCTCAAATTCATAGAATTTATCGAAAATCTTACATTTTTTCTGTTTGAATTTTGAATGATTAGAAGTGTGAATTTTTCATTTATGCAATTTTCAATATCAATCAAGTACTCGATTTGTATGAGCTCATCAATTTAACCACAATTAAAACTCTCAGATTTCTGACTATTCATACATTTGTTGTAGAATTGCTCACTGATGCTCGTGGCTAAGAATAACATTTGATTTGACATACAAAAGCTTTCTACTTTTTATTTTATGAGTTTTTGCAATTTGATCGTTGCCGATAATAATTAATTATACAATATGTGAGACATTAAATAGCCACAAAAAATAGGAAAGAAAGTTTATTATTTATTGTTATTTTAATTTCCATCAAGCATGGAGAGAATTTAGCGACGAGGGTGGAATTTCTCCCGAGAAAACACCGCGTTTCCCCTCACCGACAGGACAGCCGACAGCTCGACCGAATTTCGCCTTTTCGATAATTAACCCCTTTTGTTTCTTATTTATATATTTTTATACGAAATATTGAAAAATTGAATCGGACCTCTTTTCATATTTTTTTCATGTTATTTTAAAAGATATTAAAATTATTTATAAAATATGATAAAATTAATTTCTCTTTAAATTTATTTAAGTTTTTTTTTTTGTTATATTTTATTTTACAAATAATTTTAATTTTTATTGCTATCTATAATAATAGTTTTTCAAAATATCTTTTTTGAATATAATATTAGCTATTTCCGAATTATGTTTGTACTTATATTGATAATTTAAATTCACAACTCACATATTTTATATTAATTAATTTATTTTATGTTAGTTGAGTTATATTTAGGTTGATTTTAGTAAAGTTTTTAAGCTATATTCTATAATTTTAAATTTAAATAAATAAATGAGTTATTTTTAAATATAGTAAAATATCATACGACAGATTTATATTTTCAAGAGCATGATCATTTAAAGTAATTTTTTACATTAAATTATATCTTCACACTTCTTTCTCTCTTTTTCTTAAAAAAAGAATCTTTTTAATTACAACTTGAAATGAATGATTTGAACTCGAAATCTTTGTTCTTATAAGTAAACAAATATGAGTTAAATTAAACTCATGTTAACATATATCTACACAATTCTCAAGTAGATTTTTAGACAATAATAATAAAAGGGGTGTTTGTAAAAATTGTAAATTTTTTTATAATAATAAGATTCATATCATTACATTTTCTAAATTATAAAGATACTAAATTAAAAAACGAATATATATTTGATAGTCGATGTATTAAATACATTTTCTAAAATTAGGCTGTATGCCATTTTTCTAAAAGAAAATTCGAGTTTGAGAAATAAGATGGTTATCTCTTAAAAAGACAATGAAAAATATCGTGTAATCCGCAGAATTTTCCAACCACAATCAACAGCGGTTTTTATTCTTTTGTGAAAAAATGTTTTGGAATTTATTTTTCTACGTCAATTTTGTTCCTAATGACAAACAAATCCTCTATGGAAAAGGAAAAAAGAAAATAGAGTGACAAAATAAATAAACAAATAAATAACTTCTTCAAGTTTAATTCAAATTAATAGCGTCAAAGAGAATCAAAGTAGAAAAGGAAAAAGCTTCATTTGATCGATGGTTTTGTAAGAGTACGCGCGTGTTATGATATGAAGATTGAAGAACAAAGCCTTTTTTAATTATTGTTGTTATTATTATTTATTATTATTTAGTACTTCAATTTTACAGCTTCGAATTGAAAATCCAATCATTCTCTCCCACTTTTCTTTTTTGCTTTAATTGATATTCTTCATCGGAGCAAACAGAGTGGTAGGTGAAGGTTTCTCTTTCTTTGAATCGTAAGATTAGATCCTTTCTTTCTCTCTTCTTCGTCTCAATTTGAAGAACGATTTCGGATAATTTCGAGTAGATGTCCCCGTCGAATAGTTCAGCCAGTGGAGTTAATGGACATGGAGGATCGAATTACATAGAGCATCAAATTTCTAGAATGGATACTCTCGCTGGAATCGCCATTAAGTATGGAGTCGAGGTAAACTTTCGTTGTTCCTTTTCTTTCATCAAATTTTCTTATGTTGTTCTGTCGGTGTGATTTTTTTTTTCTTTTCCTTCTCTTCGATTGAGTTGACTTGATTCGATTTTTTGAGGTCGGGAAATTCAGTGTCTTAAGATTTTGTTGTTGTCTCTGGGTTGGAAGGGACTTGAAGTTTTTAATTTTGATTCATTTTTTTGGAGTGATTTCACCACGTCTATCGAACTTTATTCCTATTGTTGCATATGTATATTATGATGATAATGTTTAATTGCGAGTTTGATTGAATCTATATGTTCGGTTTCGTTTGGAAACTCAGAATGTTTAATGTTAGGGCGAAATATTTATGTGTTTTTGTATATCCAATTCCATTAGCTTTGCTTCTCTACTGTATGTACTTTAACAGTGTTCTGTTGCCCCAAATAGATATCTTCAGCTCTGAACTTCATCAGTTCGGAGGTTACTTTTGGTCGATTTCATTTGGCTGAGGGGCAAAGATGATGAAGCCAAACAATCGAAAGTTCGTATTGTATTTTATTTGTTCATAGTCTTCTTAACTAAAATGCCTCGGTGTTGGGATGAATAATCGATTATTCTTTATTTTCCATTCTATCTTGCTCACTGAAGTTCCCTTCATATTCTTTTAGTTCTTAAAATTCTAGCTAGGTTGTTAGCAGAGATTTGTTTGAACAATCATATCCTTAGGGTTGATCTTAGACTCATCAATCTATTTGTGATTTAATTGGTGGTTACCCTTAATTTCGTTCCTTACTGATGCTCTAAAACGTATAGGTGGCTGACATTAGGAGATTGAATGGCTTGGCAGCAGATCTTCAAATGTTTGCTTTGAAGAAACTGAGAATTCCTCTACCAGGCAGACATCCACCATCACCTAGCCTGTCCGATGCTTCTGCTGTTACAGGGTATTTCTTGTTGTCAATTTCTGGTAGAATTTATATCATTTTGTGGTTTGTAATTAAGCTTTTAGTTTATTTATGTTTGCTGCACATACCTTAAAACTAAAGTGTGTCTTAGTCCAGTCGGCCGATGCACTGTTTTAAGCAAATTTAGTATAGATACATTGAGGCTGCGGTTAGGGGTGGGAAATGAGAAATTTGGGAATCTTATTGTTGCATATTTACAATCGAGGAACGAATCATGTGCAGAGTTTATTTTATGTTATAGTTATATACGTGTTTGGTAGGATTATGACACCCATCTAAGTCGCGCCCAAACAACTTAAGTTGCAATCAACTGTGCATTAGTGTTAGCGATTAGATTCAGATTATTTTGCTGGGGTTATATAAATCAATATGCATAATTTGAGCATTTACCATGCTGATATTCATTGCATAAAGTTATAACTCCCCTCCATGGATTGTTCAAGTTTTATCTAATGGACTTTTCCAAATGTATTGCAGAAATGGATCTGTAAATGAGGAACCTCTACATTTAGGCCAACCTACTAATATGCTAAACTCTTTGCAATCTTGGAGATTGAAATCACCAAACCAAAAAGCCTCCCCTGCCATGAGCACATTGCAAAAATACTATGGTCTAAGTTCACAAACTCTCAAGACCTCATCAGTAGACATGGAGATGTCTGTATACAGAACTGAAAATTCAAATTCCATCAGTGATGGGTTGTTTTCCAGAACCTCTGTACTCTCTACACCACCTCCAAACATTTACTCGAAGACCAGGAAATATGCTGGTAGTTTCTGGACCGAGAATGACTCAATAACCGAGCATCTATTACGTACAGATTCTGGAGATGGAGAGAGCGAGAAATCTGATGAGAAATTAGTTCGAAGGCGTCAAAAGGCTGAAGTCGACAATGGTGTTACCACTGCAGAGAGATCGCTGAAGAGCGAAAATAGCAACGGAAGTTATTTTTCTCCTTCAAATGGAAAGAGTTTAGCCATGAGGCTAAAATCGGTAAGTAGAACTGTTCTGTCATCAGATTCAGATCCAGTGAGGATAAATTCGATTCCAGTAGGATTAGGAGATGATATAATTACTAATGGAACTCCTGAAGTTCATAAATCCTTAAGTACATCAAACCTGAGAGACCAAGATAACAGCAATTCAACATTTGTATGGTCAACATCAAAGTGGAGTTTGAAGCCAGACTTGCAAGCTCTCTCAAGTGTTGCAATCGCAAAACCATTGTTTGATGGTTTGCCAAATCCGATCACAGGCCGCAGGAACAAAGCTGCTCTTGATTAATCATGTTCATAACTCTGTTCATATTCTTGTTCGTCCAACTGCTTTGATTTTTTTCATTTGGGCCGGAAATTCTTTTGGGAAATGTTCTTACAGGAATGTATAGGTAGGAAGTCAAAATAAGAGAGAGATTGACGTTTAAAGAAGTTGATATTAGTAAATACTACACCAAAATATAGTCTTTTTTCTCTTTTCTTTTTTTGTCAGATTTGAGTCGTCTGGTGTAAGTGGCATTAGCTATATCTTGAGAAGCACTTTCATTTGTACTTAAGATTATTCGTCTTCATTAACTTTCCAAGAAAAATACAGCCTTCCACAAATATGGATTAGTGATATCATTTTAATATTCAGCTTACATGCACATTTGTTCAGTAGAGGTGCTTTTTCTCATAGATTCAAATTAATTTGATGCTGTATATTCAACCAAAACTCAACACCGTTCAAAGCTTGCCTTTTCCAATCATAGAAAAAAAAAAGGAGAAAGGAATCCATCGTGAATCTCTGAAAAAGATTTCAAAATATTGACGCATTCGATACTACAGCTCAAGTTGTAAAAGCAAAATTCCAGTTTACTTTCTTTGCCTAGAATAAACACTATGTCAAAGACGCTCTTGCTCAGAGTTCTATCTGACTCGTAGCCGTTCCAAAGAGGGTTCGGGGAAAAAGAGCAATCACCACCTGTTATTCGGTGGTTTGACTCTATAAATACGAACTATCCAATTAGATGTGGTGAATGCCTCTTCCAAGTGCTCAAGTTTGATATCCTTGTTGCCAATTTCAACTCCTCTGGCACGATCGTACCTGCAATCACAAAGAAACCAAGATAGGGGAGCTCAGCTAATTTGGATTCGGCCATTAATAGACGTATGAAGGCCATTAATGCAACAGACAAACACCAGTTCCCAGAAAATGCGAAATTTGAATCTCCAACCTTCTCAAGGGAAAAGATACATACTAACTAATACAAAATTATGCTCGTGATAGCCCATACAAGTATGCCAAGATATACCGAAATTTCTTCTTTTTCTTTTCGATAGCATACATCAGTTATATAACGACAGCTATGAACAAAACTTTAAAAAATTTACATTCAAAAGAACCAATGAGTGCATGTTTCATGCACATTGATAAGTAGCTATGTTTAAGGCCCCAAGTTATACCTACTAATACTTGTAGGAAGGGTAAAAATGTGAAAAAGAAAATGGTGGAGGAACGAGGAGTGCAAGTTTGGCAATAACGGTAGGGAGAATGTAGTTGTTTGGGTGAAACCTTAGGGGACATTTTTGTGTAGAATCCCAGCTTTCTCGAACTGGCAGGGGAGGTTTATGTTGTTCGGTTACCTTTTCCTTTCTTATTGGCCATTGAGACTATTATCCTTTGTTGAATATCAACAAGCAGTGCTGCTCTGTTCTTTCTTTGATATTTCTGGTGTTTGGTTGGACCATTGTTAGGGAAGAAATCCCACCACTATCCTCCATCCACTGGTGTAACAATAAAGTCGACTGCTTTTACTAGTCCAAGTGTATGAACCATGCAATGTACAGTACTTATTACTAATCAGCTTAGTCGTTCCTATTTACAAGAACATGCTTGTGATATGAAGATACATTGTGTATTACCCTTATTGTTGTCCTATCTGACTATGACAATAATTAACGAGTGCTGCCTTCATCCAGAAAATATAAATTTCATAAATTTTCTTCAGGGTTATTGATGATAGATTCTGAACTTACCCAGGAGGCTTGCCATATTCTGTTACTAACTCCCCAAACCGATAATATGAAAGCTTGTACCTGGTAACACAGAACAGTAAATCCACAATGCCTCATATGAGGAGATATAAAAGGTAACAACATACATGCACATGAATAATCTTCCATTGCTAAGAAACTTACATTAAACAATTCAACATCTTGGGAGCTGCTCCTTTGTCGACTCGGTACTCTCCATTCACCAGATAATCAGGCTCTTTAATTACGGGGAAAACACCGCCTCCAATTCTCACCATCCACAAAAATCTGATATGATACAACATTTTCATCAACAGGTGATGGAATAAATAAATAAATAAGTAAATAATATAAGTGAGATGGGACTTTGCAGCCACTCATAGCACTAGTTTGACGCCAGATGCCTATATCAAGGAATGTAAAATAGATGGGAGAGAACATGTTACATAATTTAAAAGCAAACGAAATCCAAGAATTTGACACATTAAACTAGAAAAAAACCCACCCAACAACCAAAACAAAAAAACAACTAGAAAGAGAAAAAAGGTGAAACGCCCTTACTTGTTAATATCGTCTGATGAATAGCCAGTCACACCACCAAAGACAACTAGCACATAATCAACATCAAGTGATCTCATTATTTCATATGCCTCATCTTCATAAGAAGACATAGCACGTCCAACAGTAGCAATGTGGGTATTATTCCAGGTATTGTTGTCAACAATGACAGTCCTGTTTCCCATTGCTGTGATCTGGTAACCATAATCCCACCATGACATTATCTTAGCATCTTGAGGAGTATTCTGTCTGAGCCAAAAGTATGCCTCACGGTAGTCATCAAAGATAACCCTGTTCCCATGAGCACCCCGTGCAGCCAAGACAATTGATGGAGATGAATAAGCTTCTGAGGTGACCCATGTACAGTGAGTTGCATACTTTGAAAGCAAGTAAAAAGCACCAAAGAGTAATGCAATAGCACCATTCTTTTGGAAAGGCTGGGATTGATCAAGAGATCCCTGTTGATTGGGGGGATAAAAATTAAAACCAGACAAAGAAGAAAAAAATATTCTTCCTCATGAATATATATGTAAACAATGCATATAACCTTTTAGTGTCTAAAAATTCAGATTGAAAAGAGTTTTTAGTCACTGGCCTAGAGAGATTCATGGTGCAACATCTTTTTAACATATTAATACAACTAAAGAATATTCGTTAGAAGAAAAAACACCTTGACAAAAAATAAGCATATGTAGTTAGTCCACTATAGCACTCAATGTAAGTGCACAACAAATACATTTCAACAATTTAATTCCAATCAAGGCCAAACAGGATTGAGAACTGTGTAAAAGTAAAGATAAGGCATATAAACAGAGCTGGACTTACCTTAGAGAAACTCTTCGCATTGCTGACTCCTTTACTAGAACTAATCTGAGAAACCTTTGGTTTAGCTCTCAATAATTGGGTCAAGTTCTTTATTGTAGCAGAGACAGCTATAGCACTGATAAGACATACTGCAGGTGTAGCAACAAGAATTAATCTTACCATAACTCCAGCAAAGTACATGCTAGTGAGACCATACATGACTATGAAAATCGTAGCATCTGACAAGCGCTTGAAGCAAAAGTAGAGACCAGCTGGGAAAAGGAAAAGCAAAATGTGGAAGTCAAACATGAAAGATGACCAAGCTGTCGGTTGGTGCTCAGAGACAGATGCTATTATAGGTATGTGATCTTTTGCATATGTTGGATCCAAAAGAGAATAAAACCGCCCAGTCCATGGGGATATATACCCTGATGCAGTGCCAACTCCCAAAGCAACGGTACCCACAGCAACTGCACTAGTTACAGTGATCTTCAAGAAGGCTTGAAACAGTTTGGTATCACTGAGCATGTACTTCACCCAGTCCAAGAAGTAAAATACCTGTAAGAGAGGTCAATTAGTTCAATGAATGAAATGACTTGCATTCAACAACCAATAAGATGCCATAAACACTCTCTCCACTGCCTAGTTTTGACTCAGGTAACCATTACTTCATATGGGTAAGAAGAGTGCAGAGTAAAAGACAGGGTTAAAGACAAGGTCAGCTAAAACAATCCTTGCTTCATAAGTTATCAACACCACCACCACCACCAATAACAACAACAATAAACAAAAGCAATTTTCTTTCATATGATGAAACTGAAAACAATCTAACAGATATATACCTTTTCATATTTATGGTCAAGGCCCCACCCATGGGCAGATTTTCCTTGCCCAATAGGCAATACCAGAAGCTAGCTCTAGACAACTCATGGATTATTTTTTTCTATATAAAGCTTTGCACATAGGTGATGTTCCTTGAACGACGACATAAATACCCAACATTGAAATGTTCCTTCTGCTATTATTGGGATCAACGTATTGACAGCACTAGTAAGATTTTAGTTTCTTTACCTTCTTCCAAGATGATGCCACACTTCATCATATAAACTAATTTATTCTGCTATCAGATACTATATAAGACCGGAAAATAACGAATTCAACAAAGAGAAAATAAAGAATCATTGCCTGAATCAAGAAGAAGACGCCCATCGCAGCCATATGCTCCCCGGACTGAACATGCTGAAAGCCAACAAATCGAATTTGCATAGCAAGCAGCATTCCCAAGATATACATACAATTATACGCCACATACAATCGCATTGAGTATCTTCCCGTTATTAGAAGAACTAGCACATAAAGTGGAATCAGATTAATTATAAATACATAGCCACCCCACGCCGAAACCATATAGAAGTACCCAAAAGCCGAGGCAAGAGCCCAAGCAAGAGATCCAGTATTCACCGCCTTCACGAATAGATAGAATGTCAACAACAGCGCAAAAATGGCAACCCCTTCATTATCATACGATCCCGCAACAGATCTCGAAATGTAACCTGGACAAATCGCAATCAAAGCAGCTGCAACAAGCCCAGCACCCGAGTCCCAGATTTCTTTCCCAAAAAAGTAAGCAACCAATGTGGTATTTGATGCGAAAAATGGAGCCGTCAACACACAGACCTCACGAATATGCACTGCGAACTTCAGAAACCGCAGCCCCCAGTAGATAATAGCGGCTGTGACCATAAGTCCAGGATAAAGCGTCCCTCCAATGATTCGACCGAGAGGATACCAACTCTCAGAATCAAACCAATTCCAGAATTCATAAAACCCCTTCTGCGTGAGGAAGAGCGTAGTTCGATAATTGAAGTAAGGATCAAACTCATGGATCATCGACTCATACCGTAGAACACTGAAGAGCCTAGTAATGAAAGCCAAAACATAGACGAGGAAAAGGATTGAAACCCGGATCAAAAGCTCCTGTTGCTTCGTTTTTAGCTTAAATGATTTGAAGGAAAAACTGTCCAACAGATCAGATTTAGCATTCGAAGTGATCGTTGCAGAGTTGGTCGGATTAGTCGATCCAGATTTAACAGAACCATTGACAGGGTCGATCTTCCCACCCATGATTGGAGAGATCAACGAAAATGCTGTGGATTTGAAGTCGCGATAAGGAAATTGAAATTCGAGTCAACACTAAGAAATTCCCATTGAAGGGTTTTACGAGTGGAGAAATGGAGCAAAACCCTAAAATAACAGAATGGATGTAGGAAGGAGGTAAAGCTGAATCTAGAGACGCTGGTACTAGAGCGGGGAAGAGAGAGGAAAGAGTAACATCAAAACGAATTATACAGAATTTGGATTGCCGCAAGATGATGGACGACTTGCATATTCTCAACTTCTTTTGAATATTCAAAATGGGCCGGAATTGGGCTTTAAGAATGTTTGGGCTTATTGTTGGACTTGAGCTTTCAGATCTCTTTAAACCGATCCATTTCAAATTTATTGTTTTTTCTTTTTTTTTTTTTCCTTTTTACTAATCCAGTTTTGGCATCTGTGACCCCAAATGGGAATGAATTATGGTTTATAATTCAAATCTCTTTACCTATATTATATAAAAAGAATATTAAAATTTTAGCCACCTCACCCAACATATAGTTAATAGAGTTGAAGTATCAAAAGAAACTTTTGCGATGGAGTGAAAATTATACTTCTCAATCTGGAGAAATTATGTTGACATAGAACTGAGGTTCTGCAGTAGAATAATGGACCATTACTGTTAGTTTATTTTTATAAATATATACTCATACGGGGAAAAAGAATTCTCGAAAATATTGTAAACTATAATGAAATTTGATCTAAAAGTTGTCGCCATTCGTAAGAAACACAACTTGTTTCGAGATGTGAACGTAATGATTCAATCTTATTGAAAACTTGCTAAACACTTCATTGATTCTAGTTCGTTTAATGTATTGGATATGAACTTAAAAAACTAGTCATTCCAAATACACTTTTGGAGGTCAAAATGACAATGGATCATAGTTGATGTGCAATGCTTTGAACTTTACAACCATGGCACAAAATTGAAACGAGGGAATCAAGTAGATTACGGGAATCTCCATTTTACAAAGTAAAAGCTTGTTTCTTGTGAAAGTATATTTTTATTTCATTCTTTTCTATCAAACTGCAAAATTACATTCAAATCCATTCAAAATATACCTAAATTGCACACTTCTATTTGAAATGACTTTCTAGAAAAAAGTTGTGCAGAAGTGTTTTTTTTTACTGGAAAAGCCATTAGAACAGAACCTTTCTATCTTTAAACTACGGCTCTTACTCATTGTTGAAAAAGAAAATCCTTCTTCCTAGGGCGTCAACGCCTGTTGTATCAAACCCGTTTGCGATGGATCTATTGCATTTGATGCAATGCCTAATTTGCACTTAGAATCCTTTTATTGTTTCATTTAAGACATTCCACACCCTTGTCGTTAATTAGTTATATTTTTACACAAAGTCACGAAAAACGAGAGGAAAAAGATGTCCCCCAGTTCAACCTAGTTCAGAAAATACAACTTGAATCAGTGTCTATTAGAAACAATCCAAATAGGAGGCACAAGAAGTCAGCAGTATTATAATTACTTAATATAGAAACCGAAAATGAATCAAACACAAAGTATCTCTCTAAGTGAGTTTTAAAATGAATCTCCAACAGTCGGAGGCTCCGGAACTCAAAACATTGAATGCCTCAAAAAATATCTTAACAACAAAAAGTTGGGTACCTTATTGAAAATTTTACACCATTTTAGGTGGAAGCAGGAACTCCAAATTGTGTGTAAAATGGAACTGGTGGAACTCTGAAATCTGAGATTTTAGTTTTCAATCTAACTAACGAGGCCTCTCTGTTTGAAAACTTCAAGCATTGACACGCCAATTTTTGCAGGTGACTCGACCACCGTTACTCCAGCTTCTCGTAGTGTCTTGATTTTGTCTTGGGCTGTTCCTTTTCCACCTGAGACGATGGCTGCAAAATCCAAAAGCCACAAATATTACAAATGTATTATCGATACAATGTATGGAGAAACTAGGAAGAATGGACAGGGCAAACTGTGTACAAGAGTTAACACATTAAGAAATAAAGAACTCTTCTATCTAAAAATGCACATACCGCCAGCATGACCCATGCGACGGCCTGGAGGAGCAGTTAGGCCAGCAATGAATCCAACAATAGGCTTATCAGTCCCACTTTCCTGTTGTACCACAATAAACTTCTCAAAATGTTGCACTCTTTAACATCACATGGATCAACAGATAGGAACCATTTAAATAATTAGATCAATGACCACATTAATTCTTCCATGTATAGAAGAAAAAGCAATGTAAATCAAAATTTTTAGCTAAAACTGCAATACTTTGACATGAGAAGTAACAGCAGCAATGATACAGAAGAGTATCTTAGGAAGCCAATGCAAATATTATCTGATTCAAAAACTGCTCCTAATCCAATTAAGCAAAGTCATTCCTGGATCATCTCAATAAACTTCGTTAGAAAATGAATATGATGGTTCAAGGTCCAAGGAGTGCATTATACAACAAAACCATTAAAAAAGATATTAAACAAATCTAGAGGTAATCAATAAAAGAAGCAATGAACTCACGAATTATTGATAATGATGAGTTAGGCAATCAAAATATGTTAGAAAGCTTATACTGATTTTAAAAAGGTCAAAACCTTTATCAAAGCGGCAGCATCCTCTTCAGCAGTTCCACCTATTTCTCCGATTAGAACAATACCTGAAATTCGTGAGGCATTATATCAGAGTATATAGATCGTTATTCACTTCTTAAAGCAAATTAGAACAGGCAAAGGAGAGAAATAATGACTAACGTTGATCCCCAATCCAGCCGATTCATTGTCATCTATTCATAACGTTTTACATCATTGACTATTCACGAGGTTCCCTGAGTCTATTCTCTTAACTCTAAATAAAAGAATATCTAAGCTTACAAACCTAGTAGCCATGTACCTTTGAAATATTATTCTAAAACGGGCTAAAAACATATAATTGTAATATCATCCTAGTAGCCATGTACCATATCTCACAGGCCAAAAGCTTGAGAAGAGACGACAAGAGAAAATAGAAGTGAAATATAAGATAAAAATCATGCAAATATTCATAATTGTATGTGCATCAGGATTCATCATCTTTTCCCAAAAAGAATATCATGCCATCAAAATTTGGAGTAAGAGACCAATAAATCAAAACATGAATTACCTTCTGTCTGAGGATCAGCAAGGAACTTCTCGATACAATCAACAAAGTTTGTCCCATTAAAGGGATCCCCTCCAATACCTACGCATGTGGATTGTCCAAGGCCAACAGCAGTCGTTTGGAAAACCTAAAAGGCATAAAAATGCAGAAATAAAATACAAGTACAAGAAGTATCAGATGTCACAGGGATGGAAGAAAATAGTAACCCAACAGAGAGGAGGTATCATGTTTTGCTCAGACCATTTCACCCTGCTCATCTACTATGTGAAGAAATAAAATAAAATAAAATAATATTTGATAGATGATGAGTGATAACATATCTTTTCCATAAGTTTTTTTCTTCAATAAAGAACAAATAGTGTGTATAAATGATAGGAAGGTTATGAGAGAATCTCTCACTTGATTGATATAAAAAAACTAGAACTCACAGCTTCATAGGTCAAGGTACCAGATCGTGATACTATGCCAATGCGGCCAGGTTTGTGGATGTATCCAGGCATAATTCCGATTTTACATTCTCCAGGCTTGATAATGCCAGGGCAATTAGGGCCAATCAATCTAGTTTTAGATTGTTTGTTTAAAGCAGCCTTAACTCGCACCTGAAACCCAAATATAGAGATTTTTTACCATTTTGAATAGAAGTTCAATGAACTATCTCAGCCACAATGTATAAATAGTCAACATGCATGCGATAGATCTGTCCCAATAACTTTAACTTGGAATGCAAAATCTAAGCAATTAAACACTTCAATAGAACAACTTTCAATCACCACTTCGGCTATTTATTTGCAACATGGCAAATTTACGTTAAATCTAGCTTTATTTTCTCTTATGCCCATTCAAGAAACAAGGGGGAGGGGCAATATAGGGTTACAATGTCAACTAACTCTAAAGTACAATAGCAAATATAGTTCACTGCCATATGGTATAATGACTTTCCTTTTTCCATTAAAGCTAACAGAGGCTCAGGCATAGGTAGTTTCTTCTTTTCTTTTTTGGTCCATAGTCCAACAAGCTACTCTTGTAGATTATAGTCGTAAGCTTGTTTTAGTATAAAAATGAAAGCAAAATATTGTGATACGGTATAGATGATTCACCTTCTACAGTTCCAGTTGACCAGCCTGACAGTAGCTTCTTCATTGGCTTAAAATCAAAGTACAAAACAAGTTTTGTAAATCAATCTTGAATGCTATCAAATGAATTCACTCTCTGTTCCTACGGCCTCTTCTCTTGCATCTTTTGTGGATTAAGACATAAGCTTCTATCCTAAGCGTTTGAGCATAGCGAGTTATTCAACCACTGCTTTCATACTTTTAATTAGCTCCTTTTTAATATTAACAATAACAATTAGTGCTTTTTTGTCTTCTTTAAGTTAAGACCTTTTCTCTCCACCTTTGTTGGGATGGCCATGCCAGAAACTTTCACAAGTGACACAATAACATAAGCTGCCGCATTTGCTAGTTACAAACAATTTGTATTTTTATAAATAAAAAGAAAAAAACATGCACTGAAGCAACAAAAAAATTCCAAGTAGATTTTTCCAATTCTTCAGTATCATAAACAATAAGAAAGAAACCAGGCTGGTATGTCAATTTTCACTAACCATATCATGTTGTGGGATCCCTTCCGTTATACAAACAACAAGATCTAATTCAGCTTCCATTGCCTCCAAGATAGCTGCTGCAGCAAATGGCGGGGGAACATAAATAACTGATGCATTGGCCTTCGTTTCAGCTTTGGCTTCAGCAACTGAGTTAAAAACAGGAAGCCCCAAGTGTTCTGTTCCACCCTTCTTTGGCGTTACACCACCAACCTAACTCAACAGATAAGGAGAACATAAGTTCTGATGATCTCCACTTTTACCAACAGACCATTGTCAAAGAAGAAGAGACGACAGAAAATCAGGAACCAACGAAAATGAAAACTGTGGGAATGCCGGACTTTAAAAGTCAATTTAAACTATATGGATGAGCATATAAAAGTGGAAGAAATTGCAACAGAATCATTAATTCAAACGAAACACTTTTCAGTCCAGATCTCATGATCTTCGGTTCGGGACACAAACAGTAAGCCAATACTTGCAGTTAAGAAATAACACCCCATGCCCAAAAGAGTTTTTAATTTAAGTACTGTTCCCTCCACACTCGTATTTTGATTTCAGTTCATTTCTAACCAGTATAACGAGTAAACTCACTGTCCGACATTAAGCCAGATCCGTCAAATCCAGCGGTTTCCGACAACCAAATCGAATTGCAGATCAAATATATAGTAGTGCCACACAGTTCAATCCAATCAGATGATTAAGGATCGTGGAACGATCATTTCATACTACCTTCCCATATCTAAGGACAGAAAGCGGGAAATTTATGGAGGCAGGCACATTAACGATGCTCTATAAAATTATTTGCCGAAATCAATCTAAAAATCTGAATAACAGAGGTCATAACATTAAAAAAACATCACGATGCACCAAAGAACAAAAATATTACCATTTTGGTGCCGTATTCGATGGCCTGCTCTGTGTGAAATGTACCGTTTTTACCAGTGATCCCTTGACATATAACGCGAGTGTTCTTATCAACAAAAACTGCCGGTGGAGGTGACGGAGAAGCGGAGTAATGCCGAATCTGCGACGCCGCACGCGAAAACACAGAAGATGATGATGAAGAGGAAGAAGTTTTGCGATTAATGGCCGACCCTATGAGCTTGGCAACAGCTTGACGACCCATCGTTTGGCTCCGATTTGGTTCGATTTTCGGCGCAGCCGCCTTCTTCAGAGTATCACACTCGGAATTATATTTTCTTTCCTTCTCACTCGCCTCCTCTCCCGCTCTCTCTTTCCTTTCCCTTTTACTTTTCTTTCCTTTTCTTTTTCCCTCTTCTCTGCCTTACATTGCGTCCTTCCATTCTCCTTTTCTGGTTTTTCTTACAGGTTTGGGTTTAGAAATGGCCGTTCCGTTATTACGATTTTGGGCCCTGGTTTTTGGGCCTTCCTGAAGCTAATTGGGCCTTGTATTTTGGGCCCAACCAATGTATTGATAATACAATAGACAGTACGATTCCACATTCCACATATTATTAACAAACAAATTTATGAAAATTACAAATTAGGATAATATATTCAACAAAATTAAAGGAAAAATCTTCATAAAATGTTTAGGTTATGCAAAAATCGTGTAACAATCACGGGAAGTATTACTCAATACTCTTCCAAATGATGTTGATATTACTTAATAAGAGAGTCTTGATATTGCAAATGCAATGTAGAAATCGAATCTTGATTATCCATTGATAAAAAACATGCTAATTAAGTTAATGCCAATTTAACTTTATAATTAATAATTATTCTTTATATTTCGATAGATAAAAGTTTGATCAAGTCTCCAAAGAATAGAAACTTAACTTATCAACAACTATTACTTAGAACGTTGCAATATCTTATTTTAAAGTGTTATTATAAATGACGAATTAATTGAAAATAGTTATAATATAACAAAATTTAAATGTTTATAAATAAAAACATCGATAAACTTAAATCAAAGTGTTTGAACATTATAATTTTGTTATATTTAAAAATGATTATTTATTTTATTTAGGGGCCGCCTAAAAAATATAAAAATCGATAATTTTGTTACATTTTTTATCATTTCGGTTTTATATTTATTTATTTTTATTTTTCAAAATTTAATATAGTAGAATAAGAATGAAGGATCGAGAAAAAGAAAAAAAAAAGAAGGAATGAAAGAGGAAACAAGAGGCAGGGATCCCGGAGACTAAACTGCAGTTGGTAGCTCACTACAAGCAACAGAAATGGCGCGAGGATCATCGTCTTCAAAGAAGGACGAAGCAAAAGGAGAAATCAACCCAGAGATTGGGGAGCGAAAGCGGCTCAAGAAGCTCGCATTCTCCAATAACATACTTTCAGAAACCCAAGCAAAGCCCCAGGCTTATCTGAGCCCTTCAGCGACGGTTCTGAAGCACCATGGCAAAGACATTGTCAAGAAATCACAGCGAAAAAACAGGTTCCTCTTCTCCTTTTCAGGCTTGCTTGCTCCCGTTAGTGGTGGCAAGATTGGCGAGCTCAAGGATTTAGCAACCAAGAATCCCGTTCTCTATCTCGATTTTCCTCAGGTTCGTCTGTTCTTCCTTTCTCTCAACGCCTTTCTGTTTTTCTCTCCTTTGAACTTCTTCAGTTTTGTATCCGGGTTCGTCTCTTCTCCTCTAGAATGAATTTTGTCGCCTGTGCATTAAGCAATTGTTTGTCATCTTCAACCAGTCTTAAATATTTGATAGATAAGCTCATATCACACTTCAGGTGTTTTCTATGTTTCTTCTATACATACTTGCCTTCTGGATTCTACAAGATAGACCGAGGATAGTAGTTTTTTTTTTTTTTTTTTTTTGGTGGGGAATACAACTTGGAAGGATAGATCTCAAAAAAGACTAGGACAGTATTGGATGAGAAAACTAGAGCTGGGTCGATGAGATAACAGCAACCCAATGGCTGTTTTTTTAAGGGTAAACCAATATATTTGTTGGGGTGTGCTTCCCGGGCTTTTTAGTGGGAGATCTCGCTGGAAAAGAACTGTAGAAACTTCGTTGAGGAATCTGCAAATTTTGTTTCCACTTGGTGGTGCCTTAGCAACACCATTCTTTGTAATTGTTTAGGGTTTAGGGTTTTTGAGTTATTTTTTATTAGTCAACTGTGCAAAATTAAAGGACAAGCTTTCCACCACAAAAGAACCAAGGCTAAATGATTTTTGTTCTGATATATGAATAATTTGGACTCTGTGAATTTTGTTTTTTAATAGACAAGGTATTATCAATATTTGAGTTTTTTGGTTGATTTCGAGTCCATGGAGTTGCTATCAACATCCATAAATCATTGTATCATCATTCCATAGTTATTAGAAGTTCATGAAATTGATGTACTATCTAATTAATTATTATTGTTTCTACTAAACTCATATTTCCAATGATATTTTTTCTCATTAAATGAGATACTTTTCTTAGTATTTGAGTGCATAGCATTAAAGTGAGTTAAATATGTGGCGATTGTTATTGTTATTGCCTTATTATTTGTTTATACCTGGAAAATGGATGCGGAAGCATATTTTTGGTATGCGCAAGCTAACCTGGAAACCCACAAATTATTTTTTCTCCCCGAATGCCAATATTGATTTTATGTGGTCATGAAGCATCTAGTGGTGGAATTGTTCTGATTGCTATTTTGTTTGCTTTCCAGGGGCGTATGAAGTTGTTTGGAACTATCATGTATCCGAAGAACAGATATTTAACTTTGCAGTTTTCTAAAGGTGGAAAGAATGTGACTTGTGAAGATTGTTTCGATAATATGGTTAGTCCTTTTGCTTTTTTGTTTCATTCCTTCTTTTTTGGGGACTTTATTTTTGTTCATTTTCATTTAGTGTTTCATAAACCCGTAGCACAATAAATGATACTTGTAGCTGGTTTCAATTCTTAGTATGATCTGAATGCTTCTTTATGTACTGCTTCCGAAATTCATCTTTGCCGGTTGATTCATTTTTTTTTTATTTTTCTTTCAAAGATAAAGCAAAAATTCTATGGTGCAATACAAATTGAGGTTTCCTAGGCCTATTGTCGGAGACCCATATTTGGTCCGATCCAAAATGATTCTATCATTTCTGTATCTGCAATTCAATATATATGAGTATAGATAGATATATGTATTTACCCTTCTTTCTATTATTTTTTTAGTAAAAGTTTTAATACTTAAACGGTCGATTCTTTTATTCGTGTTATCTTCCACCTTTCAGAATGAAAACAGAGAAATGCTTCATTATCATCTCATTTGCATTTTGAGCAAACAAGTCAAGCATTGGCCACAGCTTGTGAACATCTAGCAAGGTCTTGTCTTAAATGATATGTTTGCCCAATAAAAGTGTGGCAAGGACAATCATCCACCAACAGGAAAAGGATAAAAAAAATCTATTTAAGTTATCCTGATGTGTTTGTTAATTGTGGTTCATGAAGATAGATACTAGATGGTGTCATTTTCTGTTCCCTGCCAGTATTTATCATCTTGAAACTTAAGAGCATTTGTTCAGATTCACTATGTCGAATGATGTTCTTAATTTAACCACTGTACTGTTCTTATCACTTCTTTCTTGTTACTTAAGAAATATGACCTCTAAGCATGTACATTATGAACCAACTATTCTTTTCTCTGACTGCAGATTGTCTTTTCTGATGCATGGTGGATTGGAACAAAAGATGAAAATCCAGAAGAGGCGTGTCTTGATTTTCCTAAAGAATTGACCTTGGTGAGTTTCTTGATAAATTTTGGCCCTTAAAATGTATATATTTTTTCTCAAGTACCCCTACATTTCTATGTATAATTCCTGCGAGCATCTCTTTTCTCAAGATCATTCATGAAGCAGAATAATGGAAATGCATCCCTCTAGTCATAGTCTAATTTATGTTGTTAGAGAGATAGAGAGAGAATTTGCTAACTCCTAGTCGTTGCATGTCAGGGACAATGTGGAGAATATGACTTTAATGGTGGTGCTGGTGTTACCAGTACAAGTAAGCAGAGTGTTCAAAAGAAGGGAATCGATCCTGCTACAGAAAATTCATTTAAAGGAGAACATGGAGATGATTTAGTGGGCCTTGAAGCCAGCGTGACAAACTCTGTAAAGACTATGCCAGTTAGACATTCTGAAAGATCTGCCAGAAAAGTATTCAAGTATTACCCTCTGCATATATTGTTACCATGTAGTTCATATCTTATTATCAACAAGGCAGAAAACTATAGAGTTTCTAGTCAAATAGTATTTTGCATCAATTGTCTTATTTATCAACAATCCGTACCATGATTGGAAGAAAATTATGCTGCATGATCATGATTATAGATACATATTTGACACTTGATTTATGATTTTAAAAGTTTTAACTTTAAAATCTGTTTTTCAAAGAGTCCACACGTGTTTAGCTTGTCTTGGATTTTCATAGCCATAGGTGGCCTCTGTTTCAGAGAGAGCGTTCTGTGAGTTTGTGTTGCCATTTATTAGTATAACATTACTAATTTTCCTAACAGCTTATTTGTTAAATATTTTTTCAATTTTTATTTTCTATGATCTTAGCTTAGCTAGTTGGGGAGCCTATTGTAACTTTGACTTGTAGGAGGCCATCAGTATAAATACCATCTCCAATGATGGCATTGCCCCTCTCAAGTAATAACAAATAACAATATATATATATTGTTAATAGTAACATTTTGAAATAATGAAACCAGCACCAACTTTGTCCTAGATGTTTTTTTAGCTCAACTGCCTAAAGGCCATCCAGAATTCCAGATTTCTTTCACTTGATCAGCTTGGCCGTGGTAGTTTCTATACAGTACATTGGCTTTCATTTATAATTCTAACAACCTGTACAAACATGAAACAAACAACGGAACATTGAGTCCATCTTTTGTCATGTTGGTAGACAAATAGTCTCTCAACAAATTCAGATCAAATGTGAGTTAATTGCAGCTTCTTTATTCTCATATATTCCCATTCATGTTTAGGCTTATGTCAGTTGACTTTATTTTGGTCTGTCTAGAAAAAATAATTTTCTTATTTAATTTATTTTCTATTCTTGTTAAGTTTTGCAGAGGCTTCTTCTGAGGATGAGTCTACTGGCACGGACGCTGATTTGTCTGAAGGAGAAGAAAAGAATATTGTCATACATGAGCCTTCAATTGGAGATCATGCTAGTGAAAATATCCCTTCTTTGATTTTTGAGTAGTTTGTTTTAATTCATCCTCTGCAATTTTTTATTATTGTTGATTCAGTTTTAAAATTTGTCTGCTGCTGTATGTTCGATCCCTTAATTGATTACTACAGACAGAAGATATCTCAGTTGAATCTATAGATGAAGATGCCGTGGAAATTAAACCTTCTTTTCTTGAAGGAAATCAGACATCAATTTCTAAAGAAAAGAAAAATTTTCGGGCTAAGGGAAGTGCTCAGAGTGATACTCGTGGACTTGTCCAGCCTACTCTACTTAGTTTGTTCAAGAAAGTGGAGGAGAAGGTAACATCTGAATACCTGTACTTAATATCTGAAAATAGGTTGCTGGCTTGGAATCCATTTACTGCTACATTTAGGGGTTTATTAAAACCAGTAGTTATTTTTCTTGATGCAAAAGGAAACGATCGTTTAAAAACCAATGAAAGAACAAGCAAGAGCTGTTACAACCTAGCTATCAAGGAACCAAAACAAAAATACTCCCCCTCAAACTATAGAACACTTGGCGAAGCAAAGGAAAGACGTTTACCTCCCCCTTGGTTGTTAACGATGGTAATGATGTTTTACGAAAGTCAGCACAAAGTTATCGTAATTCTAGAGAAAAGTATTAAAGTGTGTTGGTTACTTAGCTTTTTCAGAGAATGTGAGACAACATGCTCTTAGAGAAGACAAAAAACATAGTAAAGAGCGCTATTAAAAAGAAAAGACCATCCAAGATTTTTGGAAACACGATTGTTTCTTTCCATCTAAATGACCCAACAAATTACTGAAACTGCAAATTCCAAAAAGCTCTCAATCTTATACTAGCTAGTAACTCCTCCAAAATTGTCTTATCCAAACAATGAACTTCAATCTTTAAGGCTCACATATATTTGAAATGAATGCTTACTGTTTTCAGAGGACACCAAGAAGTTCAAAGAGGTCTTCAGCTCCCAAAGGTTCTAATATTTTTCATTGATTTTATCACGACATCGAGAATACTACAGTAACATCAAATCTGCAAAATTGGTTGCTTACAGTTTCTACCCAAAAGATGCAGCTGTCTGGTTCAAAGCAAAAGATTGACCAGGTGATGACAAATCTTCATTTTTCAGTCACGCCTTTTCTCCTCAAAATGACTAACAGATTATCATGTACTTTCAGGATGAAGGATCAAAGAAAAGGAGGGCTGTCCGGGGACAAGGTGATGCAATCTTTCATGATCTCTCCATATACTTACTGCTTGTTGAAATCTCTAACAGCTTAGATATGACAATATTGGCTTGCTGAATTTGTCATCTCTTTTGTATGCTGGGTTCTCATGGAAATTATAACAGGATTGCTCAAGAAATCATACAACTTCTGTAGTAGATCTAATAAAATATTGACTCTCATTTTGCAAGATACACGTGCATAAGTATTTGGACTAATTTTCTGTGCTCTATATTTCTAGTCGGTTTATACAATTTTAGGTTCTGGATTACCTGGTGTAGCTTTGTAATCACGTTCAGTTGACTGTGTTTATATGGTATGTTTACATGGTTGGTTGATGCATATTGATATTAGTTTGAATATGCAGGAGGAAAAGCCCAGCGGAAGGATACAGAATATGAGGTACTAGTGCCATTTTTACAAATTGTCCTTTTAAGAGATTTGCTGCTTTATTAGCTTCAGGGTTTCTTATGTGCATCATTTCAACTTGGAGTGGACATGCTTCCCAAAGTTATTATATAACTGGACAAATTGCCATTACTTCTAGCTCCAACAGCCAGAAGTACCTTAAAAAGTAATCAACTTGGGTATGTTCGGTATACCAAGTGCAAAGTGCTTACAAATGTTTTTTTTTTCTTAACATTATAAGCACTTGAAAGTCATTCCAAAAATTCTTAGCTGCTCATGAAAATGTTTCATCACAAATAATACTTTTTGCTTCCTAAGTCTCAAAGTCTTACGATTCTTTTTAAAAACGATATTTTGTTATTTATTTTTTCAATGAAATCTTATGTGTTAACACATGATATTTCTAAAATGGTCTTCGTTAGTTTTTGCTTGGTGACACTAACAAAAAGCCTTAAAGAATTTTATGTTGTTAAGTATAAAAAGGCCCTTGGCATCCTTCAAAGTTGAAAGAATTTCAACCAGCCATTCTTTCTCATGTATTATTGCCTCATCATCTTACAAGTGAGACCTTTTAGAATTTAGTTTAAAAGGTTGTTTGCTTCTGTGTTTTAGGTCTCATCCAAATTTAGTTCATGACTTTCAAATGTTTTAATAAACCATAAAATTAATTCTTAGTTTCAGGCTGATATGTATTCAATTTGGTTCAATGATAATGTGAATATGTTTCCAAAATTTAGAGAGGAAAGACTAATTAAGGTTTTTTTTCCTTTTTTTTTGCCCCCTTCGGAAGTAACAATAAACTAACTGTAGGCTTATTTAAGATTTATTGGACATTTCTGACTGGCGAGATTAAAATAAAACGAGGACCAAAATATTGCGATGAACTAGTATTATAACCTAAAATTTTATATGCTCTGAATTGTCACTACATGTAGTTTGTTTCTATTTACTACTCCCGAATCACGATTAATTACGGGATGAAATGGTTGACAGTAGATGTCACTGTATACTTTATCTTCATCTTGTAGGTTGAAGATGAGATTGAAGAGTTGTCCAGCTCTCAAGAGGTGAGTGTTCACTGCCTATTTTATAACCTACGTACTTCCATGATTTTTTAGGATATTGGACTGGAAGTTAGTGGGCCCTAGGTTTGTAGTCATTTTGGAGTCTAATGGAAGTATTGACTGAACTACTCCAAAATACATATAATCGATGTCTCACTTTCCTTCTTTGACTATAAATTGTTTGGCTTAGTCCCTACCCTTTATAAACTTCTCACCCTTGTGCCCTACACCATGGTGGTCGGAAAGTTGTCATTTACTGTAATTTTTTATTTCATGTAATATTAAAAATAAAACAGGTTCTCTGTTTTTTTAGAAACAACAGCTTTTATAAAGAAAGAACGAAAGAGTACACCAGCATATGAAAAAAGAAAGAACTCAGCCCATAAAAAATGCAAAATACCCCCTACAAGGAGCTCTAACTATGCAAGATAACACTTATAAAATAGCTGCAAAAGGTCTTCGAAACCGAAGTGTACGAGAAAACATGGAAGCAAACAAAGGAACAAAGCACTATGTTCCTTTTCCACCCTTCTAAAGATCCTGCCTTTCTGCTCTGCCCATAAAACCCACAAGACCAGGCACACCCCAATTAACCTCAAAAAGTGACCTTTCTCCCTCACATGGCGAATTGAGGAGGAACTCCTCAATCATAGCACTAATGTCCCTCTAGCAAACAAAAGAACAACTAAACATAGTTCTTGATATGCCTAAATGTAGTTCTTGATCCTCATCACCAATAAGCATTTACATTGTCATAAACTTTTCAAATGCCGGTGATTAAATTAAAACGTTTGAATAATTCAGCAATTTAACTTTAAATGGGAGTCAAAAGATGAAATCAAAGTGAACTTATCATTTAGGGACCAGATGGATAGTTTAACTAAAACACGTTCGTTTTAGCTTTCATAAATATTGGTTATGATCCTCCACATTTTTGCTCACAAGTTCGTTTGTCATTTAGGACACTGATGAAGATTGGACAAGTTGAGGTTGTTACCATTCCAACATTGGTAAGCCACACCAGCAGGAGCTCGAATTGCATTGCAGGGGATTATATTCAGAATTCAGAATGCTCGAATTGCTCTACCAGGTTCTTTGATGCAGCTGGCTAATTGAAATTAAAGAAATTTAACCATAAGATGATATTGAAAAGTTTTTATCATAAAGTTAGGCAATGTAAAATTATGTTTTCGATATACTTGTGAGATCAACTGTTACACTTCCTAGAAACCAGACCAAGTTTAAGGTTAAAAATATTCACATGCAGATTGTTGTGCCTTTGGATAATATGATCCAATTTTGTTACCATTGTTTCTATACTATCTAGTATAGATATAACCAAATCTAAACGTAGCTTGATTGATTAAGAAATTTATTGACTAAGAGATTATAGGCTCAAAATCCCACACCGAAGAACACACTATGGTATGTGTCAGCAAAATTCCCAAAATACTCCATGCACACAAGTTGTGTATGTGTGAAAAAAATAAATGTTCATTAAAAAGTTGTTGGATGAGCATTTTACATTTTTCTTTTAAGAAGTTTAAGTTTGAGCAAGAAACCACGAAACTTTTGAAAGCTAAATACAAAACCATCTAAATTTGAAACTTTGTGATATTTTATAAGTTCAAAACTTATCATCATCTTCTTATGTATTAACTTTGAAAATGCTTTGAATTTATATGGTTAATTTACACTTTTAACTTAAATTTTTTACTAAATACTTATTTTAAACTTTAGGGGGCGTTTGGTTAGCGATAAAAACAAAGAGTTGAGTTTTTAATAATTACAAGGAAGTAGTGGCGAGAGTTTATACAAATAACGAGGTAATAAACTTCTTTAATCCACCCACTCATAAATAAAAGAAATTGATAAGAAGCATCAAAGCATAAAATACAGCATATTTGGTATCAAATAATATATTTGAATCTTTTGACAAATAAAACAGTTGAGTATATGTGATAGCAGCATGACAGACAACTTATGCAACATATCGTTTTTGGATGTATATTTACATTTTTTTGGTATACATTCATACTTGAGATCTCAAAAAAGGAATTTTTTAAATAATACTTCTAAAAAAATCATGTCAAAAATAAGGTAGAAGACAAACTATTGACAAAAATAGAGTAATTTTGTGAAAGTGGTGTACGGGGTACATGACTTTTTCTTGGAAGTCGTAGAGAAGATGACGGGGTAGGGTAAGGACGTCGAGGAGAAGATGATAGGGTAGGGTGCGGCGACGGGGTAGGTTGCGGCGTCTTCTTCCCACGGCAACTGCCGTGATTGAATCAAAGGATTAAAAATTAAAAGAAAATCGGAGGCGTCTTCTCCATTTTCCTACCCGGTCGCTCGCCGCCATCCTCCACCCTATTTCTTTTCGATTTCCTCGCCGCACAAATATTATATATATATATATATATATATATATATATATATATTAAATAAATATATATTATCTTTAAATTTTAAAATAAGGAGCCCACGTATTAAATATTAAATAAATAAATATATTTAATATGTGTGGGACCACGTATTAAATAGATAAATAAATAAATATATATATATATATATATACATACACACGAATATGTATATCGAATATCTTTTAAAGATGGAGGAAGTGGGGTCCACGCATTTAAGTCGTGACCCATCTATGACTTCGTAATTAGTGTACCGTGTGTACGATTTCCATTAAATTGCTCTGTTTTGTTTTATCTTCTATCCTATTTTTAACATTATTTTTTAAAAATGCATCATTTAAAAAAGACTCTAAAAAAAGAGATGGTTGATTTTCAACCAGGAATATTTAAAAAGTAAAAAATAAACGAAATCTTAAAAACGGACATTAATTTGAAATATCTTATTCCAAACCAAATAGATATCTACCAAAACTGAATAACAAAAACAAGTTGAATTTGAGAATGATGTTAATGAGAATGTGTTGTTGTAGGACTCATTTTTTAACAATTTTATTTTTCTTTTGATTTTGAAAATTAAATCTATTTTCTCATTTCTTACTATAAGCTTCATCTTCCCCAAGTATAAAGTCGGATTCTTAGCTAAATTTTAAAAACGAATTTTTTAGTTTTTAAAATTTGATTTGACTTTTTAAGTCATATGTAAAAGATAAGCAACATAGTAAAAATTTGAAAGTAGAAGTTATATGTAGATCTAATTTAAAGAAAAAAACTAAATAATTACTAAAGAATTCTTAACTACGGATATATATGATTTGAATATTGTATTTGTATGTGTTTTTGACCTAAAATCATAGAACCACTATTGTTTGTAAGTGTGAATGATTAAAGACGAACTTATAATTATTTTTCTTAAAAGAGTAAGGTTAATGTCAACTAAAACAATTGAAAATCACAATTGCTTATACTCTCAATTTCATGTGGCAAAGTCACATGTATATTACAATATATTCTCAATTTCTCATCATGCAATGATACTGAATATAATTGTAAAGTCAAACAAGGTTGAATTATTTGGAAAATAATGTCTGAATGTGACTCACGTGCTAAATGAATTATTGTAAGATATGGTGATAAAAATATATTAATTTTTTTTAAAAAAAGCAAAATAGTTACCAAATGTGATTTAAATATCTTATGACTTTGCTTTAATTTTTTTATGTATGTGAAAGCCAACAAAGTTATTAGGGAAATTGCAAAAATTATATAGTTGCAATAACATATATTCAAACTTTACACCGTAACAATATAGCTCTAAAATTTATACAAGTGTTAAAATTGGATCATTAAACTTATAATAGTTGTAGAATAAAATGAATCCTCAAATTTGTACAACTATTAATATTTTTTTTGTAGTTATATAAGTTCAAGAGTTTAATTTTTACACTTGTATACGTTTGAAGACTTAATTTTTACAATTAAAAGTTTGAACGTATTACAATTACGACCCTATTTTTAAGGTGGTTTTTTTGCAAAATTTCTTGAACTACTTGGGGAAGAAAATGAACTTACCAAAAAAATAGTTTTAACTGATATATATCATGTTTTGACAACTATATTAGGAAATAAGAGGCTCGAATCCTCTATTTGTGTGGTATAAAAATGAACATTTTAAAAAATAGCAAAATATTGAAACTATTTATAAAATATAGCAAAATTTATCAAAATTTCTTTAGTCAGTTTAAGTTTTTTGCTATATTTAGTGAACATTTTTTATTATTATTTTTTATATCCATAACAATTCCATTATATTATGTTACGAGAAGGAAAGAAACTAGTAAACATTATGTTTTAATTCGCTATAGTTTTTACTATTAGACATTTATCATGTTTTATTCTTTGCTACGATATTTGTTATTTTTTTTATTAAACTAAAATAGTCTACACACTAAAACACATATTATCATAACCTAAACTAAAATAATTTACACTCCAAACACAAACTATTTTAATTAAATTATAATAACTCAAAGATTATATTAACTCACTCTTTTAAGATATTATTTAAAATATTTAGTTGGTAATTGATTACCTTTGTTATTATTATAAATGATAAGATTATAAAATTAAAATAAAAAATTGAAAGGTTATCTGAGTGATTAAAATATTCATATATGATTTTATATTAAGAAAGAGAGGGCAATTTCGTCCTTTAAATTGTCATCTTTGATAAGGAAATTTCGTCCTTTAAATTGTTATCTTTGATAAGGAAATTTCGTCCTTTAAATTGTCATCTTTCTCCAAACTTTTGTTGACGTAAGTGAGCGATTTTAGAAATTCTCTGTTTGATCTATAGAAGGCAACCCTTGTGATGGCCGGTACGTTTTCCTCTTTCTCATCTTCGTTTCATTCTTTCAATTGTCATCTATACTTACAATCAAATATCATATTTTCACATTATGACTATTAATTTAACTGTATGCTCTTTCTCCCTACTTTTTTCTTTTTTCTTGACTTTGTTACTTCATTTTAAAAAATTTAAATAAGTAATAAAAATGATACGCTAGATGCAGCCAAACTGGTAGGTAAAATAAAAATGTAGCGTAAAATATACCTTTAAATTAATGAGTTATGCTCTTGATAGGGGTGTTTAGATGACCTAACAACAAGACTACCTAATTCAAATTGGAAGGACTGGGTAGAGTTCAAGGTGCATTTATTGTTATTATTATATTTGTAGTGGAGGGTTTAGAGGCCATTGGTCACGTTTTAAAAATTAGCAAAAAGAAAAAAAAAAAAAAGCACAATGATTTTTAAATTATTAATTATAATAAATCAAGAGGTTGTTTAAAAAATAGAAAGTAATCGATGTTTACAAAAAAAAATAAAACAAAGTGACAAAATAAGAACAATTCTAAAATCGAAAAAAATTTATAAACCCATAATGAAAAATACAAAAAATACAGGATTTATTTTTTAAATTCTCTATACGATGTACACAGTCGTTTAGATTGACTAAACGATTTTTTGTTTTAAATTTGTCTACACGATCGTTTAGATTTGTCTACACGGTCGTTTATTTTTATCGTTTAGATTTGTCTACACGTTCATTTTTATGTACACGATCGTTTAGATTTGGCTACCTCAATGTAAATGATTTTTTTAGGATATTTTTATACACGATTGTTTAGATTTTGATACTTTTTGTACACGATCTTGAACAACCAAATAAAAGTTTGAAAAGAAAAGAAAAATAATGAAAGATGATGGAACAGACGTAAAGGGAAAAAAAGAAAAAAAAAAGGTGATAGAACAGATGATGAAGAAAGAAGAACGGTAGGACCAACGTGAAATATTTGAAAATATTAGGAAGAATGATGTTTTGTTAAATAATTGACAAACTATTTGGTGGTATAAATTTGAGAATTTGTTGTAGAGGAAAGTAGTGAAAGAGAAATTATGAGAAGGAAATTGAGTTACGGAGGAAGCATTCCTTTGCTTGGACTTGGAACCTTCACTTATCCTATCGATGGAGATTCAATGGAAGCTTCTATAATCAAGGCCATCAAGGTGTATTAAATATTAAATAAACACTTCTTCTTCTTCTTCTTCTTCTTCTTCGTCCTCTTCTTCCTCTTCGTCTTCTTCTTCTTCTTCTTCTTCTTGTTAATTAGCCAGCTTTATTAAATAATATTAGATGTATATATAGATGGCTAATTATGATAAGTAAATGCAGATTGGATATAGGCATTTGGATACTGCAAGTCTCTATGGTTCAGAAGAAGCAGTTGGAAAAGCTATAAAGAAAGCAATTGCAAATAAGATTGTGAAGAGAGAAGATATTTTTGTTACTACTAAACTATGGTGCAATGAGCACCATGATCCACTTTCTGCACTTAACAGCTCTTTAAAGTAAGTAAATTCATTTAAATTATTGCTACTTTTTTTTGTCCTTAAATTATGATCTATTATTAATTAGTAGGGTTGATTAGGTTTACTAATCATTAAGTTAATAAACATCTATTCCACATATCTATGCTTTAATTTGTAATTATCTACTTTCTATTAATAGTTTAAATAATATATTAAAGTCAATTTTTGAAAAAGGTCATTAAAAGTTTTTTTTTCCTCTTGGAAACTTGCTAAGAATTCAACTGAGTTTGATTTCTAGAATAAAAAATTCAAATGATCATAGGGCTTAGAATTAAATTATTGAATAAGAAAAAGGGGACAATGAGGAGTAACATTTTTTTAACTTTCATCTTAAAAATTAGAAAAATGTTTTATTGAAGAAAAAATAACCAAGGGATTTTTATTTAGTTAATTAAGTATTAATAGATTATAAAAATACCCAAAACCCCCATGTATAATGAATTAATTCCAAAAATACAATTTAAAAAAAAAAACATACCAACTCATGTTTTATTGTATTCAAGAAAAAGATTTTATCGAACTATAAATTAATTAAAATTTAACAATTTAAGTCCTTTTACTTTCACAATAATTTGAAATCCAACCTAAGTCTCTTCGTTTGCAAGTATTTATTAAAGTTGAAGTAAATAATATACACCATATATAAATTTGATAATTGTTTGAAAGAAAAAATAATGACTATTTATTCTAGAGTTGATAGTGTAATAGTGTATTAGGGTAGGTAATTATAATAGCTAACAATTTTAAGGATAACAATCAAGTGTATATAACAATCTTATGAAAGATCACAAATTTAGTAAAATCTAGTAAGTCCAATATAGTTTATCGAAAGTAACAAATTAAAATATTTACAATATGATCTATCAATAATTGACGTTGATAAGTTTAATTATATTTGTAATTTTTTTAAAAATGTTGTTATATATATATATATATATATATATATATATATTAATGTTTTATATAATGTTTTGAATCTAATTGTTATATTTGTAATAATTATTCTTATGTTGTAGGCGTCTTGGGTTGGAATACGTGGATAGTTACATGATCCATTGGCTAGTGAAACTAAAGCCATGGGCTTCCGATATGGTGCCCAAAGAAGACGAGTTCGATGAATTGGATCTTGAGACAACATGGAACCATATGGAGAAATGTGTGGACTTAGGGTTAACTAAGACCATTGGTGTCAGCAATTTCTCTTCTAAAAAGCTCTTACATTTGCTGGATTTTGCTTCTTTACCTCCCGCCGTTAATCAGGTACATTTATTTATTTATTTTTTAGTTTAACAAGATCTGTTTTTAACCTCTTTAAACCATTTAGTCGAGAGTACAGCTTTATTATTTAGTGTCAATTGAACTATGTTTATGTTAGGATAGCTCATTAACATATTAGTTAGTGGTTAGGAGATCCTAAGTATATGTGATGCTTTTTAACTTGGTCAATGGCTCATGTGATATAATATAGTCAAATTGTTGAAGGGTTAGGATATTGATTTTTCTGAATCAGGTCGCAATTCCAACCTTCTTTTGATTTGTTTACCATGTTAAGAATGCTAGTTGTAACTCTGTTTTTGAATTATGGGAACAAATTTTTCTTGATCGACTTTTAGATTTAAATATGTCTAATAATCTTCCTATTGTTTAGAAAGGGAAACATTGTTCCACTCGTTGTTATTGTATTAGCACTTTTTTAATATTTTGAGAATTTTCTTTACATCCTCAATACTAAGTATTATGTTGTAGATTTGAACATGGCTTAGTAAATAATGTACAAATTACCATTCTAATGATCGATGATATACATGCAATATCGTTTAGAAAATGCATATATTGCATGTCTTACCTATTCATATTTAGGATAAGAGTTGAGTAATTAATTACGAGGGTGAAAAATAAATTAAATTGAAAGTAATACAAATATAAATAATATTGCTTTTTTTTTTGTAGGTAGAAATGCACCTAATGTGGAGGCAAAGGAAGCTGAGAGAGGTTTGCTCTTCAAAAAATGTGCATGTGACTGCATATTCGCCTCTTGGGAGTCCATGGAATCCATATGGCCTAAAGAATTTGCTCCAACATCCCATTGTCCATTCCATTGCTTCCAAGCACGAAGCAACTCCAGCACAGGTTCAAACCGATTCTAAAATGGTTATAATCTTTTTTATTATTTTCAAAATCACTTTAAAATATTTTAAATTATTTAAAATCAAGAGAAAAAAAAACATTTTATACGGTCAATCGATGATAGACATCCATGAATATCTATTGCTAACCGACAACAACATTTCTAAAATTTTTGTCCGTTTAACACAATTACCTTGTGAAAAATATGTTTAAAAATGAAATGAAACGTTGAATATTACATCTCAAATGATGAAATTAAGATGTGTGTTCTGGAGTGATTTTAAATACAATAAAAGTGGTTTTAGAATGCAAAATTTAATCAAATAACTATCTATGTTTGAATTTGATTGAAGGTTGCACTAAGGTGGATATTATCAATGGGAGCAAGTGCAGTAGTGAAGAGTTTCAATGAAAGTAGATTAGAGGAAAACATGGCCTCTTTTGCTCTCAAATTGGATGAACAAGATTTGCAAGAAATTGACAAGTTGGAAGAAAAGAAGATGGCTACTGGTGAATTTCTGGTCAATGCTACAACAAGCCAATACAAAAACATTCAAGAATTGTGGGATGGTGAAATTTGATTTTTTATGTGGTTTTGTTTCCCCAAGCTCGAATTAGCTAATAAATTCATATCAAATTAGCTTGAAGGATGGTTTTTTTTTACAAGAGCTTAAAGTTTCTTTCTTTCTTTCTTTCTTTCTTTTTTTCTTTTGTTATATAGATCAAAATATTATGGGTTCAAACACGATATGATTTTCTTTTTTATGTCTTTCGTCTTCTGAGCCTTGTGATTGTCCTCAAGTCTTGGTTCTCCAAAAAAAGAAAAGTAAAGAAATAAATATAAACCAACTTGACCTCAAGTCTTTGATTAAAGGAGAACGTGGCCTACTTTTTCCCAAGATCTATAAATGGTACAACAAGCTTGCCTGAATAGAATAAATTATTGAGGAACTTTCGATAATGGGTGACTGACAATGTTTCATTATTGTACTTCATGAGTAAAATCATTATTGTACTTTAAATTTATATCCGGTAGTTAATAAGAGAAATACAAATAATAGAATTCATGTGACAATCTTGCTGAATAACTATTAATTTTTATCATTCTAATTATATTAGAAAGTTTAAGGAATAATCGAAAATAAATATCAAAATGGTAGTCAAATGTAGGAAAGCAAAGGACTACAATTTTAGAGCTAAATATTGAAAAAAACAATTAAGAAAAAAAATCAAAACAAGTCGGAGAGGGTCCAATATTTCATTTGTTTCGAACATTATTTCTTTGTCATTTGTTTAAAACATATCTCTTATCGCTTAAAAGTTGCAATATTTGAAAACTATACCTAGACAAAGAAATATTTGAAATGTCAAATGAAAATTGAAACCTAAAATATTGTGTATCGTTTTAAATAAAAAATTTAAGATCGCCATCACACCATCGCAGTAAGTCCAATTCTTTTATGGCATTTTAAAACATTTATATTTCAAGAGTGGTTCTAAAAGATAACGTCGATAAAACGATAGAACTAAATTTCACATGCACAAAATATAACCATTATTTTCACCATTCTATCTATCCTAAATACATATTACAACTATACCAAAGTTTGATTGTTGTCGAGTAAAAATTTAACTTTCCCTCTCTCAATATCTAAGAATCTTACACAATTTCCTGTTGTCATAGAACAGAATAAAAACCTGGCTCTCCTATGCCCTCAAGGAAACCAAAATAGAAGCCACTTCTACAACATACAGAAACCAAAAGAAGAGTGGCGTTGAGATAATTTAGCCCATAAATGTAATTAAAACTAGCACAAAGCTACAGATAAATTCAAAGAAGAATCAAAATTTCAGATCTATGATCCTAGGAACTTGTCTACTCTTGCGTTGGTTGACCTTGAAAGGAACTTCATGCAAATCGGTGCCTTCACTCCCGCCAAAGCCAAAATTGAATTAGGCAACGTCCATATCCCGTCTCCACATATCAAACCAGATGCTACGGCGGGACCAAACGCTTCGGCTTTGGTTCTGTTTAACTTCTGCCATACGAACAATATCAGACTTCCAAGGCTCATATCAATAGCAAAATATGGCCCTATATAGAATGGTATGGCCATTGCCATAGGTAAAGGAATGAACCTTGCCCACTTTTTTGGTATCAAGTCTTTAATCAAGTTGATCAAAATGGAGGTAGCGAAAAAGATATAACAAAGGGTAAGGCAATTCTTTGGTAGGCTTGAAGCACCTTCAACACCCAACACAGACATGTTGCGAAAGAGAACGGCATTAGGGGCGGGGTATTCACCAGTTGGAAGACCAAGATCATCAAATGCCTTGTAGAAGAGCCAAAAGACACAAGGGGAAATAATGCAGCCCATTGTTGTGCCTACTACTTGGCTGACAAACATGGAGCGAGGTGAAGCTAAAGTTAGATAGCCAGTCTTGAAATCCTGCGTAAGGTCTGAGGCTGTCGAGACGATATTCATCATTACCCCACAAGCCGATAGACCAGCAATAATTCCCCCACGCGAGGGCCCAGCCCATGCGCCGATTGTGAAAATGGCAAGCTTTCCGTAAGTGGATGCCAAAGACCAATCCGTGAGTCCACATCCATATGCATTACAGAAGGCCAAGACAGGAGCAAAGATGTAAATGACAAAGATATAATACCACTTTAGCTGGGGAAAGATGTGTGGAAGAGTGTTTATCGACACTACAGCTATTACAACATAGCCTCCAATGGCAAACCAGATTGGTATTTGGTCCTTGAGAAAAAGTTGTTTCCTTCGTGCATCATCATAAGATAACTCAGACCTTGATGAATTTTCCGTGGAGAAATCTTCAGTCTCTCTTCTACGTTGAAGTTGGTCAAACAAGCCGGAGAGGGTCCGAGTCAGTACTTTGAAGAAGTTGTATAAGCCATCACCAAGAATTATAGCTATTGCTATAAATACCTAAGATCAATGTCAAAATAAGTTCCCTTTTAAGTGGGAGTTTTTTTCTTAAAATAATGAGCTTGTTTGAGATGAAAGATTACCTTATAACCTTCAAGTCCACTTAGGTCATCTGACCTCAATTTCTCACTATACCATTGACCTTTTTTTTCTTCTATGAGAGGCCACATTATGCCCCAAGAGATAATTCCTCCAACAAGCACCGAAACATTTATTATGTGAGGGCAAATCATCCCTACTCCAATATATGTTGCTGAGAAGTCAAAGTAAAACCTACATAATTAACCAGAAGATCATAGTGAACCCACATGTTACAATGTCTTGAAATTGAAACGAAATGTTTTATTCTTGAAAACTCCAAGTCTTTGTGATTTGACGTAGAAGGTATATAAAAAAGATACAGCAAATCAAGTTCCATGAATCAGTTGAAGAATAAGACGGAAAAATCAAAGTGGAGGAATTAGATATATGTAATACTTGTTTGCATATGCTTTGAGCCCAAATGTTGGGAAATGTGAAAATCCACAACCATCTGCTGATGTAAAGAACCATTGAAAAAAGCCCCACAAGAAGCTCACAGAGAAAAACCTGCCAAGCAATCTCACCTGTTTCCTATAATATTATACAAAAAGAAAGTATATATTAGAAGGGCTTTCATTTGGATATCATTATAATTTATCATACATAACAACACATTACTTTGCTAGCGCAGCTCCTCGGGGAGTGTGGAAACTATTAATCAAATGAGCAGTAGCAGTACCACTTGGATAAGTTAATTTGAAGTCTATGATCATGATCTGCAATAAATCCCGAGTCAAAGTGATCAAAGATTCAAAATAATAATGAACATTATCAAGTCAACACATGTATTGCAACTTCAACTTATTAAATGGAGCATAAATTTCTGTTCTTTTCCTAGATTTTGAGTAGGATACATGTGGGGCATGGGAGTTTGAACCTCTGACTTTACAGAAAGAGCACTCATAGAAGCCCTAAATAAAGGTATTTGTGAATCTTGTGTGATATAATTGTCTCTGAAAGCTACTTCACCATGCATTACGTGGCAGTTGTTTGTATATCAATTATTCACATTGATATATGTTGCATTAAAATTTTCATAGCTTATTATGGGATAAAACCAACTCTGAAGCTTTAGATGTAATAAACTGAAAATATTTGCTACGAGCAAGATGACAGCATACCTTCCGCAAGGGTACAACTGAGAAGAGACCAAGAAAGCTAACAACAAATAAAAAACCAATCATCCATCCTAATGATGGATCTTTGAAATCTCTGCTGCCTGATGCTTTATGAGCAATCCGTTCACTCATTCCAAATAAGTAAGTTCCAAAACCTCCTGCCAATAGAAATAATCCAAAACAAAAAATTCAATTTAGCCCAACAGAAACCAGGAATTAGTTAAAGATTTGTCCATGGAATTCAATAATTTCCAATGATATGGAATAATAGTCTTCTGAGATTCTCCCACACAAGAAACAGTACTCAGTATTAAATAGAAGTTCACTTCTTGAAAGCTTAGTACGCAAATAGCCTTAGATCAAAGTAGTAATGAAGAACTTTCACAGGCTTCTGGGCAAATGAGTAAAGTTTTTCTTCAATTGAAAAATGGATGTCAGACTCCTCCTATCATGGTGATGGACCGGTCAAGGAAAAACTGCAGTCAAGTAGCTGAGCTTCCAAGGTATGGTCAAATGGACAATCTTGGTCCATAACTTTTATAATATGAATTGTATAAGACGACTTTCTGCTAATAACTTTTTCAAAGGAGATACAACCATATTTATATTGGAACAAAAGTTTTCTAATTGTATGTCAATGCAAGTTGCAGCTACTTCCATTAGAAAAAACTAATAACGAAAGCACGGCCACACGCACAAAAATAAACAGATATGTAAAGTTAATTACAAGCAACCAGCAATCATTCGTCCAAAAAAGATCAGGGCAATCACGATGATGCCACAGAACTGTTCACAGAAGTCCACAAAAATCAGCGCCAAGAACACACAACAAAACAACAAATCGACGAGCTGAAAGAAAAAACGATAACGAAAAATTGAAATCGAACTTATACTTCAGTCCAAATTAAGAATGAGAATCTTCAACCAGTTAAAGAAAATGATTAAGGAACAAACCGCTGAACGCGATGCCAGATGAGGCAACAACACAGGTTTGGATGACCGTGTTCTCCTGCCTGGTGAAAGGCTGCTTCAATAAACCTGATCTCTCCAAAAATTTCGTCCAGGACTTGACAAAGAAGAAACCTAATAGACCAGCAGAAACGTTGAGCGAAGGTATAATACCAGTGGTGAGATTGAGCTTCATTACAATGAAGCTGAACAAAATGCTCAGCCAAAAACTAACAAAAAAAGCCCTAAACGTCAGCTGTTTCCTCCATGAAGGTACTTCTTGGTCCTCAAAGAACTCCTCAATCGATAATACTCCACTTCTACTCCCAAATCTCTGCCTGTTCTTCTGATTTGGATCACGTTCAGAATCCAAACGCTTCACAGCACGATTATCAACACCTTCCTCCTCCATAATGTATTGATAAACGAGGACTAAGAGGTTAGAATGAGAAATGGAAAGTGAAATTTGTGATGAATTGAAGCAAAGAAGTGGAATTCATAGAAACCGCATAAAGATTGAGGATGTTGCTATCAATTGATGCGTGGATGAAAACTTGTTGAAGAGAAGACAAAAGAATAGCCAAAATTAGTCTCCGATTGACTTCGAAGTCGGCGATATGGAGAGGAGCCATGAGGTCCGACAGCGATAGGAGTTGCCAATGCCAACTTGGCCAATGGGAAATTTCCTCACTTTCACCATTCTTACTGACTTCCACCTTCTTGTTTCTTCCTAAAGTTATCATATCATTTAATGAAGTAATTAATTTAATCTGAAGACTAATTATACGTTAGGAAAAAGTTTGCTATTTTCAAATACATAATTTTCGGTATCGGTCGTTATTTCTTTTCTTTTTTTTCTATTTGTATAGTTGCATTTATAAATATCTTTAAAAGTTTTTTTATTTAAAATAAATTTTCAAAGATATATTTTTAAAAATATTTTCCAATTAGAAAAATTAATTGTCGAAGTAGTCTTGTGCTAATCTTACACTTTTAGTTTTTATATCTAAGAACATCTTTAAATTTAGTTTTTTTTTAATGTAATTGCGATGGATAACAATTTTATATGTGATAGACTCTCATCATAGAAATTGAATCCATGATGGCTAAGTAGTTAACTAGAAGGATGTCTCAAATGTTTACTTTGGTTGAATGGACGACTCATTAATTCAAATATAAGAGCTAAAAATATCAATAATTCTCATTATAAGATCAACAAGAATCATGAAGGCCGACTCCTAGTGGTTGTTATAGAAGTAAAGAAAACCATAAATATTGACTCTATAGACTTCATGAAGGACGACTGAAAGAGTCGATCATCAAAGAAAAATAATCCCTAACTATAGAGACCAACTCATAGGGATGACATTCATAAAGTTTGAGGAAACTAACTCTATGATGACAAAGATTATGTCCAAGTGTTAAACATTTTACATGTGTATGTGCCCAATAGTGAAAAAAATCTCATAATTCATAACACTGAACAATGGTTTGATTAACGATCTGAGAAGTTAACTAGTGAATGATTATTACGAAATATTTTCTCTATAACAAAGAGGGTTGCGACATTTGAGTTATTTTAAAAACACTCTGAATTTTCTTATCTCTAACTTTCTTCAAACTATTAATGACTCAATCGTTAGAGTGTTGGTGATCTTCTAACCGATAAAGATTTTTTTTTTCTTTTTTGTATTGTGCAAAGCAATTATTTGATTCCTAATCCTAATAATATTTTATCATATGAATGATTTGTCAAAGGGTGGTTGTTCGTCTATGTTTTTTAGTTTTATTTTTCTTTTAGAACAATTTGTATTATTATTATTATTATTATTATTATTATTATTATTATTATTATTATTATTTATTTATTTATTTATTTATTTGCTTTTAAAAATGAAGATTAGGTGGAGATATTTGGTTATATTTTTTTTAAAATTAATTTTACAAAAACAAGTAAGAGTTTGAGAGTGTTAGATGTCCTTAAAATTTATCTTTCATAATTCAGTATAATATGTTATCTAAATTTTATAAACTCTCACTAATAATACCTTTTAAAGGAAAAAAAATAATTTTGAATATATTAAAATTAGGAACTTTACCCCTCTAATTTTGATATAGTATTTGTACGTTCCATATTTTCCATTCCAAAAATGTAAAGAAAAATATTAACCATTTTCTCATTTAACAAATGACTAACTAATTCACTTCCCAAATATGTAACTGTTTCTTAATCTCAACGACAAACTAAACCACATAATTCAGGTAATAATTCAGGTAGAAAAGAAAATAAAATTTATGGTTATAACATTAAAGAGATACCAATGATAGTAATAGACCTAAAATTTAACCTCCTAAATTTTATACCAAAATATAGTAAATTCTGACACATAATTACTTTGATTAATTAAGGTATAGATGAGTTTAGATAGTACACGTGTTAACTCAAATAATCAAGTCGTTGTAAAATAAAAAAGAAAAAATAAAAAATCCAAGAGATTAAGACATAAAACAATTTTAAGAAAAATCAAAGGCGAGACATATTTAATTAAACACTCAACACATCGACAGATTCGACATGCGATCCACTTTGAAGTCGGAGGTTGTTTCATTGCGCGTCACATTGATACTTGTTTTAAAGAAGAGATGACATGTGGATCAATAATTGGGGATGGTTGAGTGTTGGCAATAATTAAATATAATCTGCTGAAAAATGGGAAGCCGGGCAAGTGAGTCCCCATATTGCTGTCATCCAATGGATCCTCTCCGCATCCTGATGTAACCAACCACGCTGTCAATGTTCTAGGAGACAATCCCATCATTTTTTTCTGATTAAATTCCACGTCGACCAAAACTATTCTCTTTGTTTCTCATATATAAAATAAATTAAAATCTTAGTGTAAAAACAAGCTAATGATAATTATTAATTAACATGATTTTTATCTTGAAAATGAAAGGTTTATGCAAGTGACGGATCCAGAAAAATTATTGAAGGTGCATTATAATAAATTACATACATAAAATCCGAATTTAGATTAAAAATAGGCTAACAAACAAATTAACCATTAAACTATCTACAAATATTAAAAATTAAAAAAATTTCTTTATATATATTATATAAAAACGATAAAGTTGAGAAAGGCTCGAGCCTCTAGATCTGTACTAAATCCGCCGGCGTGTTTATATAAAACTTTGAATTGACCTCATGACAAAAATCTAAAATAAGAAACAAGTTAGACGATCCATTTCCATAATTATGAATAATAAATGAAATCAAATCAAATTTGAACATAATAAACCGATCAAATAGGCCCATTGATTGCTTAATTTAGAATTAAACTATACTAAATTCAATATTCAATTATGAGTCAAAATCAAACTCCAATAATTGAAAAAAAAATCAAAGTAAAATGTTCAAATTTTTGCCTCGTACATGGTAAAAAGATGAAAATATAATAAAACAATTTCCACATGTGAATGTGAGAATTGGTTTATTTGCTCTACTATTGTTTAACTAGAAAATGTTCTTTTTTTTTTTAACCTATGAGATATCCAATGAGAAAAACAACGAATTTAACTTTCAACTATATTTATTAATCAGCATTAAATGGAAATTAAGAATAAATGGAAACAAATTTGTCGGCTAATTTTGGTATAGATGATCTAGCAGTGGATTAATTTTAGAACCAAACATTTAATGTAAAATAAATGATTGGATTAATACATATAGTAGAATCATTAAAAAAAAAAAAGTTAAAAGTCAATGGCTTCATTATGGAAATATCCATAGCATTAAACTTCAAATGGATTCATCATATATCTCTGTTTACATACGCTTTGCTTTGTCAGCAACTAAATATCTTTCTTGTGTTATCAACAGAAGCAATTTTGAGACTGAATATAAAAAAGAAAATGCTTACAGTCTCTAAAAATCAGGATGATTCATTTTTACATGAGAAGTAATTTGTGTACAAATCAATATATACAAATGAAAGTTTCACTGCCTGAAAGAGTAGGCATAGAAAGATAGAAAGGGAACAAAAAAGGAAAAAAAAAAACCATATGTAAATACATTACAGACTAAGATCAGCTCCTACTTGAGATTATGGTCCTAACCTAAACAAAATTCTCAAAAGTATTAACAAAAAGGAAAGAATTTCCTTGATAAGTTCTAAGCATGAAACCTCTGGTTACGTAACTAGAATCGCCGTGAGAGGAAGAACTCGTAATCTGGATGTGTGTTTCCGGAATTCAGATTTCCTTTCTTAACAACAGCTCTGGCCATGAGAGATGCAGTCTCTTCCAGGGTCCTCAGGCGCTCCTGGAGGACTCTAGGAGGATTTAAGTCGGAGGTAAACGTGGACGTACTTTCTCTAGGTTCGAACCAGCATTCATTCTGTTCATGTAATGTCACAAAGAGAACGTTTATGAAAGATACACATCATCCTTATGCAATGCAACAATTTTAGACACTTCGTAGGATGTGCAGAAGCAGTAATAGCAATTTATCGATGTAAAACAAAAATCACGCTTATGGTTGACCATTGAAACTTGATGGATTGACAAATATGCTGAATCTAAGGAGGTTTTCTTCGTCCCCCTTTGAAGAAGCTAGGCCTTTTCAACTCAAACATTTCCCTTTTCACTAGATTTGAGGAGGGAGAAAATCAATGACTTGTCTAGACATCTTGTAATCAACCACTTGCCATTATTAGTTATGTCAGGAAAGAGAAGCCCTAATCCAGCAATTCATTAAGTTGAATGGTAAAAACCCTAGGCATTTCCATCAATACATAATCAGCCCAAATAAGGTACTGATCAATTAACACAATTTATAAAGAGAGAAAAGGCAAATACAATCTTCACTTGTGGGCTTGAAATATTTGAAAGACCCAACAAGTGGAAATTAATTTTAATTGGGGAGGAAACGACAATGCAGGGGCTTGAACACAGAACCTCCCTGGACTACCTGCTCTGATACCATATTAAACTACCAATTCACCCAAAAACTTAAGCTGGTGGTTGAAGGCAAATTTTAATTATATATCACCAACATTTCCTTTACCAGTATCTAAACAAAATGCACAGCCATTCAAAACGTTAAAGTCTGTTGAAAATGGAATTAAAAGCAGTAATTAGAAAAACTTTACCTGTGCATTGTAGCTTTGAAGACCCACGACTGGACAGACTAAGCAAGAATTTGTATCTTGGGAAGTTCTAGAAACAAAATGTCCTAGCGAATGGTAAGTCAAAAATGCAGCTCGAAGGTTGCCATCCGGTATCCTATAAATGGGATACCATGCCACCGAATACCTGAAATGCCAAAAACAATTAAATCACTTTTTTTGTCTTTAGAGGTGCTGTGCAAATGACATACATATGTAATGGAATTTGGTCATATATGATTTAGTTCTAGTAGACTATAGAACTAATGCAAACTCTTGTAAAATGTTTGTCACAACCAACCATGATCCAGCATGCAGATCATCCAAAGTAATGGAATTGAGCATAGTCGGATCACCATATATTTTTCCTTGCAGGCATCCATCTCCCTCGACTAGCTGATGTATCCTGATTAAACAACAGAACTGAGATCAATTTCAAAGCAGTTTTCAATTAGCAATAAAAAATGATGTGTAAAGCCTTGTCAAAGCTTTCTAAGATAACCAACATATCGAGCAATTTGTTGATCCTTGTATTCAGTAACTACAATGCAGAATTTGAAATGCAAGCATTCCCTAAAACCAGCATAATATCAAAAAGCTATTGATTAAGGAGAAAAGGCAATCACAGGATCGTGAATAAAAACATAAATAGCTGCCAGTGCCCAACCGAAGTTCATAATGACTAGAAAATGTTTTCTCATAAATTTCACAAGAGTCTGATCGGTTGTTAAATTTTGAAGATTTTGTACTGAAATGTTTGTGGTGTTAAGAAGGAAGGGGCATTGTCAACCATTTTTTTCCTTCAACAGTCAAACTCTGTGAGGTTGACAAGAGGACTATATATATACTTTCAGTGTTTTAGAGATATGTTACAGAGTTCATTTAGTTGATAATAAGGGTAGATGGAGAAGTTATAAGTGGTTATTATATCATGTTTACTAATGCCAGAAGATCATTTACGAAGCACAAAGGATTCAGTGAAGCCAAAGGTATTTGTTTTCAACAAGAAAATTTAGAGAAGGGAATGAGGAAATTTCTTCTAGGGAAAACTGCTATCTAGGCAACACTAATAAGAGATGAATAAACCATTGTTGGAACAAGTCCGAGGCAGGGTGAAACCTCCAATTTAGACTATACTAGACAGAGCAAGATTTAATAAGAGAAAATAAGCTCATAGCTAGAAATTTTGGAGACTTGTTAGCTGAGTGGCTAAGTCCTCAAGGTAATTCTGTGTTTTGAAGATTGGATACTTTGGGTAAATCTAGTAAATTCAATACTAATTGCCTACTTGGTACTTCGGCCAACTTCTAAAGTGGTTGTGTGTCAAATCATCAAACCCAACTATCATGACAAGAAATTTTCCAAAAACAAAATTTTCCATTGAAGTTTGCACTCCAATTCTTAAACCTAGAACCTAAGCTATAAACCCATCTAAAGTCCTGACCCCGACCAAATGATTCCTCGGGGGCTGTCATTTATTCATCTTTTCCAAATAAAGTTCAAAAGTTGGGTTTGAGCTAGCATTTACCGGATGATACGTTTGCTGGATTGCCACAACTACTTTGTGGTATACATTACAAGAGAAAGCAAAGATTTCCTTGTCTTGTGCAATAAATGGTACTCTTTAAAAGATTTTCTACGAAGACATTAAAGGATGTTTAGGAGAAAAGTAGGTTTTACTGTTTTAGGAAGAAAACCGAGATGATACTAATTTGTTATATTTAGTATCCTATACCTTGCTCCCCACACACACATAGGAAAAGCAAAAGGAAAAAAATTTGGACATCATCTCTCCCACTTGTAGTTTCCTATAAGTTTGTCTGATGAAAAATAATAACTATAGTAATAATAAGTTGAGGTATGATAAGAAAAGATCCGAGTTCGAAAATATATAAGTAACAAATCACACTAGTAATTTCCAAAAAAGAGTAGGAGCAATTACTTATCAAATAATGGCCTTCTCAGTTGAGGTTGTTCCCCTTCAAAATATTCAAAAATAAGTTCTGATTCTCCAGATAACTGTAGGCTCGCTGATTGTTTTGAAGATTTCCTCTTTTCAGAAGCTAAATCTTGCTCTGAACTATGAAATCGATTACAAACCCGCAGAACGCTTGTATCATCAGTACTGGGCTCAGGAAAAAGGAGTGAAAATATTGGAAGATGACAAGTAGAGGGCTCCTTCACTTTTATATCACTTACACATGAATCAAATCCCAAAGGACCAGTAGTTGTTCCCACATGAGTTTTACGGCTTTTAAATAGTTGAATAGCAGAAAGAAATGGAACAAAATATGCACGGAATGCAGAGTTAACCACCCCAAATCCATTTGAATTTTCATGACTCTTGGCTTTTATTTCTAAGCCATAGCTGCCATGTTTTTCATACCATTGCCACAGGCAAGCCAAAGAAATGTTTGTAGTCTCATTGCTACATGGTATCACATCACCTGGCAGATTTCTTGGGCAAATTTCACTGCTTCTTAACTTGGGTCTCTGGTCGATAACAGGGGAGGATAAATGAAGGAATCTTTCGAACTCTGCAATTGGACAACCAGTTTCCATTTGAATAGCTTCAGATGCCAATTGCGCCTTACATGCATTATTAACTGCTTGTTCCATTCTAGACACATCTTCACATGAGGATTTGCAATTAAAATGTTCATCCACATCGAACTCACACTTTTGATTCTGTAGTGTGGTTGTATCAAAGCCATAAATCTTCTGCACCTCACATTCATGTTCTAAAGAACCATGATCCCTATCTCTATAATGCTGGATCCCCTCAAGTACATCAGAAACAGGATTTAATAAGCTGCAATTGACTCTTTCTTTAATTGATTTTTCCGAAGTGCCAAACTCAGCAGGCTGCGTATTTGCATCTCTCAGAGATGAAAAATCAGGTCTGGCCAAGGTGGTCGATCTAGAACCTTCTGCTCCACTTGGCAACCAGTTCTGAAGAGGTGATCTAGATTGGGTTTCATGCTTGCTGCGTTCAGCCAGGGAACTTCCTTTTGTTGCTTGAAAGAAAAGATGAGGAAGGTAAACAGGAGACTTAACCTCTACTGTATTTGACAGATTTGAGGAGTTGCATGACTTTGGCAATGAGCTAGAGTCGTTCTCTACTTTTTGAAAGAAAAGATGAGGAAGGTAAACAGGAGACTTAACCTCTACTGGATTTGAAAGATTCGAGGAGTTGCATGACTTTGGTAATGAGCTAGAGTCGTTCTCTACTTTTTGAAAGAAAAGATGAGGAAGGTAAACAGGAGACTTAACCTCTACTGGATTTGACTGATTTGAGGAGTTGCATGACTTTGGCAATGAGCTAGAGTCGTTCTCTACTTTTTGACTGCTCAAACCATCGTAGATAAGTTTGTTTGAGAACAATTCATCTGGATGGACTTGTTTACCTTCAACTGCTTCAGAATTCATGCATTTATCAGTAGTATCATTTTGAAAACGAGATCTTGGATTGCCACTTGATCTTCTTATGTCAAAGCCCATAGATCGAATATCCAACCTTTCATTTGGTGGTTTGTGAACCATTGAACTTGTATTACTACCACAACTATTCCTTGTAGGACGATAGATCTTCTCTTGTCCTGAAGTATTTTTTCTTTTCAACCTCCTGGAACATTTTTCTTTCAGCTGTTTTCTGTTCCCTGTTTTTTTATCCTTGACCTTTGGCATTTGCACACCAGCAACAGGATTACAAATGCCTTTAAACTGTTTGCTGATAGGACTAACTTGGTCCAACTGTTCAGAACATCCACCACTATTGCTTCTTTGAACCTTTTGCCAGACAGTATGTCTGTTTTCCTTCCCCGTACGTCTTTGTGAACTCCCCAAACCACCATATCTATTCATCCTTGAACTCCCGGTCAATTTTTTATTTTGTTTAGTTTTCTTTCCAGGTAAAACTGAACAAGTTTCACTAACAGTACATCCCTGAATACCTTTCTCCACTTCAGTGTTCAAATGTACTTCATCTCTTGCTGAGTTCTGAGAACAGTTCTCTCTATAAGGTGAACTTCGTTCTTCCAACAGATCAACTCCAAAACCTTTCTTTTCATTTAATTTTAAGTTCAAATCATCACAGTTACTGTTTAAACTAACCCACTTAGAATCACAGGAGTTATTATCCAAAGAATCCGTAGAGCAAAAATCATTGCAGCTGCCAGCCAATAAACTCTCTCTTGAATTTAGTCCCACATCGACATGGAAACAACCAGGTGCGTTGGTTAGGGCCTGGTTTTCAGATCCACAAACTTTATGATACCCACTAAAATTCTTTATTGCAGAAGATGAAACCTTAGATGAATGCCCGTCAACAATTTCAGATGATACTGAATCCACGGTTCCAAGTGGCTGAATCTCAGAATCTCGTTCAAAATCTGGCAGAAAAGTTTCTGGTGCAATCGAGCATAAAACAGTTCTATTTCTAAAATCTGAATCATTACTGCCACATGCTTCAGACAAAAAACTTGCACGGGCAGAATCCTGGAGTGATACTTCTGTTTCAGCAGAGACAAACTCAGAAGATATCTTCTTATATTCTAGTTCTTTCTTTTTTGCCTTCTTTCTCGGATTTTTCTTCCCATATCTCTGCATTTTAGCTCCATCAATGGGAATGTCAGAGGTTGCAATAGAGTCACTTGACATCAAAGCAGAGGCGGAGCATGAACTTGTACAAAGGAGCTTGCCAGAGGATTTATTTGGTGACTTAATTGCTTTACTATCCAGTAACTTTTTATTGGACTCCAGCAAGCTTCTACATCTGAGTGAATTAAATGAATATGTACCATTGGAGGCAGAGCCTTTCTGCACCAATTTTCTCCCAGCTGTAAACTGATTCATTTGAGGCAGGCAGCTCACGTTCAAGCTATCTAAGTATTGTGGAGGAAGTGCAACAATTCTCCATAGTCCATCAGATTCGAGTGTAAGAAACCTAATGACGGCACATCTGAAAAAAGGAAACCAGGTAAAGAAATTAGGTAAAGAAATAATAATCAATAATTTCTTCTCGTTGAAATAAAGAGACAGAACAAAGCCATAGCTCAACAATTGTATGACTAAAACATTACCTGTAATCAAAAAAATTCCTCCATGCAAAAGAAGAAACTTCAAAATCCTGAAAGAAATGAAAGATAATGTTTAAATATAATATGCAAACACAATTTTATTCAAACCAAACCAAAATCAAATAGAATAAAATTTTCTTAATTATGTACCTTACTTATTCCCCTGGAACAACTGTTTTTCTCGAGTCTCAAATCTAACGACTCCTTTCCTTTGTCTAAAACTTTCTGAAAATCACTACTTCTTACAAGAGCACACTGCATTGTTTTCTGTCAGTCATCAACATGGTTCAAACGATAAGAATTCTAGTGGTATATTTCCAAGGGCAACCGGTAAGGTTGTTAACAAAGTAAGGTTCAAAACTCCAGAAAAGGAATAATGGAATATGTATTGAGAGCCTGAAATAATAAACTGATTTTTATTTTGACATTATGGCACATAAGTACAATACACCCACAAATAGATATGAAGTTTAAAAAAAAAAAGAAACCTGAAGAAATATTTTCTTAAATTTTCGTCAAAGTTTTCATGTTGTCTTAAAGACAATGCTTTGACATGATGTCATTCATTAGATCCAAACAATACTAATAAATGTAATATCAACAAATCATTAAAATATGAGAATCAAAATCTAATTTGGGATGGTGCCAAAAGAAAAAGATGAAAGAAAGATTGGCTTAAAATAAGGACAACTTCCTTATTGAGTAAAAGTAAATTAAAAAAAAAAAATTGAGACAACAAGAATCTTTGTTAAATAATAGTTCAGGATATCTAATCCAATTGAAATGGGTGTCATCTTTTGACTACAACCATAATATCCACTCGTTGAATAATTTTGCTCATGACTTGCCTCAACAATTCTTGGGGAGGCTTTGCCCACCCAAAGTTAGCTTCCAACAAAATTAAACCCTTGAAGTTGATCATGATACCATGAAATTAGAACCTTAAATAAAACAATTCTTATGTGACCACCAAATACATGCAGGCAGATTCTAGCAAAACAAACAGCGCTAATGTAGAAAAATCAGAAATCTCAGACTTATTGAAGGAAGAAACAAACAGAGTTTTGATGAAGAGAATATTAAAGCCATTTTTCTCCAGGAGAATGTTGTTTATTAAAACAAACGAATAGCCAGAAACCCAAAGAATAGACATAAGGTACATGCATTAAGAGAGAAAACCCAGATATAAAAAACAACCTTTTCCTGAAATGGTTTCCCCATTCAATACAACAAAAAGCTGTAGCACACAAAACTTACCAATCAAAAGAAACTCGTTCAACAACCTAAACTTCAATGAAACATTATGGAACCAAGATGAAGAAAAAGAAGAACATATACACGGTACGGCTCCTTTGAAATTAATCACCCAATTAGAACCATTGAGGAAGGCTAGTACTAAATTTGACTAGACCCACAAATATCAAAGAAAAATTGAAAAATCTCAATTTAAGAACTATACCAATTTAGACACAATCTTCACCCAAATATAGCCACAAGATTCAGATTACAGGGTAACATACAAAATCTACAATAATCAACTATTTGCCAAAATTAGAAACGTTTCCTACCCTGTCATCTCTAACTCAAAATAGAGAAACAAAGTGTAACAGATTAAGATAGAATAGATTATATATTGACTCTTTTAGGGAAAAAAGCATACAACGACTTCTAGTTACTTTTCTATAAAAGGAGCGCGAAAATTGGATAATCAAGCCATTTCACTACACACAAATCAGAGCTGGCGAATTGAAAGTAAGTGAGTGATCGATTAGCTAAGAGAAGTAGAAGGAAACTGACCCATTTCCATTGGCGGGAGAGAATCGAAGGAATTACAAGATGAAAGCCTGTCCTTCAAGTGGATAATAGCGTTTATCTTTTTCTTTCCATCGGAATTTTGCTAGTGGCTTGCTTAAAAGGAGCTGCGGCTGATAGAAGTAAGTATATTTTGGTTTGTATTTGATGATTGAGCTTCTTCATTTTATCACAGTCACTCTCCATTAAGTAAATACTTCGTATTGTACTTTATATTGAAATTTTATTTTAAATGTCAAAACATTCGAAAATATTTGTTATAAATATGATAAAATATTCCAATAATATATTTTGACTTCAATTTGAAATGAAAACTGATTTAGTTTCAATGTTCCAAGATGTTCCTTTTTTTTTTTTTTTTAAGTTTGGAATATATATTTGTTTTAGATTTTTATTTTCAAATGATATAATTTTACCCATTTAAGTTTTGTTTCGGTTCTTAGATTTCAACATTTACATCTTAATTTCAATTTTTTATTAAATGCTCATATTTCGCCAGTGACCATATTGATCAATTTAAAATACTTTATTGGTGACGAAAATGTAGTAAAACTTGATTAAAAAAAAAGTTTAATTAATTAATAGATATTAATATCAAATACCAAAAAATAGGTATTTGGTGAAAATTTGAGATAAATCTTGAAAATATAAGGACTAAATTGAATAGAACTCAAATCTCATTAGGTAAATTATATCATTTTGAAATTTGAAGACTAAAATGAAATAAAAACGAGAGGACGGTAAAGACATGAGCTCATTCGGTTATGTGTAAAAACTGACCCATAAGGTCAGCCATTAAGTCATGATCATTAAATATGTAGACCGACCCTAAAGCTCATGATACATAAAGTATTTAGGAATGTTCATAGAGCTTGAAGAAATGTTGTACTTTAGTAAAATAAATTTAACGATTCACACTAGTTAGTGACAATTTGATTAATTATTCAAGAAGTTAATTATCAAATAATTGTTATGAAAAATATAATTATGGGACTCATAAAATTTGAGGTATGCTAAAATAAAACTCTATCTTCTACACTTTCTAAATGACTACTGATTTGAGTTTGTGGTGGTAAAATACCACATCGGTTTCTTTATTTTACAAGACATTTATTTGATTATCTTCCGAAAAAAATTACAAACTCAAAGTTTATACCAAATTTCGATATCAAAACATTAAATTTAAATTATAACAAAACCAATACTACTTAGAAAATTTAACATATTTATTAAAATTCCATAAATTTTAGATATTTGATACAATATTGAAATTTGGTTTTTTAATCATTAACTTACCTTTGTCGCAAGGAGAAATTCCTATATACAATAGCAAACAAACTCGGACTCATGCTTTTTTTGTTTACTATTTTGTTGAAAGGTGTGGAAATGATGATTTTGACAATTAGAACGATAACTTTGGAATATGATGGACGTCTCTAAATAATTCACTATTTAAGAAAAACAATTTATAAAAAAAAGTATATTTATTATAAATTTAAGTTTATTATTATTTGGTGAAAGTTTTAAAATAATAAGGAAAAGGATTAAGCTTATTGAATTTAAAGAAGAAAAAAAAAGGAATTGATTGCTCTAGATTGCACCATATTAAAAGGTTCTAAAAATTTAAAGAAAAATATGCTTAAAATTAAAGCATCATCAATATATCATAAAAATTTTCAATTAAAAATCTAAAGACATCCTTGTATTTAGGAGGTGTTCAAACTCTTGAACCAATTTAAATAATTTTTTTCGTATGTTTTTCACTGTGAAAAAGAAATTTAATAATAAGAAAAGAGAAACCTACTCCACACTATGCTAAGAGGGAGGGATTCCAGATAGAACAGGAAGAAAGGGACTGATTTTCTGTATGTGTTTTATCATTTTTCATGGCAAAATCCAGAGGCGCAGAGAAAAACAAGTACAATATCAGTTGGAATATGAATCAAATGCTGATATGGAAATGCAAAACTGAACCATCCAGTCTATCAAGTGATAAACCATTCATTCATATTATCAGTTGGATATGGAGTTAGCACAAGAGGATAATGAAATTTGAAACGAAAAATATTTAAGCAGCATTATCAACATGTTTTGTACTACAGCAAGTCCTTAGTCCATATCGAGTATCGTTTTTGTTTTCCTAAAAGAAACTTACAAAATATACATGATATTAGAAGCCCATCGCAAGAATAAGCATTTCAGCGGGCCTCGTACTGAACAACTGCAGTAATAGGCAAGAATTGGATTAGAGTTCAAATTTGGAAAGAAACAAATAAATATCAAGGACACAGAAAGTAATGCAAATTGACCCATACAACAAAAACATTGAAAAAACTAAACTACAAGAATAGACTCTAACATCCATAAAGAGAGAATCTAAATTTGATCTCAAGACTTGTAGTAAGAGAGCATTCCAAGTCATAAACGATCACAAGGATACCCCAAGAAACAAATTTTCCAGTCAATTGTCGCCATAGGTCAAGTATAATAGATTCTGCTGAATTACATCATGTTGTGACAGTATATTGCCCAAACTACAACCATCCTGCCAATCAACAGTTGGATATATGTGCAAGCTCTAAACTTCAAAACAAACTAAGTCAATAAAATAGTTGTTTTAGATTACCCATTACTCGAATCTTTAAATGAACTAAAAGAAGGTAAATAAGATTTGACCGGGAAGAAAACAGCATTGAGCATGGTTGTTATAGAGTGATAAAATGATTTTAAAACAGAAAAAAAGTAGAGAAAACATAGCCGATCATTCAACTCATGTGAAGTAGTGAAGTGGATATAGTGTTCTCGACACACGAAAATGATTTTGATAGAGTTAAAGTCACTTTTGGTGAGCTCAAGAGCGCTCCAAAACAAGTCTTTATAGTTCAAAATCAATTTACCTTTCGATTTAATTCTTTTAAATGTGACTTTCATACAGTCAAATTGATTTTGGTTGAGCAAAACATGTTTTGGAGTGATCTTCGAAGATGATAAAACGATGATAACCATTTTAAAACCTCCCAACCATGCCTAGATGCAAAACCAACCAAAGCCACCAGTCGCAGAGTTTGACCCACACGTGTTACACTTCTTCAATATCTACTCATACCAAATAGCTAATCTATGTTTCTTGTTCCATATAAAATTTATAATCAATCGTAACTTATTGGATGAGATTCAAAATTCCAAACATCTTTAACAGAAAGTTCATATTTACAGACGACATATTCATGTTCAAAACAATAATAATAACAACAAACAAAATCAGAAGAAATATCTTACTGCGACGGGTGCGCTTCTTGTAGAGAATACGATAACCACACTCCCGGCACTGTATAACATCACCCTGCTTCAGAGTGTTCTCCATTCCACAATCTACACAAATTTTACATCTCTCAATTCCCAAACATAGTCGTAAAGGAGTACATTTAGAGCAAGTATTCTAAATGTAGACTCAAACCAAGAAACTTTTAAATTCCCACAGTCTTAATTAATCAAAGTAACTTAACACGTGTTAAAAGATGCATCCGATAACATAACGAAAGAACCTAAATAATCAACGGGAGATATTCAATCCCGAAATCAGTAAACACCCAACAGTTATACCTCCACAGATGTAGCTGACTGGTTCGGGTTGAGGATCCATGAGTGAAACTTCAAAAATCTTCCTGCAAACCAATTATTGCTCACACAAGTAAGAAACAACCATCAACGGAATAATGAGAATAAGGAAAAGTGGTGGTGAGGATGTGCCGCCGACCGGCGACCGCGACGGCGGAAGGATAAGAGAGAAGAAACAATCGGCGCGAACCTACCGCTGCGAGGGCGATGCGAGAGCAGAGAAAGAAATCAAAGTCGCGTAGGGCTTGACTATAATGATCGGTGATGGAAAAATCAAACAAAAATAAAAGGGAGGAGAGCGCGTAGTAAGGTTTTCCCCCTTTTTTTTATATATATATATTTTAAATTCTCATATTAATTTTAGTCAAATAATTTAGAAAATATAAATTAATTTAATTTCATGAAATTAATTTTTACTAAAATTGATTAAATAAGTAACAATTTTCCTACAATATGTGAATGTGTTTTCACAAAAGCTTTACTGAAAAATACATGCAATAATAAGCCGTTGGAGTATCCTACTTCACACATTAATTCAGTATTTTTAAAAAATAAAAATTAGATATATTAAAGGATGTCAAATCATGTTCATCTACGCATACTTTCGCATATTTAGAAGTTTGATCTTTATCAAACTTATTAAGTATGGAAAATTTAAACATGTGACCTTTTGGTTCTAAGTACACATGAGTACGTACAAATATCGATTGAGTCAAACTTTTGTTGGCATAACTTTGATATCAACATCAGGGATTGATTGATGTCTCTAGTATAGCTAAAAAACAATCCTTAAATATAAAAATAAAAAATAAAATATCATTTATTTAAATATAATATAATTAGTAGGCTTATTTTGGGTGTTTAAAAAATATAAGGCAAATGTAAATCTATAAAGGTTACATCAATTTAAACGATTTATTAATAAATATATCAATTTAGTTTCTAAACTTCCATTAATATATCAATTTAAATCTTATACTTCAATTTAAACTCGCAACTTTTATAAATATATAAAAAAAATTCCTCTAAATCCTCAATTGTAATTTTTAGAAAAATATGGATTTAATCATAAAGATAATATATTTTCTCTTCTTTTTAGACTAAATATAAAACTATTTTTAAATATATTAAAACGAAACAAATACTTATCAAATATAATAATAGTAAAAACTAAAATATTTATAAATTACAGCAAATATAAACTTTGCATTCAATTTCATATCAGTTTATGGAATATGAAATTTTAACGGTTAAATTTATCATTTTCAACGTTTGTTCATTATCTTGTTTTATTATATTTGTAAGAAAAAAAAAATTGATAGTTTGTCTCACTCGATGTGTTAAGGTCAAAATAACTAATCAATTAATTTATCAATATTTTGAAATGTCAAACTTAGTATTAATGTATATATTAAATAGTTTCCCGGGTGACCCACTCGTTCCTTGTCGTCTTGCTTCTGCACTATTTTCTTCCATTAATCTTCTCCTATACGAATGCAAATTTGGATCTATCAACTTCAAGATGAATTTTCTTTTATCACAAAACAATAAAAGAAAATGTTATTCAAAGTTGATGAAGTTGTTTGGGAACTTTCTGCTACCGCCTTATTATTCTAACTCCACTTGTTCGACGATCTTGTTCCAATTTTCTCTTTCCAGAAAATAGAATTTCCCGACTCACAAATTCTCCCGTTTCTTTCGATGGAAGTTACAATTCTAAGGCAGAGTTGATTTTATAAATTACAGATTGATTTTCAAACTCTTTGTCTGGTTGATCGTTCTTCTGTCGGAAGACGATTCCGGCCACTGGCCAGAATTTCGTAGCTTTCGTCGTTCGAAGCCCTACGATGAAATCTTTCGACAAAACGCCGGATAGGAACTCGTCTTTTTCTGAACCTGTCAGCTCAATCCACAGTCCTCTTTATTCCGATGGCTCTCCTTCTTCTTCCGGTAATAATCATTCTTCTCTCGATCTCCGCCGTTTTGTTCGTCTAAGATTGATGGGGTAGTCATTTTTTGCAGGTAACGATAATTCAAAATCGGGGCATAAGAAACAATTTATCAGGAAACGAGGTGGATTTGTATTTCGGGTATACGAGCATGGTAAGGATCGATAGTTTTTGCTGTAAAAATTTATTGAACACTACCTGTTTGTGGAAATGCCATCTGAAATTTATCACAATATGATATGATGGAATGAGGGTAATCTTGTGTTTGTGTGAAATCTGTAGTTAAGTTGGGGCCTAAATTCTTGGTAACTGCTAAAGGTAAATTGAGATTAGGAGCAAAAATTATACGACAAGGTGGCAGAAAGAACATATTCAAACAGGTTTTTGGAATTGTAGAAGGAGAGCAGCTTTTGAAGGCCTCTCAATGCTACTTATCAACAAGTGCAGGGCCCATTGCTGGGCTTCTTTTCATATCTACAGAGAAGGTTGCTTTCTGCAGTGAGCAAAGTATCACTTTCTCTTCACCAACTGGAGAATTGCTCAAAACACCTTATAAGGTAATCTTTTTGCACTTAAGCATCCCACTCAGGGTCAGAAAGATGAAAAACATTTCTTCTGTTAGACACGTAGAAGATTGCACACAAGTCGAGTTTGATTTGATTTGACCTCATATATAACATAAAGTTCTGGTTTCAGAAAATGGAAGTCAAAGATTTTAGGTGGGGAAAGGAAGATACACATACAGATGCTGAAAATTTTGGCTGGTCTTTTTATATAAAAGATCACCAACTTTTCGTTGGGAGAAAGTGATTGAACTAGCTGAAAAGTGTCTAGGTGAAAGCTATGATGTAACTATCATATGTGCTTAGTTCTTATCGAGAATTTTGATAAAGGCTTGGGGTCTAGGACCAAGATTGTAATTTCGAACTATATAATCTGTGAAAGTTTAAACATCATGCGATTCAAAACTTCCATGAGATGCAAAATATTACAAGCTAACCTTTTAAGATATATAATACTTCCAAATTAAAGGGGTATATTAAGACCCCTGCTTTGCAGTCTGATGACTTTGGCCCTCCTTACATAAAGGTGTATTTAAATAAAGTTCTTTCTTGAGAGTAATTTAAAACTCCACAATCTTTCTTTGTATTGAAAGCAAAAAAGAAAAAGAGTTTTAACTTTCAAAAAGCTGAGAAGGATCTCTCTAGCACTAAACTAGCACTTTTCCCAACCTATTAGGGCATGTTTACTCTTGTAAGGGCATGTTTACTCTTGTTAGGCCCAAAATCACTAAAAAATGAAATGCATGACGAAAGGGATCCTAGTCATTCAAAATCACTTCCAAACATGCCATTCATATCTTTTAAAGATGAAAATGACAGTGGTGTGTGATTTTCTACAGGTTTTGATACCATTAAAGAAGATCAGAAAAGCCAATCAAAGTGAGAATGTCAATGATCCAACAAAAAAGTACATCGAAGTGGTGACGGATGACAACTTTGATTTCTGGTTTATGGGATTTTTGAGATATGAAAAGGCATTTACAAATCTTCAGAAGGCCATTTCCATGGCTAACAGATCAATGCAACAGTCCACAGATATATCATGAAACTAACCAATTCTGGCCAAAGAAGGTGTTGCTTTTGCTTCCCATTCATAAGAGTGAGTGCTTTTTGAACTTAGGAATTTGATAGGTATTTCACATACATCTTTGAGTGTTTCTAATGGGTGTGTTGCTATATCTTATGACTGTTGTTTAAGTTTAGTTTCCCCACATCCCTGTGTATCTAATTGGGCTTGATTGAAATATGTAAAATATTTTATTTGCTCTCAAATTGTATTTTACTCGAAATCATTACTTATTTTTGTTATTTTCTTTTAATTTTACATCTTATCCGTTGGTTAATCACTGGCAAATTTAGCATGAGCCTCCGAACTTGAACTCTCTCAAGTTAGTCCAGTGGTAAATGCATGCTCCAACCCTCACGAGGTTTAAAACATTTTTCTTTTGATAAAGATATATGATTGGGTGAAGATGCACTAACAAACCAATTCGTTTGTTGATGAATATATATCTTTAGTCTTTAATATATACATTTATATCGATATTTTCCTAGAGCTTCTAACTTACAAAAATGGCCAGTTTATTTTTAGTAGCTAAAAAGTACATTATCGAGTCTATATATATTTACGTTAGATCCACAAATAGATCGTAGAAACTTTCATAATCATATATGTATTTAACTAATCTTGAATTTAACAAAGTTGATTGTGTATTACTTCTTTCTAATATTTTCCTCACATTTGTGGGATCATTCTGAAATATGCTTTCTTAAAGATCTATGGTTTGTGGCCATGCATTAGAAAGAGTTAAAGAATTGTTTTTGTCATTTTCAAAACGAAGCAAAAAATACTTTCAATCATTTGGATTTAGATGGTCTAATAGTTTTTCACTAATACTATCGAATAATTAGAAATAAAATAAATTTTTAATTTAAAAATTAAATTTTTTAGATAATTATCTTATAACAAACAAGTTTTAATTAGGTAGTTAAGAATTTCAACCTCAAATTCATAGGAGATATATATAAATACTAATTAATATTGAAATATATATATACTAATTAATATAGAAATTTATTCAACATTAAAGTCATGTTTATCGATCCATAATGAAATCATAAAAAGATTTTATTGATGGATCAATCGAATGGGTTAGAATCGCAAAATTAATTTAATTGATCATTGTTTACATAGAATTAAAAATATATATATATATCACAATTACTAATAGTATTATCTTTACAACTGAGCATAACTTACAAGATTTGTCTAGCTTTATAATAACAATAACTGTAACAACAATAATAACAACAACTATAATAATATAATAAAAGTAATGCCAACAACCAGTAGATTTCACTTCGAAATAGACCCCAAATCTCATTACTTTAATACAATATCATTTCAATTTAACATTCATTTATTACCTATACGCAATTTTATTTTCGATCTTTGAGTAAACTCATATTCAGTGAATACAAATCCAACCTAAAAGTTTGACTTTTTATATTTAGAGAAAGCAATAATAATAATAGTAATAAGTACGAAAAGAAGACGTACTTTGATTTTGAGAAACTGAGGTGAAAACAGCTTACACGAAAATAATCAAATAAAGTATTTTATTCTTCTAATAATAATAAACAAACAATAACCATATCTTTTATTTAATTATGATAAAACTCTTATACATGAATTAAACACAAATTACTTCATAAACTCATTCACTTTAATTTTTGAATTTTCTTCAATTAAACTTTCTTGAACATAACAGGGAATGGCGTATCGCTCAAAGCCAAAGCCCTTTTTCCATTCTTGAAGAAGATTCCAATATCTCTACACATAACTTTACAGAAATTACAAACAGTCGGACAGAACACCAATTTGTAATCCTTACCGTGCTTCTCAATTTTGAACCAATTATCCACCGTCTCCACTCCCGGATTTCCCCTGCTTCCGCCGATCGTCACGAACCATTGTCCCGTCGATTCGTCGAATTTGTCCAATTTCCACACCGTCGATGTCACGCAGATCGTACTCGCATCGAATTGCACATTCAAATCGGTTGAAACTCGAACCACTCCTTTTTTAGGGTTTACAGGATGGAATGTTGTTGGAAATCCGTTCATTAATTCGAATTGTTCTTGAACGACGTTGACTGGACATATCTCCGATTGGAGGTTGCCTAGAGTTAGGCCGCCGCCTCTGCCGCGGAAAACAGGGAGGATGTAGTAGTTGACGCCGGCTCGGAGCTTCTTGCCGTCGATGTCGAGGACGGCCTCCGGTGAAGCGTCGGCTGTGGAGAAGCGGAGCTCGGTTGAGGCAAGGAGAATGAAAATAAAATAGAATATTCCGAAATTCTTCGTCATTTTTCTTTTGAATGTGGACTTTGTTTTGTTTGGATGCTTAATTTGATTGGGAAAGTTTTTGTATTTATAGGAGAGCGAGCGAGAGTCGAAATTGCTCACTATTTTCTCTCCTTATCTTAGATGCATCGTTTTCCAACCCGCCGCCATGACGTGGCGGTACATTTGCATGAGTTTGATATTCACATTGCAAAAATAAGCCTTGAAAATATAGAAAAGAAAAAAGTCCCATAAGCTCAAAACCATCATAGTTAGACTTCGACGAAAATATACAATTTCTACGACAAAAGATTTAGCGAACTATTCTTATTTAAATTTTGTTTATGACAATAGTAGGAAGAATTACGAATACAACTCAAATAATATAAAATTACTTGTACTATAAATTTAATTTTCTATTCTATATTATAAATATTGGTTGTTAGATTGTATGAAATATCAATATTTCATTAATGATTCATTGATAATAATGACAGATTACAGCCCTATATATAACCATATTAAAACACACTAAAGGAAAGAATATACAAGAATAATATAATATTTCCTAAGAATAATATTTCCTAAAAATACTCTAATTATGTCAATATTGGTGTTTTAATTTTTTTTATTCCGTAAATGCGTGGGTCAGTCTACGCGCACTTCAACTAACTTAACTTACGTGACAATTTGTTTGACTCTAAGATATTGGAAAATTAGTTACTAGATAAGAGATATCGTAAATTCAACTCATGACCTCTTAGTTAGTTATTGAAACTATGTTTATCCATGTCTTAATAATGATTTAATATCAACTAAAGATTATTTTGTTGCTAATCCAAAATTCCTTTCATGTTTAGTGAGTTTTAGCAAACATTTTGATAAATAGCACAAATTTATCTAATCACAAATTCTAGAAACAACTTTCTTTTTTATGTTTTTATTATATTTAAATTATTATTTCAAACTATAAAATTTAAAATTATATTAAATAAAGATAAAAAAAAAATTAATTACAATATGTCCTCGAGTTATAAACTCAATTACTTTAAAGAAATATATACATTCTAAATTATATAAATTAAAAAATAATTATCATAGAAAATATTTTATATAAAATATATTAAAAAATAAATCAAATGATAGTTTAATCTCAAATAATATTTAATAAGCTATTTTTTATGATTTATAAATATAGTATCCTTTCAAATAATTGTTTAACTTAGAATTAAAATTTCTAATCTTCACAACTTAAAATAAAACTATGTTTTCTTGAATCTCTCCCTTTGTATTTAATTTTTTTTTTTCATAACCTATCAAATATGCATTAAATTTAAGATATATATATATATATATATATATATATATATATATATATATATATATATATATATATATATATATATTATTTGATTGGAAAAGGGAAAGAAGTTTTTATGGTAATACACATTATCTAAAATCTTTGGGGTGTTACATCATGCATGCTCAAAGTTGGCCACACATGCAAAACTCTATTGAATTCCAAAATCGTTATTAAAAAAGTTTGAATTCCAAAATCAATTAATTTTTCGATGTTCCACATTGAATTAACCGCAAACAAAAGTAATGAATTACTTTTCCTAATTCTAAATATATCTACACCAAGATATCTATCCTTACACACTAAGGAAATGGTGGAAAATAATACAAATTTTTATTATATAAAACTAGCATTCTTTTGAAAAATTATTCTATCAATATCTTTAATCTATCTCAAGTAAGGCCAAACATCGAAATTTAGTTAAAAAGCTAAAATTTATCAACTTATACGTTCTTTCAAATCTTCACAAATCTTAAACCAAATCTTACATTCTTTAACAAATTTTTTAAATCAATTTCATTATTTCGCTAATTAATATCATATCGAGTTGAAGAAGATTTGCTAAAACTATTTTTTAAGAAAGGGTACTAATTATGTTTGAACTATTCAACCATGTATGTATATATATATAAAAGTCTTAATACTAAAAATACTTTTTGAGGCTATATCGTGTTCTAAGATGAAACGTCAGATTGGTTCATAGGGATAAGTTTGTAAAGTCAAACTATTAAACTTCATGTGATTGTATTTAATATATTATATGCCTCTTTTGAATAAGCTTGAGAATTGTTGACTGTGAATCAAAGGGCTTTATTTATTTATTTATTTATTTTATGTGAATCAAAATTAAATTAAAAACAAACCTGTGAAGTGAACCAAATGCTTTTAATTTCCTTCTTCTCTACGTTTTCTTAATTTAAATAAATGAAATTTCCGACGACTTCTTTTTCCCTTATTTTTAAAAACCGTATTAGTTTGAAAAATGAGATACAATCTATATATATATATTTAATAGTTTATCCAATCTGATGAGACAGATGGCTTCACGATAATATAAAAGAAATAAGTTTTATATTAAATAGTTTATCCAATATTGATAGTTTGAAATAGAATGCTTTACAACTAGCATCATTAGATAACTAATGGTTAACACGATCGACCAAAAAATCGAGCCGCTAATCAAATCAAAGATGGTCGGTTGAAGGGATAAAGAGGTTTTTTTTTCTGTCGAAAAAATCTAAAACGACAACAACATCGTTAAAATGATTATTCGGAAGGCTTTAAACCGATCAATTGGTTGGTTAGATTGTACGCTTTCATGGTCGGGTTTGTTTGAAAGGCTCTTGAAACCCTTCCTACTATGTCTTTGATCATGGAATAGATTTTCAACGGCTTTCTTTAAACATTTGCTAAACCAACCATAGTTGATTTATAGAATAATTTGATTGGAAAATCTATGATTATTCATCTTCTAAAAGAAACAAAGTTTTAGTTACATGAAAACTTTTCTAAACAAATAGTCAAAATTTGAGAGTAAGATCATTTATTTTATTTTGTTTTAAGTCTACGAGAATTTGCAATAAAATATTTGGTCGTATATTCTTTATCTTTCTAAAAAAAAAATTGAGTAAATTTATTTCATTTTCAAGCGATATTGTTTGAAAAAATATGTGTATATCTAAATATTCCTCATTTGCTAACTTAAGATGTTAGCAAAACATCTCATAATTATTCTGCCTCTAACAAATATTACTTAAAAGAAAATGAAATCTTTAGACAATGATTAGGATGAACACTTTAAATATAATTTGACTCAGGACAACATAAATAATAGAGTAAATTGCACAATAGAGAGTCCTCTACTCAATTTCCTTTTCATTCTTTTAAATCATTGTAAAATATACAAAATGCATATGCTGATCCTCTCCTCTGGATCCCACCGAAATAAAATCCAAACCAAACAAACACACCCACCATAGCCCTCGAGGTGCATTTTGAGAAGTGCTATCATTTTAATTTTCGAATACTCATTACCCAACTTTTTAATTCTATTAGTGTGTTTATAACCAAATTAGAATCATTTCGGTGCCTCAAAGAACAATTATATGTGTCTCAAAAAGTTCTTATTACCCGACACGGCGTCTTTCGTGTTTCATCAAAGATCAAAAGCATAGTACTAGGTTCCACTTTTTTCCCATTTCTTAGACGTACCCAAGTGAGAGTTACAAATACACACCTCAAACTTTCAATAGCAATAATAAAACCTAAACTTCTAAAACCAAAGTGTTCTAGGACTCTCATGTAAACATTGGACCAAGAAATGATAAAATTTAAATTCAAAATCGTATACAAGCAACTCAAAGTTTGAACATCCAATTTTAAAATTTAAAAGTTTAAGGATATAATTACAATTATCACCGTATTTCAAAATTGTTTGTTGTGATTTGTCCTATCAGGTTTAATATCCATTTTTTAAAAAAAAAATACAAAATAACCAGAGATATTTTATTTATTTCACGAAATTAAGTCGTGATTTATTATTACAATAGAAATTGAGAATTGGATGAAATTTCAAGACAGATCACCCAAAACCCAACCTCTTGATCACATCCTTGCAAATTCATTCATAAACTTTCTTGAAGATAACGGGAAATGGCGTATCGCTCAGAACAAGACCCCTTATCCCATTGTTCTCAAATATACCAATATCTTTGCACATTACTTTGCAATACTTACACACTCTTGGACAATACACCAACTTGTAATTACCCTTCCCATATTTCTCTATTTTGAACCAATTTTCTGTCGTCTCTCGCCCCGGATTCCCTTTCGTTCCGCCAATCGTCACGAAATATTGCCTCAAATATCGATCAAATGTTCCTAATTTCCACACCGTCGATTTCCTACACCTCGTAGTCGCATCAAATTCGATGTTCAAATCGGTGGAGACTCGAACCACACCCTTTTTAGGGTTTATTGGTAAAAATGTCGTGGGATCACCATCGGATTGTTCATAACGCTCCTGGACGACGTTGATACCACATCTATCGTATTCTTTTCGGATATTGCCGATGGCTAAACCGCCACCACCGCTGCCTTCAAATGCTGGGAGGATGTAGTACTTGTTGCTGACTCTGAGCTTCTTTCCATCGGTGTCGAGGACGGCATCCGGTGAGGCATCAGCTCTGCAGAAGCGTAGCTCAGATGAGGCAATGACAATGGCAATGAAAAGAAAACTGAGTAATGCAAATTTCTTCATGCTAATTTTTTTCTTTCTTGCCGATTTGGTTTTAAGTTTTCCAGTGATTTGGACTTTGGAAAATCTTTGTATTTATAGGAAATGTCAGGGTCGGAATTGGCCAATGTTTTCTCTTAATTCCCTTCTCAATTTGGTCGAATTATTTTTCCGGCGGGCGACAGCACGCTGTTGTTTATATAATTTTTATAGGTTTTATTAAAATAGGTTAGAATTCCGAATTTTCGTCTTACTTCTTAATGTTCTTATATTTATTTGGTTCTGTTCATAGACATTTTCATTATATGAGGAAAAAATTCTCAAAGCTAAGCTTGAATAAATAAGCAATTCGTTCAAGCACTAAACCCTACTGAATTATTAGACCAACATTGAAAAGTAATTGAGAGAAAATTGAAAAATAAAATTAAGTAATTATTGTTTCACTCACATGCATGATCACGAACATGAGTTGGCAAACAAAAAAAACTCTAAATGGTGAAGGGTTAGACTGAGTATTTTCGTGAGACTGGTTGATGTACGTATAATTAGCTTTTGTTTAATTTTCACTCTAAATTAAACTATTTTTTTGACCAGATATAGAATTTATTTTTATTTTGCAAATCTTTTCACCCTTTCTCACATTATCGTCTATTTTTTTTGCGTGACATTCTTTTATTAGTTCATCTGGTTAATTTATCCTTAAACTTAACTTTATCTTTGTTTAGTTCTACTATTGTTTGCTTTTTTGTATATGTTTTTAATGTTGGTTTTATATTGTAGTTTATGGCTTCAAGCTGTCAAACAATGGATCCAAAGGGAAAAAAGAAAAGAAAAAATCAACAAAGAGAAACATGTTTTTGACATGCTTGCATTTTTACGTTAATGGTTTGTTTAGATCGTTTGATGAAAAATGTTTAAAATATTTATTTTGAGTCATGGTCAAACAATCTATTTTTTTAAAAGAAAATAACAAAATCGAAAAAAGGTAATTATAAGATTTATTTCAGCACAAGATATTAAAAATGAGACATTTGAAATTTGATTGTAACATTAAAAATTCAACACTACAAAGATAATTTCTTTCGCTCTCGATTTTTATTAAAAGCCAAGCTTTTATTTAATTTCTGATCTTTTAATTTTTTCAGTTATAAACTTTCTTGAACATAACAGGGATTTGGGGCATTATCAGTCAAAGCAAGAGCCATCCTTCCATTCTTCACAAAAATTCCCACATCTTTGCACATAACTTTGCAATACTTAATTACACACCGTTGGACAATACACGAACTTGTATATATTATCGTTGTTGTACTTTTCAATTTTGAACCTATTCTCCACTGTTTCTCTCCCCGGATTTCCTTCGTTCCACCGATCGTCACCAAATATTGGTGCTGGAATTCACTTATTTTCCACACCGTCGATTTCGCGCATACCCTTGTTCGTTATTTCAAATTATTGGATGCAGTGGAAACTCGAATGACACCCTTTTTAGGGTTTATGGGCGAAAATGTCGTTGGAAGACCGTTGGAATATTCGTAAGGTACTGGGGACAACGTTGAGTGGACATTCATTACGATATTCTTGTTGAATATTTCCAAGGGCTAATCCACCGGTGTTTCTGCTGAAAAATGGGAGGATGTAGTACTGATCGCCACCTCGAAGCTTCTTTCCGTCAGTGTCGAGAACTGCGTTGGGCGAGGCGGCATTGACTCTACAGAATTGAAGTCGCTTTGTAGAGGTCACGACAATGGAAAGCAAAGACAGTAAAACAAAATTCTTCATTTTTTCTAAGGTGGATGATAATTGAGATTGTAAAAGCTCTCTATTTACAGGAGATTGAAATGAAATGCCTTAATCTCTCTCAATGAATTCTTTTGTGGAAAACTTTTCTTAACTCCCTTGCACACTCTCTAAGAAATTATTATAAATAATTGATACTTCGTTACTTCTTGTAAACGTGATAGAATATAGAATTTTAATATGTTTTTTAAATATTTTAATTTATTTTACCCAATTTATTTTTTAATTTCGAAGAAAGAAAAATAAATTAAGCAACTTTATTAATTATCAAATTGGTATTAATTAATTAATCGTGTATTTAACTAAAACTATATATCATAATTCGTTTGTAAAGAAACCCGGGGATCTACACATTGAATACAAAACAAGTTTTTGACTAAAGGCCAATAAAATTTTAATTAATTGGCTGTCAAAAACTTTTTTAACCTATCATTCGTCGAATTTCATATTAGAAATAATTTTTTAGAAAAGAGAAAAAAAGAAAGAAGAAAATTAGAAGATTTGAATACGAGATTTCTTTTAAATGTCAGTTAACCCAAGTCGATGTTAAGAAATATCGAACTTTTTAACGTTTGTACAGCTTAATTATATAGAGTTGGTTTGTATGATTTTTACTATTAACGCCTCTTAAAAGTCCAACGTTTAATGTTTAAAAATAAAAAATTTTGAAAAAGTGAAAGGTGCAATGTGTTCCGGAAATTAAAAAATGTAAAAGCTAATGCTTTAAAATAAAAATAAATTAGTTTTCCTCATTTCAAATTATTAGAGTTAAACTATTTGCCTTCGTGTGATTGCATTTACTACTCTTTTAGCCTTGCACACGATGTATGTATTTACACGTTTTAGAAAAAAAACTACTAAAAGATAAAAATCTGTTATACTTGATATTTTTATAAGGGTAAATATTTTGTTAATTTTGCAGACACTTGATAGGATTTTATCGATCACGATAACATTGATAGACAATAATAAACACTAATAGAAGTTTGTCTATATAAAGTCTAAAGTTATATTTTATAAATATTTTTAACAAGTTTTGTCATTTATAATAATTTCTTACTCTTAATAATAAACCACAAATGACTTTACCTTCTTTAAATAACGAGAGTTGTTTCTATCCGTGGTTTAAAATGTTGATGTCGACGAAAATATTGAGATCTCAATTTTATGGAAAAACTATCGATAAAATATTGACTTCGATAGATATTATGGAAGAATTAGTAAAAAAATAAAAAAAAAAAATAAATATAAATTAGCCCGATAAATATTTTATGATTTCAAATGACTATTATTTATATTAGTAGTACTTTGATGATTAAGTTTTATGTATCGTAGATTTTTCTACGTTATAATGGAAATATCGATTTATTCCTTTGTATCGATGTCAAATCAATAGAAATATGAAAATACCGACATCTTACTATATTTTTTAAATAGTTTTGATTTTTTTTGTTATTTATAACAATTTTCTAATAATATATATATATATATATATATATATATATATATATATAATAACTAAACTTTTATTTCGATAAAGAGGATTACAACAATTTATTTATTATTACATTGGATACATAATAGAGAGAAATTTTAGTCCTTAATTTCCCTCTCATCATCATGATTCATCAGCTTCAAGTTCGAACTTTCTTGAACATAACAGGGAATGGAGCATCATTCAAAGCAAAAATCCTTCTTCCATTCTTGTAAAATAATCCCACATCTTTGCACATCACTTTGCAATACTTACAAACTGTTGGACAATACACGAACTTATAGTTCTTACCATGCTTCTCCACTTTGAACCAATTTCCGATCGTTTCCCGCCCCGGATTCCCTTTCGTTCCGCCCATCGTCACAAAATACTGCTTCAAGTATTGATCAAACTTACCTACTTTCCACACGGTCGATATTCCACACCTAGTGCTCGCCTCGAATTCGATGTTCAAATCGGTAGAAACTCGGACCACACCTTTCTTAGGGTTTACGGGGGAAAACGTCGCCGGAAGACCGTCTAAATAATCGTAAGATTCGGGGAGGATGTTGATGGGACATTTTTCGTATCCGTAGATACCGCCGATGCTTAATCCGCCACTGTTTCTGCTGTAAACTGAGAGAATGTAATATTGATCACCGGCTCGAAGCTTCTTTCCATCGGTGTCGAGGACTGCATCGGGGGAGGCGTCCGCTCGGCAGAAGCGTACCTCAGATGAGGCAATGACAATGAAAAGAAAACACAGTAATGCAAAGTTTTTCATTTTGGTGAGTTCTTTTTTCTTATGGGGATGATGAAATTGGGATTGAAAAAGTTGTCTATTTATAGGAAATTATTAGAGAAATAGAGATTGAAATTGCTCGCTGTTTTTGTTTCTCATTGTATTGTTTTCCCGGCGGGCGCCAATTAGCCGCCAACAGGCTATTATTAACGTATATTTAAACATATAATATAACGAAAATGAATAAATTTTTCTATGGTTAAAGTTTATGATTTTTTTTAATATATGAATTTAGATTTTAATGTTTCGAGAGTTTTGTGGTAAGTAGTATGTTAATATAGTTTTGTTATAAATAGTTTCTGTTTCTAATGTAAATTATTTTAGTTTGAGTTATAATGATAGGTGTTTGGTGGTTTATGTTTTTATAATAAATATATATTTTTCTTTTTTCAATTCTTTATAAAAGTGTAATATTTGGTGGGTATCAAATGTGGACCAAGTTTAGATCATATATCAAGTAACTATTAGGAAGATATCAAGTGTATAAAAGTGGAAATCAATAGCATGTCGAGTGGATATCAATAGTGTGTCGAGTGTATTAAATATGTATTGGTGATATATCAAGTGTATATACGATCCGTGTTACGTAAGTTGAATTTTGTAAACTTATTTTGTTAGACATGATTCTATGATTCTTTTTCGTTTACATATGTAGCTGAATAATTGCGTAAGATCACCGGCAATTTTGCACATTTCACTAATCAAGATACTATACAATACTAAACCAATAGGTCCAAAACAATGAAAAATAGAGATCAAGCAACTCTCATTTGATTAGCTCCTATGAAAACCTGTTCAAAAAAATTGCCATGGAAAGAATTTTCAATGGTTTCATAAATACTCTTGTAGAGACCAGATTACAACTTTTTTCCAAACCATGACCAAAATTACAATTTGACCGTAAAGATATAACGAACTCAAAACTATGTGTTATGTGGAGGCCCCATTTTGGCAACTTCTCAAATGCGAGCTGTTTTCGCCACAACCGATTCTAAGTCTTCCTTCGTGTTGATGCTGCAGCAAATGACACTGTTGTTAACATGTATACGAATGCATTCAAGGGATCACATCTAGTTATATTTCCTTTGAGAGTGTTAATCACTAAAGCTAATATTTCATAGTCGATGAACGAAAAAAATTATAAATGCACAACTTTCCCGCATATTTAAAACTTGATTAACTTTCCCACATATTTAAAACTTGATTTGTGTAAAAACTAGAGAGAAATGTGATACTCATTACATAGATGGCAGTGTGTTAATACTATTTATGGTGAGATACTTCGAGAACGATAATATGATGATAAATTGTAAATTTGGTCCCTTATATAGAAAGTTAAAATTTAGTCCTTATAATTTATAGAAAAAGAAATTAATCTCTAGAGTTTGATAAAATCTTCATAAATTGTCTTTTTTAGAGTAGGAACAACCATTTAAGAAGATTATATTAAACTATAGGGACTGTGAAGTTCTATCGGACTATAGGGATTAGGGACTAAATTTTAACTTTGTCTAAATCACAAGCACCAAATTTACAATTTAAGCATAATATTATTTAAGTGATCGTGAACTGATTTTATATAAAAAGATAGCTATGGTTCACTAACAAATGATCTAAATTGATTCACCTATCAGCGATAATTTTTTAAAAAAGAGACCTATAGAAGATATTTAAATGACTCACCTAAAAGTAACATCCCCGCTAATTGTCAATTTCTTGGAGATCCAATTCGGAACCAACTTCTCGAGCTGCTCGATTCTCTCTTCCACTTCTCCTGCAAGCAAACAAGTATTACGTCAAACAAAAATTCATATCAAACTAGCATTAATTACTTTAAAAAAAACCATACATACTTCTCTCAGTAATATCAAGACAATTCATTATAATCTTGTGCACGAGCTCCTCCTTGGTAATTGAAGAGCAATTCACAGACTTGAAAATGTTGTAGACAACACAAACAAGTTCAGGCAAGCAAGAAGATGATTCTTGACTAATTACTTCTTTACTAGTATAATTCTTCTTTTCGAAATGCTCATCGAGAAAGTTCTTCTTTCCAGGGATTTGCAAATCATCCACACCTAGACTTGACTTGCCATTATCACCTTCCATGCCAGAAAAGTTGAGAAACCTTTTTGCAGGTTTACATACACTTCCAACACTTGCAGGTTTCCTCGTTTTCACCTCCGAACTTGGCAGCATTGATCTCTTTGGTGTCAACTGTACCGGTGTTTGTGTCATAATGCTGCTAGAAGCAGAAGACAGGACAGACTTAACAAGAGGACTTTCAGAAGAATTAGCCGCAGCAACTTGAGGAGAGAGTGTCGGAATATCTTCAAGCAACTTATCATTGGTATCCTCTTCTTTCAAGCTGCTACAAGCTGGAATGGATGGTGAAAAAACAATAGAAGATGCAACCGGTTCCGATATCTCTACACTAGAAATGGATTTCTTAGAGAAATGTCTCTTCAAGGATGAATGTGGACAAAGTTCTTCTAAAGTCAAATCGGAATCTATGGATGTTGGTCGAGATCTTTCAGGAGAATTATCAGACAATTGGTCAAGAGAGAATATTTTTCTTCGGTTGAAAGGCTTTGGTAGTGCCCCCTCTGGAACTTCATTTTTCTAGTTGCCAAACAAGAAGAATATAATTAAAATATGAGCACAAAATGAACTAACAAATCATGAAAGGATTTGGTTTAGGCCCCGAGGTCAAATAAGAAAACAAGCATGATTTAAGAAAATAGAAAACTAAAAAGCAAAATATGGAGCCCATCCCTGCTAGAGGTTTTGCCTACCCCAAAGCCAACTCTAAGAGACAAAGGCTTGACCTAGCAATCAAAATTGCAACTCCAAAGCATGAACCCTTTTATTTATCAAAATTTCATAAAAAGTTCAATGGTTCGATCCTTTTGAGTTTCAGTTGATCCATGTTTGAGAACAGTATACTTATCATAAACATTCGTGCTATTTTCAGTGCAACGAGTGGGGCTATGGACATTTGGAGATAGAGTTCATGCCAATAAATATGCTCGTTTTCGTATAACTTTTTGTGGTTTCTTTTGAATTAGCATACAATTAGTTTCTAATAACGTAGGAAAGTACCTCTGTATGGACTGCAAAGTATTTTAATACCCTTGAAGCAAAAACTTTGTGTAATGCCAAAAAATCAGAATGCTCAGAGTGACCTTTTACAACATCTAATTGAAGACTGATTATCATTTCCGGTTTCATGCACGATGTCTTCTTGTCATGAATCATCACTTTATCAATATTCACAGCTTCTGGAATGATATATACTATTTGTGCTAGATGTTTGTCCAAAAACATTCTGAAACAGAAAAAGAACAAAGAACACAAATTTTAGTTATCGAGCTTCTATAATATTCATCCGAACCAAAACTAAAAACATACAAGTTCAACAGAATTACGAAACAATATACCTTTTTGTCATAACCGACACCTGACGGGATACATTGTGAAAGGTAGACATCTTCTTTCTCATTTTAAGCAGCCTCATCGAGGAAGTCAAGCAAGTAAAGAACTCTACAATTGTCTGGCATCTGCATATAATCCAATTGAGTTCAAGTTAAATCAAATGTACTGTGACAAAATGTTGTTAAAATTCTTATTTTCTTCCATAAATATTCAAGATAATTTCATTTTACATTATTTTTAAATCCACAAACTTGTCGTTAAAAAAAAACATTTCAGTAACCAGTAAATTTTTAAGTAAATTATCTAACAAAAAGCTAACATAAACGTTATGAAATGCTTGTGAACAAAGCTTAGCAACCAACATAAAACTTATACCCTAAACGTTTTAGACACTCACTTTTCTTGAAGTTTGATCTCTTCTTCTTTCAATTTTCCTTTCAAATACTCATCAGCTTTCTCTGGTGTCATACATGCGATGTTACTTTCTGAATTCTGATTACCATGAATCCCTTCAATTTGTTTGTCCATAGACGGATTAGTTTCAATGGCTGAAACATTTAGGCCACCATCATCAAATGTTTTTTCACCCATTTTAGAACGCAACTCAACAAGTGTCTAACTGAAAAAGAATTAATAGAACTTTAATCTCAAATTACAGACCATGGAACATCACAAGGATTAGAAAAAAAGAACAATGGCTTCAAAGAGCATTTTGATCATTTCCTCATTAATGTGGCCTATGTCAAAATCTCCCAGAAATCAAGAAATGCTAGTAAATCAATAGATTAATTTTCTTTTCAAGAAACCCCCTAATTACCATGGCATACAAGGGAAAATCTCTGAGAAATCAACGGTTGATGGTCAAAGAAAGTGAATGAACACAATAAATTACCAACAATATTTAACCCTTTAATAAAATACTCTAGAAGATCTACAAAAAAAAAAAACGCCAGATTAATGGTAAAAAGAAGAATCATTACAGAGAAGCAATCGAAGGGAGGAAATTGGAAGAACAGGAAAGACTTGATTACTAGCAAGTGAGCTGCTGAGGAAAGGGGGCGGCTGCCAGTAGTGAATTAGAGGGAAATTTTGCCTTTGATTCGAGTACTCCTTCTTTCCGGTAAATATACTTTGTCTTTATTTTTCCGACCGTTGGAGGCCCAGAAGATGGACCTTCTTGAAAAAGTGAGGTATATGGGTCAGGCCCAAAGTTATAGCCCAAAATGGGGATTCATAAATTTTAGGGCTTTTTACCCATGAGGCCCTAACAAGAGTCCTCCTATATTTCATCAATGTTCAAATTTGACAATATCTAGCTTTCTTATAAATTTTTTTTGTGTAATTTTAAAAAAATTAAAGGAATTTATAATTATATTAATTAGACTTTTTTATATATGTATAATGCAAAATCATTTGTAAATATGATAAAATTTAGATATAATTTTCAAAGCTTATCAGTGATAGATCATATCAATAATAGAATTCTATTAATGATAAATTTTATGGATGTTAGAAGTATGTTTGTAATAAATTTTTGTAATATTTGTAATTCAGACCGTAAGCAATCAAAATGTTGAAAGGTTAAGTGTGCATTTGGTATAAAATTGAGTATTGTAAATTCTCAACTCACTTTTGTTGGGTTTTATTTCTAGAAGACAAAAAGGTTTTTTTTTTTTTCAAAAGTTGGAAAAAGAAAACTTGGGTAATAAAAATAATTGTGAAGTGCTTTTCAAAGGGAAAGGGGAATGGTTGCATATTGCAGCACTTCCAAAATCAATTATTTTGGAACTTTCACTAAAATGGCAAGCACTCAAAGAAGAGAAATGAAAAAAAGAGGAAAAGAGGTGAATATATGAGGTAAGGTAAAATGTGAATTTAGTTAAGCTTTTCTTCAAAGTAAGGGTGAGTGCAGCAGCCACTAACACAAAGTCTAATGCAACCCGCGTGATTATTATTAGCATTACAATTTTCCACGTCCAAATACTTTTGTTGGTGATGTTTTTCACACATATATACTAATTATAAGACAAGTGTTATTAAAAGAAGAGTATGGTTGGATTGACACATCATGTAACGACTTTTTAACACATATATTGTTTAAATTATATACCTTTTGTATTTATTGGATGTAATTTTGAATAATTATTTCAAATGATAAAATGTTTATAAATATAGTAAAACATCACCATTTATCCTGATTTATTATATTTATACAAACCAAGATATGTATCACATTAACTTTGGAACGTTTGATTGCTTATTATCCGAATTACATTTATTACAAAAATCTATTGCAAATATCTTGTTATGTTTTGTAACTATTTTGTAAATTTTTCTATACTCTGTAAACTTTTGTGTCATTATGTTCGTAAGTTGTCTTTTAAAAAATGCATATTTTCGAATATAGTGAAATGAAAAGTATTTTTAAAATATAGCAAATTTGATGGCTACGATATTACCATGTTAAGGATTATAAAATTTTGTTATATATTGTAATTACTTTTAGTTTTTGACTATTTACAATCATTTTCAAAAAAATACGATATATTATCTGAGTTCATATACGTTTGATTTTTTTTTTTAATTTAATTTTCTACTTGTGTGTAGGTTTTATATTCTCACTAAATCTTAAATTTAATTATTATAAATTATTTTTCAAAAAAAGTCTTTTTTTAAAAAAATAATCTATTTTTTAAAAATAAATGAAAAAAAATAGAGTATAATACAGACTATTAATAAAAAATATGCTAATTTGAGCAGTACACGACTTTGCTAGAGTCGTAGACCCCACACTTTCTTAAAATATTTAATATATATATTTAATATTTAATATATATATATATATATATATAATAATCAAAATTTCAAATTCCAATTTCTAAAAATATATTTTTATTAAATATTTTTCCAAGTTCAAATTTTAAATTTTAAAAAATACATTTTCTTATTAAATATATTTCTAAATTTGAAATTCGAATCTCCAATTTTTTAAAAAATATATATTAACAAAATATGTTATAAACACGCATATGTACATAGATATTTTGTAAAGAATAGCTATGTAAGAAGAGTTAGTTTTGTTACAAAAAAATAAAATAAAATAAAAGAATAGCAATGATGTCAAAACAATTTTTTATGAAAACTAAACCGATCATCTTGATAGAATCAACCGAAACTTAACAGATCAAAACACATGGTATCCATCTGAACTAAATTAATTTGTGACCTCTTTAATCATACAAAATCAATTGAATGTTTGGTTTTACATTTTCAAACACTTGTTATCAAAAGAATTGTATATTTATACTTTTAAACATGTGTTATAAAAAATTAATTATTATAAATTAATATTTTTTTAAAAAATGGCTATTAAAGTTGATTAAGTAATTCTAATAGTTTTTAAATATGTGAGAATATATATATAAAATGAAAATTTCTTATTAGCTAGGATTTAGGTTTGAGGTAATTTGAATCTAAAATCTCGTGTCATATAGATCATGTTAGCTATGCGAGTATATTTTTACATGCTAGATAGACTTGTTTTAATGGACAATAAATCAATAATAAAAACTAATTTAAGATTTACTAAAATTAGGGTAGAAAGTACACTAACAAAAATCATACATCTCTTTTTATATATAGAAAACATATCTATTTTGAAAAGTACTGACATAGAAAATTTTATTATAGATTAGATTGGATTACAATCAAGTTTGTTTGTTGAAATTATACAGTGAAACTAAAGTATATATTATCTGTATTTATTTTTTATTTATATATTATAATTTTGTTAATAGAAATTTGTATCTCAAAGTTTAATTTAAAGATATTAAGGAGTTGTTTATGAACAAATATATATATATATATATATATATATATATATATATAAAAGTTGAAAATGACAGTATCATCAACATTTTTTTAAAAAAATTGTTTATTTTTTTGATGATTTAGGAAATCAAATGGTTTATAAATATGAATCTATACGTTGAATTAAATATATTAAGATATACATAAAATAATAAAAATGTATATTGGGATGGATTCGATTATTTCAATAAAATAAACTACAAAACTACTCGAAAAGAAAAAATTTCCACCTTCCACGTAAATATATAGTTTTTCTATTTACCAATTGTTTTAAAATGGTACCGACAAGAAAAAAAAATTTCAGTTTTTAAACGGCACATTCAAACCCAAAAGTTTCTATGAATTTTCTCGTGAAATCTTTTCTATTGTCATGAATCATTTATTTTATTAATATAAACGATACATGTGTGTTTGTTAAAATAGAGAAAAAAGGTATGGAAAAGAAAAAGAAAAAAGACAAAAAGTTTAGTTATCAAATTTATGTACATTTATTTTGCTCATTATCAAATTTATATCTATATCGACCATTAATTCAATTTTGATTTATTTAAATGTTCATATGTTTAAAACGTTTATTTTAATATCAATATTTTATATTTGTTAGAGTAACTAAATTATGTTTATTTAGTATCGATATATACATATTTAAAAAGTTAATAACGACAACAACAAACCCGTTTTTTTGTTTATGTTTATTTAATCAGTCAAGGATCAAGATATGCATTGAATCAATATATAATTAAATGTTTTAGCTAATATTGTTAACTCTAGATGATATGTAAATAGTATTTTAGGAGAAATCGTTAAATATAGTACTAACAATTTTTTACTTTTGTGAATAGCCCAATTTAATCTCACAACTTATTCTTGTGTATCTAATCGTGCAATTTTCCTCTCATTTAATCATTAATCTATGAGAAAAGTACCCCACAAGAAATTTCTTCGTTATAATTTGTGAAACTAACATGTTTGATTTTAGTAATACATGTCATCGACTCCATGTGTATTTACAATATACAATCTTCGACACAAGTAAGATGGATGCTCATCTCAACACATTATATAAAAGTTAAAGTTGGTAAGAAATTTAATTGATATTGACCTAAACAAAAAGTTATATTACATTTACATATTGCATGTTCATCCTAACATTCTCGTATGCAAGCTCTATTTACGCCAATGAAGATGATTGTTGAAAGGACATTGATTATACGATCAAGCACTCACCAAACTTTCATCACCTCTTTTTAAGATTTAAGTCGTTCCTCTTCTCTATTTATAGCAATGTAAATTTATTCTCTCATGCATGTTTTATGTCATGCTTACGAGTCTAAACTCGTAACTAGTTTAAATTCAAACTTATACATGTGTAACGATAACATTAAATTCTTAAAACTCGTGTCATAGCAACAATCATGCCTTAAATGGCCATACAGAAAAATATCTCATTTAAGCATATATACACAAGAACAAAGCAAAAATATTAGATTTTGCGCTGTGGGGATCCATGATACACAAGGCACAAACAGTTGATGACGTGGACAAATCCATAAAAGCAAATAGTGAGAGGCCCACACATGATTGGTGCAACGTGTCATGACCTCCTTTCATTCTACCCGTTTCCGTCCAACAGCAAAACTACATATCGGCCAACCCTCACACGTGTCACGAAACAAATGGGTAAAACCCAATCTCTTTCGATTGGTCGGATATCGTCACGCGGTGGCTGATTTAAATTACGCAACCGTTGCCGAAAACAGTAAATTCACTTGCCGAACCCGCCACGTGTCCAACCTTGCACGTCACTTTCCATAAATATCGTAAATTTAAAATTGTCTTTATGAATTTAAATTGATTAATATAATTCATCTTTTATTTAAAGATCCATCGTATCGTATCACCGCCCACGAAGTTCAGCATTTCAACGCCTTCGAATGAGGAGGTGGTTCGATTCGTCGTTTGCATTGCCACCACGTGTCGTAAGATGACGTCATGATTAGACGACTCCACGTGGAAGGACGATAGGGCCTTGGACGGTGCCGTTTTGGTCTACCTTTCGCTTTCGGAGGTCCGACGACGTTGACGGCGGAGGGACAAAGGAAAGTGCTTTGGCATTTTCTGATTTTTTTTATGTTCTATCAATTTGGGTATTACGTGAAAATTTCATGACTATGAGTTCAACATAGAACATTTGAAAAAGAAAATAGATGCCAACTCTAATTGTTACATGGTTTTTTAAAAAATTAAAATTAAAAGACACCTCTTCAATTGTCTATTTTGAACATAAACGATCATTTTACTTTATATCTATCTACTTTAAAAAAAAGCTTCTTTTATCAAACGAAAATTATATTTAAGTTTTAATTAAGTATGTTTCTCATTTCTAGGAAAATGAAAACGGTTAAACAATACTTATTTTCTGATCAATTAAAAGTCGTTCACAAATATATATCAAACCACATAGAACAACTTTAGTAGTTCGTTAATTAAATTAGTTCCTCTTTTTTCGCGTAGTATATAAATACATATCATTTCATTCTATCTTGACTTGACTACTTGACTTTGACTTGTGTGTGCTTTATATTGAAAAAAAATTGAGAGGCATTTATTTACAACCATGATTTATAGATATCAAATTTTTGTTCTCTTCTTGATATCACACCATGGTAAAAGTTTGACTTAGATTATATTTCTTTATGTAGAATTGCTGTTTCAAATTTGTGTCCTTTGCCAAAGTGTGATCTGAATGTTAAGGATATGTTAACTAAATCGAGATGTTCTAATACATCCGTTGATCCCTCGATTTTTAGTATTTTATATCAAGAAAAAAAAAATGTCTCCTTCTAACTAATCATTTGACTGAATAAAACAAAAATTTAGTTATCACTTCTAACCCTTCAATAAGATATATTCTTTTTAATTTCAAATTTGAGTTTGCTGAAGTTGATATTGATTCATTTAAATATGGAAGTGTTTAACTATTTAAAATAAATCATACTCGAATACACTTCACTCTAATGATACATATAACAAATATATATATATATATATATATAGTTTTTTATAAGTTAATTACTTTTTCTTTTTTATAATGTTTTCCAATTTCAGTATATCAAAATCTAGTCTAAGTATATTAAATTATTACTTTTGATTTACAATTCAACCTGAGAATAACTTTTACTCTTCTTATCATATTTGTGACCATTTAATGCGATAATTATCTAATATCACCTTTTATGATTACAATTTAATGCAATAATAACTTCCGTTCTTATTGTCAATAACATCACCGGACAATGAATTATAAATTCTTTTTTGGAAGAGCAATAAATTATCACATTTTAGACAATAAAATGGTAAAAGTTTGATTCAAGATTATATTGCTATATCTAGTAGTATATGTATTATCTCTTCCTAGAAGTCAAAACTATACACTTATATTCTAGTTGATATTGTTGGATAAGGCTTATCCAATTTTTCAACCAAGCTTGAATTCAACCATGTCTGTATCCATCCAAACGAAGCCTGTAGCTTTATGGAAATATTCTTTGAGTTTGACTAACTCCAAAATTAGTTTAAATTTAAACTTCATTTATCATGATTATTATTTGGTAATCCAATGTTTAAATTTCATTTATCATGATTACAAATTTGACAATTCAATGATAAATCATGACCATTAATCAATATATAGCATGATGCAGTGCCTAGCTATAGAATCTTTTTGATATAAGGTTGCTACCACAACGACAATTCACAGTTGAGGGATCAAATCATCACAGTTTTGGATAGTAATAAACCAAAACTTAATCACGATAGGGTTCCGTTTAATAATTATTTTATTTCTTTTTGTTTAAAAAGATAGTTAAAATTCATAAACATGAATCGACAACCAACAACTAAAAATGGAAAAATTAAAACAAAATCCTGTGAAATGGAAGTGTCCAAGAATGTAAGAGAGATCTCATATTAGAAGTAAAACAAACAAAATGGAGGAGAAATTTAGAAAGAAAGTTTAAGAACTTTTTAGACTTCCTTGAGAGAGTTTGTGAGAATTCTGAAATAGATTTTAGTTTGAAAATGACATTGGAGCGATAAGGTGAGCTTAAAGTTGTTAAGATAGTAAATAAGTTAGTGAAGAGAAATTTTAGAAAAGCCAAAATAGATCAAAATGACGTCAATCTACCATCACATCCATTAACTTATACAAGGGTGAATATAATAAGTTCCAAACCTCCTACTCAATTCAGTGGGTAGAAAAAATAAATCCAACAACATCATAATAAAACAAAAATGTCGATGTCCGATGTATTTGTCGAGGTAGGTACGAATATGGTAGGTCAAAAAATCGAAATCGATCGAATCGAAGTCGATCAATTGAAGAAAGGGATAAATAGTCAGTCAATTTCGATTTTGCTGTAAAAACAGACTAAATGCTGGTCATTTTGGATCAAAAGGACGAAACCTGACTAACCAAACTCTTTTTTATATAAATATGTGTAAGTAATTTGTGTGTGCAGAAAGTAAATTTACAATCAATTTTATTGATTTTTATTTATTTACTTTTTAAAAAATTTCAATATGAATTTAAAAAAATCTGTCACGTATTATTTATTTACTACCAAAATTTAATGAAAATGATTTTATTTTGATAGTATTTTATAACTTAATTCATATGTTTTTATTAACTATCTAGAAAAAGTGAGAAACAAAAGAAAAAGAGAAAATAGAAAATTGACCAAAACCAACGGACTTTTCGATGGTCAGTTTTGTTGAGAATGGATGCGGTATCAATTTGACCAATTTTATGTCGACTTATGATCGGTTGGAGTGAATTTAACTGAAAAATCGACTCCAACTGATCGTTGATCACTCCTACGCCGAGATATGCCCGGTCGAGGGTTAATAATCTTGGTGAGAAACAAAAGAAAAAGAGAAAACAGAAAATTGACCAAAACCAACTGACTTCGATGGTCAGTTTTGTTGGGAATGGATGCGGTATCGATTTGACCAATTTTATGTCGACTTATGATCGGTTGGAATCGATTTAACTATCGACTCCAATTAATCGTTGATCACTCCTACACTGAGGTATGTCCGGTCGAGGGTTAATAATCTTTGTTTGGATTAGTACTCCAGTTTTATTTCACTCTGCCTTTGTAAATTGTTTTCTCAAAGTTAGAAACTAAATTGTAGCAAACATTCACAAGGGAGAAAAAAAAAAAGGAAATGAAAGAAAGGGGTTGCATTCCGGCGAGGAAACTCATTTAATGCGATCGGCATTTTGATTTCGTCGGCGAGTCCCAGAGCGGCATGCTACGCTTTTCCGACGGTAGCGACAGCTAATCGTGCCGATTTTTGTGAGGTTGAACGCCGTGAAGAATTTTCTAATATCCTACTTTGTCGTGACCAATTTAAATTTTAACTGCTACGTGCATTATTTCTCTCGATCAATATCCTCCCTTATAAATGTAACCTGTCGTTTTGTGAAGCTTCAATTATTTGTTTGATCTGCTATTATTAATATTAATATAAAGAAGAAGAAGAGAGAAAAAAAAAAAAAAAGAATATATTTTTTGTTTGATGTTGTACTCTCTTTTTGCAATATTCCAAATTCCATCTACTATTTTAACAATATGAACTTATTCCTTTCAATAAATTAAATGCTCACGTACGTCCACTCCTTTGTTTATTTATGTGTTTTTGCACTACATTTCCCAATGTCGAATAATAATCATAATAATAAATAAATAAATAAACACATTTTTGCGTAAAATGATTTCTCTTTGTTTTTTAGTTAATGCATTAACAAATTCGTGTACAAGACTTTCTTTTTATATATATATAAATGTACAAATTTATGTAAGTTACAGAACAATGTTAAAATCAAATACGTCATATTAAATTTTCGTCATCATTTGGATTTTCTATCGTTGAAAAAAAAAATTATGTGATATATGTAAATTAATAGACTTGTAATAGCTGAAGTCTAAATTATAGCTTCAAGTTTTAATCGGTACAATTTTAAACGTCACTATTTTTTTGAATTGCATATAGGTCAATGAAGTCAATTTATACACGGTTATAATATCTTTTAACAAACATATACATGAATAATAATCACCATGAAACTTAGTACGAACAAATTATACTATAGAGTTTAATACACCTCGATATCAACAAATTTTCTAACACCAAAATTACAAGGGAGACAAAACAGGAATTAGTACTAATTAGTTAAACCCAAACACTATTAAAATATTGAGGTCACTCCCAAGGAATATAAAATCAATTCCAAACCAAGTTAAGTTAGAATGAATAATACTAATTTATACATTACCTCCATTAAGATTTAATTCAAAATTCATCATATTAATTCTCTTAAAATTAAAATTGAATTACATGTATTGTTTGTTCATCCTTTTCTGGTGGCTCTTACAAAGTAAACGATGATAAAAAGAAAACGAAAAAACAACTATATTTCACCCAACCGAACTCTATTATCATTCTATTTATTTGTTAAATAAATGTTATTTTGGTTATGCGTTACATTTAACATATTTAAGTAGTCTATTTGTATTTGGACGTAAATTTTATATTCGACATCATTATTGTCGAAGAAAATTATTCCACCCTTCAAATTATCATTGTTATTAACAAAAGTTTAGTTAAGTGTTTTTATTAATTAAGGAAGTAGGTAGAAATTAAAGAAATCAATTGTCCGGATAAGGAAGAGAAAGGACTATGGTGACGAATGGTAAAGCAATATCATATTATCTTTGTATCGTACGTGAAAATTGCATTTTAAAAATGAATACAATATTTAAACAATTAGAGAACTTAGAAATTAGAATAATGAATTAAATTATAAAACGGAGAAACTAAATATCGGTGGGGTTATTTTAATTATTTTTATTTTAACGCTATTCTTTTGTTGTCTTCCAATGTGGCCAATGGTTTTGGAACATTCTTTGGTGGTGGGGGAAGATGCAAAGGCTTTGTTTTTTCTTTTTCTTTTTTCTCTGTTCCCACAAATATTAAATAATTGACAAAATGCATTAAACTTTAAGGCTACTGAATCAAATTTCTAGAACATTCTGGTTGTATCAATTCTCCTCTTGTCCTTCACTTAATTTGTTGAGTCCACTCCACGTTATTATATTTTTTGATTTGGATATACCATATGTTGGAATTTATGCGTTATATACCGTAAACATGAGATTTCATCCAAAATTAATCGATAATGGAAAAAGATCCATAAATATCGTATAACTAAAGATTGATTATAAGATCTCTTTATATTTTTAATATATTTCTTTAAAAAGAAGGCATGTCTCCCCTTCGATTCTTTGTCATAATTTTGGATTGAATATTTAGTTTGAGATTTTATAGATTTTGATGTTATATTAGAAAGAAATAATGAGTCATCTTATAATCAATTAATAAGGAAGATAATGTTTATTTGAAAAATATTTTTCAAACTTTTAATATGATGTGAGATTTTCAACTATTCTTAAACCGTACAATTGTGATGTTATGTAATGTATGAATGCATATGATCTCAAATAGTTTACAATGAGAACGTGGGAGAGAAGTTTAACTCTCGAGATTAGAAAAGAAACTATATAATTTATATATAGTTAATATAAGATATCGATTGATTAGTGATTGTCGATGACTCGCTATAACGTTGCCATTTTATATATTTGGGCCCATTATGATTTGTTTGTTTGTTTAATAAATGAAGTAGTTGATTTAAATTCTAACCTTTTTTTTTTCTTTAAATCAATATATCATATAATTTATTCTATGGCACTATACTCTATTTTTTATCAAGCTTGAGTTAACGTTTAAGAAATTATCAACCATTAAAGTTTTGTTTGATAACCATATGTGTTGTTTTTGTTTCTATTTTGTTTTTAAATTTTTATTTATTAAAAATAAAAAACAGTTTTATGCTTTTGAAAGGCAAAATAAACTTTTTGAAAACTTTTTTTTTTATTTTCAATTTTCTTTGTGATTTTTTTTTTAAAAGTTACTTTTTTTGTTTACATCTAATTACCAAAACGCACTTGTTTTTAAAAAATTAATTAAATTTCAAAAATAAAAAATAGTAATTAAACAGATTCTAAATTTTTATAATAGCCTCAACCTAAAATTGTCAAGTGTCTAACTTAGAACTTCCAAAATATAGTATGGATAAAATTTAATAAAAGAAATGTTGCTTTCTCTTTTTGTAGTACAGAAAGACGTGAGGTTGACCCATATATACAAAGAATAATGAGATATTGCAATATTAAAAGCTTGTATAGTACTAATTCATTTGTTTTCTTTTTTTTTATATATATATTTTTTTAAATGTGTTTAGTAACTAGTTTTAATTGATTTTTAAAATTATGAAGAAAAATCAAAAATGGAAAAGAAATTAAAAAAGTATATTTTTTAAAACAGAAAACAAAATCAATTACCAAACATATATTTTCTTTGTTTTCAATAATATCTACATCTAGACCATGAATTTTGAATGTTTGATTTCAAAGGAAAAAAAAAACCATAACTTTTATTGGGTCATTGTTATAAATTTCATTTTTCTACATTTGTTCACATAAGATAATTAACTAATTTCTTTTAAAATATTAATGAATCTAAAACAAAATCTGCAATATAGATATTAATTATTTCATGTATATCAATTGTTCTAATTATTCATCGATTTATCTCCACTCCTTTCATCTTGCGTAAATATATTATTGATAAAGAAAAATAATTATAATAAGACAAACAACAAAGGAAAACGAAAAATAAATAGGTAAATGGGTTTAGTGGGATAAGCACCAAGTAATATATATAGCATGTGGTTTTTATGTTGCATTTCAGTGTGCTAGCAGCCCCTAGCACTTAATTAACCCACGAAGTTATATTTAATAGCTTTTTTGCATTTTAAGAATTGTAACGAAGAATTAAAGGTATTAGAGTCGTGGTTGATTGAAATGTATATCATTCGTGAATGATTGGTGTATTATACATCCAAGTTTCTTTTTAGTGAAAAAGTTGTATTGATCATATAGTAAGGCGTTCTCACGCATTTAGGAGTAATCTAAACATACGAAATGATTGAAGTGTGTTTCAAACAAGATTCGATAAAAAAGAGTGACGATGCAATTACGAGAAGAATTCTTAAATTTGAAAAAAACCTAAACATTTTTTTTTAAATATAAAAACTTTATTATTTTCGATCTAGAATTTAAATTCTACTTACGAAAAAAAGATGAAAAGACAATATTCCATTCTCTGTTGTGTTAAGAATCTTACATTAAAATCTCAAAGAGACCTTATTTTGCAAAAGTCTTCATATTATTTATTAGAGAGATTAATGTTGTAAACGACAAAATCACTTAATTTCAAATTTTATTGTTAACCTATATTGATATCTACCATTATTGATAGAATACAATATGTTTTATAAAAATAACTCACTTTACTGTATAATATGATATTATCAATAATAGTGAATTGTAAGACTATAAGATTTGTGCAAAACTTTAATTTAAATTAATTTTGGTGTATTTAAATTGACAGATCATTGTTAATCGAACATTAATTCTCGTATATTCCAAAATTTGAAGTCTTCGATATAAATATATTTAATTAATCCCAATGTCCAAATAATATATTATTATTGAAAAAACAACAACTTTAAATGTTTAATTAAAATGACAGATAATTTATGAATTATAAAATACCATAGTTTTGGAAGATAAGATATAAAATTAATATAGTAACGCCGCGATGGCTTTTCCAAGAAGGTGAGAGCTAATTATATATTTATATGTCTTAAATATTGCAATTATGGGACGTAAGATTCATTTAACCCTAAAATATCCAACTAACCAAATAAATAATTAATTTAGGAGTGACAATATTGTTATTGCTCAAATATTTTTATAATAAAATCTTATGCTATGTTTATTATCAAATCCTAGACTGTAATATTAATTGGAAGATTTCATAAGAATGACACTTCTGTTTTTTTGTTTACAACTTTTATTTTAAATTCAAATACTTTCACTTTCAGTTCAATATTTATTAATTTGTTGTTATTGTAAATGATTTAATTATGTCATTAAAAATGTAATCTAATTAAACATAGATTACTTAGGAAAAAAAAACAATATTCAAATTAGATTTTATTAGGTATAGAAGATGTAAATTTGAATATTCAAATTCAAGAGAAGTAGTAGATGCATTTAGTCATTGGATTGTATTTATTGATGGTGCATGAAAGTATATTTATATCTAAACTTATATAGCCTTAGAAAATGGAATAATTAAAGACATTAATTGTTAAATTAAATTCATTTGGAACCATCTTCTTTCGCCAAATCACTACCACTCCTTTCATGTACTTTTGTCGTTATTTATTAGTTGACTCATTTGTGAGGCCAAACTTTTTCACCGTAACGAATGATCGAATCAAAATAGGAAGTAAATAGTTGACAGTTGAAGCATAGAAATAGTAACTTTCAAACACTTGAGACTTCAAAGGTTATTTGAACACTCAAAAGTTATAATGAATTTAGAAATTCAAACCCGTTCACATTTTTTTATGACTTATGTACTTATTTAATGTTATATGTTTTCATTTATTATAATAGTTGAAATGACATAAAATTAAACGTTGTAGTTTACACATTTTGCAGGAAAATATCAATATTAAGAAGTTTGTGTTTATTCAACTCTTTTAGTATTATTTTTTCAAATATTACTTTAGATTTGAAAAAATCAATTCATTGAATTAGTCTTGATCAAGCTAATTCTAAAACGAGTTGTTTTAGAATCCAAGAGTAACCGTCATAGATTCTAGGTTTGGTCCAAGTCAACATTTTTGTTTTTTTTGATGAGTTTTTGCGAGGATCCTAAGAGAACCTTTAGTTTTGTATCTAATACGTCTCCCACTTATTTTAATGAAGATTTGTTTTTAATCATTTTTTTAATTATAATATATGAAATGAATTTACTCATTTTGAAGTGAAACACAAAATTAAAAAATAAGTAACGTTGATATGGTGGGGCCATTTATGAGTCCAAAAAGTTATTGGGGCGCACACCCACATAGGTGTTGTGTATACAAACATGTGGGTGCAATCAGCAATTAGACCAAAATACTAACTTCTAGAGTCTGCTTGTGATGGATGAGCAAAAAGCATGTAATCTTTTTGAATTTCAAAGTTGATTCAAATGCAACATAACATAAACTTTCTATTTTAATATTCAATTTTTATTGTTTATCCCAATATAATATTTTGACACAAGTCAACCCTTTTCTTTTCTTTTTGGGAAAACAACCCTTCAATTCCCCTTAATCATGTGGAATTTAAAAGCTAATTATTGATGTAATTTGGTAGTAAAAAAGTCAGATAGATTTTAATTTCTAAAGATGCAATTAATTACTCAATTAACTATAACTGTCATTTAGAAATGATTGAGAGTAACTTTACGAGGGCTACGCATAATTTTAATGTTTCAAAATAATTTATTATTCAATCTTACTTTTTAAACATCTTTTTCGATTTAAAATTAATTTTGAATCATTAATTTCTAAATTTGGCTCTCAAACATGTCACTAAACTAATTGACATATGGTTAAGATATGATTTTGAAATTCTTAAAATTATTTTTATATCTTAATCATTAGTTTTATTTGCAGAAGATCATATAGAAAAGTATGAAATCAATTACTAAACTAATTTTTAATTACTGAAGGCTTATTTATTCGGGATTTAAAAATGATTTTATAAATAATAAAAATAATTTTAATAATTTCAAATCAAAGACTCTTATAACCATGGTAAGAAATAAATATTATTACGTAAAATTAACCCTATTAATCCTCACGAACTTTGCAGAGAAAAGCATTTTTTTCTCTTTTTTTTTTTTTTTTAATTTTATAAAATCTAAATGTTAGTTAAATTATAGGATGAGATATTTTAAACATAGTAAAATAAATCAAAATATTTATTAGCAAAATTTAAGATGGTAAGACAGTTTAGTTCTTGAGACATGTATGCTGTCTAACCATTTTATCTACATATATATGAGGTTGATTCTTATCTCAATACTAATCGAGCAGCAAACTCTAATGTAAATTCGAATTCTTTTTTAGAAAACTAAGAAATGAAAATTTGTAAGAGGGGAGGAGAAAATGAAAGTGTGAGGGGGAGAGTTGAGCGCCATAAAAAAGCTATTATTATTTAAGACATAGAAGCTGCCTTGTACTCTGTAGTTGAACAACAACAAACAACAATTGAAGGAAGGTGTAATTTTAGAACCCGAAATACAGCAGAACAAAAAGAAGCAAAAGCAACCTTTCTTTCCTCTCTTTCTTTTCTCTCTCTTTCTCTCTCTCTGTCCTTGATTGCCCTTTGCGAACAGTAATTGCTTGAGGTTGAAACTTTTGGAGGTGTGTTCCACTGAAAAATGGCTGTCTACTTAGGGTTTTTCTTTCTCTGTTTTGAAGATTGGCTTCTTCTCAATTGACAATTGCTGGAGCTTCAGTGTTTGATGGTAAGGTTGATTTCCTTGTGGATGATTATTTTCATTTTTGCTGTTTTTTGAAGGTCTCAAAACTGTGTGGAATAATGTTGAAATCTTCAATTCTGGATGTTTTTGTTGAATTCGAAACTTCATAGCTTCTCATTTTGATGTATTCTTTATATGTTTTTCTTTGGCGGAGCTATTGCTGTTTTCTTCTTCTTCTTCTTCTTCTTTTCGAATTTTGTTTGCTGTTGCATTTCCTTGTTTTGGTGAATTTGTTCGTATCTGAACTTATCCATTCTCAGTTATATCGGCAATTTTCTGGTGTTTCTTCTTTTAACGTTCTCTGTTTCTGTTTTCGTTTGTTCTACTTTCATCTCCTGTATTTCTGGTTCTTCTTTTCATCTTCAATTCTCACTTACGGCATCGTTTCTCATCAATACAAGAAACGTTTCATTAGCGAAAACGAATGAAGATTATACGTTTTAGCTTAACTTTGCTTTTCTTCGACTGTTGCTTGAGTTTGCCTGATATTCCTTTTCTCGCAATCCTTATTTTTGAAAGATTTTGCTCCTCCTCTTAGAAGCATCTTTGATTTTCTTACTTTCTCTACAGGTTTCCGAAATTTGTGCTACTATATTTCGTGATTTTCACATTTCGCTTTTAAACTATGTATTTGCAGAATCGGTGCAAGGAGAGGAATAAGTTCTTTTTGAGTAAATCAATGCGCCTTTGCTAGCTCGTCGTCTTCTTTATATTCCTATTGTTGTTGCAAGAAAAACAACGACAAAAAATGTAGGTATCAGAAAAAAGTTGCGTAAGGCAACTGTTGTGTCTCATTCCTTTCATGTGACTCTTGCATTTCTTTTGATCTAAGCTCTTAAATATTATCGTCTTTTTGCATCCGTTGAACTGATTTTGATTAGAATCCGCCAGAAGTTTGACTCGTTAATAAGCCATCTGATTAGTGACCGATTGAGCACGGATTTTGCATTTCAACAATTTCTTGCAATTAATAAGTTGATTTTTAGTCAAAAAGTTGTGAGAAATGAGGACGAAGAACTTTTTTTAGTATTAGGAAGGAAAGGACTCGCACTAAAATTTGTGGACAATTTTAAGAGTGACTCGTGAATAACCTACTACTTCTGCTTTGTTGGTTGGCATTTATTTTATTAATTTATACATCTGCCTTTTCTGTTGCCATCTGGCAACTGCTCTTGTGAAATTTATGTTATTTGCTTCAGCGATTTTTCATCACCAGCTCATTTGTCAGTTCTTTTGATCTACAATTGGACTAATTTGATGAATTGGTACTTATGCCATGCCATATGAATATATAAAATGCCTGAAAGTCCAGAGTAATTGAAAACCGCTGATATTGTGTGGCAGAAAATTCATATCTGGGGATATGGGATGCCTTGTTTCAAAGCCGGCAGATAATGGTGGAAACAGGCGGAGGCCAGGAAACATTGGGGAAGTTTGTGTTTACGTTCCTGGTCTGCGCATTCCTAAACCAGTAGATTTCTCATTGACACTTGGCGATCATCTATCTAAGAATATAGTTGAACGTCTATCAGCTCTGAGAACTCGCATTGTTGTAATGGCTGGCCAAGAAGGTCCAACTATTACTAGAACGCGAAGAAAAACTGCTACCCAACATGGTTAGTAATGAAAATAATTTATTCTCTTTTAAACTGTGTTTTTATCTTCTTTCCTTTTGATACACCAGATGGTACTGTTATCTTTAGGTGGTTCAACATTAGCTGATCTTCAGCAGGCTCTGGAAGATTATTTACCTGTCCTTTTGGGATTAGTAAAAGATGGTAAGCCAGATTTTAGTGATTACGAGTGGTTTATATTTCATAAGATAATACCTAAGAATATTGCTTGTGTGCTCTACCTAGGGAACCAGCTTCAACACAAAGTACAGTTTGCGTGGATTAATCAGGAGGATGATTTGGAGGTTCTCATGATACCAGAATTACTTGCGGACATTTGTTGGATTCTTTTAAAATAATGTCATCGTTGAAATTTATTCAGTTTGTTAGTGACTCCTAAAACTTAAATATTTTGCAGGAAACTGCCATGTCCAATGCTTGGTATGAGGTGCTGTCAGTTTTGCACCTAATGGCAATGCTATCTTTATCACAGGCCAACTTATTACTTCTTCCTAGAACCTCTGCCGATGGTTATCAACCGAAAATATCAGAAGGTATTTTTTCCTGCACAATGTTGTATTGCAATCCTTTAGGCATATAGTTCATATAGTTCTCTTTTCTTTCTTTTCCCTTTTCTTTTAATTCTTTGTAACCTTTAATGCATAATACACATATATCAAATGGGCTATAACCCAGTTTCATTTGTCTCTTCTCAAGCCCTATAATTATTGCATAGAATATGGAAGAATGAATTTATCAGGATGTTTGTGTTAGTTAATCGGTAACATGCTATTTTGCAGACAAGGCATACTTCTAATTGATGCACGACCATATGGCATGTTAGTTGCATTCATTTTCTTTACTTTCTCACGTACAAGCACTAGTTGCTAGAAACCTCAAGCTAAAAAGTTAGCTCTGTATCTCTCGTGATGCCATAATGTGGTCCAATCTGCTTTCTAAATGTGAATATATGTATGGTCACCATTATCGAAATATCGGACATATTTTTCTGTGTATTAGGACATGGAGTTTCTATTTAAGGCAGGCCCGCAATTTTCAAGATGACAGGCTTTCTTCCTACTTCATTTAACCTCAACCGTTATATCCTTATTACTAAACAATGGTTTCTGTTCTTCTGCAGAGAGTAGGCGAGCTTCAATTGACATTTTTGTAAAAGCTGCAGGATATTTGGATTGTGCTGTTAGACATGTTCTTCCTCAGTTGCCTGTCGAATTTAGGTATGCAGATTAGTAGTGATCTTGACATCGTTAACATCCTTACTATTGTTCATTTGATTCAAGCATGTCTTACTGAGCATATCAAACAAGAATTAGTTGGTCAAGGATCCGCTGAACCTGAAAAGAAACTTGAAAAAGAACTCCATCTTCAAAATATTTTGTTTCTTTCAAACCATATGACCTCTTGACCTCGAGTTCCTTGAATGTTTGCATGTCCTATTATTCTTACAATCCACTACTGTAGGAGAAATCTGCCGGTGGACCTTGCTGAAGGAGTTCTTCGAGCACTTTGCCTGCAAGCACTTGGGCAGGTACTATGTTTCATATTGCCTTTATGATAGGCTGCTACATTGATTAGATTCATTTTTCCTTTGTTTTTTAGGCATACTCTGAGATGTTGAACGTCTTATCAAATATATCCATTGTCCACGTAGAGAACTGTACCTTGATCAGTTTTGTTTCTATATTTACCGAACAATTTAAATTTAGTGTTCAAGGGTCTAGCTGGATGGTGCAACTGTGCTCCCTTCATCTATGTATTTCATTCACATATAAACTACGTGTTTCCAACTACTTCAACCTTTTCATCTACTCATTGCATTCTACAAAAACTACGGGTTTCCTATTACTTCAACCTTTTCATTTGCTCATTACCTTCTATAAACTGGGACATAGGGAGTCGATATCCAACTGGGAATGGCTATTGATAGCACCAAAGCAACTCTTGCTGTAAAGCGAAGGCTTGCATGTGAGATGGTAAAATACTGGCAGCAGGTAAGTTTGTATTTTTTAATTTATCACAATATTTGATTACAAATTAGCATGCACTAACTATTGACCTTGGATATCTAATGACTGTGTGAAGTGCCATTGATTTGTGTTACGCGTTTAGAGTTATAACGATTTTAAATATGACTATAAACATGTGCATCACGTCTTATTATCTACTTGTAACAAATGCATTACATTTACAAGTGTGTAACATTTCTTGTTCTGATATAGCATCAAGTAATTTCTAATTGCTACAGCATACAATTTTAGGTTAGGACGTTTATGCAAATTATCTGTGTTTGCATGCACTGTTCTATACAAGTAAATACTCTAAAAAATTGTTTGGAAGGACTGGAAAATTATGCTAATTTTACTTGGAGAATTAAAAAGTGCATAGTAGGAAATGTACGTGTTTTTTTTTTTTTTTCCGCTAATTAATAATAATAGTTAATGAATTTATTAGGTGCCACTGCCATTTGGTCATAATTGTCTATTTTCCATCAAAACAACTTTGTTTTGAGGGATGTGCCTTCTTAGTTATGCTTGTGCATTGGTGCATCCTGGTACTGCATCCCAGGTGAACTAGTAGACGATAGTAATCAATAAAACTGAAATAAACACTAAACTCTAACTTGAAAGGCCAAAAATGCAATTTTCCCTAAAATTAATAAAAAATAATTGATCAAAATATAAATAAATAAAATTCAATCGTTATAGTTCATTTGGTTAATTAATGTCAACTGATAAAATTATAACAAAAAAAATTTCAAGTTTCTCATATCCAAGTATTCAATTCTGGGCTTCTTAATACCAATAGTTGACATTCCTTATTTTCGGATATCTTTATATCCAGGTATTCCTTTTCTCAAGCATCTTATTTCAATGAAAACTTTGAAACAAACAAACCTTTAGGAACTTCACATATGGCACGTCCAGGTATGTTTGGAATTTGGTCGCCTACCAAGGAAAATTGCCTGTGACTTCCACTGATTTGGACTGTTATTTTCTCCCATATAACTAAACGATTAGCCCCGTCATGCTTTAATAACCCAACGTGAACACTGGGTGTTCTACTGGAACAAAACGGAGAAAATGCACAGGAAGAAGACCAATTTTTCTCTTGCAGTAGAGTCTTGCTGAAACATCCATTAACCAAATGGACTTCATGGACCTTTGATGATTGTGCGGACATGGATGAATATCCATTAATGCAATGGCTCTTGCTTATGAGTTTCAAGTATAGTTTTACGTCATGTAGAACTTATTCCACGAATTCACTTGGAAGCTATCATATTCTAATTGCTTGCACAACTAGGCTGGCGTTCTTGATTAGTATGTTCATATATTGACCAAAATTCTTTTCCGCAAATACTCATTCTGATTTGGCTTTGATGAATTGAAATGATGTCCACTATCTATTTGTTCAAATAGCCAGGTCATAATATTCTCTCATTGCTTTGCAGGCCCAAGATAACATCATGAACCTTCCATTATCAAATGGTTGGGGAGAGAAGCACCGGCTCTTCGTTAAATGGAAATACATTGAAGCAAAGGTATGATATTTTGATTGATAGCCTTTATATCCTGTCTATGTTTTGATTAAGTAACAACATCAATAACATTTCTAGCTAAATAAATGACATCCTAAATGATACTAAGATATAAAAACCCATAACAAAGTATACCTCGAGTTAGCAAAACGATGAAAATCCTTGCTTAATCTTTACCCATCCTTTCAGCTGATTAAGTAAACTGGTGCATTCGATCAGTTGTTTGTCTTAAATATTGCATATTTTGTTCTTAGTTATCTCGATCTCCAAGTACTTAAAACTTCACTCTTACCTCCATAAGTATAACTAATGTTCGATTAGCTTGTAGTTGGTAATGTCATAAGGTGGCAAAGAGAGCTATGTAGAACTAAGTTTGATTGGTTTTGTGAAATTATAAACAGGCTGCAGCATACTATTATCATGGTTTGATACTTGACGAGGGAAACACAGAGAAGTCACATGGGATGGCTGTAGCTGCCTTGCAAGCTGCCGATGAATATTTTAAAGAAAGTAAAAAGGCATGCGAGGCATTTAACTCTTCACCTCCATTATCAAGGTACTTCTTTTCTCTTTTCACTCCTATTTTCTCTTTCCAAATATAACAACATACTACAAAAGAATTGGCAAGTTTATCAAACTTTAGATCCAGATTTTAAAGTTATATCAAGCTATAATAGGAGTTTATTAGCTATAAAATCTATCATTAATAGAAGTTTATTGATGGGACATTTTAAAAATAGCAAAATAAATTAAAATATTTACAAGTTATAGCAAAATTTTAGATTTTATCAATAATAAAAACGGATATTTATATCACTGTCTATTAATGCCACTGGTAGAAGTATATCAGCGTTCAGAATATGCAATTTTGTTATGTTATAAATATTTTGTCAAATTTGCTATTTTTGACTATTCCCTTTTATTATTAATAGTTTTTATTATTTTATTATATTTGCATTTTCTTTAAATGTTTTGTTATACATTTAGTTTCTATCCTTTAGAGTGCTATTCATTGCAATTACCCTGAAAAGGATTTTAAGCAAACGTTGTATACTTAAAAAGGTCCAAGTAAAATGCATTTACACTTTGCCTTATTTTTGTATTCATACATCAAACCTCCTTTTTTTTTTCAAAACTCTACATAAAAATTCTGTTTTTAGGTTCCTATTAAAAATTTAATTTTCTCAAATTTGAGTCTATTTAGTCTTCGAGAACTTTCAAATTTACAAATAAATTTTAGTTCTTAAACCCTTGAATTTCTTGAGAAGAAAAAAATTATTTCACTCCTAGACAAAATGTTTGGCATAGAATTCACATTCATAAGAACTCGATCAATTAATTTACAAAAATTTGTTAATTTGACATAAACCTATTAGACATTATGTAAGAATCCAGGTTTAAGAATCGATAGTTTAAACACCAAAATAGTTTGTTTTCACATTAATTTAGTTTTGTATCAAAACTCAAAAATAGATATGATATATCCGTCGCTTTGCTTAAAAGCTAGCTAAACAAATCATTTCTTAAATATGTAGCATTAGCGCCTTAAATAATTTACTTGCAAAATTGAAAATGTTACCAACTATTGCAATTTTTCATTGCAGAAATCCGCCGCTCTTTGGAACCATGAAGTATCTCTCAGAAAAAATTCCAAAAGATGCTTCAAGCAAAGTGCGGATAAACCGTGACTTGTACTCTTTCGAAAAGTACGTTTTTGTCTTCCTTTTTCCCCTTTTGTTTTACTTCTTTCATAAAAAGAAAGAATAGCGTTTTAAATGAACAAAATTTTCAGAATCGTGGAGACTGCACCGACATTGCCCGATTTTGCTCTAGCATTGAAGCCAGACGAATTCCAACTTCCGGCAGTGGATCCTTCATGGAACGAGGAGAATATAATAAACAGAGGTCAAGTTGTTGCCTCTAAACAATTGAAAAGTGATCAAAGATAAAAGATAAAATCTGTGCACATAATTACATCGATACATGACTGAAGCGGCACTAAAAACGAATGTGTAAATGGCGAGGGAAAGCTTCAATCATAGTGTGTATTTTCATAGGTTTTCGCTTTTTTTTTTTTTTTTTTTTTTTCTTTCCTTTTGCTTTATTAATAAATTCATGTTTTCGTTCTTCTTGAGGTTTGTATTTTGTGCAAGAAGTGTTCTCAAGTTCCTCTGAATATATTTATTTTCTGCCTTGGAAGCAGGCGTTTAACTCTATTTGTTTCTTCGTGTAGAGTTTAGTTGCGCTGGTTACTAATTTCACCCAAAAAAAGGGGGAAAAGAAATACTAGTATTATTGTTGTTTTATCCTGTACCAATGGAATTTTATTTAGCACAAACTTTAAGACTTGGTAGTCCTATGACAAATTACAAAGACCACCTATATCAAATATGATAGCAATTGCAATTTTACCTTTAAAACATTTCTATATTTCGAAGTCTTAAAAAAGTAGTTCTAGAAAATTAAATTATCAAACTTATATAATTCGTATTTTATGTAAGTTTGATGGTCCAATTTTAAAATTTAAAATTTAAAAGTATTAAGGGTATTGTTACCACGAAAACCATCCTTTAGGGTGGTAGTTGCAATTTGCCCCAAGTGGTAAAATACACTTTTTCTTTTAGAAATAAAGAAAATAAAATATATTTAATAATATTTTCTATGGAAAGGCAAATTTATTAAAAAGGAGTTATATAGAGAAGTTTTATCGAAAAACAAATTAAGAACACAATATAATATAGGAAAGACAAATTAAGAAAGGAAAAGAAAGTTAGAAAAAAGTTTTCGCTAGAAACGAAGATAAGTTAAAACGGAGAGAGAGGAAGAACATTAATTTAGAAAGAAATATATTTTGAGGAAAACAGAAATGCGTCCGGAACAACCAAAGAAAAAAGTAATATTTTCAGTAAATATTTAAACTTATCCTCTAAAGGAAAACCCTCGCGTAGATTTTTATAAAATACTTTTCAAAATATTAAATAGCAAATAGTAAATATAATTAGGAAATTTTCAAATATATCATTCATAAAATTGAAAATTTTGTAAATATTTTTAGAAGTTTTGGCATTTATAATAGATTTTCAATATACTATTGAAAATTGAAACCTCATTCAAACAAGCATGTTTTCCAAAAATTGAAAAATCAAAAGCGTAAAAGGTACCAGTAATCATATCATAATCACCTTTTATTTGCACAAATGCTTGCAGTTCCGACGTCATCCGAACTGCCCCAACACAAAACAAGTGAAGTGAATGAACCGTGGAACGTTTGCAAGGATCTGACTGAAACCATATGCGAAATTAACGTGCCTAATAGAGATTATAAAGAAGCGGATAAAATGAAGAAGAAGAAAAACAACAATGTAGAAGATAAAAGTGAAATACAAAGTTATTTTTAGTTTAGGTAAATTACAAATCACTATCCACTATATCCAGTATGAGACTATTGGATGTAATGGTCAAGGAACACACAATGAGCCACACCATAGATAAACTATAAATCAAAATATTTGCACCCAAGAATGATCAGAAAGGTCACAGAAAAACTGACCCTACGAGCCAGAAACGCCATTGTCCTTTTAGTGACAATTTTTCTCCAAGCATGTCGATATAGTTGTGAATATTGCTGCAACTGTAACATCGGAGAGCACATAATTTGTGTGCCAAACTATCACTCTGCACCATTTTGGTCATCGTCTCCTTCAGCTGCCTGCTTTTGCTTTTCTTGTTCCTCTACACAAAATTGAACAATCAAAAAGTTAAAAAAGGCAACCAAACAAGGTGCTCTGAATGTTTAACCAATCTGTAATTTCAGAGCTTCAAATAATTTTCTAGCGTCTCTATGATACACATAATAACCACTCTTGCAAGTTCCAATGCATAACTAGCTAACTAGAGTAACCTACATCAATTTGAATACAACTATAAGACATGTAATTCCTTCTAAAAATCATAGTTCAAAGCCTCATCTCCTATTTGAAGTGTGATGTCCCAAGTAAATGAATAAATAAGCAAAAACCCCTATCCCCCAAAACTTCTACAGCCCAGCCAAGTTCAAATTTCAAGATTGAAAACAGCTCATAATCCCGGTAGAGATGAGGACCCCCCCCCCCCCCCCCCCCCCCCCCCAAAAAAAAAAAAAAAAAAAAAAGAAGAGTCAACAGCTCCCAGTCATTGATCCAGTGGAAGTTAACAAAGGGCTGTGATTGTTCTTATTTAGCCATGGTATGCTGAGATTAAAGTCAAAAGAACTGCAAAGAAATTTCATCCATTCATAAATTGTTAAAATGAAAATCAATGAACTTCATTCTTTTGAGAATGGATTCCAATTTGGAATTAAAGGTGATACAATAGAGTTATACTGGTCACTTGATCGGGAGCCTTAATCATGGTCATAGGAGAAGTTTGGTTTTTCGTCCTTAGAGGTTTGTGCTCATTGGTTTTGTTGGACTTGTTGCATCAGTGTTTTCTACAAGCAGTACATTTGCAACTGTCTTGTATACTTTTCAGTTTTTCAAGGTAGCTACGTTGAAGACTGCTGAGGGTTTCCTTTGGAATGTTGTAGAAGGTTTCAGTTCAGTGTTTGGAGGAGGTCCTTCCATAGGAACAGTTTCTGTTTGCGAGCTCTCCAAGTTGTTTAGGCGAAGATTTTGAAGAAGTCCTTTGTACTTTAATGCTTACGTTCAAGGCTAAATAATTGTATGGTTGTATTTGTTGTTTTGTTCCTTTTTTTTCCCTCTCCCTTTAGGAGTTGGTATGACTAAACATATGTACCTTTTGGATTAAATTAACTCACCTAAAGATATTTGTTTCATCCAATCTGTATGTGCAATGACTTCGGTTCCAACCAACAGTACATTCACACATGTTTAACTTCAACACGAATGCTTGAAGATGATAATCAAGATCTCTAAATTGTTCATAAATGCAGCGGTGCATAGACATTTGCTCATATGTTAAATACATCAAAGAGAAACAGAACCAGCAAACAAAATAGAATTATGTATATTCCAATTATGTCAAGATAGATATCTTCTCAGACAAACAAAGAAAATAAAATTCAGTCCATAATCTAGCTACACTACCAGAAAAGGCAAGTTCAAGAACGTGCATAAATTAATGACCTATCAAGTTCACAGACCTTTAATTGAATATTTCTACTTACCCATAAGCTTATATAATGCTTTCTGTGTACGTCTTTCAAGCTTATCAAGCTTCTTCTGCACATCCCTTCTAAGGTCCCAGTTTGGTTTCTTTGGAGCAATGTTTACAAATGGGTCCTATAATTTTACAGATCGAGTATAATTAATAGAAAAGGATCCAAAAAGTATGATTGTAGGCCAGTTTAAGAACATATAAAGGCAGAACTGACAGAATTACCTCTTTTTGTTGTGGAGGTTCAGTAGTAACAGGGTCCTCAAATTTAGGCAATACAGGTGGGGCAAGCTTGCCCTCCTGAAGCTCCTTATCATGAGGAACATAGTTTCGAAATTTCATATTAAGATTACTGCAAAAGAACAATTTATTGGTGAATCAAGAACTAAAGAGGCACGGGGCATATAAAAATTCAACATCAAAAAATAAGTGTGTCTGTATTTTGCACTCTCCCAAGAGGGAAGTTTCTATTGTAACTGAGTACATCAATTTTTCAACTGAGTTGGCAATGAGAACAGCATCAAACAAAACATATATTCAATGGACAAGAGAATGTTATTTATATTGAACGCATTTTCCCCCTCAAGAGAAAACATATTGGAAAACTTTTGAAGGTAACCATGAGAACATATCCAAAAAAACAAATAAGCAATTAAGCTGTGTATGAAGCATTGCGATCAATGGGACCACCTCGCCATCATCCTAAACTCCAACAAGCACAAATGTTATTAAAAACTAGAAAGGAAAAGAAAAAACACAAAAAAGAAACAGAAACAATAACAAAAACAAAAGGAAAGAAAGAAAGAATTGAAAAGGAAATGAAAAGGAAAAAAAAAGAAGTAAACATCTTATTGAAGGGAGGATAATTTTATGAGCATAATTCACATTTCACATGCTTTGTGTTAACATAAACTTTACAGCTTAGTTTCTAGTACTATTTTATCATATATTTGGTTTGGTCTTTCTATAGCTTTTGGGGCCATTTTGCGACTTTAGTCTGCAGAAAGAAAGACACAGTTTATTAAGGAAAGGGAGACAACTTTTGTCTGTCCTGCCCCTACAATGCAATATGGCCAAGGCTTTTGTTTGTAATATGCCCTGATCGAAGATCTAGGGAGCTTAGAACACTGGCAACAGCATGCGTTAGTTGTCTGTGACATGTTTCAAGCCAGATTCTAGAAACTTGGCTCACTATGCTAAATATGTCATTTCAGCATAGACTCCCACCGTACAATAAAGGAGAGAAAATAAGTCAGATGACAGACACAAAGATAAAAAGGATGGCTAAACGGTAAAGGAAGGGGAAGAGAAAGGGAATGAGAAAGAAATAGTTAAAATAGAAGGAAAAAACGAGATAAAAGAGAGTGGTTCAAGGCAGAGGAAGAAGAAGAAATACATTCAAGACGAGAGAGTAGCAGGAAATCTTCTTTCCAGTGAAGTATCAGTTTCTAGGAGATCTGAGTAATTAAAATCTTCCTACAGAATAATTTGCCTTAATGTACTACCGTGCAACTTTTTCAGTGTTTTCTTTCAAATCCATTCATATTTCTTATTTTCTTAAGTTTCTAATTTCTGAGTGTAAATATAGTTTAGGATCATGAATTTGGAGAGGATACCATAGAATAGATATGTAAAAACATATTTAAATGAGAAGTCGAGTTGAGCAGAGAGAAGATATTGCAGTCAGAGAAATCAAACTGAACTAGCAAATATGCTTAGAATTGAATTGATATATTGATAGAATGAATCAAGAAATCGAGAACTGCGAGAAAAAATAGAAAGAAAGAAAATATAAACTCACGTTTCATCAGTATCTGCAGTAGCACCATTCTCTTTATCCTCTCCTACAGAATTTTTCTCATCTGAAGCGTTTAACAATTCCTGAGCAGCTCTAAGAGCTTTCAATCTCTCCTTACGTGCTGCAGCAACTTGTTCGAAGGAGTCTTCTTCGGTAGCCATCGCCTGTTGTGCGTAAAATATCTGATACGAAAATAACTCAACATCATTCTCGATTGTTCTCAACAAAAGAACTATGACAATACCACAACTATGTGCATTCAAAGAGATGAAAAATCGGAAAGTGAAAATTAAAGAAAAATTAAGGTATTCAAAGACATTTTCAAAATACATCAGTCAATAATTTCATCTACTTAACCTGTGAGATAGCCACACAGATGACGAAAATTCATCAAAAAGAAGAGCAGACAGCGGTAGAAGCAACACGAAGATGAGAAAATCAAGAGGCGCAATTAAAAAGTTCCGCAGAAGAAATATACTTACAGAGAAACTATAGAGGAATGGAACTTTTGTTCAGAGAATTGTACTAGCGAAAGTTAGCTTGGGGCAATGGCGGGAGGGACAAAAACGAGTGTTTCTTTCTTGCGCAGAAGCCTTTTTGACGCATTTCTCTCGGAATGAAGTATATATATAAGGCCCGGATCGTAAGAGGCCCATCAAGACTTCAATCGGATCCGCTCGTGAAATTTTGTTCCTCGTCGGTTTTCTTTTTTTCTTTCTTTATGAGAAAGTTAAAATATATTTTTTATGTTTCTAAAGTTATAATTTAATATTTTGTTTTCCTAAAAAAATTAATATTTTGATAAAATATTACAAATAGTCTCGTGATAAAATTTTTATAAATAATCTCTACTTCTAACTTTCTCTAATTTAACGTTACTTTTTCCATTGCAAGTTAATAAAATAATTGCCCCAAAACAAACCCTAAAAAATTCCTTCATCGAATGAACCTTAATGAAATACTTGTATTAAAGCATGTCACGATTTTACATATTGTATGAATTAAATAAGTTACTGAAACACTTAAATAAATTATCTGAGTGTCATATTGTATGAAAAAATTATCCTTTTGTATATCATCGCTCGAATTTTTCTATTTCATGTACGCAAAGTGGTTCCTTAAACAAAACTTACTATAAACTGTAAATAGCAGTACTTGTTCAATTTGATGAACTTGGGAAAATATTTATACAATTTGTCAATAATTGAAGCTTTAGTATTAGAAACTAAGACTCGATCACTGAATCATTATTTGAACAACTACCTAACTGTACCAGAATATTCAACCACAAATAATAAATATCTCAAGTATTTAAATTTCAAATATTTAATAATATCCATAAGCATCAAATAATACTCACTATCTAAGCAAAGCTGTCAAAGGTGGTGAAAGAGGTTAAAGCCAAAAAAAGAATGGATAACAGCTTGACTTGTTTAATGGAAGCTTCTCATAATAAACACAAATTCATAGCTTCCGGCTCCAATAATTAATGGATCACAGGTTTGAGAGGATGAGCTCTCAATTTGGACAAGTCTAGATTAGAATCAAGTTCCTCGTCTAGCTCCCCAACAATGCTTCTGCAGAAAATTAACAACTTTAATTTATGAGTTTCCAAACAATTTAAGTTTCTAATATTAAAAAAAATTGAGGGAATAAACATCACATTATCATCATCACTATTCAGATTCTAGAGCTTTAATGGTAAAAAATGTAGACCATAAAGTAAAATACGCCGAATGAAATTAGGAAAAAGAAATGTAATTTTAAAGTAGTCTAGTTGATCATGTTTTTTATGATTCTTTTCTTCTCGATTATACGATATGCTCGTAGGAGAGAAGGTATTTCAACCTCTAACCTCTTGGTTGAGAATTAAAAAGAAAAAGAAAAAGAAAGACGAGAAGAAAAAGTGAGATGGGAGTTACATATTGTCCCCTCTGATTATATATAGACCCAAAACAAGTTGTTGAACGCCTTCCTGCAGATCAAGAGTAAGTATTGAGTTAATTCAAAGGGAAAATGTAGTCTTAAATCCCTTGAAAGCCATTGCATCAGAAAGTTCAAGGATCCAACAAATCAAATGAAAATTTATCCGTTCACATAATAAAACTAATGGGTACAAACATTTCCGTCTGAATGTAAAATTCTGATCCATATATGAAAATGCTAGTAGTTGTTATTTGAACTATGGAACTGATGAACAAAACTATATAAATATAGTCATAGAATTAATCAGTTTCCCAAAACAAAGGCCTACATGGTGAATAAGTGAAAAACAAGATAAAATCAGAAATGAAAACTAGATGAAATACTACCCATTTGCATAGAATAGAGTAAGCAAACTAGGGCATGCTTTTGAAGGAGTAAATTTAACTCAGCATGAAGGCAGAATTAAGCTAAGGAGTAAATTCATGTATACTTTAAAGTATGAACAATTGAAAGTATAGAACTACCAGTTCTTAATCATCATACTATCCCCTTATTGCTTCTACTCCTCCTCACATTTCATTTGATTTTTTAGCAGATCGAATCACATTATTTAACCTATGTAGGATCCTGTTTTCTAGCTTAAAATGTAAACAAAAAATTTCAAATGACAATCAGTAAGTATGAAACTTTTTGTTCAAACCAGCAGAATACAAATGCATCAACTAAGGTGTAATAACAGTCAATTATATAAATTATTTTCACATATTGAAAGAATTCTCTCTCTAAACTAAGAGTCAGCGGAAGAGCAATAGAAAGTACAAAATTCCATCTTAGTTAACAACGGTTATTGTACAAACCTTGGTTGAGTAAACACGTTCATGAGATTCATCAAGAATAATATTTGTAGCCTGGTCAAACCCTTTCAAGACTCCCTGCATAAAGTATTGTTAATTTAAACACAAATTGGGTGGATGAAATATCAGTTAACTAGATGATAGCTCATAACCATACCACGATATTGCGGCCGTCGTTTGTGATGACTGATATTGTTTCTAAAAAAAAAGTTAAGAGGATGGTTTTAGTGCAATCAAGCGAGAAGAGTAGGAACGATTTCATCTTAAAACCAGTCAGCAATAAGAGGAGAAGTCCATATATATCCTCAACAAAGTATAGCATGTTCTTTTGAATAGCCTAAAGCAATTCATAACCAGCTCAAAAGAGGACAATCTATTCAACTTCCACACCTCAAGAGTTCAGTAACATCCTTGTCCGATCAATTACACAGACTGATATATGTATAAAAACAAACAGTGTGAGAGATTGTAAAAAAAATTACTTACGATCAACCAGAGAATCAAGTCCAGGTCCACTTGCCATAATGAAGACCTTAAGATAAGCAACCGGGAGCTATTCTATATTATCACCTCGGCTAGATTCTGCCCAAAACAACAAAGGAAAAGAAGACACCATAGGTCAGAAGTTAGTCCCAGAAGAAGAAAAAGAAGCGTTATAAGCTGTTCAGGAAGCAGGTTTCATACTTATACAGCAATACTTAAAGCTTAATTTCAACGTAAATATCTGAAGTTGCAAGGGGGGAATGACGGAACACAGTAGGAAAAGAAGAACGAACAGAACAACACGTCAAGAAGTAGCAATTTCCCTACCAGAAATGAACTAGCCTCGATCTTTTCCAATTTCACGCCTGCGGCTGCAAGTGAATTCTTTAAATCACTTAAACGAACTACAAAGCATAATATAAAGATCGTAATTCCAGCAAAATTTAAATTGGAAATTCCAATTTTCTAAAGAGATTAAGTGTTACTACTATAGGTCTATAATCTACCAACATATATATGGTTGAAGTTGTTCTGTCAATCAAAACAACTCCTACATGCTAGGGATCAAAAGAGCATTGGATGACACGATAGATTACTTCAACGATTCTACATAAAAGATACAAAGAAGATCAAAACCTCAACAGTTCGAAAACTTCCAATTTGCCACAACGGTTTTCATTTTCGTTGCTATCATGCTGATGTTATAAAATAATCACAGATAACAATAAACATCAAAACCGCTCGTCTTTCTTCCATCAGACAATTCTAATTTGAGTTTTGAAAGGAGAAGAAAAGACATGGGGAGTTTTTGAGCATACCTCTAACAGTAACACGAGAGAGTGGAAAATCAATACAACAAAAGGAAGGCTGCGGCAGGACAAGCTGAAGAAAACGCCGCCGGTACGAGCGGAAGAAAAACGGCGGCGATACTGAGCTGCTGAAAGGAAAAGCTGGGGGGGGGGGGAACTGTGAAGTAGAAGAAGGTGGAGTACGTGAGAGTGAGAGGAAGACGAAAGGGTTTAGGTTTTCTCTCTCTTTTATTTATTTATTTATTTTACTTGACAAACTATGCCCTGAATACACTATATTGGGTTTTTTTCTCTAATCTTTTTTTTTTAAAAAAAAAAAATTGTATGGTTTAAATTTAAATAACGGATTTTATCAAGAATAATAAAAAAAGTTAGTAGAATCAAGAATCTAATAAAAAGACTACAACATTCAAGTGTTGGTTGTAGTTTTAAATTTTAATCAATCAATTTTAATATAATAGTTTTTTTTAGCATCCTTTTGAGGTTCTATTTGTTTCAAGTCCGACTTATGGAAGGAGATAAACTTAATTAACAAATGATTAAGAATATAGTTGATATCGATGAGGAGATTGGTCACATACCATGTAGCTTGTTATGCTTTTGGATTTTAAATCCCGTTACAGTTGCACACCTTGTAACTCTTGTTTCACCAATTGGTTTCTTTGAATGTAATTAGTATTGATCCTACAAAGGGGTTTTTATTTAGAAGAATAATAAGAATATACCACAATAGTAAAAATTACTTTTTACTTTATAAACCACTTTCACCATTCTTTCATGTAGCAAACATGAGAAAGTACAATATGTTTTACCCAGTTTGAAACTATAAATCCTAATTCTCATAAATCAGAAAACAAAATCGTATTATCTCCATTTTTCATTTGTACCCTTTGTTAAATCAAATGAAAAACGGAAGATAAATTAACAATAAACAAAAAAAATTTACATCATCCAGTTCTTAATAGTAACTGTCACTCTTCAAAACTGCCCTAATGAATCCAATTTTCACCCTTACTTATGGGACTTTGCCAACTTCTTCTTTCGTTTCTTTACAGCCTTTGGGATCTTGTTCTTGCGAGCCTCTCTCTTCTCTTCCTTCACCTTCTTTTTGTTCTCTTTTCTCGCAGTTTTTCTGTCAACTGGCGTCTGCGTAATCTCGGTTGAAGAACCCAGTTCTCCTTCTGACTCATTCGAGCTCTCTTCATCTTCCTCTGATGTTGATTCGGTCTCTTTCTCGCAAGAGTTCGACAAACTGGTTGTATTTTCGGATGGTCCAATCACGTCTGTATTGTGTTCTTCCTCATCTTTTTGATCTGACGTAGGTTGAGCTATTGGAAGGGCCTGTTTTAAGCCTGTAATGGTCTTATAATACATATCTTCAGTGTCCTGACCACTTGTTAAACGTATTACATCCTCCTCAGCATGTTTGACACTATCCAGTGTCTTCGGAATATATGACTGGAAATGGGGAAAATCGATTAAAAAATATCTTTCAATAATCCAAGAACGATCCATCGGAAATTGAACGTACACATTGTTGATAGCTGAAAATGTTAAGTTACCTGGACAAATACAGAATCTGCAATTTCATCCTCCACGGATATATCACCTCTAGCCGAGATTTTCTCTTGGATCTGGCAATTAGAAGAAAACATAGTAAAAAACAGATATTTTCTAAATTTAATAATATTAATTAAAAGAAAATTCTTCAATAACAAACCTCTTCTAGATAATTATCGATTGTCTCATCAGTGAGGCATGGATCAACTATAAAATCAAACAGTTCTCGTATTGTCATTACCGCTACACCATGTTTTTTGAAGAAATCCTGTTTGTCAGTACAAAGTATCCTCTCAAAGTCACTTCACCAAATGATCAAATTACATGAAGTTAAGAAAAGAAGTAGCAGAATAGACCCTGAGCATGTTTGAGAATGATTTTGAAAGGGTTAAAAACACTCTTGTCCTGTTGAATATGAAACATATGGATCGTTCAAAATCAATTTAATGTTTGATTTCACACTTCAAGATGTGATTTTTGTGCCATCAAAATTGATATTGAATCAATAAAGGCATGCAAATTTGTCATGTTGAAAATCACTAAAAACACAGATCATCAATTTAATGCTTGATTTCGAAGATGCTTTGATTTCACACTTCAAATGTAATTTTCAAGCCATCAAAATTGATTTTGAATCATTAAAGGCATGTACGTATATGACAAAAGTGAATTTAACCATTTTATAATTACTCGCAAACAAACGACGTCCAAAGACTTACAGAAACATGAAGACAATCTTCACGGAGGAAATCGAGGGCATGAGGATGGTCGAGATCAACTGCTTGAGAAACATCTATAATATAAAGGTGACCCTGTCATGCAAGAGCAAAACTTGCATTAGTCTTTCCATAATGCCATTTTGTCAAGTCGACAACATCTGAAGTCACTCACCTCAAAATAAAGTATGTTATATTCACTAAGATCTCCATGGACTAACTTGCACTTCTGGTAGAGGGTCCGCATTGTAATAATTATCTGAAAAAATGAAAAGAAAATTACCACATTGAAGCCATGCAAGCAAATGTTTGCCTTGAATGAAATATTGAATTTTAAAAACTCCAGCATTAATCAGCCTCGTCATGTTGCTGTATTAGTTAGGGGCTAAAGTGCATGCACTAACTTTCCTTTTTAACATTAATTATGTACATAGCTAATTCAATATCACTAGAGAGGACTCAACAACTCCAGCACTTGACATTCTCTATGATTAACTTTGGTTTTAGAACAATTATGGTGGAAACAGAATAATGTAGGTGTCTGAACTTTGGTGATAACAACCGCACACACAAACATACCTCCAAATAACTTTCACGTAGCCTGTTCAATGACAAGGCAGCATCCTTCAGACGAGGTGCAGCCCAACCTGTCTTGCCTACATAAGAGGAAAAGGTCAATGTTAGGCCACCGATAGTGAAGACATATGTTAAGAGCCGTAGAACTGAACCACCATGGATTGACCTAGTGTTAAAAAAGGAAACATAGCCTCAATAACTAACTAAGGGGTCATAGGTTCCATTCATTGTGGCAACCTGCCTAGGAATTAATTTCCTATAAGTTTATTTGACACCAAAATGTTCTAGAGCCAGGTGGTTTGTCTCGTGAGATTAGTCAAGGTATGGGTAAGCTAATCTAAAAACTCACGGACATAAAACAAAAAAAAACCCGTAGAACTAGTAATATTTGAGGTTCCTTTTGTGTATTAGCCACCTTAGGGGGATACTGTTCTACTTATGTTGTTTTGATATCTACTTTGTGTGTACTTTTGAGGTTTCATTTGTGTATTAGCGTGTGGTTGATATATCACAACAAGGAGATTATCGCCCTCTTGAATCAGTGGTAAACTTGTGTACCCCTATCCATATTTTGTGAATGAAAGTTAGATCTCTCATCTCAATAAGGAAAAATCAATGACATCTTCAATTCAAGATGCAACTCAAGAACAGAAGCCAGTCATACTGTGTTAGTTCGCTAGGTGAAAGTACTCAACACAAAATTAGGATGATTTGGACATGTTAAACATCTAAATACTAGTGATCCACAAACAAGAAATCTCCCATGTCATCTATCCAAGCTAAATATCCATTGCCAGAGTCATACAGAGAATACAAGCCACTTATTCTTCTTTTGCTGGATTATCAATTTAATAATAGTGCAGAAGTTTTTACTTTTTAGTTTTTGGTACTGGTTGGTTCATGCATCTCTCAATGCAAAACGGTTTGTTCTCTTTACAAAGTGGATCTTGTCATAAAAGAAAAGCCGTTCCTTTGCTCAAACACAATAAAAATAAAAATAAGAAAAAGTACACTAACATCAAGAACATTTGTATGTTCAAACCTAGTAACAGAATGAACCAAAAATGAAGTGAACATCTGACATTGAAAATTATTGATTATTCAGGAACATAAGCTCAGGGAAGGGACATACGTACCAATGAACTCCATGACCAGCACATGCATTCTCAAGAGAAGAGGGGTAGGACATCTAATTCCAGCAGCTTTTAACCTGAAAATCCAAGGTAACAGATATATGATACAAAAGATTGCATAAAAAATTACCATGAGTGTAAAATTTGCACGCAACTCAATTGATTTAACCAATTAATACATATTTAATTTAAAATTTAAGTTTGCAAGCACTGCTTATGTATCGTGTGTTTACATTTTTTATTATCCAATTATTACTCATATTTTCCAAAACCATGTCAAGTTTTGGAGAGGAAAGAAAATAGTTTTCACAAACTCGTTTTCGTTTCAAAATTTTGAGAATTCTAGTGTTTCATTAAGATTTTTGAAAACCATAACACTTGGGAGGAACAAGCATGAACGTCAAAAACAAAACAACCAAAAAATAAAAAACAAAATTATTATCAATGGAGCCTAAATAACTATAACAATTATAATAAAAAAAAATTCATACTTAACACATCAATGAAATTTGTTTCTTATTAAAAAGATAAAACATAATTAACATGTTTGTTTTAAAAAAATCATAAAATATTTTAATCTTAAAATGTTGGTCCCATGTTGTACATCAGAAAATTGAGCCCAATGGAGGTCTCTCTTACCTCATCAAATTCCTCATTTCCTTCTCAGCCCATGTCTTGACCATTTTCCTGGGATTATGCCTGCAATATCCGTGTCTGAAACGGTAGTCGCCTTGGACATAGCGATCCCTGTCCCTGAAATTGACCGGCATAATAAAATAAGCTTAGACACTGATGCAAAGATGAGTTCAAAATGACAAGGTGATGCCCTCTTAGCTCTTTTATCATCATTGCTGAACATAGTTGGTAAAACTTTTGAATGAAACCAAAGCAACGAACAAAAAATCAAATTAAATAGCCTTAAGACATACTTAAACACCAAAACTGAAGTTTTGTAGATTTTGATAGCGAATTCTTGACCATCAGATTTCGTTGCGTGATAGACATTAGCCTGTTGATGAAAGACAGAGAAAGACAAATGAATAAATACAACTCAAAATAACCTACTAGACAGAAGCGGAAAATTATAAAAAGATTTTCATACTTCAATTACCAAATAAATTACATAATACATACTTCTTTTCCAGTAGAAATGCAGCCATTAATGTCGTGAAATACACCTCGGTTGAGCATCTTGAATAAAACCATTCGAGTTCTAGGATCAATTGCCTACAACAATCGTGCATTCGTAGACATAAGTACTTCTAATACACAAGGGAATGGATTGTTTTAAGAGAAAACCAATTAAATGTTATAGCCACCAACCTGTTCAACAGTTGCACGATCAGCTTTCTCTGTAGTTTTCGTCTTTCCTATAGCCATTTCCTTGACACTGTCACGAATGGCAGTGGTAACAGAATTTGACATTCCCACGTTAAACCTCCCTTCCCATTCCTACATTAACAATCAGGATAAACAATTAAGGTGTCACTAAATTATATGGGATGAAACTTATATTACTGGCACAATGGTAAACACCACCAGCAGTAGGAAATCAGAAAATAAGTTAAGAATGATATACCGCAAGAGGTGAAGCTCTAATGTGATTGGTAAACTTTTGGTTCCGATTTGAGAGAGGTTGAAGGGTTGAGGAATTATGACGAGAATAAAGCCCACCATGGGCATTAGGACGCCTAGCATTGAGTGAAAAAGCCCCATCTACTGTTTCTCGATCTTCCTTCGCATCCAACCAGTCCAATGCATCTCCAATCTCAGAGTCTGATGACCATGAAAGGTCCTCCTCTCCTTCATCTTCTTCCACCGACTCATCGTTATTCATTGTTGAAGGTTCGATTTCATCTACCTTCTCTTCCACAGCAGGCATGCCTGCTGCTTCCATCAGAGCTGATACTACTCGCCAAAAGAATCTTTAAATAGATCGCCTTAAAAACTCTCGAAAAACCAATAAGTAACAAAATCTTAAGCACAACCAAGACTCCCGCGAAGAGTGGTGGCTCACGGAGACGTTTCCGGCGAGGTACACAAAGATGTTGGTTTGCTGATGAGCGAAGAGAACGGTGGCTACGCTGGCGAAGCTGGAAAAATGGGCAGTAGGGGAAGATGTTGAGAGTGACGGAGAGAAACAGAGAGATAAGCAAACACAGTGGGTGTGGTGCGCGACGAAGGCTTGCCGGTTTATGTGCCTGTCACCGCTGCTCGTGGGTTTGCTGCGATCGCCGACGTGGGAGAAAAACCGAGAAGGATGAGAGAGGGGTCGACGATAAGTGGAAGAAGCCGAACCCGCGTAGGGTTTTTCCTTTTTCTCTTTTCTTATTCTAATTTAGTAATTTTCCTCAAAATTAACCTAAAAAAATGCTATTGTCCATTCCGCTTAGACAACTTTTACCCTCAACTTCTAACATCGTCAAAATTACTTGAACTTGAGAATTTTTTGAAATTCTTTCCCCCCAAACATATATCATTGTGACATTAAAATTATTATAATTTTAAAAATGTTATAAAATCATTTTTTATGGTAATAACTTTTTTCCTCCCTCAACACATTCTAATAGTAATAATTTTTTTACCTTCAAAAAGTATTTTTTATTGTTGAATCGCTGACTCTTTTCTTAGACTATAGGTGGATGACTTTTACGGAATCTTTATTCTTTGATTCTCTTTATCTAAGAAAGTTGAAATCTCGTAAATAGATGAAGACTGAATTCAAAGTTCAAATAAGAGGAATGCTTTGAAGTCCACAATAAGCACAATCCACGTAATATCGTGTCACATACTTTAAGTAAGCAAATAAAATATTAAGCAAGTATAACCATGTTGAAAATTGTAAAATCAATCCTAACAAAAATTTCACGATTAAGTATTTTATATGATTTAAATTTCATAAATTTTTTATTAGAATTGTTTGCGTTTTTATTTAACTTTTTTATAACATAAAGATGAGGGATCAAATCTTCCACATCTAGAATGAAAGATCGTATCAATTATTGTTAAACTGATCTCACTTTAGTATTAACAATAACACAGGTATATTAGTAGTAGTCATGTTACATATAAAATTCTAAAAGCTGAAGTTTATCATGGATATCGTTTTGATGGTCACAATTAAACGAAGAAAAAACCTTACGTTCACTTTTTTATAATGAAAAATTATCAAATATGATAATGTGAACAAAAATGTCTACGAAACATAATCAGATAAACTTTTGTTATATTTCGTAAATATTTTAAACAGTTTTATGATCTATTATTATGCACTTTTTCCTATCGTTTTCTTATCACTTTCATTCATACAATATTTTAATAATATTTTCATCCCACGTGACCTAACATTAATTCTGTTATATCATCAAATTAGATTCTAAAAAAAGAAAGATTGAAATAGGAAATGGGCCTTGGGCCTTATTAGTGTATTGCATAAATGGATCAGGCAAATGGGCCAACATCCAAAACAGGTAAGACGAAAGGAAGGAAAGGAAATGGGGAAATGCATCAAAGGCAGGATAACTTCGGGATGTATATCTATATATCGTCCGAAACGGAACAGCTCCAAAACGTCCAAACAAATCCAAAGCAAGGGAAAAGATAAGAGAGTGTGATTTTGTGTTTGGAATCGAAATTGAAGAGCTTACACATATCATTACGTGTCACCCCAAAACCACCACCTATTTCCACCTGTCATCCTTCTCTCAATCCCTCATTTTCCCCCTCGTTTTAAAAATCCCACAATCCTACATGCAGATTTGCAATTTCAAGCTCTCACATACCATAATTTTCCACTTTCAGGTCTTTCGACAACCAAGAAAGGAAAGGAGACTTAACCAAACGCTCTGCTTCGGGAGGAAGTGTTTTGAGTTTTGGTGATTCTGTTTTTCACCGCCGTTATGCCGCCGAGACGATACGCTTTTGGACGGGCCGATGAGGCCACCCACCCCGACTCCATTCGTGCCACCTTGGCTGAGTTCATTTCCACTTTCATCTTCGTCTTCGCTGGCGAAGGCTCCGTTCTCGCTCTTGGTATGATTAGCTATTTAAATATGATTAAGATCATGTTTTGGATGATGACCTTAAATTTAAATACGACAAACTTGATTTAAGACATGCTTGGGAGTAATGCTATGAAAAAGAATTGCATTTGAAAATACAGAATTAAATAATAAACTAATTTGAAGAAATCAACAACGATTTGACAAATGATTTTTCTTCAAGCATGCAACCGCCAAAACTTGATTTTATTAAAAAACTCAATATTGTATTCGAAAGGATTTTCTTTTAAATTTTTTATCATTTAAAGTAAAAGCAAGCACCCAATTAGTATCCATAACATTTTCAAGTACATGCATGCAAGATCAATGGATAGATTATTGGTTTCTTGGATTTTTTTTTTGGCAGATAAAATTTTCAGGCCAGCGGATTATGGAAGTTACGGCCATGGAAGTTACGGCCGAGGAGGTCACGGTTATGGTCACGGATATGGTAGAAAGGGGGCCGACACAGGGAGAGCTGCGTCGGATTTAGTAGTGATAGCGATAGCACACGCGTTTGCACTGTTCTCGGCGGTGGCAGCGAGCATCAACATATCGGGTGGGCATGTGAATCCTGCAGTAACGTTTGGGGCCCTTATTGGAGGGAGGATCTCTCTTATCCGTGCATTCTTCTATTGGGTTGCACAGATTTTGGGTGCCATTATCGCTTCACTTCTCTTGAGACTTGCAACGGGTGGCATGGTAAAAGAAAAACACGCACATATAACTTCTGCTTTAAAAGATGTTGCCTTTGATTTTTATTTTTTTTTTCTTCTCACAATTATATGAAGATTTAAGAATACAGATAAAAGGTTAAAAAATAAAAAAGAACAAAAGACTTCACAAAACTTAGATGGTGAAACCAGAGAGAGACACTTTGAGGAAAATGTGCTTAATTTTCAAAAACTAAGAGGCTTCCATTTTGTAGAATTTTTTTGTTTCCAAATTTGAGTTGAATACTACCAAATGGGGCTTCGACTCTTATGCCATGTTTCACGACCCTTTTAGATTATTGTTTCTAGTAGAGGTTCTCAAGATAGACCCAAAAATTGAGCCGACGACCTACCACTAGCCATCCCTAGTTTTTACTTTCCTTTGATCTCTTTTACTTTGTTCGTTTATTTTATCATCATTATGATTATTTTTGTTTTTTTTTTTTTTTTTTTTTTGTCAAATTTCAGAGGCCTATGGGTTTCTTTGTTTCATCAGGCGTATCAGAATTGCACGGGTTCCTACTAGAGATAATCCTTACATTTGCTTTGGTCTACACAGTATACGCAACAGCAATAGACCCGAAGAGGGGCAGCTTGGGAACAATAGCACCACTGGCAATCGGGTTAATAGTCGGGGCCAATATTCTGGTGGGTGGGGCCTTCGATGGGGCCTGCATGAACCCAGCAAGGGCATTTGGGCCGTCTTTAGTGGGCTGGAGATGGGACAATCATTGGATCTATTGGATCGGCCCATTACTGGGAGGTGGGCTTGCGGCCCTTGTATATGAGTACTTGGTCATTCCGGTTGAACCTCCTCTACATACTCACCAGCCCTTGGCTCCAGAGGATTACTAAGTTTTTGTTTTTGGTTTTTTTTCTTTTTAATTTGTAAAAACATATTCGAATGTGTGTTTTGGATGTGAGACTGTTTTTCTGCTCTATATGTTGTAGGGTTTTTTTTTTCTCTTTGAAAAAGACTCGAAGCCTTTTATTGGCCAAGGGTTGTTTGTTGTCTCCGTTTGGGGTTTATTTGTGGTGTTTATGTTCATGAAGGTAATAAATGTCATACAGCTTACATCTTTTTCTTTTTCTTAAATTCTAAGGGGATGTTTTCTTCTCTTTTCCTTCTTAAATCCATTTGTGATAAGGTCAAGGTTTGATCTTAGGTGTTACCCCCTATATTTTATATAAATCCAAATACGATGACATGTTCAAACGGAGTATTCAATAAATTTCAAAGCATAGACAAGAAAGAGTTTGGATTAGGTTATGGAGATACCAGGAATAGGTCCAAAGTTTTTCCCTTAATGCATATCCTTCTCGTCCTCGTCAGTTGTTTATCTCATTCCTGTAATTTCAAGACAAACCAAAAATGGTCCTTCAATCTTTTGTCTTTGCTCTCTACATTCATTTTGGTCCTTAGTACTATTAACACAAATCATACACTAAATTATAGTCATCTCTATGAAAAATTAATTGCAGTCTAGTATATATTACAGTGAATAGGAAAAAAAGATAAACGAGGAGAAAATGAGACCAACACAAAAGGACAACATCCTTATGACAGTACGTATACTAAAAAAACGAGCGCATAAAAAGTAATACAAAAATAGGATGGAACCTGAACTGTTCTTTCAATTCCTTTTATAGAATTTGGCAACCCAGGGAGCAAGCTGAGTGTCGTGTGGTGATCTTGGATTGGCTGCATAATAATCGGACCAGTAACAAGGAGTGAGTTTATGAGCGAACCTTTCGTTGGAATAAATGCAAAAAGGAAGCCAATTTTCGCCGCCATTCATCCTTCTCTTGCGTTCTCTGGGATAAGCCAATGGTGCCTGGACATACCTGAAAATAAAGCATCTCAGCAATCTTCTTATGATCGGACATATAAGCACAAGTTCATGCTTATAAAAAGGGTCACAGAATGAAAAGAATTCATTGTCTTCTACTCCTTTTCATTCTCTAAAATTTGAACTCAAAAGCCAAGGAAAAATTTTGCATTTTGCTAGTGTAGTGAAATGATTAACATCACCTGATGCCATCAAGTACTAAATCCCAGCAGAAATGGGTATGACCAAACACATGACATGCTGATGTTGTTTCTTTACTCCCATGTATTGATCTTATACGATCCTCGAGATAATCTGAGCCAATGATTTTAGGGAGTTTTGGGTAGAAGAGCATCCTCTTTTCTGGACATAGCTCTAGCCTATGAACACACCAAGCAAAGCACATCGTTCCATTAACAAAAATGACAAACAGAGAGAAGCTATCAAAAATCTAAAAAAAAAAGGTAATCCAAACTTGCCCTCTGGTTTGAGTCAGTGTTTGATTGGGTTCCAGAGAATCCAACTTCATTTAAGAATCTAAGTGCCATAAATGAATCTTCACACTTGTTGCTACTTTATATGCAACAATAAGGTGTGGACCAAGTACCTCAATAAATAATTGCATTTTCTTCAAGGCAACAGCATACGACATGCAAATTGAATACTAACTATTGACATAAACAATCAGAATTGAACAAGATATAAAAGATGCATCAAATCTTCTGACCGCGATACGAGAATCAGTTTGTGAAACACAATTAATGAGTTGGGTGTTTGCGCACGTATTTTTACTGACCTGGGAACAAAGTGAGAAAATGTAATTATCTGACTGCAGGTTCTTCGAATCTTCTCAATGATTATATTATTCTTTTCATTCATTGCATCAAAGAACAATGCTAGTGAAGCACCTTCATTTGAAAGATCTCCAGGCCATTTACATGCATGGAAGTCTTTACACACCTGCCATCAGCCATTTTAAAACCAATTGGTCCAATTCCACGAGTTTTCAATTTTCACATTACCGGACTCAGATAAGAAAATGAAGTTGCAAAAATAACCAAAATAAAATTACGTGTAAGAAAATGAAAATCATTACTAAAGAACCAGAGAACAGCCCCTTCACCAATAGTCACAGCGTTACTTGAATCAGTATCAAAGTCTAAGAGTCTCAAACATCTACGATGTGACTAGTCATCAATTAAAAGGTTTAAAAAAACAGTACGAAGACACAACAATAATCTCGAGCCTTCTTCAAGCACAAATAATATAATTACCATGCGTGAACATCTACAATAAAGTAACTAACTGGGAGAATTGTTCACTCAATAAAATTTTATCACAGCAGAGAATATAATGAGAAACGAAATGGAAGTTGCTAGCAAGCTATAGTATACAATTAATATTTCACCATAGGTATAAAACAATGAAATTTCAAAGCTCAACTCTACAAGAAAGAAAACTCCTTATTCCATCAAAACAAGTTTTGATCATTGCTCAAGGTAACATTCCATGAGAAATCAAAGAAACACGAATCTTGAAATAAATACAACAGAAAAGTTGAAAAGATACAGCCCAAATCAAACGAACCAAAAAAGACATTCAAAATGCAAAAATTAAAGGGGATGGAGGCACAAGGCAAACAAATTAAGCTCTGGAATATCGAAAGATATTGGCCACGATTATCCATGATATGAAGAACTAATTCTATTTCCATTTTCTATATGCAATTTCAAAAGAAAACAAAACTACAATGAGACCATTGCAAGAACCATGAACAATAAATGAAAAGATTAACATGAAACTATACCAAAAGCGTTATAGATACAGAAAAAACCCAACATTAAAACTAGCTCTAAAGACTCTTACTAGGGAAAAGAAAGTGAATCACCATCTCCAGAGATGGAATGCGGATGCCCTGTAAGTCCATTTCTCTGTCAAAGCTCTGAAGCAAAAACATCAAATAACGCACAAGGATAAGCATCAATATCACTATAACTGAAAGCTACAAAGAGAAAGTAACAGTCAATCACTCACCTCGTGATACCAAGAGAATAACGGAACTATTCCCAATCCGTTCAAGATTGCCGGATTGGTATCAACTCCAAGATCTATACACGCATCAAGAAGTTTACTCATCTTCTCAAGAGAATCGAGCTGAGGAGAAAAAAGCGTGTAATGAAATAGCTAAGAAGGAAAATCTACTCAAAATCAAAATGTATAGATGCTTCAAAACTTGTACGTCAGCCTAAAAATATAAAAACTAAGAAATTACGAGGGAGTTTACAGCACGAAACCTAACCTCCGACAACTTACATAATTGTCTCCCTCCCGACGGCACCACAAATCGTGATTCCCAGGCACAAAGAAGACGCGCTCAAATCTATCCTTCAACGTAGCCATTGTTGAAACAAAATTACTTATGGTCTCGGCTACATCTCCGGCAACAATTAGAACATCGTCTCTATATTTGTCCGATGACAAGGAGTGAATCCAGTTCATATTTTCGTCGTAATCCGTATGCAGATCGGAGAGCACAAAGACTCGAAGGCCATCGTCTTCACCGAATGCAGAAGGCAGAATTTGAGGCCTCGCAACACCGCAACATTTCAACTTCGCGCCTCTTTGATTTTTGCGTAGGGGTGCGAGGATCAAAGGGGGATTAGAATGGCAGAGTTTTAGGGTGAAGTTCGAGCAAAAAGGAACAAACGTCGCCACCATGGGCGGTGTGGCAATTGGCTGTCCGACTGCTCCCGTGAAATTTGAGGAGTCGAGATTCTCGCCTCTCGTCGGAGTTCACAAAATATATGGATAAAACGTCGCGCCTAAAATTAAATAAAGGTTTGGGTTACCATTAAAAGTACAAAATAAAATAAGAAAATTTGTCAAATAAATAAATGAACGAATAAAATATTTAACAAATGTAATGAATTTTACGCTTTATAGGAAAAATGTAATGAATTTTACGGAAAATAAGTTATCAATTTTTTATTTTGTAAAAAACCTCGTAAAATTACTAATCTAAGGTTTAATATTTTTCATCGTTTTTAATCTTTTCTTAACGAGATGACATATTTAATCTTGTCTTAACGAAATGACACATTTATTCAAAAATGGCAAGAAGATTTATATTTTGTCATTTATATATTTTGCTATTTAAAATAATTTCTTGTTTTTATTAAATATAAATTTAGTTTCTTTCTTCTATTCTAAAATTTTAGAAAATTAAATATTTTGATTCACTTTATACTTGAAAATATTATTTTTAAATTAATTAATTGATAAAATCAAACATTTGATCAATGATATAAGTTTATATGTTTTTATTAAAATTCAAAAATTTCGTTATAGTTATTAAATATTTTAATTTATTTTGTTATTTTAGAAAATCTCTTTGAATTTAAATTTGAAAAATCATCCAACAAACCAAATTGAATTAAAAGAATATTTAATAAAAAATCAAAATTTGAAACTTTAACTAAATTAAAATAAGATAAAATTGTTTTGAAATTAAAGCGATGTTCTTAACCCAATGTAGATTGAAAAAAAAGTTATTGTTACACGATCGTCTGTCGGTTCTTTCCCAATGCAATGGAAGAGCGGTGAAATTAATAGATAAACAAATGCAGATTCATAGGTTCTCTTCATCTTCCACCTTGATTACCAAGAAGCCTCTTTATCTATGGAACTTGACGATTAGAAGCTCTGTCAATGGCGGGTTCTTCGCCCAAACTCTTGAAACCTACTCGTTTATGCGCCAGTCTGGAATCCATGGCAACAATTTCACCTTTCCTCTCCTCCTCAAGGCTTGCGCCAATCTTGCTTCGATCGGTTATGGCACAATGCTCCACGCCCACCTCATCCATGTAGGGTTTGAATCAGACGTATTTGTTCAAACCTCGCTTGTCGACATGTACTCCAAAATTTCTGACTTGCGTGCTTCACGCCAAGTGTTCGACGAAACGTCTACTAGAAGTGTCATTTTTTGGAATTCTATGATTGCCGCTTATTCTCGTGGTTTTCGGGTTAATGAAGCTTTAAAGCTATTCAGAGAGATGTTGGGGGGTGGATTTGAGCCAAATTCCTCAACTTTTGTAAGCTTATTGTCAGGTTTTGCTGACCCAACTCATGGATCTCTTTTTCAGGGGCGTTTGCTGCACGGTTTCATGACCAAGTTTCAATTTCATGATGATACGCCTGTTCAAAATTCTCTTGTGCAAATGTATGTTAACTTCGGTCAAATTGATTCTGCTTGCTCTGTTTTTTATGCCATCAGCGAGAAGACAGTAATTTCTTGGACAATAATGCTTGGTGGTTACTTGAAAGCTGGGGCTGTTGCCAAAGTATTCGAAACCTTTAGTCAAATGAGGCAAAATAATGTTGTATTGGATAAATTTGTTTTTGTAGACATAATCTCCTCTTGTATACAACTAGGAAATTTGTCTTTAGGTTCTTCACTTCATTCCCTCCTCTTGAAAACTGCCCTCAAGTACGAGGATCCTATTGGTTGTTTGCTCATTAGCATGTATTCAAAATGTGGAGACCTCTTGTCTGCTCGAGCAGTATTTGATTTGTTATCTGAAAAAAGCATCTATTCATGGACATCAATGATAAGTGGATATGCCAATGCTGGGTATCCCAGAGAAGCATTAAGTCTATTTACAATGGCAACACAAAATAATGTTAGACCAAATGGAGCAATGCTAGCTACTGCTATCTCTGCTTGTGCTGATTTAGGATCATTGAGCATGCTTAGGGAGATTGAGGCATTCATACAGCAGGACGGTTTAGCATCCGATTATCAAGTTTCGACCTCGTTGATACATTTGTATTGCAAATTTGGAAGCTTTGAGAAGGCAGAAAAAGTTTTTAGTAGTATGATACATAGAGACTTGGCAGCTTGGAGTTCCATGATGAACGGTTACGCCATGCATGGGATGGGGGAAAAGACAATGAATCTGTTTCACGAGATGCAAAGATCAGGAATAAAACCGGATGGTTCTGTTTATGCAAGCATTTTATTGGCTTGCAGTCATTCAGGTCTAGTGGAAGATGGACTAGAGCATTTCAAGAACATGCAGTTGGATTATGGAATAGTACCTAACATGGTACATTACACTTGTTTGGTAGATATTCTAAGCCGAGCTGGTCATCTAGAATTAGCTTTGAATACAATTCAAGAGATGCCTACCCAATTTCAATCTCAAGCTTGGGCTCCTTTCCTCAGTGCTTGCAGAACTTATTGTGACGTTGAACTTGGAGAAGTTGCAAATAGATGTCTATTAAGTTCAAATCCTAGAAACCCAGTAAATCATGTTTTGATGGCTAATTTATATACATCTATGGGTAAGTGGAAAGAAGCAGCTAAAGTGAGAAGTTTGATTGATGATAAAGGTTTGGTCAAACAACCAGGATGCAGCCAGCTTTGAATCAATGGCCCTATCCATATCATAATTGAAGAACTCCATTTTTGGTCCTTTGATATTTACCAGTAAAACGTGCTAATCTTCAAAAAACTTTGTGAATTGGTGGAAAATGACAAGGGGTGGCTAGGAAATGAAGGGAACAAATAAGTTCAAACAGTGGCAGCTTCGAAAAGCTTCGATATTTATACAATGTGTCGGCTCTTGCCTAAAGATTGCTCAGAATTTTCAAGTAGTTAAGAAACTGAGGATTTTCATATGATCCTAGTTTCTAGGAAACTGAAGGTTCGTCAAAACAAAGAGTAAATAGTACAACCATAGCTGTAACAATCTCAATATTAAATTAACATTCCAAGAAGATTTTGAAACATCTTCGTGAAATTAGTGCATACCTAGTTGTGAAGGTATGTTCGTTAGTATTCGAACAGTGTGTATATATCTTAATGAATACAGAGAAATTACTTTACGTGTTGATAAACTCCAGTTATTCGATTTACCTTATGGCTAATGAGGACTAGGCTGTAATGTATCTATACAGAGAAAAATGTCGATCTAACTCGTAAAAACAAAAATCACATCTAGGATTTCCTATACTCAAGACTGGACCAATACAATTTGAATTGCCTCAGCTCCACCTGAATCAAACTCTAGTATTGAGAAAGAAAAAAATGATTGCAAAATTTGTACTCCAGTTGCTTCAGTATTTGTGGGTTTGAAAGAGACGAAACGTCATTTGCACTCTGAATCACATTCACATTTTCTATTGCCCATCTTCAAATATCGATGTTTCGTAATATTTATGCCTATGGTCCTCGCATTTTCTCAACAATATTCCTACTCTTTTCTTCAATGTTACGTCTCTTTTCTTCTAGTTTCTCCCCCATCTTCTTCCCTATCTCTAACATTCTAGCTCTTCTTCCTATTCTTTTTGGCTTTTCATCTTCTTCAGCGTTATAATTTTCCTGCCCAGATGATAAGCTGCTTATAGACCTAGATGGTGAATGATTTTCTTGGGCATACTCTCTACTACGTTGCTGGAAATTTTCAACTGCTTGGTCATTTTCTAATAAAGGGATTTTCATTTCATTTTCGTCCAATGTCTTTTTTGTAGCTCGAGCTGGATTAGTAGTACTTGATGAAGGCTTTGATGCATTGGACAAGTCAGAGTGTGGTTGAGAAGATTCAACGTTCTTAGGTCTTTTGTGCTCAATGCCCTGTTGGTCCGTGGAGGTGGTTTTAGCGGCTTCAGATCTATTTTTGGCCTCAACAGGATGGGAGCTTTGATTTTCACATGAAGCTTTATTGTCAGAAGCTCCTTGGTTAAGCCACATAAATGGTGCAATATCCCTTGGAACCCAGTCATCCTTCTCTGCCATCATAAATGGGATGTAAATACTTTCACTGTTGGGGAGCACTAAAGTATCCCTTATCACTGCCTGTATATTTGATAACAATGGCAGTATCAGCAGTTGGACAGCAACATTGCTAAAATATGTGATGTAGAAAAGATATCATCAAACATGAGTTCAACTTTTCAGTTACTAAGTTATAAATTTCCAAGATAATCTTCCTCCTTTTTCATACAAAAACAAAAATATCTTGATACTTTCATTCAAACATTTACCTGAACCAACATTTTCTAAGTGAAAAATAAAACGAGAATGAACAAATAATATCTTAATCATTTAACATAAACAATGTATATATATATATTTAAACGAAAAGCAAACATGTTATGAATTATTAAACACATCTCCATACCTTAATTCGATTGTTCAAAAACTGAGCAACATGCGCACTAGTTATCTTATGGTCACCGAAAGATGAAGCCAAGCGCAACTCCAAATAAGGCATGGATGTAAAACTGTACCATAGTTGATCAGAAGGAGGCGGCTTTATATGTAACCGAAGTGTCCCCCGAAGAGATCCAATCTTTATTACCAAGGAGATCGGCACCTATAATTTCATGAACGAAATGAGAGAAGTACTAGACATCTAACAATGGCTTTTTTAGTTTCAAGATACACTTCTACTTAACTCTCAAGCGCAGAAATTCAACAAACCTGAGAAACCTGTTTAGCAATGGAATTCATTAGAGATTTCCACCTGGATCCACTAGAGGACGAGGACGAGGACGCAGGGTTCTTAATGTTTCCTGGCCCACCTGCAACCGAACATTGCATCGAATTTTGAACTACTTAGTAAAAATATTTGTCTAGCATTTTCATGATGAGAATATAAGAAGCTAAAATCAGAATTCTCGCTGCATATTTCCAAATTTCCAATTAAAGAAAAGCAAATAAGACTTGGCAAACAGTGTATTAACAGATCATAGGGAAAACTCCCAAATACTTCTATCTCTTATCTAACTGGTACCTTTATCAACGTCACTCATTTGATTATAACTATATCCATTTCAATAACGCCTCATAGACAGCGTAGAAATTTTAAAAGCTCAATAGTTCCAAATATACAATTTAACTTGCAGATATGTACAGATGTACGAAGACAACCTTTTTTCCACTTCGGACAATATCGTTATATTCATTTAGCTTTGTGTTAGACCTCTTATTAAACATGTGTACAGTAGAAGGAAGAAGTAGAATGAAAAAGAATTTTAGCACGTGAGATTTAAATAGGTTAGTGGTGGGAAAGTTAGTGGAGTGACAGCTGTCCTTGAGTGAGAATTCTGTTTAAAAGACAGTTGTCTTTTGGTGGGAAAACATGTTCTGTTTTGTGTAGTTGTTAGTTCATTCAGAATTCTTCTGGTTGAGAGAAGAATTGAATTGTTCTTGTAACCCTAGATTGTCATTCCTACATTCTTGTGATTGATAGAAAGTAAATTCAATAAAGAAAGAAATACCAGAATTGTTTGGAGTTCCAACATTTTGGTATCAGAGCCAAAGATCCGAAAAACAGAAGGAATATGGTACAGACGCGGATTGAGGAGCGATTGGAATGCATAGATCAAGAAATTGCCGGTATGAAGAAGGAATTGAGCAAGGTGCCGGCGATCGAAATGAGCTTGAGCGAAATTGCGAAAAGTCTGGAATTAATGAGGTTGCAGTCGGAAAAGCAACAGCAATTGTTGTTTACGATTGTTGAGTCCAATACGAAAGAGAGATCGACGATGAGCCGTTTGGAGACGGAATCCGCCGCGAAAGAGTTTGAGAAGATGAAAGGAAAGGAAGACGACGCATCATCCAGTAAAGCGATTGACTCGGGCCGAAATTTCGGAGCAGACAGAAACGATCGAAGGATCGACGGTGACGACGGCGCGGCTGATCGAAACAAATTTAAGAAGATTGAGATGCCGGTTTTTACGGGAGAAGATCCGGACTCTTGGCTTTTCAGAGCAGAGAGGTATTTTCAAATTCATAAGCTAACTGATTCTGAGAAAATGTTAGTATCTACAATTAGTTTTGATGGTCCGGCATTAAACTGGTTTCGTTCACAAGAAGAGAGAGATAAGTTCACTAATTGGTCGAATATGAAGGAGAGATTGTTAATTCGTTTTCGATCTAACAAGGATGGAACACTCTCTGGGCAGTTTTTGAGAATTAAACAGGAGGGTACGGTGGAGGAGTATATCAACTTGTTTGACAAAATGGTAGCTCCGGTGAATGATTTACCCGAACGAGTAATTTTAGACACATTTATGAATGGGTTATTACCGTGGGTGAGATCTGAAGTTTTTTTTTGTCGACCGAAAAGTTTGGCAGAAATGATGGAAGCAGCACAGATGGTTGAAAACAGAGAAATAGCAAGAATTGAAGCTAAAATGAGTGGTTATTCAGGGGGAAGGTTAACAGCAAATAATAATGCTGTGGGAAAGACATCTACTGGAGCTATAGCAGGGGATAATAAGAATAACACTGTCTTCCCCATTCGAACTATTACCCTGAGAAGTTCTGTTCCGAATGAAAATCGAAGGGAAGGGACTTATAAAAGATTACCTGATGCTGAATTTCAGGCCAGAAAAGAGAAAGGATTATGTTTTCGTTGTAATGAAAAATACTCTGCTGATCATAAATGTAGATTAAGAGAACAAAGGGAGCTGAGGATGTTTGTGGTGACGGATGATAGAGATGAATATGAAATTGTTGAAGAAGAAAATGAAAGGAAGGAATTGAGTTGTATAGAGCTCAAGGAAGATGTCACTACTGTGGTTGAGTTATCAATCAACTCAGTAGTAGGCTTAAACGATCCGGGTACTATGAAAGTAAGAGGCAAATTATGTGGTGAAGAAGTGGTAGTTTTGATTGATTGTGGTGCGACACATAATTTTGTGTCAGAAAAATTAGTGAAGAAATTATCCCTGCCCATTAAAGAAACATCTCATTACGGTGTGATCTTAGGATCTGGGGCTGCTGTACAGGGTAAGGGAGTTTGTGAAAAATTGGAGGTGCAGATGGGGGGTTGGAAAATAGTAGAGGACTTCCTTCCATTGGAGCTTGGTGGAGTTGACGTTATCTTGGGAATGCAATGGTTATATTCCTTGGGAGTAACCACAGTAGATTGGAAAAATCTATCAATGACCTTTATAGCTGATGGGAAAGAGGTCAAAATCAAAGGAGACCCTAGTCTAACGAAGGCAAGGATTAGTCTAAAAAAATTGATAAAAAACTGGGAAGATAAAGACACTGGATATTTGATTGAATGTAGATCATTGCAAGTAAAGACTTTAGAGGAGAATGAACACAGTTTGTTCAGTACAGAAGCTGTGAGCAAGGCTGTGAGCGAAGGACCCATCAGTTCAGTCATCGAACAATTTTCAGATGTTTTTGATTGGCCAGAGAAGTTGCCACCTCGAAGGGAAATAGAACATCACATCCATTTGAAGGAGGGAACTAATCCAATTAATGTGCGACCATATCGATATGGTTTTCACCAAAAAGAGGAGATGGAGAAACTAGTTAGAGAAATGCTGAATTCAGGGGTAATAAGGCCGAGTACTAGTCCATATTCAAGTCCTGTATTACTGGTTAAAAAAAAAGATGGCAGCTGGCGATTTTGTGTGGATTATAGAGCTGTCAATAATGCCACCATTCCAGATAAGTTTCCCATTCCGGTGGTGGAAGAGTTATTTGATGAACTATGTGGGGCAACCTTGTTTTCTAAGATTGATTTGAAGTCAGGTTACCATCAAATCAGGATGGTCGATGAGGATGTTGAGAAAACGGCTTTCCGAACACATGAAGGCCATTATGAATTCTTAGTAATGCCCTTCGGGCTGACCAATGCTCCAGCCACTTTTCAAGCATTAATGAATAATATATTCAAGCCATTTCTCAGGAAGTTTGTGTTGGTTTTCTTTGATGACATATTAGTCTATAGTAGAAGTGAGGAAGAACACGAATTACACATGAAAAAGGTGCTGTCACTTCTAAGGCAGAATGAGTTATATGCTAACCAGAAGAAGTGTCACTTTGCACAGAAAAAAATTGAATATTTGGGCCATGTGATTTCAGGGGAAGGGGTAGCTGTGGATCCTGAGAAGATTAGATCTATTTCTAATTGGCCACAACCTACAAATGTTAAGGAGATTCGAGGGTTTTTGGGACTAACTAGATATTACCGACGCTTTGTGCAACATTATGGAACTATTGCTGCTCCATTAACTCAACAGTTAAAGAAGGGAGGATTTCATTGGAATGAGGAAGCCATGTTAGCTTTCGAACGGCTAAAATCAGCAATGATTAAGCTGCCGGTATTAGCTCTACCTGACTTTTCTAAGCAATTCGAAATAGAAGCTGATGCTTCGGGTTATGGAGTTGGAGCTGTCCTGGTCCAAGATGGAAGGCCAATTGCATTTTACAGTCACACTTTAGCATTAAGGGACCGAGCTCGGCCAGTGTATGAAAGGGAACTCATGGCTGTTGTGTTGGCGGTTCAGAGGTGGCGGCCCTATTTGCTGATAGGGAAATTTAAGGTAAAAACAGATCAGAAAGCACTTAAGTTTTTACTGGATCAGAGGATCATTCAGCCACAGTACCAAAAATGGATAGCTAAGCTATTAGGCTATTCCTTTGAAGTAGTTTACAAACCCGGAGTTGACAATGGTGCAGCCGATGCCTTATCCAGAAAACCAGATGGGGTGCAACTGTTTGGATTATCGATTCCAATCACTGTTGACTTGGAGGTGATAAAAAAGGAGGTGTATCAAGATCCAAAATATGAGAAGATTATAAAACAGTTAGAGCAAGGGGAGGAACTGTCTGAAAGCAATTACTCAATGCGGAGAGGGTTGCTGTTGTATAAGAACCGTCTGGTAATTCTAAAACAATCTTCATTAATACCAGTAATTCTTGATACTTTTCATAATTCTGTAGTTGGGGGTCACTCTGGTTTCTTAAGAACTTATAAAAGGGCAGCAGCTGAATTGTTTTGGGAGGGAATGAAGGCTGATATTAAAAAACACTGTGAAGAGTGTTTAACATGTCAAAGGAGTAAGTCTTTGTCTCTGTCACCAGCTGGTTTATTAGTTCCATTGGAAATTCCTCAAGCTGTTTGGAGTGACATTTCAATGGATTTTGTAGAAGGCCTACCAAAATCAAGTGGATTTGAAGTAGTTCTGGTTGTGGTAGACAGACTAAGTAAGTATGGACATTTTCTGCCCCTGAAACATCCGTATACTGCTAAATCAGTGGCTGAGTTATTTGTGAAAGAAATAGTGAGGTTGCATGGATTTCCATTATCCATTGTTTCGGATAGAGACAAGATTTTTCTGAGTCAATTTTGGTCTGAAATGTTTCGTTTATCAGGCACAAAATTGAACAAGAGCACCGCTTATCATCCTCAATCGGATGGCCAAACTGAGGTTGTCAACAGGGGAGTGGAAACCTATTTGAGGTGCTTCTGTAATGAAAAACCTAAAGATTGGTCAAAATGGCTGCCGTGGACAGAATATTGGTATAACACTACCTTTCAGCGTTCTATTGGAATGACTCCATTTCAGGTAGTGTATGGTAGGCAGCCTCCTACGCTTTTGTCCTATGGTAGTACATTGTCTAAGAATTCCACGGTTGAAGAAATGTTGCAAGAAAGAGATCTTGTTTTGGTGTCTTTGCGGGAGCATTTACTATTGGCTCAAGAACAAATGAAACGGTATGCAGATCAGAAGAGAAGAGCTGTGGAATATTCTGTGGGAGAATATGTGTTCTTACGTATTCGTCCTTATCGCCAACTGTCAGTGCGCAGTAGAAGAAATGAAAAACTTGCCCCACGTTTCTTTGGTCCATATAAAATTGTTGAAAGGATTGGGCCAGTGGCTTATCGATTACAGCTGCCAGAAAGTTCAAAGATTCATCCCGTATTTCATGTTTCACAGTTGAGGAAAATGGTGGGACATCATGAGGGATCTCAACCAACTATACAATTTGTTGATGAGAATTATGTGTGGAAATCGGATCCGGAAGAAGCTGTTGATTATCGTGAGACAGTGGCTGGGCAATGGGAAGTCTTAGTGTGCTGGAAAGGACTTCCTAAGCATGAAGCTTCTTGGGAATCTTATGATGAAATGCAGATTAAGTATCCAGCTTTTCACCTTGAGGACAAGGTGAATTTAAAAGGGAGGGGTATTGTTAGACCTCTTATTAAACATGTGTACAGTAGAAGGAAGAAGTAGAATGAAAAAGAATTTTAGCACGTGAGATTTAAATAGGTTAGTGGTGGGAAAGTTAGTGGAGTGACAGCTGTCCTTGAGTGAGAATTCTGTTTAAAAGACAGTTGTCTTTTGGTGGGAAAACATGTTCTGTTTTGTGTAGTTGTTAGTTCATTCAGAATTCTTCTGGTTGAGAGAAGAATTGAATTGTTCTTGTAACCCTAGATTGTCATTCCTACATTCTTGTGATTGATAGAAAGTAAATTCAATAAAGAAAGAAATACCAGAATTGTTTGGAGTTCCAACACTTTGAGGTAAATCTTATACCATCTAGACTTTGTGCAGGCAATACAGTATAAGCAGAAACATTAGCGAAAGAAATCTTGGTTAGTCAGTCACCTTCATCGCTCTGATCTGTTCCTTCAGAGGTACTGAGCTGCTTTCCAAGATAATCTTCTAGAAATGAAGAAACCTCCCCAACATCGCTTGAATCAGATTTTGAGTTTTCTGCGTTTTTTTGAAGATCTAATTCATGAACTTCAATTCTAGTTTCAATGTCTAAGGCAAACCCTCCAGAGTATTCAAAATCGACCTCCAAGGCCCATACTTCATTCAATTCAAAGGGAAGAACCCTCATAATATTAATATTGGGCGGGAGGTTTCCAGGATCAACTTTAGTACAGATAATTTCACCAATGTAACTTGGAGTCCTCATCTTGGACAACATCCTCTGCCATGGAAAAAAAAAAAAAGTAACATGACCCTGGCATGAACTAGAACAGTAACAACGTTTATTCCAAAAAATGACAGTCCAGAAGGATGTTATCCTAATCAACCAACCATAAATGACTTGATACAACCAAAAACGTCTACAAGTTTTGCAGTTGACACCATTATTGGGTGAACAAATATGTGTTCCTCCTTTTCCCAGTTGAGACTTTCCCGGTAACAAATTATATTGTATTTATGAATTAAAATTCCTAACATTTATAAAACAATGGAAGAAAATAATGAGAGGAGTATTAGAAAGGAAATTAACAAAAATCATCTACATGCATGCCTCTGACACTACTTAAATTGATTCAACATGCCAAAAAAGAAAAAGGATCTCTTGGGGAAAGAAATGAACCTGAATTCGATCATGTAAAGATTTCATTAGCCCTTCATTGCTAGTGGCATCAAAAAAGAATCTCGACATCAACAAATTCCAACAAAGCGTTCCTTCATCAGTCCAGAATCTGTCATCAGTGTCTGCATCAGATATAACGGAGGCATGACTTTGGCTAATTGAATGAGTCAAGGTTGACGGTGCTCCCATATCTTCCTCAAAGAAACTTTTAGTACTCTGCGCCTTTGGAATTCCCTTTACTAAGCCTGCTGATGAAATAAAATCTGGACTTGGATGAAACCTCTCGCTAAATTTTTTTTCTTCACGCAAAGAAGAAGGATTTGCTATGTAATCTGAAGCAGCCTTGGAAGTCTTTTTTGCCAGCTTTTTGAAAAATTGGCGAACCTTTGAAGGATGAACATTAGGCTTGATCTCCTTATCTATTGCTTCAGTATGGTGCCCTGACGAGGGTTTCATAAATGAAGGATACCCAGTACTTAATGAAGAAATATAACTATGGAACTCTTTCTGCAATTTAGAAACCGACTGCAGTTTTTCTTTGTCAACACATGAGGCTAAGCGAAGGGCTTTGCACCACGATTCCTTCTCCCAGGAAGTCTCAAGAAAAATGAAAATTCTTTTACTTTCATTATAAATTACAGAGGTTCTATTTTCCAATATTAACGGGAACCTTTTCACCCTGAAATACCAATATTCAAGTTAAAAAGATGAAGTCTCAGAAGAAGAATAAAAGGCAAAACTTGATTTCTCATCATATAACTCAAATATTTTCCTTCAAGATGACAACAAATATTTTGCAGTTTCCATACATAAAGAATATCAACATGATAATAGATATATCATGTAGAGTCGATTTATAGGAATCAATATGCAACAAAAAACAAAAAAACAGCGAGATAATTAAAAAATCTAGCATTTAATACAAGAGGGTGATGATAGGACTAGCTTTTGAAAAGCTCTAGGTCCCATAGCAGTACACACTACTAATTTACTTGTATGCATAGCCATAAGCTACCACAATTACAACCATTTCTTATCAGATGGAATTCAGGAAATAGTGTAACTTAATTTCTTCTGGGGATATAAGCACTAACCAGCTCAAATTCATTTCAAGATTTAACTAGTTTGATTAATCATGGAAAACAAAAGTTATTGAGAGAATACGGGCCAGTAACCAGGGTTGAAGTTATTAGAATTGAATTCAGCATCTTAAGGACAAGCAATTAGAATGAAAGAAGCATATCATTGTATTCTTGAGTGTTCTGATTGAGTGATAAAACCTTGCAAATATATCCATGAGTATCATGTGTCGTGGGCATATTACAAGCATTCAACCAAAATACTCAAAGTCCCTCAGAATCAAGTTTTTGTATCAGTTCCATGTGATTTAAATCTTATAAAAACAAGAAAACAAGAGAAATATGAAAGAAGCTACCATTTTCTGGAAGGCAAGTCTGTTGCTGAAACAGATTCAACGGTGCAGCCATTTAATTGAATTGTTGTTCTCTTGTTACCATCTAGTTCCGTTATCATTAATGTATGGTCCTTGATTCTTGCGTACTTTTTTACGGGAGTTACCTCCAAGAAATCCCTCCTTTTCTTTTGCTCTTTAGGTCCTTTCTCTATGATATCTTCTAACACATTTGATTCTAATATCCAAACAGAACCCTGAGGAATAAAGAGCACATTTCCCATACAAGCTTACTTGGCCATGCAAAGAATCACATAAGTTGAAACAGTACATCTTGTACTAAGGCTACACAAGAAAAAACAAATTAAAATAGTTGAAACCTACATCTTCCTCTTCTAAATTAGTACAAATTGAACCATTATGCCACAATTGCAGCGGATCAAGACCTGGAAACAATCTTCTCATACCAGAGTTCAAGCTAACAAGAAAACCAAACTTATTCCAATAGATCTTCCAATTATGAAGCAACCTCAGTGCAAAGTTAATACAAACAGAACGTATGCAAGTAAAATTCAAGAAGCTAAACTCCAAGCACCAAAATCCCGAATTATTAGTCAATTTAGTAAACTCAACAACCACTACAAACACATTTATTAGTAACACAACTATATAATATTTCAGTCATTTTTCACACGTTTAAATTCCTAAACGAAACAAGAGTACAGAAAACCTGAATTGATAATTACAAATACATATCTCCAAGATTAGAAGCACCATTAAATACCTGTTTGTTCGAAAGGAATTCAAGGGATTGAAGAGGATCTAGCTCGGATTGCTCTAACTTGGCATTGGCTTTAGCTAAATCCTTTTGAGACCTCTTACTGAACTTGTTCAAAATGATGAAGATTCCAAAAGCCTCCACCGCAACGATTGCCACAACCCCAAAAACAAAGCCAAACACGAACGTCAGAATCAAGAGCGACCCCATTTCAAATTTGCGAAATTGCCGACGAACTCTGAACCATCAAGACTCACGAAACTGGGTCGCGAAAAATTCAATAGAAAAAATGTGGCAAAGAAACCCCCAAAATGGAAGAATATCAGAAGAATCAAAATCCTGTACTGCTTCTGCTTGCTTCAAACTTCAGTGTCAAGATAATTTGGAATTAAAATTAATCGAAATCAACGGATTAAGGCTCTTGGGATCTTGTAACGCATGAGATTCTTCATCTTATTTCACTGCTCATCACAACATCAATAGCTAGAAATATAGAAAAGCACAAAAATTCCTGCAGTTTCATAGACGGTTTAAATGAAAAGAAATTGATCGCTACAATGGCGACAGTTGTGATGGGCCTCAAAACTATTGATTTTTTTTTTTTTTATGTATATTTAATTTTATAATTAATGGGAAAGTTGGATTTTAAATTTTCTTCCAAACGAAGATATTTACAGATTCTTTCCTAACAACTTCGTTTTCCTTTTCTTAATGATATTTTTGAAAGTGTGTTAAGTGTTCTTAATCTAATTCTTAACAATTGTTAATTGCCTTTTGATGAACAGTTTTTCTTTCCCATTCCCCACATTCAATGTGGTTTTTTAAGAACTTAAATTAAATTAATTACAAACTTGAGTAATTTATTTTTTTCCATATTTACTGCCAAAAAAGTGAGCTGAAATTCCTATTTCCCTCCCTCAAGTTGAAGAATCATTCAAAACTGTTCTACTATTTCTTTTCGATTAATTATTACAACCATTGTTGTATTAAAATAATTTTAAAAATTTTGTTTTTAGTTTTTTAAATTTTAAGAAGAGAGGTCGTAGACGTCGAAGGCTAGTCTTCTTTCTATTGATGTTTAGATGTTGCTTCGATAACTCAATTCAAACCAATCTTTTTAATTGAAAAATTATTGTAAACGACAAATTTTTTAGAGATATTAAGCGAATATAACAAACAAAATTAAATGACTGTCATATAGTTATACAAAAATAATAATGAATTTGACACTTTAAACTCTTTTTATTGGAAATTAAAATATACCTTTTCAAAATGTACCTAACAAACCCACCATTTCTTCTTGAAAATTTTTATATCTAAAACTAAAAAAAAATATATATATATATATATATATTTTACAAATTTATAAAACAAACAAATTCCGATATAATCTACCTTCGTGAATTATTTAACATGTTATTAGATGGATGATTGATTGATTCTTAAAAATTCTTTAACTAAGTGACAAGCAATGAATGGAGGTAGTATGAAAATTATTTCTTATAAAATATAGTATTTTATAAATTTTCTTAAACTAAACGTACGTATTCTTCGAGATCTAGAGAAATTACGATTATAATTTTTATCGATAATTATTTTACTAGAAGATTTCCAATAATAAATTAATTGCAAGTGGAGAGAGAAATTATTTCTTGAAGTCAATTTGATACACATATGGTATTGTTTAGGCGGTTTACCTACGAAAGAACCATTTGTAGATGACTTTCTTTTCTTTTCTTGGACTATAAGCGAGAGAAGAATGATTTCCTTAAATAAATTACATCAACGGCACTTAAGAAATTACTAAAGTTCCAATATCATTATTTACGACTAAGTTAAAATTAAAAAAAAAAAAAAAAAAAGTAGTAAAGTATAATTATTTATGCTGTTTTTTCTCGTGAATATGTAAATCTAAAATTGTGTAAAAGAAAAAAAAAAAGTTATAATCTATGATGAAAATGGTTTAATATACCTTTAGAAATGTTTATTGTACACTTTAACTTCTTTTCTAAACTAAATATTCAACCAAACATACTTTTAATTCAAAATAAAGGATTGGAGAGTTGTCCAAATTAATAATGATAATGATAATAATAATTGGGATTTTTGGGGGAAATAATTGGTTTTGAAAATAAATTATGTTAAATTAATATTCCATATTGAATTAATTAACGAACTAGTTAGACACATTAAAAAACAAAACTAGTTGAAATTTTAAAATACTTTATCAACCACAATAAATATGTTGTATTTATTTTATTTATAAAAAATGCATAAGTTTTCCTTTCTATTGTTCAGTTAGGATCTCATGTTGATGTATCACAACCCATAATAAAATTCAAATGGAAAATTAGTCTACAATTTAATTTCAATAAAATCTTCTAAAATTAGAAACAGGCATAAATTCCAAAATTTAAGAAATAAATTTATCCTTAAAAAGAAACGAGCATCGGTGGAAAAAACTATTGTTGTTTTTTACTTATATTGTACATCTTGACTATGCAAATCTATAGAAGAAAAGAGAGTCTAACCTTTAAGTGACAGTAAAAGTAAATTTTATTTGGAGGAGAAAGAATATGACCTGCAAAAGGAAGAAAAATATGCACATAATTACGGTGTTTAAGTTAGTGTGTAATAGTAAGAAAGTCTTAAGATTTGGGAGTAAGAATCAACTTGATTTTTCTTACCATTATGATATATTTTGTAGAAGTCGATGATCTAAGCTATCCACAACAAAGTTTCAAAACATCGTTAGAATAACCATTTAGCTCTATTCTAATTTGTTGGGCTGAAGTATGCAAAGGTACCCAATTTGATATTTTGCTAGTCACACCCGAGAAAGTTCAAATGCTTTGAATTAGGTAATTGTTAGACTCAACCTCAACTTTAGATGAAATCGAGGCTCAAATTAGCACTCTCATATGACCAATTTGGTCCAAATGTGCTATCTCAGGCTCGAATTTGTTACTTTATTTGTTTTCTTTTTATCGATTATATCTTTTAATCCAAAATGGTACATCAATATTATTATTCAAGAAGGAGGGAAAAGAGGGTCAAAAAGATAACAGTAACAAGAACTCACAATACAACTCCACCAACAAATTAACACTCAGTTACTAAAACAACTCCCAATAAGGCATGTCTTAAAACCAGCCTACATGTCTAGGGGATGTCCATAAAACAGTGGGGAGACAAAAACTGAAGCCTGAATCCAAAAAGAAAAAAAAAAACTCCACCAAAACTCAGTGGGAAATGCCTCTGCTTTTAAAAGCACAACAATGTTCATCATTTTTCCAGAGTTAAAAAAAAACTACAAAAGGGCTGCTTGCTCAGAATCAAACCCCTTAGGCTTTCTAACTTCCAAAAAAATGAACTGCTGTGGGCAGAGGCAGAGGTAAAGAGTTTCTCATGTTGGTTGCAAAACCATGGACACAAACATACAACCTGCATGAAGGAGAGTCAGTTAGGCAGCCTACGAAATGGAAAAAACAAAACCGATTATTTACAAGCTTGAGTGAAGAGAAAAGAAGTTAAAGTCGTGATGATGGACGCCAAGCTGCTTCAACCATGAATCGGCAGCATGATAGAGATCGACGATTCTTTCGTAATCAGACGTCTCTGGCATCAACCATAGATCTCCCTGCATTCTATAAGTGGCCAGGCCAAATGGGGAGAGGCAAGTAGAAGTAGAAGCACTAGTTTTAGCATAGGTTTGACCCCCGTTTTCGGATTTGGAACCGCTACATCCATCTTTCCCTTCATGATTCATAGAGCAATCTGCAGTCATCAATCAAACATTGATCTTAAGTATTATGATGGATAAAAGGTTTGTTACATTTCTGGAAAGAACTGTAGAAAGTTCCACACCTTGGAAAGATGAGGACAATGTATGATAAGTTAGAAAGCACGTCGCGAAGTCTTTGTCGTTTTTCTGACTAGGGATATGATAAATAGGGTACCTGAATCAACAGTGAACAAAATCACTAAATGGAAACAGGAAGAGAGGAGAAAATATCAACAGCAAAGAAGCTATCTTGTCGTTCGGTAGATAGAGGAAGGCGAGTCTTACCAAGAAACGGCCATCCAACTAGCTGGAGAAAGATCCACACTCCTAAGTGTATTTAGTGCAGGATAGGTTTGAGTTAGCTCTGTTATCTGAAATGGAGATTGTCTAAAATAAGCAATGAAGAAGATTTTGATAATGTCATTTTACACTTCTTTTATTCTCCTATGTATAACTCCACCTAGTTTATTCATTTGAATATCAAAATTTTCGTTTGATCTTCTACCAAGGCTTATGAACAGCTATAGAACTGTTAATTTGAAACAATAGACTAAAGATTTACCTTGTCCATAAAAGGCACTCTCCAATAAGGAGAAGACATCTCCATATATTGTAAAGAGAGGTAACCAAGTTTTTCCCTCAGAGGCCATGATCCCTCCTGGTCGAAGCTCGAATCTTCAGAAACCGCATCCCATGTTCTGCTAGAGTTGTTGCTCAGGGATCTTGACATGTTATCACTCCAGCTATCGTCACTCCAAGAATCGCTTTCACATTCTGCCATGTCAATATCGTATCTTCGGTTTCTACAAAGAGAATTCAAACAAATCTAGCTTACATGCACTGCAATGCAATCAAATCTAAATAGTATTTCAAACATTCCCTTAGTTGTATCGCACTGCCACCCCATTCCATTAAACAATCATTTATCAAATAGAAACAGAGTTTTCAAATTCAAACGGCAACATAAAACAAAGTTACTTCAGTATACCTGGAAGGGGCAACAGGCTTGCTTGTATAGATCTGAATTGCAGACAGATAAGGCACGTAGAACTGCGTAGCAGTTTCCGAATCATTCAGTTGTATAGGGATACCGGCACCGTATGCACTCCATTCGTCGTAGTAATCCCACAGCTCACCAAGTGTGAAGTATTGAACAGTATCTTTATCAGGTTGTTGCCACTGACTATTGAGATCATGAAGGCAGCTCTATATGGAAAAGAAAGCTGTTAAGCTAAGAGAAAGTAAGATACTCTTGATTTCTAAACAGAAGTTAATCATGTTAAATTACCACTAAACTCAGTTTTTAATTTACAATCTTGTGGTAAATTTAATTTTACATCAATCCCCTTCCTTGTTGGTTCCTTCCTTGTTATCCAAAGAGAAAACAATATAATGTCTAAGAGGGTAACAAAAAAAAAAGTTAAAATGATCGATTTCGGTAAATTTAATAAATTTGGAGCCAACTGAAAACTAGTCAAGCATTATGAAAATAATATTTAAATCTGGGGTCATATATCTTGACAAGTAAAAAAAAGAATGAAATCATGACAACATTTTTTATACACATCACGACAACATATGATGACGACCCATAAGTTCTGAGTTCTGTGGATGAGTATGAATGAAATTTAATTTACAAAAAGTCTTGCTCTTGATTTATGGAAGGGAAGAAAATAGAGAAGGAAAAAGAAATTAGAAGTTTAAACCAATCAAAATGCCACGTGACACAGAGGAAAGACTTCTAAAGATAAGACATACGATAACAAATTATATGTCGTATCTATTTAATTTGGGACCCGTCTCTTAGGCACGTTGCTTTATGGCCACTCTTGTAGGGTAAGTTCAAAATATTATTTCAAAAATTAAGATTTTTTTCAACCCTTTTATTTTTTGTATTTTTAAGCAAATGACAAACATGGGAAGTTTTGAAGATAAGGTGGGGACGACTTCGACCCAACACTAAATTTCCTTATTTCTGTCCATTAGCTTCAAAACAATTATGCTTAAAAAAAACAAAATTAATTTAGTATATTTTTAAATATAGCAAAAACTTTAGTTAAAAAATATTTAAAAGTATAGCAAAGTTTTAATTTTTAACCGGGTGTATCACGATTTATTACTAATGAAAACTAAATATTTTCGATTATTCGTCATATTAAACTCTAATTGATAGACATCATAAATCCCAAATGGGTATTTGATTCAATAAAATAAAGAAATGGTTTGAGAATCCCAGTGTAAAAATCAAGGGATCAGCCAATTGTTTGATTCTCCATCTCTACTATTGTCTTTTTTTTTTTCGTTTTTTAAATAATTTGGTGAATTTGAATTAGTGAATTGGTCCTTATATGGAAAGAAAAATTAAATTCAATAAATTATATTTGAACTTTATACCCTAAAATATTTGTCTTTTTCACCAAAATAAAATTTGCCCTCTCAACTCTCAAGCAAGAGAAGGAAAAAAAAGAAAAAAAAAAGAATAAGAACGGTTGATTTGGTAAATAATAAATAAAAATTAGTATATTAAAAAGAGTGGTATATTCGGAGTATATTCTTGGAATTATAAAAGCCATCACCATCTTAATGGGTCCATAGAGTAAAGATATCGGCCCATTAAGGGCCCATAGATAATTTACACGAAAAGACAGGGAAGTGTGACCCAGCGAGTTTAAGGAAATTAGAAATCTATCCGCCACGTTTTCTATTATTCCAAACTCTTTTCATTTTTTTATGAAAAAAAAATCTCTCTATCTTTCTCCGGTCAAATTAATAATAATAATAATAATAATAATAATAATGTAATAAATATCCATGAAATGCAGAAATGGTAAGGAAATTAAGCATCACCATTTTTTTCTACTCATTTCCATTAATACTTTTCAATTTATACAAAAATAATAATATCAAAAAGCTGACCATGAAAAATGGAGCAATTTTAATTTTTAAAATTTAAGAGATCGATGATAAAAATTCGACAATTTAGGTTGAGAATTGGAATTTTGAAGAGAATTACGGTGGAAAATGGGGGGGGAAAAAATTTATGTACACATGGATTAGCATAAACAAATGCAGAAATGAATAAATGGGAGAATGTAGGATTTGTTATGAAAGTTAAATTAAATTTTGATTGTAGGAGAAAAAGAAAAGAAAGAATTACCCGAGGAAGAGTTCGCCAAGGAACAGAAGGAGTAACGCATTGAAGAAAGCGCTCCAAATTGGAGGTGGTTTTATGGTCAGTGAAACTAAACGGCGTCGTTTGAGCCATCGGTTTTTTCGTCTTCTCCGATCTAAATTCCGGCTTAGGGAATTTTTTTTTTCCGGTGATCGGTTGAATATATGGAGGAATCCGGGAAGAAGGCAAAGGTTCAGCGGCAGGACGAGAAATCAGAGAGAGAAGAAGAAGAAGGAGAAGGAAAACATGGTGGTTGAGCTGTTAACTAGCAGTAAATCGGAGAGCCATTTGTGATTGAGTAGATTTATAAGGAGGAGGAGGGGGAATTGAAGGAATGAGGATAACGGTGGGATTAGGAGCTTCGTTTTGACTGAGAATTTTCTAATGAGGAAACAGAAAGGGCATCTCAGAAGCACAGATTCATTGCATTATTTTAATCAGTTTTTATTGGGAATTAATTGAAGTAATTGGGTGAAGGGAAACTGATTCTTTGGCTGTGCCAATAAATAAATGTCTGGGGAGATAAAGACGAGAGAATTTTAAATAAAAATAAATGAATAAATAAAGTTAAGGGAATTGGGGGAAATTAAATTGATTAATTTAATAAAGTTGGAGGAGAGGGGTTAAATGGGGAAATTGTGTGGTTTTTAGGGGGGTGTTTTGGAAATAAGGAAAAAGTTAGGGATTTGTTTTTTAGTGTTTTTGTGCGTTTGGCCGCGTGTAGAAGGGACGCAGCGGCAAGGCGATGGATGGAGAGAAGGGACAGTGCTGAGAATGGTGAGGGGGAGGGTTTAGCAAAGCAACACGTTTGCTATCAAAGAGTTTTGTTGATAGGCCACTTTGACAACTCAATTTCTTCTTTGTTGTTTTCTTTCTATCTTTCGTTTTTGCTGCTTTCTTCTGCTTTTTAAATTTAGTGTTTCTCGGACAAGGAAAGATCTACTCGATTCAAATTCTTTATAAGATAGATAGACTACTTCTTTTATTTAGTATCATACCTCATAAAATTAAAATAGATATTCAATCAAATAAAATGAAATTGAGAATTGATTAACTCAAAAGAGACACTATCTTAAGAGGAACATATCGAGAATTTCACATTGAAAAAATATCGGAGAATTAAATTATCTACTTCTCTTATTGTCAATTGATTTGAAATGTAACATTATACTGTCAAATAGTTTCTTTCTAATTTTAAGATCTTGTACTCTTTTTTGTTTTTATTTCGTGTTCTTTTGAATTTTAAGTTTGGTTTTTATTTAGTTCGATGATCTAAAAGGCAAATAGAAGATAGGTGAAGAAAGTAGCAGTGCGATAAGTAATTTCGATGCTATCTTAGTTGACCCAAAAATTTGAGCGGATACTTCAAAAACGTTTTTAACGATTTAAAATCAATTTTAATTATAATTAATTCAAATTTTATTATTAATTTATATACATTAACAACTAAAGTAAATATATAGTTAAATAGAAAACTTGTAGGAAATAAACATAATCATTTGAAACTTATGAACTAATATTAAAATTTATAAACTGTAACTTAGAAACATTGGTTGCTTTTTTCTAAAATATTTAGCATAAATATTTTAAGATTGAATTTGGGATTGAATTTGCAAAAGTAAAAAAATTTAGTTAGAAAACTTAACAGTTTTAAGATAATTTAAATAAAACCATTGTTAGACTATATGTTGATTTGTAAAATTTAGATTAGTGTAGCCTTTGAGAATTAACTTCTCTAAAAATTTGACTTTTCTAAACAAAAAAAATATATATATATTTTACTTATTTCACATCTAATTTAGATGTGTCGAACCAATTTAACAAGACACTTTAAAAGTTATAACGATTAATTCAAATTAAGCATAATCTTATATAATGATATTCTATTTTTAGTTTTTTGTGTTTAAACTTCGTATTTGTCTATCAACCATTCATTTGGTGTGTTTATTCTCATTTATATGTACTAATGGTTGAAACGTTCGTTAAACATGAACATAAAACAAATTTTTGGAGGTCATTTTGGATGATGGTATTAGGCCAGCTTGAAACTTATTTTCGTTTTCATTTTTCTTTATAAAACCAATGATTTGTTTTCTCACAATTTATTTATTATTCTCGTGTGTTGGTCACAAACATTTGAATTTTTTTCCTGTAAAAAATTGAAAGCTAATTTTTTTAAAAAAATATAAGTTGTACCCAAGCATTATTACTCTAACTTAATTTATTGTTAAACCAAAGTAAGTTTAACATATAGTGTATTAGCACGACTTTCGTCCCTAAAAATCAAAGCTTCAACCTTCATCTTAGGTTGTTGTACTAAAAAAAATTAATCATGATCGAAAATAAAATAAAGTGTTTGTAGTAAAGTTAAGATGAGTTTTTTTATTTAAAAATTATCATAAAGATTTAAATAGACACATTGATATATTCGTCGGAGAAGCTCAATAGGTATGAAAACAGAATTATTTAATAATTAAACTTAGAAGTTTAAAAACGTTTCCAAAAATTTATTTAATCTTATTTTTATATTTACATCAACGACATTGACAAAAGTGTATAGATTAAGTTATATATAAACATATTAAAATTGGTAAATAAGAAGAAAAGTTGTTTTTTAAATATAAAGAAAAAAACTATCAAACAAGTTTGTGATATTTTTATAATTATAATTAAAATAAAAGCATAAATAGTTATAAATCATATATTTATGTTATAATTATAATTCTTAAAAAACTTAGAAAACAAAAAATATAAAACATGAAGAAAAAAAAAGAAAATGTATCGAATGAAATATATATATAATATTAGTTTCACATCTCCAAATTCAGCCACGTTTTTCTTATACATTTGTATGAATAAATTATCAAATGATATATAGTATAATATTTTACATTTTATACACAATTTGACAGTATTTAAATGATTGGAGGAGACCCTTTTCAATTGGGTCGTTTGTTGAATATTGTTTAAGGAAAGTGTTTATTGGATAAATTGCTTCTTTGTTGACATATTTAAATTATTGAATATGGACATATATTTGTGAGTGCTAGTCTATAATAATTGGCACATGGATTCAATTTGTTCATCTTAATTAAAAATTCAACCCACCTATCAATAAAATAAACCAATTTAAACAAGATGTCTATCATTGTATAATGGACCGATTGGATTGATTTAAGAAAAATTATTTTTCAAAAAACTCGTTTTGATTTATAGAAGTATATTTTTAAATTTTTTCTAAATAACTTTTTTTTAAAATTAAATATTTGAAAATATAATACAAATACATCGTAAATATGTAACTAAAAATTCATTTTAAAAAAAAAGTACTATGTCAAGTGAGTCATACTTACTTTGACGAGGGTATGAGAATTTAAATTTTTTATATAATAAAAAAGGTATTAGGCCAAATCCACAACGAAATAAGAAAAATCCATCTCTAATATTAGAGAAACTCTCCAAAGAACACACAACACTATATTAAACTAATTTTAGGAATTTTATTTGACAGATATAACGAATTTGACTTTTTGTATAAATTCGTATAGACATTCATTTATGTCTATTACTAAAGTGATATATGTCAATCTATATGAGTTTATTGTAGATATAAAGTAAGATATATGCAATCTAAATAAGTTAACTCATTTTGCTATATTTAAAATATCATTCGATTCTAAAACACCAATCGATCTAAATTTACGACTAAACAAATTTACAACTAAATACAATAATTCTTCCGATCAAATTTTATAGTATGATATTTCACAAATTTATAAGTTAAAATATAAAGTAATAGAAAAGGGGAAATAATAAAAATTAGAATGATAACTTTTTACCCTTTATATAACAATCAAGTGCGGTGAATTTTGTCTTTTAGTTTTTTTTATAAAGTATAAACAATTAGTTTTCTTTATGTTAAAAAAACCAGAATAAAAGATGTTTTAATACATACAAAGGTGATTTTCGAAAATTAATCATATTTCTTTCAATTTCTTATATTTTTTACAATTTTTTTTTAAAAAAATCGATAAACTATTTACACTCTATACAACAAAATCACTAAAAGATAAAATTTATTATATTTGATTTTTCTATAAAGTGTAAATATTTTCACGAATGTTCTATTTTTTTATAGTTGAATTATTAGTCAAGTTCCAAAAACAAAAACAAATTTTTAAAAGGAAGATTACTTCAAATATCAAAACCTGTTGAAAACATTTACAAATATAACAAAAAATTTCAAAATCTATTAATGATAGATAATTATAGACACTGATGAACCAGTGATATCAATAAAACTCCATCATTACGTAGGATCAGTAAATTTTAAAATTTTGATGTATTTAAAAATCATCATCTTTACAAGTTATTAAAATATATCTTGGTTTTTTAAACTACGGTAAAAATTGAATAACTGAAATTTAAAAAAGAAAAGAAAAATAATGTTTTTAGACATAAATTCTTAATATTTTGATTTTATCGAAATGGTGGATGATATTAAAGAATAAATAAATAAAGGGAAAAAGAAAATCTTAAAGAGAATAAATAAATAAAAAAAAAAAACAAACAAAAGCTGGAGATTTGGAAGTTAGGTTAGGTCAGTAAATATTATACTTTTATATAATGAAACATTTTATTATTATCTATTGAAAAGAAAAGAAAAGAAAAGAAAATAGGAATCTTTGAATATACACGTTTACCATGCGGCGGAGAGACGGTGGATGCTGACCTTGACAGCTCTCATGTCCTCTTATTCTTTACTCTTTCAATTTTGTCTCTTCATTTTCATTTTCTATCTTCCATTGTTCAACTTTTTTTCACCAAAACAAAAAAAAAAAAAAACAAAATTATTTTTCTTTCCCAATATATTATGAATGAGGAGTTAAAAAAAAAAACATAAGAGATTTAATGAAAATAAAGTTGTATTTTATGTTTTCGTATATATGTTTAGTGATGTATTCAGAAATTGAATTATAGTTTTTAAAAAAATATTTAAAATAATTGTAAAACTAGTCTTATTTATTTATTAAGATTGTGTTGGTAATTAATTTATTTTTAAAAAGTCGATTAAATTGTAATTTTAGTTTTTATTGTTGAGAGAAAGTTAGTGTTTAGTCTATTGTTTGATAAAATCTCGTATATATAGTTTTTATGATTTGACAACTTTCGTAAAGAGTTTCTATGAGCTAGACTATTTTATATGATTTTATCATACCAAAATAGTAATTTTATATGTAAATCATATAGATACCAAATTTCCAATTTAACCTAAAAATCTATATAACTATTATTTTATATTATTATATAATTTATAATACATTATATAATATACTATAATAAAAAAAATTGAGTTGAATTTCTAACTTGACATATTGTATTTTTAAATGTCTTTATATGATTATGTAATTCTGTCTTTTGAGATATAAAACTCAAATTCTAGTTATACAACGAAAACATAAAAAATAAAAAATAAAAAGTTATTTTAAAAAAGTACGCTACTTAGATTACAAAATTTGAAAGCATAAAACATAATCCAAATTATCTACCAAATAGGTTCGAAGTTCTCTAAACTTAAGCTACTTGATTGGAACGTTAAATTGGTTATTATAGCGAATAATTATATTTTAGTTTAAACGGTAAACATTCAAGTTTATACTGTGAATTGATTTTAATTTAAATACAAAATAATCATAAAATAGGTAAATAATAAAAAAATTTAAATAGTCTTGCGATAGCTAAATATGAATTATAATAAGAAAAGTCGTAATAGATAACACCTTTAGAATCAATTGTTATATGTAAACAAAAACTTGTAAAATTATAATATAGTAAAACTTATTAGTGAAACTCTATGGTTGATAGACTCTCACTAGTAATAAATTGTGTCGTTAATATACTTATAAAAATAAGACGACTTGAACCAAATCTAAAGAGAACTGAAATAAATAATTATCATCGAGCTAATTAACAATTTTGATATTAATTATTTATTTAGACCCCTTTAAAATAGAGGAACCAATGGAGTTTTTATGTATTATCCTTTTCAAAGTTGACATTTTCCATTCAACACATTTAAAACTTTAGTTAACTTATTGTTATTTTTAATTTAATATCAAACCTTAGTATGGTTATTTATTAATCTTTTTAGCAAGTAGATCATATGGTCTTATTCACGCGTTTAGGCGATGCATAATATATCATATCATAGTAAATTAAAAATGGAAAATGATTAAATGAATTGACTATTTTCTCCCTTATTTAAGTCTGCATATTGTGTCATTTATGAAGGTTAATTATCGTAATTAGATTGATTCTTATTTCTTACTTCTTTTTTGGGAAATTTTATAATTTTTTAAACCATTAAATATTAGAAAGAAAAAAAAAACATCTCCATAAGTCCTTTTAAAAAGGTAAATAAATAAATCTACAAAAATATGATAAAACAACAATATTTTCTTATTTGATATAATGTTCTAATTTAAGATTTTTAATTTGACCATTATTAAAATTAAACGACAAATTAATGGTGTTGGTTTTATTGATAAAATTATTAAAAGTATTTATAAATATAACAAAATTAAAAATTTATTTAATTAACTAAATTTCACATCCATCATGAAAAAAGTATAATTATATGGAAATATCAATAACCTAAGATATGAAAGTAAAACTATTAAGATACATCACTATTATATATTCATAATATTTTTTCATTTTTCTAATTCATATCTTAAGAAGATATCTACTCTAAAAAAATAGGGATTCTTTACATGTGGGAAAACATCTTCCTATTTTACTTTTTAAAATTTTCATTTTTAGTCTAAATCAAAATTTAATGATATTTTTTAGAGTTAAAATATTTAAAAGAATATATGAAAAAAGAAAATCTACTAATTTTAGAGGTCAAAGAATAGATTCGTTTTTTAAATGTACAATTTTAGTAACCTGTAGACATTAAACGTTGGAGACTAAAAAAATATATAATTTAAAGATTAAATTTAGAACTTATTTTGAAATCGTCGATGTCAATTTCTAAAACAATATAAAATATGTTTTTAATCGATGAAAATTATTTTTAGAAAATATAGAATAAAATTTGAGTAATAAAAATATATTTAAAATAAAACAAAAGTGATCTTAATAATTTCAGGAGTCATCAAAGGGTGCAATTTTTTCAAGAGAATATGAACGAATTGGATAAGGTTTTCTATTTCGAAGAATGAGTAAAAAGGCCAAAGGTATATTTATATTATATTCTGATTTAAAACAATATTAGAATATACCTTTTTCTTTTGGAGATTCTTACTTTAAATAAAAATATTTCCTTTTCTTTTTTTACTTTTTTTTTTCCTAATCCAACACCTTTAAAGAAAGTAATTAGAAAAATTATTCATATCACAAAAATAAAATATTAGGTTATGTTTGGCCTCTTAATTTTAGGTATAGTTGATCATATTTGATGTATACGTTTCATAATGTTAAATTTATGGTCATTTTAATTTAATCACTTATTTTTTAAAATGTTAAAATTTTTACCTTAAAAGTTTTTAGATTTATGCATTTCAAAATTGTGAAGTTGCAATATTTAGAGATTTATAAACTAAACTGAAATTAAAATAAAAAATTAATTAAAGAAATGTAAATTTTTTATAGTAGAGTTCAAATAAAATTATACTCAAGAATATTGGAACAAAATAATATTTTCCCTTAGTTTTCCATTTGAATAAATAGTTTTCAATTTTTATTTATTATATTAAATAGTTTTTATTATTTACTCTTTTTTTTTATATAACAAATGAATAGTTATTCGATTTAATTTAATTTAATGAGAGAACATTTACATTATCAAAATTTTAATTTCTAGACAAAAAAGTCATGATATTGTTGAATTAAGTTTACGTTCACTAAATTCTAAAAATCTTACGGTATGGTAAGAGAATGCCAACAAAAGTTATATATAATATACAAATAAATAAAAGAAACGTTTTAAAAAATAATGAAATATTTACAGAAAAATACATCAAATTGATTTTAACCTATTTAAAATTTTTATTATATTATGTAAATAATTTTATTTTTGTGCTATTACAAACCATTCTATATATATATATATATATATATATATATATATATATATATATATATATATATATATATATATTTGAGAATGGAATGTTTTTCAATTTAATGTTTCTAAGTTACACAAATTTAATAAATAAAGAAACTCAACGTGTTAAATGTTCACAGTATCCATATTCAATTCGACATTAATACGAGAGAGCTCAATTATTTTTTAATATATTTATTTTACATTTTTTACAATATATTTTATATATTTATAACTATATACAAACAAGAGGGAAAAAAAAATGTCAATTTGCAATCTATTAAAACTTAGGAACTAATAATTATATTTATTTAAATGACGATTTTAAAGTTTTAGTCGAAACAATTATAACTTTCACATCCTTTTCAGAAAAAATGCACGAAAGTGTAAATTGATACAAAAATTTAAATTTTAATTGATATAATAATCATTACAAATCAAGATTTTTTTTCAAAAAAAGAAATTTCAACAAAAAAAATACGTTTCTATTAAGGACGTTTTAAAAAATAAAACATTTGACGATTTTCACTATTAAAAAGTCATAATTCTAAAAGAAAAAAAATATAATTTACCACATGGTTTGTAAATAAATAATTGATTAAACTTCACAAATAAATATTTTTATTTCTAAATATAATATAATGAATCAAATATTCAGAGATATAGAAAAATTTAAATTTTATTGAGTATTACTGTATTGATATATACCGATAAAAGTCTATAAATGTTTATCGATAAACTTTGACGTAAATAAATAATTTTAAATTTTATTATATTTTATAATAATTTTAATAATTTTTTTATTAAAATAGGAAAAATTGAAAGGAAGGAAAGATGTTTTATTTAGAATTTGCGTAGAGAAGGGAATTTAAAAAATAGTAAATATTTGGACACTCAGTGGCATTAGACTATTCAATTCAAATAATACCTATCTATATATATATATATATATATATATATAATTTTATTACTTATTTCAAAGCCAAATATTTAGTATCCATTTTAATTAGGTCTGACCTAAATGTAGTAAGTTTTTGTCTCTATCTTTTTATCTCCGTAACTCCAATAGACACCAACAACATACAATTTTATTTTATTACAAATTTGTTCTTTAAAAAGTCATTTCTCTGACCCTCTCTACTTATCCACACAGTCAAATTCAACTTTAAGACTTTTTGATTATTTCGAAAATTAAAGTTTGAAATTTAATAAAATTTTGCTATTTTTGTTTTATCTTTTAAGTTTAAATAGAGAATAAAGAAGAGGTTTTAACAATTGACTAGATAAGGATGCTCAAATTCGTTATAAATAATGTTGGAGTTAATATATATTTTTTAAAAAATAAATTTGAAAATAGAATCAATAATTCAGATCACAAAAGTGGTATGTTACTTTATTTCATATAACATATAATACCCTAAGATGACTTATTGTATTTACCTTTAACGGTTCAAAATCATCTCCTCTCGCATATTGTAAAGGTAAAAAATAAAAAAGTCATTAAAGAACCCCAAATCCACGAATCCAAAAAATATATATATATATATTTCTAGTGTAATATATTGATAGACAATAATAGAAGTTTATCGATGTCTGTTATTGATAGAATCTAAAATCTTATTATATGTCGTAAATATTTTAATTTATTTTATTATATTTAAAAAGGTATGTATGTATACATATTTATTTACTTGTTTAATGAAATAACAAACAAAATATGAAAATAAATAAAGATCCATTGTAGTTTGTATGTACTTTTCCATTTTGTACAACTTAGAATAAGGTAACATTTTATTTTGGTTAAAGGATCATAAATGCATTTAAAATACGAGTTTGTTTCAATTATATTCTTAATAGTTAAAAATATTTATTGTTCTAAGAAAATTATAAAAAAGGTAAAATGGATAAAATATTTATGATAAAATCAAGTAGAATAGATTTTTATCGTTTTTATAGGCATAGTTGGGGTTTTTTTTTTTTGTTCTTGGAAAAAACTCCATTTTAACCCTTGTAATTTTCTTTTACCTTTCGAAACAACCAGACCCTTAAGTTCATCGATGATGATGTATACACTCATGTATTGCTTAAATAGTCAAATGTAGACACATACGAAAAGTAGTAATTGAAGGTTAATTAAGGTTATCAAACCAATAGCTAAAAGAAAGAGCTCTGTGGGGTTGAAACGAAGAAGAGAATATGCATGGTTCACATAGAGATAAATCGTATGCTTTTATTTGTTTTCATGTGCGGGTTTAGATTTGTTCATACAAGTAGATACAAAGTTTCTACATATAAATTTAACAACAAAAGTTTACAAAGGTTATTACGAAACAAATTTTGAAACTAAAGGCCATTAGATATAACCGAAACCGAGCCATAGTCAAAACGATATTAATTATTTATAATTTAACCATTTTCTTTTTAAAGACATTTGGCACACCACGTCACGTGTTTCGTATATATCTATAATATTGACTATATTAAAGGTTGTCTTTTGTTTTTTTTAAATGGTGTAAACTGATTAATTTATAAAAATCTACCGTTTTAATTTATACAAGTAATGGCTGAATTTTAATTGACGTATCGTCAAAGTTTAAGAACATAATAACACTATTTCTCAAACGTTGTTCTTTAAGAGAAAAAAATTGTTTAGTTTTTTGGAGGTTGAATTGGGCCTTTGTCGAGAATGAGGTTAGCTTGCTTTGAGGCCGCGTAATGGGCCTGCACTCACGAGGCCCATTATGTTTTCCATTTTCTTTTCTAGAAATATAATTGTTTTTAACTTTCCATCTCTTTAATATAATTTTCAAGTTAATTAGTTTATTTTCTCAACTATTTTTTCTTTTCATAAAGTCCATTCTATATCTTTTTTTTTCTCTTTCAAATCGATTAGTTTAATGCAAATGAATCCATGTATTTTTACATAAATTTAAATTAATCTGCGTAGTATGATCAAACACGTTAGTCCTATCCAAATTCAAGTTTGATTTATTTATTTATTTATTATTGACAATTCCAACTTTCATTTAATGTTATTTAATAACTCATGTTTTTAAAATTGATTTTTAATGTACAAAGTAATTTCAAGCCCAATCATTTCAAGAACACAAATATGATATATATATAAATAATAATAATAATAATTATAATAGATAACAATTTTTAGAATAATTATTAAATATGTAGTAACATTTAAAAAAATTGCAAATATAGCTAATTTTATCGTTAATAGACTCTTATGGTTTATCAGTGATAGATCAACATTTATTACATGGTTTATCAATTATAGACTCCTATAATCGATATCATCGATAGAGTTTGCTATATTTACAATTTTTTAAAAATATTGTTATATACTTAATTATTTTGAATATAATTGTTATATTTGCAATCATCCTAAAAAAAATAGATAAACTAAGATTAAAAAAGTAACATTTTTAAAAACAATAAAATATAACAAAGTATTTATAAAATATAATAAAATTTCAAATTCTAAGAACGATTAATACTAATAAAAATAGATAAATGTTGTTAAATTGTTAATAGATTCTCAATTACAATAATTGTTTATAAAATAATTAAATACCATGAACATTTAATAACTGGAGAGAGTCTTTTAAAATAAAATTTAACTCTTTTCAGAACAAGAAAATATATATATATATATATATATATATATATATTTATTTAATTTTTACAATAAGGAAAAATATAATAATGTAAAAATAATATAATTCTTCCATTCTATATTCATTCAATAACCATGTTAATTGCTAGTAAATTGGTTGACACACATTTTGCTAAGATGTTTGACCAACGTGTATGATTTTAAGATTTCAACCCACTTCTAATCGTCAGACTTTATACACTTCTTATTAAAGTGATTTCATTGAAATTAAACAATGTTTATATACTACATAGTACCATTTTTATCAATCATGATACAAATAAAGATATATAATAATCTATCGTAAATAGCTTATGATATTTTGTTATATTTGAAGTAACTTTAAATGGTAAAAATATTATAATTTGATGAAAACAGCCTTGGTTCAACAATAATTATCAAATGGACAAAAGTTCAATCCTCACCGTATTTAAAAGAATAAAAAAAATGGCAGTGTAGTGTTACATAGGATGTGGAATGGGGTAAGGTTATGAATTTTAATGCAAAGCGGCTAAGGTTATTAATTAGAGGCGGATGAATTAACGGTTGGTTGTTGTATGGCTTATGAGTTGGACAGGACGAACTGCAATACCCATCTTCTTCCTCCTGCTGCCTGCAACAAAACTAACTGCAATTAAATGGCGGTTGACTCTTTTAAATATCCAAATTTAAAGTTGGGAAATTTTTTTTCTTGAATAATAAGTGAGAAAGTTTGGTTTCTGTTCACATCTATGATCTATTCATGTAGTTGAGTTGCTGCTGATTTAAAGAGAAATGTCACTGTTCCGCCATGGAAGGTAGGAGCAAGCTGTCGGCCTTAGTAATCAATGCTCCTACCAACATCTACCAGTTCCCATTAATTACGCATTAGAAATATGCTTTCCCCTTCTTCTTCATCATCTTCTTCTTCTTCTTACTCTGTTTTCTCTTTAATCTCTTCCAAAAATTTAATTTCATCCTTCATACGATTCGTGATCTTTTGTTTTTTCAGGCTGTTTTCGCATGGGGTTTCCTTTTTTTCTCCCCCGAATCTTCTCAGTCTAACTCACACGATACTCATTTCACTAATTGCAGTCAATCTCACACCTCTCTCTCTCTCTCTCTCTCTCTTTCTCTCATATATATAAAGGGGGAAACGGAGGAAAACAAAGGGGTGTTGTGCCGGGGTGGCGGTGGTGGAGATGGAGATTGAGGCGAGCAAATCGACGGGGAATGGGGCGGTGGCGATTGGGTTGAGTCCTTTGAGTGAGACGCTATGGCGAGAGAAGACGAACACGGAGATTGTTGGGGACGTTTCAGCAAGATTGACATGGAAGGATCTGACGGTGATGGTGAGCTTAAGCAACGGAGAAGTTCAGAAAGTTTTGGAAGGATTGACTGGTTACGCTGAGCCTGGAACTTTCACTGCTTTAATGGGACCTTCTGGTTCTGGAAAATCTACTCTTCTTGATGCTCTTTCTAGTCGTCTTGCTTCTAATGCCTTTCTTTCTGGTACCATTCTTCTCAATGGACGCAAAACTAAGCTCTCCTTCGGCGCTGCGGTCTGTTCTCTTCTATTTTCCTCTGTTTTCATACTCTGCTCTGCTGTACTATTGGCTGTTTTGATAATCTCTGGGGTTTTGGGTAATCATTTCCCATAAACATGATTAAGATTGTGTATTAGAGAAAGGGTTTCATTATGTTGAGTTAGTATTACGTAGGTGTTTCTTAAATGGATGATTAACTTTCTTTCAGCTGGATATAAGACGGTTGGGATTGGAAACGGTTTTTTTGTTTGTTTTTTTCTTGGGAAACAAACATAAATTTTGAAGTTGTGATCTCTTTTATTGTTATGGTTCTTAAGTAATCTTCACTCTCAGGCATACGTGACTCAAGATGATAACCTGATCGGCACATTGACGGTGAGGGAGACGATAGCCTATTCAGCTAGGCTTCGTCTCCCGGACAAAATGCCATGGGAGGAGAAACGAGCTTTGATAGAGAGCACCATTATCGAGATGGGCCTTCAAGATTGTGCCGATACAGTCATTGGGAACTGGCATTTGCGCGGAATCAGTGGCGGCGAGAAGCGGCGGGTTAGTATCGCCATTGAAATTCTCATGAGGCCTCGATTGCTCTTTCTCGATGAACCTACAAGTGGACTCGACAGGTACGTCGAAAAAAATCCTAACCCTAGAAATAAAACACTAGCAGAAAATTGCTTGAATTTGTAATTGTGGGTTCTGTGATTTTGGTAGTGCTTCTGCTTTCTTTGTTACTCAAACATTGAGAGCTTTATCGAGAGATGGAAGAACAGTGATTGCCTCAATTCATCAGCCAAGTAGTGAGGTTTTTGAGCTGTTTGATCAACTTTACTTGCTGTCGGGTGGCAAAACTGTGTATTTTGGTCAAGCTTCAGAGGCTTATGAGGTGAGGATTCTTCCATTTTTGAGCTAATGCGAGTTACAGCGGTGAATTTTTTCACCATTGTTGGAGGTTTTGATATTGAATCATTGATCTGTGCAGTTCTTTGCTCAAGCTGGCTTTCCCTGTCCTGCTCTGAGGAACCCTTCTGATCATTTTCTTAGATGTATCAATTCAGACTTTGATAAAGTCAAGGCCACTCTCAAAGGTTCTATGAAATTAAGGGTATAATTTTTTTTTCCAATGAAGATTCTATGGGTTGAATATGATAGCAAATCATGTTTTTCATAATTAAAGTTGCTTAGATAAACAAGGACAGCCAGAAATTTGAGGCCAAATCATATATTTCTTTGTCTCTAAACCTGTGTGCTAATTTAGTATATAGGAAGATTTAATCATTTAATGTCCCCTGCTTTGTTCAAGCTTGGTTGCTGAGCAAGGACAATCAAAATCCTTTTACTGAATGCTGATTGCTAATTTCTAATCCATTTGCGTTATTCAGTTTGAATCTAGTGATGATCCTTTGGAGAGAATCACCACGGCTGAAGCAATGCGAACTCTTGTCGACTTCTATCGTTCGTCACAACATTGTTATGCAGCATTAGAAAAAGTTGAGGAGATGTCTAAATACGTAAGTCTTCAACTAGCTAGTTTAATCCACACTGCCAAATTATTCCCAATTCAACATTACTGATTCCTGAAGTTTTAACATTCTTCACAAACTCCATCGTGTTGCAGAAAGGAACAGTGTTAGATTTGGGAGGGAGTCAAGCTAGTTTCTTTATGCAAGCGTTTACATTGACAAAACGTTCCTTTATCAACATGTCAAGGGACTTCGGTTATTATTGGCTCAGGCTTGTGATTTATGTTGTTGTTACAATCTGCATTGGAACCATCTATCTTAACGTTGGAACAGGCTATAACTCCATTCTGGTATTTAATTTTGTTTACTCTGCTTTGTGCCTTCCTTTTTCTTTACAACCTTATCATTCTTCTAAGAATTTCCTATTGTATAAGATAAAAGTATGAAAGAATAGACATTACATCAAGAGCCAAGGTTAGATTATGTTGCGTCTAATGTGACCATTCAAAAGCAGCGATTTTAGGACAAACAAGTCTGATTGTTCTGTTTAAAAGACTATCTATATAAACAAACTAATGATTTCAAGAAATAAATTCAAATTCATTGTTCAATACTAACAAGTTCACGTATCTTGATCTGCTATAATATGGTGTAGGCTAGAGGATCTTGTGCATCTTTCGTCTTTGGTTTCGTTACGTTTATGTCAATCGGAGGATTTCCGTCCTTTGCCGAGGATATGAAGGTAAAATTCATAGTGAAACACTGAAAATCTTGCATCATCTTGATTACAAGAGAATGATTTAAAATTTCAACATGAATATTCTCCCCCAGGTTTTCCATAGGGAGAGATTGAATGGTCATTATGGCGTTGGTTCATTTGTCATCAGCAATACCATCTCAGCCATGCCATTCCTTCTACTAATCACCTTCCTTTCTGGAACTATTTGTTACTTTATGGTTCGCCTTCATCCCGGCTTCGAGCATTACTTGTTCTTTGTGTTGTGTCTTTACGCTAGCGTCACCGTAGTTGAAAGCTTGATGATGGCTATTGCCAGTGTTGTCCCCAACTTCCTTATGGGCATCATCATTGGTGCTGGAATTCAGGTATTTTTTCATGTTGCGTTGTGTAATCATTTCGATTTCTTCGTCTTACATTTGTTGTATGATCAATGGCAGGGTATCTTTATGTTAGTTTCTGGATACTTTAGGCTACCAAACGACATTCCGAAGCCATTTTGGCGCTATCCAATGTCATATATCAGCTTCCATTTCTGGGCATTGCAGGTAAAACAACAAGCAAACACATAATAATCAACAATTCTCTGTTGGTTATAAAATAAAGCTCCATGATTGATTGATATATAAACAAAACACAATGCATTCTCAGGGCCAGTACCAGAATGATCTACTAGGCTTGTCGTTCGATAACCAGTCACCACTTCTTCCAAAGTTGCCAGGCGAATACATCCTAAAAGTAGTGTTTCAAATTGACTTGAACCGATCGAAATGGGTGGACCTCAGTGTCCTTTTCGGCATGATAGTAATCTACCGTCTCATCTTCATCATAATGATCAAGATTAACGAAGATGTGACTCCCTGGATCAGAGGATACATAGCAAGGAGAAGAATGCAACAGAAAAATGGTATTGTGAACACAACAGTTGCCCCAGATGGTCTCACTCAATCCCCTTCTTTAAGGAGTTATGTCGCCAACCGTACAACGAGAACGAGTCGGAGGTAAACCCGTGCTTTTTAACGGTATTTGATTAATATGACAAGAATTTGCCCGCCTCTGTAGTGCAGTTTCTTGCTACATATAAAAGAAGTTTAATGTTAGGATTTGAAGTGATTTATAGCAAGACTATTGGTTTTTATATAAAGTGCTTTTTTCCTTGGAAGCCACCCAATTTTTCTTCTGTGATCAAAGACACAACAAATCCCACCGGAATTGTTGTTACTATTAATAATTTGTAATTAAGAAAATTTATTTCCGAGAAAAGAAAAAGAAAATAGTCGTTGGATCAAGATGTTGGTCAACTTGAATAAGACAGAAATGTGATGGGGGGCAACGAACTCAACTGTTTTCCTTCGGTTGTTTATGTCAAGTCAAAATTCTTAATTTTGTGTTTGATTCTTGGTTAAATTAATTAATACATGAATACTAGGAATGTAATTAGTTGGATTGTGTTTTAATCCCGTTCTTAATTTTTCCTTTTTAGATTAAGAAAATGTCATATGATTTAATCCCATTCTTTGAAATGATCAACCATTTTCCAAATTTTACAAGTGAATTTGATAAATAAATTACAAATTAAACATTCAATGGCTTAATCCCATTTATGCAGTTGAATTTCATTTGTCATATAGTAGTATTTTTAGTATTAAAGAGGTGGGATTCTTCAAAGGTGGACTCAAATTCAATAATAGATCAAATTACACCATTTCTTGTGAAATGATACTACTTTGAGCTATACATTTTTACAACATTATAGACATAAAAAAACCAAAAGAGAAACAAAAGTAAGCATCTATGAATTGGGCATTTCAAGCCAACTGACTATAGCCTCAAAATTCAAGGTGGGTTCTAAAATTATAAAACTAAGGTTATCTATTCATTTGGAATAACTTTTTAAGTGTTTGTTTTAAATACAACATTTTAAACACTTAAAAAGTCATTCGATATGATCCGTAATAGTAAATTGATATGGATACGATGGATTTATTACTCAATGCAAGAGAAGAGGACTTCGAGTATCCATATCAATGAGGCTATTTCCAACTCCACAATAAGCTTTGATGGCACAAGGAGAATTTTGACCTCTCTCGGTGCTATAGAAACGAAGAAAGTCTTGATGATCAAAGGGGTTGAACAATTGGGGATGTTTGTCATCAACCAATTCTTCAGGAATTTGAACGATTCCATTGTTGAATGAAAACAATCCAACTGAATATCTCTCTCTATTTCCACTCATTATCACTCTATGTGGTGGTGAGTGAATCCTCCCATTGCTCCATGCCTGCCAACAATTAATGGTTGATTAATGATTAGTTTGGCTTAATTAATTTAATGTTAATCTTAATTTGATGATGAAGAATTTAATTAATAAAATGAGACGAACTTACAAAGAAAGCATCTCCAGCCATGACAATGAAAGATGAGGTTGAAGATGAAGAAAAAGGATGATATTGAATCCATTTGTTATCTCTTGTTTTGATTTGCAAACCATTGACTTCATTTTGATGAAGAATTGTGAGAAAGCTCTTATCAGTATGAGGAAAAGCTCCCAAATTCATCTCTTTTTCCTTTGGGACTCTATATTTTATCATTCTCATAAGATATTTTGTTGATTCCATATGACTTTTTAATGCATTCCCAACCCCATAGCTTTCAAACACCATCCTTTTCACCCTTTCGTCCAATTCCGATACCAATTTCGCATACGTCGTCACACTTCCACTGCAACAATAACAAAAATGTTTAGGATAATGCTCATATTATTAGATCATGAATATGGAGTTTTTGTTTCGTTTCAAAATTAAGAATAATTACCGGAAAGAGTCGTTTCCACGAGAAGGCCACATGAGATTAGTGAAGGAATTGATATTGGTGGGGAGAATGGGGTGTTCGATACCCATACTTTCATGGATTGGCATTAGAGGATTTTGACCAAAGTAGCCATGGTATGGCTTCTCAGAAACATTTTGAAGCTTCCTCTCCAATGGAACATCATCGAACAATTCTTTTAAAGAATCAAACATATTCGAACTTACTTCTGCCGAAACGCTGTCGTATAATGCTACAAAACAACCATATTCTTCAAGAGCCTCTCGAACTTTCTCCATTGTGAAAACCCATTCCTTCGTTCCACTCTTCAAATTCTCCGAACAAAACTTCACAACTGGGAGTTCATCACTCATATTTGTTGCCATTCTTCTTATTAATGTCTTTTCACAAATAATACAAATTGTGTTTTTGGGTTTGATTGGATGTGCAAAATAATGGCACTACAACACTCCTTTTATAGCCAAAATATTTTCAAAATAAAAGAATAATTAATTGGAATGAAGAAGAGGGTGTGCTTGTTTAATGTTTTAATTATAGTTATTTATTTAGGGGAATTGACTTAGAGGAGAAATGAGATTAAATAATGAATAAAATGACCGACCAAGCAGTTTTCAAATATTATTATAATGGAAACCTTTGTCAAACAAAATAAAGAAATTAGTTTATAGTTATAGTGATTGGGCACACAGTTTTCAGCCGTCCTGTTTTAGTTTTAGTTCTTTTTTAAAAAAGAATAGTTTATATTAAAATTATGAAATAAATCCAAATTTATTTTGCTTACATTTTAATCCCCATGTTTGACTTTCTGCTTTAAGATAAAGTAGAACGAATTTAGCTCATGAATGTTAGATTGGATTGTTATTATTATAATTAATAAAGACATTTCTATTTTCAGCTCCTCTAGTTCTTTAATTATTGGATAAGTAGATGTTATACGTCAAAAGAAAAAAAAGAAAAAAAAAAATAAGAGTTAGTACGAAATGCTCTCGTCCGAAATATGATTAACCTAACATATGATTACGTAAATCTCTAGTGATTTGTTGGATAAATTGAGTTGTCCTGCATTCTGCGCCCACCAACGAAGTGCACTACCAGATGTAGCTCAATACAATGCTGCTACATTACATTTTTATTTAGAAAATTGTATCAAATGACCAAAAAATTTAGAAAAAAAAAGTAGTTTAGAGAGCTTCTTTTTTGTATATTGTACATATGAAAAATATGATAAGTGATTAGATATATCAGAAGGTTATGTAAGAGCTATTGTGGGCTATCTGTTTTTAAATTTACTACTTTTACAAATTTAAAAAATATAATGACATGGGTCCTATTATGTTATTTTTCAAATGCTTTTTTTTATTTATTTTTTAAAATAACAATTTTTTTAATTACTTTTTCATGTGAAAGAAAAGTGGAGAGTACAATAGATATTAATTATTGTTTTATATTAATTATTATTAACTATGATGATTTGACAATTATCTTGTTGATTTTTTTAACATATTGTATTAAACTTGTATGTACGGATTAACTTTAAGTTTTTAGTCAATGGTCTAAAAGCAATCTGGTTTGAGACATCACTATTATGTTATTGTTTTCTCTCCATTTTATATATATATTTTTTTTCTTTCTATTCCGAATCCACAAGTGAGAGGGGAGTGTTAGATATTGTATTACACTTATCTTCATCCATCAACTTGAGCTTTATTGGATCGATCACTAACTTAATATATATATATATATATATATATATATATATATATATATATATATATATATGTTTTTTAAAAAGTATAAAAGTAATTTAAAAGTATATGTTTTTTTAAAGTTTAAATTAAAGAAAAAAAAATTCTTTCATGGGAAATTATTATAAAAGGTAAAATATTGAAAAATATTTATAAAATATACCAAAATTTTAGGTCTAATCATTGGCACGTCGATGGACTTCTATCAATACCTACCCTCGATAAAATTTAACTTTTTTTACTATATTTTATAAAAAATTTGGTTCATTTTTACTATTTTTAAAAATGTCCATTTTTTAATTCTAAATTTCATTCGACAATAGTAAATAATGTCACGATTAATTTTGATTTGATCCTATGAGTATTAGTTTGAATTTAATTTTTTTAAAAAATGTCATCGTTAGTATTAGATGCAAGTTAAAAGTATTTCTTTTAAAAAAAATCAAAAATAATTTTGGAACATTATAAAATATAACATATTATTTATATCATTGTCTATTGATAATAAAATATGAAATTTTATTATATTTTATAAATATTTTTAATAATTTTATCACTTAGGATAACAATTTTTTTTTTTTAAATTTCATATTGCTTAAGGAAAAAAAAAAAAAAGTGATCATATGCAAAGAGTATGTGAAGTCGGACAATTATTTGTATAAATACAAGACCGATTAATGTATAGGTTTGCATTACATGTATCCCCTTTTTTAAATTCAAACGAGCTATGCATTATATGATTAATTATAATTGTATAAGTGATCAAACGTGTCATTTGATGTATAGCTAATAGAAACTGAAAAGTCAATAGAATAATTGGATTTTTGGAGGGTGTTGAAGGCCACATTTATTATCTTAATTAATTGGAATCTATTTACATTATTATATAGTTGAAATTCTCCTTGCATACTTCATGAAAATGACTTAACACCTCACTACATACCTGAAAGAGTGCTCTACATTAATTTTTCTTTTTTTTTTTTTAGTGACAAACCAAAGTCTGCCTTATCAATATTTTTTAGTGTCAAACTACCAAGTGTGACAAAAGCAAAATACAATGAGCTAATTAAGCTAACTAGGGCATCATGATTCATGTGCATATCGAAAGCAAATGTCGTGAAACAATGGAGATAATAACTAACTTCATTTTTACATAGTTGTGTTTAATACACCGTTTTCAAATATGAATATGAATGGTAAAAGAAATGATTAAAATAAATGAAATATGAGAAGTAAAAATGGGACGTAGCAAAATTTATTAGTAATTCGAATTTTGACTTTATTATTAATTAAATTTAAAGAGATCGACTACATCTCTTAAGTTGACATAATTTATCAAACATTTAATTTGATTTGAACCCTCAATTGTCAAACACCTAACCCTAATAGTTGAGGTTGTCAAAGAGAAAAGTAAAATAAAATAAAACCAAGACGATTGAACATTTTAGATTTTATGATTTTGTTTCTTAAATTTTTAGTACAATAATTATGGAAATAAAAGTTCACGACCTTGAATGAATCCCTAAACTAATTAGGACTAATTAAATTTATTTTGATCCATAAAAATAAATGTTGGATTAAATTAATATGGTTAGAGATCCTTCGAAATCTTGTTTCTTCTAAAATAGTAATAATAAATATTAAAATTTATTCATAGGGCAAAATTCTTAAAATTTGGCTAAATTTATGGGTCAATTTCATTTTTTTTTAAACCTTGTTAATAATCCATGTTAAAGTTTTAAATATTGTGCTATTGTTTCATAACATTGTTCATAATTTTCACCTTAATTAAGAAATTCTTGATCTTAGTATTTATTTTAGTATTGGGATTAGTAGTTTTGTTATTTAACCAATGGAATAAAAATGAAGGATCCACCATGAAAATTATATTATGGTATATTATTAATCCACCCAAAATTTATACATAATCAAAGTTACGATTCATTCAATTATTTAATTACAAAATGTCAGTAAGATCGAATTTTAATTTATTTTTTCTCGTTTAGATCTTTTTACAGGCTAGAAATGTTGTAAAAAGATAAAATGTAATTCATATTTAATGCGCCAAAAAAGGATCCTTCAGTAACCAAAATTTGGTTATTTGATTTTGGAAGCAAAATCAATTTTCCTTTGTAGAAGATTATGAACACAATATGGTAGAACAGATCAAGAACACGAGGTTCCGTTGTGTCATATATCAATCGATAATAAAAAGAAGTAACTTAGCTATCTTCTCAAGATCATAGATCCTTCGATCCTTTTCATGTGAGATCTTCGACAATTTCTTACTTTGTTCATAATTATTGTTAAACCCTCTTTGGATTCTTTAATTTGTTGAAAAGAATTTATCACAGGTTTTGAAAAAGCATATATATTATTACATAATTCAACCAAACTCTATAAACCTTTATAATAAAATCGACATTAAATTGTATGGACTTTTAAATCGTGACATGACTCTAAACTACATGGGACATGGTTCTTTTAAGTATATACATTTTGGTACGTATGGTATTACGTCCTTTTCATAAAGTCTCCATGCAAAATTTCAAACTATATTCTAAATGTACATTTTTCTTCGCATATAATAAATAATGTGTCTTTCAATGCTTTCAAAATTCAAGTGTATGGTGACGAAGTTTCAAACTTTAAATTTCTTTCTGATTTATTTATTTTATTTTATGTTAGTTTCTTCTTCTTCTTCTTATTATTAATTATTATTTTTTATAGTTATCAATATAAAAAAAAAAAAAAAAGTCATTTCCCTCTAAAGTCAATAAGAATATTCAAATTTTTTGATCCCACTACGAATCCTAATTTTTTTTATACAAAACTAATTAGAGTTATTTTTAAATATTTATAAAATATAACAAAATATTATTATTTATCTACGATTCATTGTAATAGATTGATCACATACAATAATCTCTATCTCAATCTATCGCATATAAATGGTGAGACTTTAATATATTTATAAATATTCTAAGAAGTTCCATAATTTAAAATAAATTTTCGATCAATTTTATTATGGGATAGTTGCAAATGTAGTAATTATATTCAAAATAATTAAGTATATAGCAACATTTTAAAAAAATTGCAAATATAGCAAAATTTGTCAAAATCTATCAATGATAGTAGTCTATTACCGATAGACCATGTAGTAAATGTTGGTCTATCGCTGATAAATCATAAGAGTCTATCAACGATAGAAGTCTATCACCGATAGATTTTGCTATAATTGCAATTTTTTAAAAATGTTGCTACATAGTTAATAATTATTCTAACAATTGCTATCCATTCTAATTACCCTTTTATTATTCTAAAGAGAAGGGCAACGTGATTCATTGTGTATAGCTTATTTTGAAAGCCACATTATATATAGTTCCACAAAATCTTGCAGTCGGTGACAAAAAAAATAGTTCATTAGATATGGTTTCATGTATTCATGAACGTGAACCTAATTCCATTTCTTTTTTAGTGGAAATTAAAACATTAATTCACTACTCAAACTAAATTTATAAATAAAATTCATATATATATATATATATATATATATATATAATATATATATATATATATATATATATATATATATATATATATAGACTTAACTCTAAACTAAGTAATATAAATAGTAATATAAGAATTTTAATTTAAGCCGGCCGGGTGGGGGAGACGGTTAGCCACCCATCCACACTTTGACTTTTTAATTTTTAGTTAATTAACAACTATTTTAATTTGTACTTACAATTTTAAAATATAATCAAACAAGAAAATTAAACTAAATTTGTAGGAATGTGATGAAAAGTAAAATAGAAATGAATATTTCAAGGTAATGTTAACTTTGTTGGTTGAGGGTTACTTGAATTTGAAGTAATGTTTCTAAAGTTTTCGTGTGATAAGAATGGTGTAGGAGAGTAAGAATCCTAAAAGAAAACTTTCAATGTCTTTGAGGGTTTGAATCCACTATAGTTGAGTGTAGATACAATATCGACTAAAAAATAATGGAGATGAACCTGAACATGGACCCTGCAATCTTTAGCACAGGCAAGAAAAACATCTTTGATATTGTCCATGTTGCTTGCAGTAAGAGGGGAGTTTAAGAGGGAGAGGCTATAAAAAGCCTCATTTGATCATCTCTCCCATGAAAAGAGTAAAGTGAGAGGGGAGAACATCAATCTTCTTTGTACTTAATTAACTAAACCAACACTGTTCTTTGTACTAATTTATGGAACAATCGAGACCAAACTACAAATAAAAAAACGTGAGTCGAAAATGATATCATCTAACGTGGATAATCAAATGCAAGCGGACAACAACTTTAATTTTCTTTTGATTATGATAACATAATGATGCATGAAATTAAATTGAGTACTAAAATGTGTAAACTCTACCAAATCAATCACTCTCTAAGTACTAATCATTTCATGAGTTATAAATATCGCTAGAATAATGCCAATGACATGGCTGGAATACTCTTGAAATTTGCTTGAGTATATATATATATATACTCTTTTCATTTTAGTTCAACATAAATTAAAATGTATCTCTAAATAATGGTCAATGAATTATTATCTTACTTGGTGGAATTATTTTTAATTTTAAAATTCTATTGTAATATTTAAAAGTAATTAAATTAATTTACACCAATAAGAAGTATTATTATATACAACACACTTATATTAATATAAAGTATAACTATGCTGTATTGTTATGATATTTAATGGCAATAAATTCTATTTGAATTATTCAACAGATATATTAAAAAAACAATATGAGTAACCCTACCTTTAAAAAAATAAATGACTGAATAAATTAAATAATATTAAAAAAATATAACAAGAATTTAGATAAACTCAGCGAAACATATCCATTTACACATTCAAATTTTAGGATAAAGTCATATCCATTAAAGACACAAACTAGGATGAATGTATCAATTTAATTAAACCTCGCAAACTTTTATAAGTTTACCAATTAAATTACATTGCATCTAGTACTTTCCATTTGAAGAAAAAAAATATTTTATGAGACTTATATTTATATCAATTAAATACCAACATCTCATAAGTGAATCAAGTTCTCAATTAAGTTTCTTTTAAGAATTATTCATACATCAACTTTGATAATGTATTTTGTGAAACCTATATTTGAAGGAGTGTACACAAATGTGGAAAATTTTAATACATTGATGGTTTTTAAATATATATATATATATATAATCATAACAAAAAGTCTAATTAAATTCACACAAGATATTGTTCTTAAGAAATTTGAAGAAAAGTTAAATTAATTACATTAGGGAAAATTGGAACTTTAAAATGATTTGAATATACTTATGAGTTCATTGCATGGGTTATGCCTAAGCTTGCTTATCTATAGATGAAGTGAAAATAGAAAGAGTCTCTACAAATAAGTGTGTTTCTAATTCCAATTCCATATAAATCCAACGTTATTCGTTAGCAAAATTCGTTTGCACTTCTAGATTATCTTAAAACAGAAAGTCAAACGCGGGGATTAAATTGTAAGCAAAAGCAAAAGTGGATTAATTATTAATTAATTAATTAATACATTAGTTAATTAATTTCATGGTTTTGAATTTAATTAATTAATGATAAATTCAAAACAAAAACAGGACGGCTGAAACTGTGTGCCAATGAACTCTAAAACTATAACTATATTTTTTCTTTATTTGTTTGACAAAGGTTTGTATTATAATAATATTTGAAAAAATGGGTGTGGTCGGTTTTTTAATTATTTAATTAATCATTTTTTCTCTTCTAAGTCAATGCCCTCTAAATAAAACATTAAACAAGCACACCCCCTTCTTCATTCCAATTAGTTATTATTTTATTTTGAAAATATTTTGGCTATAAAAGGAGTGTTGTAGTGCCATTATTTTGCACATCCAATCAAACCCAAAAACACAATTTGTATTATTTGTGAAAAGACATTAATAAGAAGAATGGCAACAAATATGAGTGATGAACTCCCAGTTGTGAAGTTTTGTTCGGAGAATTTGAAGAGTGGAACGAAGGAATGGGTTTTCACAATGAAGAAAGTTCGAGAAGCTCTTGAAGATTATGGTTGTTTTGTAGCATTATACGACAGCGTTTCGGCAGAAGTAAGTTCGAATATGTTTGATTCTTTAAAAGAATTGTTCGATGATGTTCCATTGGAGAGGAAGCTTCAAAATGTTTCTGAGAAGCCATACCATGGCTACTTTGGTCAAAATCCTCTAATGCCAATCCATGAAAGTATGGGTATCGAACACCCCATTCTCCCCACCAATATCAATTCCTTCACTAATCTCATGTGGCCTTCTCGTGGAAACGACTCTTTCCGGTAATTATTCTTAATTTTGAAACGAAACAAAAACTCCATATTCATGATCTAATAATATGAGCATTATCCTAAACATTTTTGTTATTGTTGCAGTGGAAGTGTGACGACGTATGCGAAATTGGTATCGGAATTGGACGAAAGGGTGAAAAGGATGGTGTTTGAAAGCTATGGGGTTGGGAATGCATTAAAAAGTCATATGGAATCAACAAAATATCTTATGAGAATGATAAAATATAGAGTCCCAAAGGAAAAAGAGATGAATTTGGGAGCTTTTCCTCATACTGATAAGAGCTTTCTCACAATTCTTCATCAAAATGAAGTCAATGGTTTGCAAATCAAAACAAGAGATAACAAATGGATTCAATATCATCCTTTTTCTTCATCTTCAACCTCATCTTTCATTGTCATGGCTGGAGATGCTTTCTTTGTAAGTTCGTCTCATTTTATTAATTAAATTCTTCATCATCAAATTAAGATTAACATTAAATTAATTAAGCCAAACTAATCATTAATCAACCATTAATTGTTGGCAGGCATGGAGCAATGGGAGGATTTACTCACCACCACATAGAGTGATAATGAGTGGAAATAGAGAGAGATATTCAGTTGGATTGTTTTCATTCAACAATGGAATTGTTCAAATTCCTAAAGAATTGGTTGATGATAAACATCCACAATTGTTTAAACCCTTTGATCATCAAGACTATCTTCGTTTCTATAGCACCGAGAGAGGCCAAAATTCTCCTTGTGCTATCAAAGCTTATTGTGGAGTTGGAAATAGTCTCGTTGATATGGATACTCGAAGTCCTCTTCTCTTGCATTGATTAACAAATTCATCGCTTCCATGTAATTGTTGTAGTTCATTTAAAATGACTTTAATTTTAAGTACTTATAAAAAAACACTTAAAAAGTCATTCTAAACAAATAGATAGTCTCTCATTAAGAATTTTGGGATGCATCACCGTAAATGATGAGGTTTTAGTTGTTAATAGCTTGAAAGAACCATTTTCATATGCTTTTGATCTTGTTATGTGTATAAAGTTTTGTGTAAAGTGTGTAAAATTACTATTTATCTGAGAAAGTAATTCTTGACTCCTTCAACATCTTATTTAAAAGTATTGATCTTATTTTAAATATAATATCTTTTTCAAAATGTATTTAAGACATAAATGTTTATGAAATTTAAATATATCTTATCATATATAGTTTTGTTAAAAAGATAAACACATCTTGTTTACACATTTACACATCTTTTTTTTACCATTACTTTCCTTCTTTTCTCGTTCTCGTCTCTCCCTATGTCTTCTTCAATCTCTTTTCGCCTTCTTTAGTCTCTTCTTTTTCCAACCAAAGGGTCCTCTCCTCTCGGTCTCTTTTCTTTCGATCCCTCTCCCCGAAACCCTAACCCCCTAATACCTCTTAGAAATCTCAAATTGTATTGATAAACTAATATTATTTAAATATGTTTGTGTTTAATTATATATGTAAATCATTTGAATAATCCAAAATCTAATTTTAGGTATGAAGTCAATATTCTTTCTTTCCTTTCTAACCTTCCATTACAATTATTTGGATTTTTATTTTAAATTTCAACGTATTTTTCTAAACTGCATTAACATAAAACGTGAATATTTCTCTCTTAAAAAACCATGGATTTTATTCCTCGAAATAGAAGAGAATGTGTGTATTAAAAAAAATAATAATAATAAAAAAGAAATATTGGGCTAAAATTATGCCTAAGCCCAATGTGACATCTCAACCTAACTCATGGTTTGAAGCCTTTACCAATTTTGGTAGTCCAACAACAAAATAAACCTTCATTTATGGAGTGAATTAATGGCTTAATAGTCTGTACTAAATATTAAACTGGGATCAGTTTCAACTATAAATTTAGCCTATTAAATATTTGAAAGATTAACCATTAATTCTCCTAAATTTTAGGTTGTATCCCTTTCAAATTTCAAACTAATTATATTACTATATCAATTAAAGCTCTAAAGTTTCATCAGCTAGCTGCCTATTCCTCTATATTCTTAGTTGAAATTTTAATGGAGGAAAATGGCCAATTTACCTAATAATTTTTCATGCTATATGTGGTTGGTTCGATTTGAAAAAAAAAAGAGAGAGAAATCAAATGAAATGATAATTTTTTCCGTTGCATGTTAACTAGTTAATGAAATTGAATGGTTAATTATATAAATACATCTCTATTGTTCGATCGATCATGATAATTTACATCTAATTATGAGTCATTATTTTTCTAAATTACATAAAAAAAAATTAAACTACATATGTGTGGTAAACCATAATAAGGGATAAAAGAATAACAAAAATTGAGGTTCTTTGAACATGGTTGTATGTATGATGACACCAAATTTCTTCAAGTGGCCAAAATGATTAATCATTCATATTCATGTTGCTCATATTCTTCCCTTCCACTTGCCATGTTCACCCTTCCAATTGCACCACAAAAATTATCCACATATATCCCTATCCCAAATATATATATATATATATATATATATATATATATATATATATATATATATATATATATATATATGTTTTAATTTCTTTCCAAACATAGAAAAGAATAAAAAAATTATTGTAAACGATAAAAATGGGTGAAAATATTTATCAAAGCAAATTATTATATTTTATCGACATAGACATTCAATAATGTAATTAAATTTTGCTAATTTTGTAAATATTTTATTTGTTTATTTTGCTATATTAAAAAATTTCTCTAACAACACCTTTGTGGAGTAGTATAACAATTTATATCTTCCATTAGGTTTAATTTTTGGTCGATTTATATCTTTCATTATGTTTGATTTTTGGTCGAATAAAATTTATAATTACATCAATTAAACCTATAAACTTTCCTACATTAATCAATTAAATCATTACGGTAAATTTAGGTGAATAAAATTAGAGTTCAATTCTTAACATTTATAATTAAAAATTTTAGCTAACAAACTAAAGGAATAAAAATGTTATCAAATTATATAAGATTAAATTCTAAAATTCTCCGAATCATATAGCAATTAAAATTGGTAAAATTCAAGCAATACATCAATTCTAAAATTTGATTTTAAAGGATGAACAGATTCCACAGTTATAAGAAGAAAAAAAAAGTTGAAAAGAAAAAATAATATAATTAATGTAATTAATGTAATTAGTAATGTTAATCGGAAGACGTGGGTCATAGGTGGTGGACCTTATCAAATAAATATAAACACAAATTGAGAACTCCAATGAGAAGGGGCATTGAAAATGACACGCATGTGACACAACCATATACATTACACAAATCTATTATGACGTAATAAATTCACTTAATCAATCATATATATATATATATACTTATAAAATAAAATAAAATAATTGAATATACCTCCACCAAAGTGCTTTTCTTTCTTTCTTTCTTTCTTCTCTGGGGTTGGGAGGTGAAACTTGAAAGTGGTTTCCATTGGGGCCTTTCAGAAGAAGAAGAGAACTCAAGGTAGCCAAGGACGACTTGCCGCCGCGCCGCTCCACATTGACGCTGGCCGGCGATATAAATCGCCGGCAAGTCATCCTTGGCTGCATTCAACTCCCTACTCCTTTTGGAAGGCAGTGGAACCAATTATTGAATTAAAGAAGAAGAAGAAGAAGAAGAAAGAGGAATTAATTTTGTAGTACAGATAGGGAAGAGGGGTTTATGTTTATATATATATATATATAGAAAGATAGAGAGAGGGAAAATCAAGAAATCAAATTCATGAAAGTTCTATGTATGTTGGGGATATATTTATAGATTCTTTTAACGCCGTAAAGAGATGTCAATTTGAGAAGAAAGTGGATACGTCGTAGTTTCTTTTTATTTTTATTTTTAATTCATTTAAATGTTACATTAAATTTAAAAATATGAACTCAAATATGAAGAAATTAAACCTCTAATACCCTCTATGATTTTAAACACACATTAGAGAGAATTTTGATTAAACTTTAAAATGTATATATTTGAATTAATTAGTAAATAAGTAAAATGAGTTTCTTTTTTTTTGTTTTTTTTGTTTTTGTTTTTGTGGGCAGTAATGGACAGACTGAAAAAGGCACCGCCCAACACACATAATAATAAATTCCTATCTTTGTTTTGATATGATCTCTTTTTGGCATCCTCACCCCAAAAAAGAGAGTTTGGTTACTAATATTAATCGTATGCTCAAACAAATACATTTTTTTCCCTACGCAAAATAATACATTAACTGACCCCCAGGGTCTCTGTTTGATGTGACATTCCCACTATTTTTTATAATATAAAAACAAAGGAAAATACCTGTATTGAAATTTGTAAAAAACTACCATCTACATTTAATTATATTTTTTAAATTTTAACCGAAGGTAGAAATAAGTAAAGGTGTCTACAGTTCGGTTTGAAACTAAAACCACGTTGAATCACATAGTGTAAAGAAAATTTCGTCTGAAATCGAATTGAACTGCTCATTGTGTCAAACCGAATTGAAATTGAACTACTTATGCATAAATAAATTCGAAGTGCTTATACATAGATCTTAGAATCTAAATCCTTTATGAACTGTACTACAAAGTTACAAACATAGATTAAATCAATTTGTATAGTAATTACGTACAGGACATAGAAGTTTCGAACATTAAAATTTTGAAAGTCCATCAAAATGATTCATACAAAGTTACACTTAAACCTTACACTAAGTTATATTTATTATTTAATTATATATATATATATATATATATATATATATATATTTTAAATAAGTAGTTCGATTCGATTTCGACTCAATTCGATTATGGTTTGATTTGTCAATCAGTTATCGATTTTCAACTATTTATTGCACCCCTGAAAATTAGAATACATATCTGTTAACCATTATTATATAAAATACATAGAAAATTAAAGTTGTGAATTATAAATATTAGGTTTAAACATCATATGATATCATCTAATTAGTACCATTTAATGCATTTAATTTAGTATAGAAATTTACTATGTAATAGTTTAGTCCATGTCATTCAAAGGTTTGAAGCGTAGTTGATTTATTGTTGAGTGTATTATTTACGAAGATAGCTAAATTGCAAAAGAATCAAATATACCTTTAACCCATATTTATATACATTACGTTTTTTTTTTTTTTTTTGTTTCATTAAGTTAATTTCCTTTATGGGCTACAAATGAGGATCGACTAATTATCTCAATTTAAAGAAATTATAATGTTTCTTTCTTAATTAATAGTTGTAGGCATATTCTAAAAACCACTAAAAGAATGAATTACAACTAAGTCATCATAGATTGATATAAAGTCATATAGGGCCTACTACTACACGTACCTTTCAATTCTAGCTATAGAAACAAACAATCATAACAAGATTCGATAACTAGATATTTATTTCCATTTAAAAACACTTCATATAACAACGACAACAATCATTTTATATGAGGACTCACTACAACCACGTCGGTTCTATTACTATATATGTAATATAAACTTTTTTTATTTTCTCCTAAAAGAGATTTTAACGTGGTCCCTATTACTGTGTATAAGAAAGGAAATTAATTTGAAAAGGAAATCCCCATTTCTTTTTGTTTTCTTTTCTCCTCTTCATTTTAACTTTATACATTTCCAATCTGTTAAGAAATAACCCCATACCATGCAAGTGTATGTGCATGTGCATGTGGGTGTCCTTGTAGGTTCCTTAAGGGAAAGGGTTTGGAGGGTATAAAACGATGTATATATATATATATAGGACAAGAAGAGAAGAAGCAACTAGATTTGTAAAGTAATAATATAAAAGTGAGAGATCAGTGTGTGTTTTTTTTTAATCAAGTAATGACAATAAGATATGTTATTTGTCAAATATTATGATGATTGGTTGTTGAAAAGTGCTTTGAAGAAAAGTTGAGAGATTCAATGTTGAAATATAAGGAGAGAACAAAAAAGGTAGGGGGATGTTGGGTATTGATATATACTATGAATTGAGAGCAAAGCGTGATAGGAAGAAAAGAGAAAATATATGGTGGCAATGTTGTCTCTTTGCCCCATGTTTCCTCTATGGTTCATCCCGGCCTACATATTTTTTTGGTTGTGATTATTATGTTCGATGTCTTTTGAACTTCGATTTTTGTGTAGTCGTGTATTTGAGACCATAAATAATAAGGATAGTGATTTTAGGGTATGCTTTTGACCCTCAAAATCATTATGTTTTCTTTTTCTTTCTTCTTTGATAACAAAGAGTATTGGCGTTAGGTGTGTTACGATCGATTCTATAATTTGATTATTATTTATCGGTATTCATTTCAATTTTTTTAATTGGTTTGATTATCATTATGATTTTTTTTTTTTTTGTATATGTAGTCTAATTAGTGGTTAGTGGATTTTTATAATAAAAACATCAAAAGTATTTGATTAGTTTTAGACTTTTAGTTTAAGTTGGTGGAACAAGAGAAAAAAAATAAAAAATATTTGTGGTTGAATTGATTTGTTAGTTAATTGAAACGTAGGAATTTAGCCAATATAAGTTCAGTTAAACTAACATCTGCATGTACTTGAAGACAAGAAATCTCGGATTCAAATCCTAAAAAAAATGTTGGAATTTGTATAAAGTTTTAAACGAAGGTTTAGTAACATTTGGTATTAGAATTGGGTTGTGGAGAAGATTTCGTGGATGCAATTTGATTCATAATTTGTGAGGAAGAGTACTCATACATAAACGTCACGGGGAGACAATTCCATACCATGAAAGAGCGATGTGCTTCATAGAACTTAGACAATTTCATAATACATAGTGTTTTGTAGATTATCAAAAAGGCTACATCCTAGTGGAAACATTCATTCCAAACAACATTTAAATATAATTTTAAAAGCATCTCTACTAATAAAATATTTCAAAATCTAACTCATAACGACAAGGCTATCTTTTAAGCGCAAAAAAAAAGAATGTAAAAATCCCACTTTAAATTTTTATTTTCGTTTCCAAATTCCAAAGAGATATTTAGCCTAACAAGTTCAAATGCAAGTAAAAGGTAATGAATGTACAAACTTCCACTCTTTAACTTATTAGAAATTTTCAACTTGTTAATTGTTGACACATACTGCTTAGTTGTATTAAATCTTCGATGAATGATTTTAAAGAAGCGACGAATACATTGACTCCATTGATAAAAGCTCACAAGGGATTAAAAAAAAGGCATTGATAGTAGCAAGTACCAACGCCGCACAGCCGACAAGATCCAGCCGCAACAACTCTTGCCAAATTGCATTCCCTTTTGTCTTCTTTTTCCCATTAGTATTTCTCACCTCATTTCATCTTTTTTTTTTTTCTTTTCTTTCTTGTATAAAATATTAAAATATCAATCTTATATCACTACAAAATAAAGCACCCAATCTATAAAAACTGTCATGATATAATATAAAATTGGTGTAATTAATTTTCTGACTTGTGATATTTCTTTTATTATTATTATTATTATTAGGATACTTAATTTACCAGAAGCTTCCTCCAATGGTTAAATTACTACTTAATTTTTTGAATAAAATATTCCATAAATTATAAAGTATTATATTGGACTGATGTGTTTTAAATAATATTTTATCTACGGTATTTTAAATTATTAATGAATATTATTTTTTGGTCTAAAAGAATCTCTTGATTATATTAATTTTTAAAATGAAAATAATTAGTGGGCTTGGACTAGGCCTGAACAGTTGGGCCTCATCACTACTGTTCTCGGCCCAGCTTAGCTGAACAGTAGGAGGGAAAATCGATTTTTACCCAACTTTGGTTTGATTTATCAATTCTTACCGCAAACTTTCAATTTGGTCTAAATTTACACCAAAACTTAATTTGTTATACCAATCTAATTTGATTAATGTAAGGTAAAAGTATAGCTTAACCGTGGTTGATGTGCGACGTTTTTTTACGATCATTTTATTGGATTGAAAGTTTAAATCTTTCTATTCTATTTGTTATACTTAAAATGAAAAAAAAAATTAATTAGAGTACGGTTTTTTACTCTTGGAGAATGACTTTTTTCTATGCGGTTGTATATATATATACATGTTCTTTTATTATTTTATGTCTTTCTACATGTTGTCCACATGTTTATAATTACATATTCTTTAGTGTTTAAGTGATGTCATCTACTAATTGCTTGGTGTAAAATAATGAGAATGGATGATTTTTGGTAAAATACAATCAGGTTAATTATACAACAACTTGCAACATTTACCTTATTCAATTTTTGTTACACCACCGGCTAGTATTGACGAAAAAGGAAGAGAATTTAACTTTTATAAGCTATGCTAAAGTAAACATATAGTTCAACTATGATATATTGACCCTCAAACTAATACTTTTTAAGTACAAAAATTGAACATCCATCCAAGTTCATGGTGTCAAACCATGAAGTTAAATATTAGCTCATTGACTAACAAACTAATACGAAATCAACATATTTGATATTACGGTTTTTCAATTGATGAAAGGTTTAGCAATAGATTCTCACCGAAGATCATCAAAGAAGAGAACTTTATTTTTATTTCCATATCCACCAACCTCACCACCTCACCTACCACCAAAATCCCAAAGCCACCATTTTCAATGTTTGAAACCTGCAGATTCTTCGCCTCTTCAAGGCTGATTCAATACAAAATTCATCATATTCCAGCTACAAGATTTCCCTCCCAATTACTCTTTTCCTTTCCTCTTCAATCTCACCAACATGTCCTCCTCCTCGTCTTCTTCTTTCCCGGCGGTTCTTACTTGCAAAGGTAACATTTCTCCATTTTTTTTCCCTTCTATTCTACCTTCCTCTGCCTCTTACCCTATTTTTTCGTTGTTTAATGAAGCCGCGGTCGCTTGGGGACCTGGACAACCATTGGTGATTGAAGAGGTGGAAGTCAGTCCTCCTCAACCCATGGAAATCAGAATTAAAGTTGTTTCTACTTCTTTGTGTCGCAGCGATCTCTCTGCTTGGGAAACTCAGGTTCTTGCTTCTTCTATTCTAAGCTGAAATGGGTTTTTGATTTTTGTAATTTCTCTGGATGGACTGTTCTTTACCCATGTTAATTAGTAGAGGGATGTGATTGTCCTGTGATTGGTTTTGTTTTGTTCACTGTGTATATAAAATTTTGTTTGAGAATGGGGATGGGATCAAGCTTTTATAGTGAACGGAAGCATTTGTACGAAAGTGAAAAGTTAGTGAAACCGCATTATAACGAAAGTGAGCTTTAGTTTCGTTCGAATTTGATATTTCATGGTGAAGATGAAGATTTGAAAGTTCTAATGTGAATGCTTGTTGTTTTTTGTGTAGGCTATTTTTCCTCGCATATTTGGCCATGAAGCATCAGGGTAACTTCTTCTAACTGAATTTTTTATTTTCTAATTTTGTGGTTGAATCCTTCTTCTCACTGGCTGTTTGTGGTTTCAAAGTTTGAAAATATATTCGAAATTGTTTACTTGTGGATTCTTTGAATTTTAATTGTCACATTGTCTTAGAAAGATTCTTTCTTCTATAATGAAAAACCTGAAGAAGAAGATGATTAATGGGAATTTTTGTATGGCAAATGGGATTTTTTTTTTCATTCTCTTTTTGAAAAAGAAACCATTTTTCAATTTAAAAATAATGCTTAAAGATAGAAACTTCTAAAATGGGGAAAAATGAAAGAAAACCTAGAAATGGTAACCTAAGAGAGCAAAATTTTTTATAAGGAAACCCATGGAAAAGCATGGAAGAGAAACACCAAAAAGAGGCCTTCCATTATGCCACCTCCGCCGCTCTGAAAAAAAAAAAAGCTCAGCTTTTCATAAGCCCAAAAAGAGCAAAACACTAAAAAAGAGGGGTGCACCTTAGGAACAAAAATTCATTACATTTTAAATTCTTTACTTCCTTAGAACCTTCGGGATAAAGCAGCTGTTCAATTTAATCTCTTTGGATAGTAGTGATCTTCAATTTTTATTTTTCAGTGTTGTTGAGAGTGTTGGCCCTGGAGTGACTGAATTCAGTGAAGGTGACCATGTGCTCACACTATTCACTGGAGAATGCAAGACATGTAGACATTGCACATCAGGTAAAAGCAACATGTGCCAAGTTTTGGGACTAGAGAGGAGAGGTGTAATGCACAGTGATCAGAAGACCCGCTTCTCTATCAAAGGCAAACCAATTTATCATTATTGTGCGGTTTCAAGTTTCAGTGAATATACCGTGGTGCACTCAGGGTGTGCTGTCAAAGTCAGTTTGGCTGTACCTCTTGAGAAAATATGTCTTTTAAGCTGCGGTGTGGCCGCAGGTATACTTGATTTTTTCCATTTGATTTCTTCAATGGGGTAGAGCGTTTCAATGATACACGTCACATCCTGTCATTTGTAACTATGTATATATCTAGAATAGAATACCAAAAGAACAAAAAATGTGTCCGAAAGTTAAAGGAGTTATAATCTTTTATCGATTATTTAGTGTGAGCAGTTATAAAGGAGTAATGTTTATCATTGGGTACTTTAGCATCATGCTATGGCCTTTGAATTTGGAGTTGAAATATGACGCTGTATATCATACTATATTTGGTCTTTCCATTATCTTCTTTGTCTAAACTCACTTATCATGTAACTGAACTTAACTCTCCTGTAGATTTCAACTAATTCAGGCTTAAATTGAAGCCAGTTTTCTTTTTCCTTTTTAATTATTGAATTGAAGCAATGTTCTGTTCAACAACAGTTCTAAGGGCTGTTACTTATAAGATGTTCTTTCTTCAGGTTTGGGTGCCGCTTGGAATGTTGCTGATATATCTAAAGGTTCAACTGTGGTGATATATGGTCTAGGGACTGTAGGCCTATCTGTAAGCTTTATGTTTTGTGAATACCTCTGTAGTGACTTCAAACACGTCTGTTGACAAATTTGGACCCGGTTAGTTTAATCTTAAGTTTTGTCTTATCAAAGGTTGCACAAGGTGCTAAAGTTAGGGGTGCGTCGCAAATAATTGGTGTTGATATTAATCCTGAAAAGAGCGAAATAGGTACTTCATTTGCTCTGGAAACTACGAGAATTTGTTAAAACACGTGTGGACTAAGGAAATAATTCTATTCTTGCAGCCAAAACTTTTGGAGTTACTCATTTTGTTAACCCGAAGGAATGCAATGATTCTATTCAACAGGTATTTCTTGTTTCTACAACCTAAAATCTCGATAATAAAAGATTGAAATGGTTTTTTTGTTGTTGTGAATTTCATCTAATCTTCGTTTCTTTCTCTTAGGTCATTAATCGAATTACTGATGGAGGAGCTGATTATGCATTTGAATGTATAGGTGACACAGGAATGATTACTACTGCTTTGCAGTCATGTTGTCAAGTAAGTCTTCTTTTACTCCCTGTTCATTTGGTAAGTTGCTTACATGAAATTGTTTAATTTCTTTCACCATTTTGCCATAGGGTTGGGGTCTGACTGTAACACTAGGTGTCCCAAAAGTGAATCCAGAATTAACAGCCCACTATGGAATGTTTCTTAGTGGAAGAACATTAAAAGGATCCCTTTTTGGCGGATGGAAACCAAAATCTGATCTCCCCTCATTAGTAGACATGTATTCAAAGAAGGTAAAAATAGCTTTAATCTTTATGTTTAAATCGTTAACAAGCTATCCTCCATTTATCTTCAAAATGGTATGATATTATTTGCTCCGGACATGAAAACCTTTGTGACTTTGCTTTTAGAACCATCCAAATAACCTCATATGAGTGAAGATAACTTTCCTTCCCAAAGGATGTGGGATTTTGTTTGCACACCAAACATCAATCCTCTTAAATCAAAAGCATGTGGTTGAATGTCCAGATCTTTCTTGGAGCCGTTAGATTCCATATAATTGTATCGAATTCTCTGTTATATTCGATGCATAGCATATAGATGTGAGTCATTGACAAAATCCTTTTGCAGGACATTCAAATTGATGAGTACATCACACACAACATATCCTTTGAAGATATCAACCAAGCTTTCACTCTCATGAAGGAAGGGAAGTGTTTACGTTGTGTTATTCACTTACCAGCATGATCTTGAATTAATTAAACCCATCTTGGATGATTTTGGTGAGTCAAATTCTTGGTTCTCCATGTCTGAATATAATTGGTGGGAGTTGATATTTGCACCATTCTTTAAATTGAGATAATTGAGAGCTTTATTATTATTATTTTTGCAGACCAATTGCGATGTTGATTACAGATTTCACAGTGGACCTAACATTTCCTTATGATTACACAATGCAAATAAACAAACATAATAAAATGGGTTTCACTCTTCATATCAAGTTGATGGATTATGGTTTACTTAACATGACCTTAATTCAAGAAAAGTACCCATGAACGAGTACAAAATTCTTTGGCTAGGATATGATGTCTAGCCATCGTGTTTTTTGATCGGTTATTGTAGATTCCATTAAGCTAGGCTAGTGTATTTCTTTCTAAATCTTCAAGCCACTTTACCGTTTTTAAAGTTGATGGTTGATGAAGTTTTTCTTGCTCTCGAGAGGTTTAGCGGTTTTCTTTAAGTTTCCTCTTATTCTAGTACTACGTTAGCATATATTTTGCTAATATATTTACACCTGCACATTCATTTCTTCTTCTAAGAACAAAATTATATGTTGTAAATGCTACAAACATAGGTTCGAGGGGATATTAAGGCAGACCATAAAAGAGAGTTAAATAGTTATAACTGTTGATGTAAATTCTGTTTGACAAACTCCCTATATATATTTATAGTTCTTCAATCAAAAATCAACAAGAAAATATTTCTCCACTTACATTTACGGGTTCTATTTGATTCTGAAGAACAGTCAATGGATACGGGAGAACATGTGCACGGGATTGTTGAAAACTCCAAGAGCTGCTCAGGAATTGTTATCCGAAGAATTTTGCAACGTGAATATATCTTCTTCGATAGAAAAGGCAAATCTACCATTTCTTAAAATCTCTCTTCTAATTCAAAATCATGTGTAACGTGTATCCCCTCCTATTCCGGTCTTGTAATAGATGAAATAAATAAATAAATGGATTTTTGATCAAGAATGAAATCTTATAATATTCATCCTTAGAAACCATATCACAATATATAAATAATACGATTCATAAAAATATTTATAAATAAAAAAAATACCTATTTTATTTTATTTAATCCGAAAAGCCCTTTTCTTCTTATTTTTAGTTCCACGGCCTGGTCAGTACCTAGTCGGGCTTTTTTCGTTGACTGCAATATTTTCTCTCTATTCAACTAGATTATATTAAATTTCTAAAATCTAAATTCTTTGAAAATTTAGCAAAAATAGCACACGTACATTTTTAAATGCAACACATTTTGTAAGTGAATGTATTTTTTTTTCTTTGAGTCACATTTATCCTACAATACAGTGTCTTCCAAATAACGAGTTGAAAAAATTTTCCATGGCATTTAAAGCTTTAACTCATCTGTTGAAATCGATCAATAGCATATAATTACAATAAGAGAACATCATATAAGAGCCGGCATAAATGCCTAAATCTTTGATTTCTAAACTACTGTTTGATAAAATGTCTGAACGATCCATTTTTCTTTGTTGAACTCGTGAGGTTTGGAAGTTGAATAGATCGTTCTTCTTTTGAGCTGGTTATGAATTGTTTTACTCATTTCATTTTTTATTTGGATAGGAGATTGAAGATTTAATACTAATACTACTGTACTAAGCTCACTTTTACCATACTCATTCCATTTCATATTCGATAGACTCTACGCTTTTCTTAAATAAACAAATACATTTGTATAAGCAGTATAACCTCATTGATCCCATATATGCCACAAAATGAAAAATTGAAATTGAACTGTGGAGACACTTTAAATAAACAAAATAAACTTGAACTCATATTTGAAAGATGTAGGATTTGATGGAAAAAAAAAAACTCTAAATGCTTCCTTATACTCGAAATACTCATTTAACTCAACCTAACTTGAAATAATTGGACTAAAATCACAAATGAGTTTCTTAAACATGCCTATTCAGTCAGAATGAAATGAACAGCAAAAGCAATAAAGAAAAGGGCTTATTTCTAATTTTTCTAGAAATGGCATCTCTTCTAGTTTAAGTCTCTTCTTTAATTTTGTTGTCTTGTCCAGTCCACTTCTGCAGCCTTCCCGAAGTTTCCGCCACCTGCAATAATCATTCAACAATCTCCCATTAACATTGCTTTCCCCACAACAACTAAAAATGAAGATCATTTCCTTTCACTTACTTCTTTGTTCCAGTTGGTTTTGTACAGAACAATCAGCAACATAATTGTCTGCATTGCAATCCCAGCTATCATTCCACCCCAAAGCCCCTACACGTAACCAATTGATTCGATTGAGTCATTAACAATGTGTTCCTTGTGTCTAGGAGTGGGGAAGGACAATTTGAAATTGGAAAATACTAGATAACAAATTCAGATATTCTAATATTTTCAAATTTTCATACAGTGATTTCTAGAAAATGCAATTTTGATTTGGTGCTTTTTGACATACCTTCACTCCAAAGTTTGCTACATAACCTAAGATAATCCCAAGAGGGAGACCAAAAATGTAATAGCAGCCTAAGTTTATATAAGCCACCAATGCCTGCCATCCAGCTCCAATGGCCACACCTGAACACAAGAATGCCACAGGATTTGGTAATTCAAAATTATATCTTCACCAACGAGAGAGGGGGGGTGGGGGGAATGGATTTTTAGTTCTTCACCTGATATGACGGGTTGGACACTGTTGAGAACCATGGTTATGCCAAGAAGATAGGCTAATTTGGCAACATATTTCTGGACAGTTACACTGCTTGTGAAGATGACAGCAAAATGATCCTTGGCAAAGAATATCGCCACCATGAAAAGGAGACCAAGTAGAAGAGATTCTACGACTGTCACATAGACAGAGTACTCTGCAGCTCGAGGCCGTGCCTTCCCGAGTTCATTGGAGACCCTAACACTGAAAGAAATAACAGAAAAAAAACACATTAGTTACCCTGGGCGTAAATGGATTCTATTGATTTTGTGATGAATAGAAGAGGATCTAAGAGGCCGTTTGACCCACTAAGTGGAGTTAATATGATAGAGATAGTAAGTTTGTGTTTGAGACGTAGTATTGTAAGATGAAGTTATTGGATAAAGTAGAAAAAGAATGTAAGATGAAGTTACTTGTGCAAATTTCAAAACAAACTTCAACAATGCTTGCTTTGGTGGGTCAAACGGCCCTAAAAGATTTAGATAAGTGTTAAAAGATCAGAAGAGAAGATGTAATGAAAATTTCATTACCTCATGGCGACATTGATTCCAATGAAAATGATATTTTCCCATCCATCCAAGTTCATGCTGAGAAAAAAAAAAAAAAAAGCCAAAAAGAAGTTCAGATCCATAGAAGAGCAAAAACATAAGAAACGAGAACATTCATTGATAAAGAACTCCCAATAACATACCAAATGGAAAGTGAATCAACAGATATGACAGCATTAGGAAGATGACCAGCAAGAATAATGATAGTACTCATATACCAAATCTCCAAACAAAACATAATAGCAGAGGAAAATGAGAGCTTAACAAATCCCCACAAATCTCTGAAAGCCAACCAAGAGAATCCATGCCAAGCATCTCTACACCAACCCATCACATAAATGCATTGAGCAATGGAAATCCCCCAACCAGAGATGTTCAGGGCCAAAGCAGCCCCAGTAGTTCCCCAACCAAACTGAAAAATGAAGAGCCATAGCATCAAAACATGAATCATAAGGGCCCCAAAGCCAATCCAAGCCAATGTCCACACTTTGCTTTGTGCTTGAAGAAACTTTTGGGTAGGAAAAGCCACAACAAAGGAGAACAGTTGTGGGAGTATGAGCAATGAGAAACTCCCAGCCAGTTCAGCCACATCATCTTGTTGCCCCAAAAGCTTCAAAATGGGAGTGGCAAAAACATAAATTGGTGTGATTATTAAGGCACATATGAACATTATGATCCACGATCTCTGCATATAAACTCCCAGCATGTGGATTTGTCCAGCCCCAAATGCTTGCCCACATAGCGTTTCTGTTGCACTTCCCATGCCAAACTGTCAACAATTTTTAGACACCCACATTAGAGAGAGAAATAATCACTCATCTTACATAAAAACTTCCATTATCCAGTAAAGCAATCAAAAACCCAGTAAGAAAATGAAGTTCTAATCACCCATTAAACTAAAAGAAGAGAGAGAAATAATCAAACGAAGAAGAAGAAGAAGAAAAAGAGAGAATATACAAACCATGAAACCAAAAGCAAAAGTGGCAATAACGGAGATGGCAATGGAAACCCCAGAGAGCTCTATTTCTCCAAGTTGACCCACAAAAATATTCGTAACAGAGTTTGTTCCGTACTGACAAACGATTTGAAATATCACCGGACCGGAGATCGCCCAAGTCTTCACCGTTTCACTCCATACCATATCCTTCAACTCCCGAAATGTCTTCACCGGAGCATAATCTCCATCCTCGACGCCGAGAAGTGGCGCCGCCGCCTCCATCTCCGGCGAAACAGAGTACTGAGCAACAATCAAGCTTTTAAACGGTACAGATTTGCTGTAATCACGTTATTCGACGATGGCCATTGTCACAGTTAGATTGATTTGGAAGAAGGGTCGAGACTATTCGGAATATATATAATACATATATAGAAAGATCACTTTTTTGAGTTAAACGGACAAAGATGGTTAAAGTGGAAAGTTAAGGTTATTGGTTCAGAGCTGTGTCCGATTAAGAGTGGTAGAATCTGTAATTACCTCAACCACGTGCTTCACGACGGGATATATATTATACCTAATTATTGAAATTTAAAAACCCACATCCACTTTTTTCTGATAAGAAACCTTTTGTTTTGTTTGCAAAAATATTTAAATAACGTGTCAGCAATACTTTGATTGTGCTAATTTTGTTTACCATTTCGTTAAAAGAATCTCCAAATTTAAAATAGATTAAAATGAAAATTTTTGAAAAAATTAAAGAAAACTCCATATAATATAGATAAATTATTCCTCTCATTCTCAATTAATTTTGATATGAAATCTATAATGATTATTATTTTGTGGTAAACAAAATTTTCATTCAATCAACAGTAAAAAACACAAGATAGCCAAATCTATAAAAAGAGGTCAAAAGAAGCATAAAAATGTGATCTCATTAAACCCACAAAACCAGAACTTCTGTCTTCTTCATTTGTTTCATTTTGTCCACTTTGATCCAAAAAGTAAATGAGTTCCAATGGGGTTTCTTCATCCATCTCCAAGAGGTACACACATAATTCTCTAATCTTAATACTTAACATCGAAATTAATCAAAAGTTGACTCATCATTTGCTTCATCTCTGCTTTTGTGTTGCAGATTGGCCGGAAAAGTGGCTTTGATAACCGGCGGAGCAAGTGGAATCGGTGAGTCGACGGTGAGGCTTTTCGTGGAGAATGGAGCCAAAGTGGTGGTTGCCGATGTCCAGGATGACCTTGGCGCTGTTCTCTGCAAAGAGCTTGACGACGGCACTGGGTATAACGTTTCCTATTTCCATTGTGATGTCACCGATGAATCTGATATCTCGAATGCAGTTGACTACGCTGTCGAAAAGTATGGAAAGCTCGACATCATGTTCAACAATGCTGGCATTCGTGGTGATGTAGGCGCCACGACGTTTACCACAGACATGAATGACTTCAAGAAAGTCTTTGATGTCAACGTGTTCGGTAGTTTCATGGGAGCTAAACATGCCGCCAGGTGACTTTAAAAGTTTAGGTTTTTGTATGATAACCCTTTTATTCGTGAATTATTTATCAATGGATTCAAGAAATTTAAGTTAATGGGTCACTGAAAATTTTATCGTTTATTCATATTCTTCCCATAGAGTGATGGCTCCAGCGAAGACAGGGTGCATTCTTTTTACGTCAAGCATGGCATCGGTGATATGTAGTGGTAACGCACCGGCATATGCAGCGTCGAAGCACGCAATCATAGGGCTGATGAAGACGCTAGCTGTGGAATTGGGGCCAAAGGGGATTAGAGTGAACGCGATATCACCGTACGCGACAGTGACGCCGATGCTGGTACCGTCGAAGAACGTGGAGGAGAAGAAGGCAATGGAGGCCTTCATTTCGTTATCAGGGAACTTGCAAGGGGCAGTAATGGAGGCTGAAGATGTAGCCAAAGCAGCTCTATATTTAGCAAGTGATGAGTCCAAATATGTGAGTGGATTGAATTTGGTGGTTGATGGTGGCTTTAGTCTTACTAATCCTAGCTTTGAATTGAATGCCAAGATTTATGGACAATGAATTCAACTTATGTAATCTCTTCGAATATTATTAATCTATCATGTCTCGTTTGGTGTGATGTTTTATCGTTAATTTTGATTGAAAAATAATATTGAAGTTAAATTATCTCGAGGATTGCAAATATAGCAATCACATTGAAATTATTAGTATATATACACCGATGATAACAATATAACTGAAATAATACTAGTTGAAAAATTGTCTTCTAACCCTTTTTCAACTCGAATTCAAATCTAACATTTTACATTTACAAAGTTATAAATATATATAATTAAACGTTATTAATAGATAATGCGATAGGTTATGAAATATTACTTATCCGATATTTAATTTTATAAAGTTTGGGAATCTTAAGATCAATATTAATAAGCTAAATTATGCAATGTAAATATATTATGAAATTCATATGAAATTTAAAAGTTAACAAATTACAAATATAGACTATATTAAAATCCTATTGAAAATATATAAAAATACTAAATTTAGATATTTCAAAGAAAAAATAACATTAAAAAAAATACTAAAATAGAATTTGAACCTTTTCTTTAATGATTATATATTATGTGAAAAATGTTAAAATTATAAATAAATATATATATATATATATATATATATATCGAAAAGAAAAGCTTCAACAATGAATAAAATTTATTAGTGAGTTCTAACAATAAAGTTAATTATTTGTACATATAAAAACAACAATTAAAAAAAATTTCTTGTTGAAAAGAAAAAACTTTGGCAAAATTATTTTATGATAGATGTCTAAATTGGTCAAAGTTATTTTAGAGAAATGTGATGATCACAATTGTTACAAACATTTTCCAAATAACATGATTCACGTGGAAGGACTTCAATGAGTATATAATAATAATTAATTTATATTTTAGATTTTAGTTTCTAGTGTGTATAGAAGAATCATATATATCGTTAAACGAAAATTGAGAATAGAAAAAAGAATGAAGTAGCTATTTGTCTTATTCATTTGTAAGAAACGCCTTACCTTACCATATACGTTAGGTGCATAATTCTCATATACATCATTTACTTTGTGATAATACAATGAATAAAGAATCGAACTACTAACTTTGAAGTTGTTAGAAAATTGAAAATTAATAATGTTATTCAAGATGCTAGACATTTTACCTAATTATTATTCGTATTATGTTTCTATTTAGAAATATCACTAATGACTTTACTAAATAATTAAGATTGGATCATTGAAATTATTGTTGGATCATATCATGAGGATGAATTATTATTATGATTAAAAATGACCAATGGGGATACCCATATCTCATATTACATTGGGCAGCACGTGAAACACGTTATAATGTGTTGTATCAATACAAAAGATGTCTATTTTTTAATCATATCTTTGATTGTTTCTTATATTTTTTTCATTACTCAAACTCCATAAAATAATATTTTTATTTTATATTCTTAATTATTTTTACACATATGCATATGGGTCCGGGTGTTTTTTTTTTCTTTTTGTTAAATATAATGAGTTTAGTTCAATGGTAATTAACATGATTTTTCACCTTAGATGATAAAAACTTTAGAAAGAGTTGTGAGAAATTTAGAGAAAGAGTTTCTCAACTAAAAAGATTTACGGCAAACCTAAGAGATTCATTGAGCTTTTAATTTATATAACATAAATATCCTATTATATTAACAATAAATACTCTAACACTAGAGGTGGGAGGTTGACCTCCCATCCCATAATTGTTGTACTAAACAAATTAGATGTTTTTTTTTTCTTGTAAAAATTTTCAATTTCTTTATGTGATGGGTCTACCGAACATCGTTTTCAAGGTTCGTCGTCTAAGATTTAAATAAGAAACTTAGAATTACAACGAAAATCGAGATGTGTATACCTACTCTAGATATCATAAATCTTACATATATAAATTAGATATGTTGCAATGAGTTATAAGAGGTAGTCGTTAAAATGTTTTATGTTGAAAAATACAAAATTCACCTTTACTCATTAAATTAAACTATCGGGTCAATAGATCATGTATGTTTCGTAACCCTAGTTCAGCGGAATATTTATCTTCGTTTGGAAGGCATTGTAGTTGTTGGGATTCAAAATGATAAACTTAATTAAGTATAATCTTTTGAATTTATTTTAAATTAATTAATGGGACATTCACATTCAAGATGGATGATTGAGTAATCGACGAAAGGAAAAAAATCGAATAAGTTCAAGGTTAAAATTGTAATATTTGAAACCGAGTGTATTTGGATTGACTTATTTTAAATATTTATAAATATTTTCTAAACTTATAAACGCATAGAAAGTGGTCTAAACATATACTAAATGGATATTGAATTAAAATTTTAATAATACGCGTTAGAAAACTAAAAATCAAATGAAAATTAGACCAAAAAATTTAACCAAAAAAAATATTTTTTTCACTAAAATAATCATATGGTCGAGATATTAAAATACATATTTTATAAATTAGGAATAGAAGCTAAATTTAAATTAGGAAATCCAAAGCATTATTATTTTCAAGTCCTTTCACGAATAGTATATTCATTTATTATTTGTGAAAAATGGAAAAATCACCATAAAGTATGAATAGTAACTAGTAATTACAGTTAAAAATCTTTTCCAAAATAGATATGACATTTTATTAAAGAGATGAAAAATTGGATCATTTGTTATATTAATTGCATTTAAGTTCTTTTGTTTAACTTGTCCTATATATTTTTTAAGTTTCTTAAAATTATTTCATTTATGAGAGGAATTATTAGTCTGTGGGATCCATGTATATATACATACATATGAAAAAGATTGGTCATGGAGAACCATTTGAATGTTGCATTGGGCAGCACGTGAATCACGATATAATGTGCTATATCAAGAGACTCTAATTATATACATATAAATTATTTGTCTTTTGACTCTTCCCCTTGTGTTAAATTATATATATATATACTTCGATTTTGTCTTTTTATTAGAAAAGAAATATTATATACACACACTACCATTCTTTCAACCCATTTGAAAGCAATTTTTGGAGTAAAAATTACTTTTAAGCAGTATGGTGATGGTTTAGAATGCATTATCATTGGTTAGACATTGGTAACTCGATCATCCTTTTGAAATTTCTACCAAAATGCCCTTGTGCTATTCACTATTGTACATAAAATTATCAAATTACATAAGAAAAAAATATTGTTCTTATGACATGAATATTAATTAATAATTTCATTAATTGATCAGTAGGATGCATTCAATCTCCTCTCATTGGTTAGACAAAAAATCATCCAGCTTTCATATCCCAACAGCTTTTCCTTCTAACATCGTGAATCATGTTATTTCTTTTTTCAATTTTTCTCATTAATTAATTCAAAACTCGATTCATTTATTTTATATATTCACAATTTTGTAATAAATCTGCTAAAGAATTTTGTATTATTTTCTTTAATTTCATCTAAATATTTCTAAAATATAATGTAATTAATATTGATCATTTGCATATATATATTATTTTTTTTAATTCACACAACTCCTCTCACTTGTCTTCAACATTATCTATAAAAGCTAGCTACTCCCATAACTTCTTCTTCTAAACTTAGAGTTGAAGTTCATCCATTCCTTTCAATTTATCGCGTCGTCATTCCAAGCTCGTCTTTTGATAGAAATTGCCTACTATAGATCACAATGTGGACGATCTTGCTTGGTTTGGCGACGTTGGCAATTGCCTACTATATCCATTGGGTTAACAAATGGAAGGATTCAAAATTCAACGGAGTTTTGCCGCCGGGCACCATGGGGCTGCCCCTCATCGGAGAAACCATTCAACTTAGTCGGCCTAGTGACTCCCTTGACGTTCATCCTTTCATTCAAAGCAAAGTTAAAAGGTATGCCTGAGGGCTTTTCTTTCGGTAAAATGTTTACCTCGTTAACACACAAACACACACATGTATATATTAATTCCTGATTATAATCTTGAGTGGTGATATTTAGATATGGACCGATCTTCAAGACTTGTTTGGCGGGAAGGCCAGTGGTGGTTTCAACGGATGCAGAGTTTAACCATTACATAATGCTTCAAGAAGGAAGGGCTGTAGAAATGTGGTATTTGGATACACTCTCCAAATTCTTTGGTCTCGACACTGAATGGCTCAAAGCCCTTGGCCTCATCCACAAGTACATTAGAAGCATTACATTGAACCACTTTGGCGCCGAGTCCCTTCGTGAGCGTTTCCTTCCTCGTATCGAAGAATCTGCTCGAGAAACCCTTCATTATTGGTCAACTCAACCCAGTGTTGAAGTCAAGGAATCAGCCGCTGCGGTAGGTTTAATAATTAAACATAGACCTTTAATCTATATGATAATAATATTCCACTTCTTAATTATTTAAACAATTTAACAATTATTCTTTTGTTTGATTTTCCAGATGGTTTTCAGAACTTCGATTGTTAAGATGTTCAGTGAAGATTCTAGCAAATTACTGACAGCAGGTCTCACTAAGAAGTTCACAGGACTTCTCGGAGGTTTTCTCACCTTACCTCTAAATGTGCCTGGCACTACCTATCATAAATGCATAAAGGTAAATATTCATCAATATTTAGACGAATGAATTTGATTAATTAAGACGAAAGGAGAGATATATATCAATATAAATATATAAACTTTTTTTCATTGACATTAGGACATGAAGGAAATCCAAAAGAAGCTAAAAGACATTTTAGAGGAAAGATTGGCTAAAGGGGTTAGCATTGATGAAGATTTCTTGGGGCAAGCCATTAAAGATAAGGAATCTCAACAATTCATTTCAGAGGAATTCATTATCCAATTGTTGTTCTCTATCAGCTTTGCTAGCTTTGAGTCCATCTCTACCACTCTTACTTTGATTCTCAACTTCCTCGCCGATCATCCCGATGTAGCGAAAGAATTGGAAGTAAGACTCGAAAAACATAAAGAAAAAAATTATTCATCGAGAAGACTAAAAAATCTAGTGTCCAATGATTACGAATGGACAATTTCGTGAAAGTCGTATATTCGATAAATAATTTTAATTATATATATTTTGCTATAATGATTTATTGAGTCGTAATTTTTTTTTTTGGGTTGAATTAGGCTGAGCATGAGGCGATTAGAAAGGCAAGGGCAGATCCAGATGGACCAATCACTTGGGAAGAATACAAATCCATGAATTTCACACTCAATGTAATTCTATAATATTATATTTTCAAATCTTTAAAAATATATTACTATATGTCAACTTCTTGTCCATTCTTTTTCTTTTTTTAACATAATTTGATGATCACATTATTTCCCTTTGGTCTATTTGGATTTTAGGTTATCTGTGAAACACTTAGGTTGGGAAGTGTAACGCCTGCTTTGTTGAGGAAAACAACCAAAGAAATTCAAATAAAAGGTAAAATAAAAAAATTATATACTTCAATTCGTTACATTCTCATATAAAATTAATCGTGAGTTTATTAACTTAGATTTGATTGATATATTATATAGGATACACAATTCCGGAAGGATGGACAGTAATGCTTGTGACCGCTTCTCGTCATAGAGACCCAGAAGTGTACAAAGATCCCGATACCTTCAATCCATGGCGTTGGAAGGTATATTATAGAGGAAAAAAACTCTAATTCATTTACGGTAATTAATTGGTAATTAATTTTTATAATAATGGTGATTATGAATACATAATTATAGGAGTTGGACTCAATTACTATTCAAAGGAACTTCATGCCATTTGGGGGAGGCTTAAGGCACTGTGCTGGTGCTGAATACTCTAAAGTCTATTTGTGCACTTTCCTTCATATCCTTTTCACCAAATACAGGTACATTAATTATTACCATATTATAATATACACTTTATAAATCAAAATTTTTTCTTCTTGTTTATCAAATCTATTAAGAGAGTTTAATTGTATAATATATTTTTTCTAATTTTGATAGATGGAGAAAACTAAAGGGAGGAAAGATTGCAAGGGCTCATATATTGAGGTTTGAAGATGGGTTATATGTGAACTTCACTCCCAAGGAATGATTGATTGAATGGAATTTGGCTTTACCCAAAAAGAAAAGAAAAATGTCATTTATCTAAACTTTATGGGATGATGAACTACTTGTACTAGCTAGCTACTATATTTATCTTCTTGATCATCATATGGTTCAATAAGACCATGTTCTTCTTGTATTAAAGGCATCTTATGTAAAATCAAGTTCAATTAATATAATAGCATGGTTTCATTAATGGCCTTCCAATTTAACCTTTTAAAAATATTTGGGTGCAAGTGTTTTTTTTTTTTTTTAATAATAATAATAGTAAAAAGGTTTCAAATTTGACGTGTGATATGATCTTTTAGGGTACTATTTGGTTATTAAAAATTGTGTTCGTTTTCTCGTAATCATGTTTGTTGCGAATGGTTTTAATATGTTTTCTAAATAAGTATTTGAATATGAGATGGAAATAGAATTATTTATTTAATGATCTCTCAATTACAAGACCGTTTTTTCAAAGTTTTTTTACAACATTCATGCCGTTTTTCTCATGATAGTTAATGCACCTAAACTTAAAGTTAGAAATAATTTGAAACTAAAATGATCGAGTTATTTTATGGTGATTGGATATGTGAGATAAAACTATCCTTATGATATTTTCTAATTAGAAGAATATAAGAAAATGTTGAGAATTTCGTGTTAAAAAAATTAAGAGAACTTAAAATACTCTAATAAAACTTAATTAAGGGCATGTAATTAAGATTACACAATATGTTTATTAAATAGTCTAAATATACAAGTGTTATGTATTTGATTTGATATATACACCTAAATGATACATGGGAATTAATATTAAGAGAAATTGACAAGTAAATAATTATGAAATGAACAACTTTAATCAACTATTACGTAATGGATCGTGAATAAATATAAATTATGGTGTTACGTGATTGAAAAAGCATGATTGTAACACATCGTATAGCTGAATTACCATACACAAGCTTAGTTTAATGATATAGGTAGCTTACAAATAATAGGTTATGATCCTCGATTTCCAAAAGTCGTGTTAGCACTATGATTTAATTTAATTTGGTCATGGTTAGTGCTAAGGGAAACACACAAGTATTCAATCTCGACTCTTTGTAGCTTCATAATCGTCGTACACCCTAGGCGAGATTCCTCCATTTTCAACTAAGCTTAATTCATTCAAAACTGAGTTTCTTTCAACCATACAAGTCACTCATACGAATATTAAGTTTTAGTAATGCTCTGATACCATATTAAACCACCAATACACCTAAAAAATTAAGCTAGTGGTTGAAGGCAAATTTAATTATATATTATTAACACTTCCCCTCACTTATGGGCTTGAAATATTTGAAAGACTCAACAAGTGAAAATCAACTTTAATTGGGGAGGAAACGACGACGTAGAGGTTTGGACCACCTGCTCTAATACCATATTGAAGCTTCCGAGAGTAAATTAATCTGCTCAAGTTTTATTGATGAATAACTTGGGCTAGAATGAGAGTACATAAAACTCATGAGCTTTATTCATGGCCTTTATAAGTTGTTAGCAACTGCTATCTAAGAAACTAACAAAGGGTAACAGAAGCATTATTAAAATTTAATATTTTTCCTCATTTTCGAGGTTAATTTTTGAGGTTGCTCCATCTAGCTAGCTCCCACTTAAGCGTAAAAAAGACAATATTGAGATAACATTAATATAATCACTTTCAATCTTAACTTGACACTCAATTTAAACAACACACAACTCAAATTTTATTAAAACGAGAAATATACTCAATTTAAGACACTAGGGTTTATAGAAGCAAAAGAAAGCAACTCATCATCACTTTGAAAAAAAGTCATTTCATCTTCTTTCAAAGTGACCCAAGCTTCAATTCCTTCCCCATCTTTAGTGTCCATAAGAACCACAAAATTCAAAAACATAATACTCCCAATGCTGACCCAACCCGGCTTGCCCCACCCAAAATCCATCTCGTACAAACCGAATCGGGTCCAACTACTACTAATATAAAAAGCCACGTCCTCTCTCATAAACAAACCCCCACTTTGTTGGAGCCATTCAAATATCTTCGTAAAACAATCTTTCCCTTCGTATCTTTTAATCCCATTTTTATTAAATTCTCTAACCCCATCTCTCAGTAACTCCACGAGTCCCTTCAAATCTTTTTCCCACGCCGGAATTGCGTCGGTGACGAAGTTGCCGACGAGGTTCCCGATCGAATATTCCGGCGACGGTGGGGTTAGTCTTTTGCGTAAATTTACGGTTTGGGACATGACGGAGAGATTTGGGGAAGGCGACGTCGTTTTTCGAGTTGTTGATGCTTGTGCTTTCATTGCGCATTTCCAAATGAGAGCCGTTACGACCTCCACACGGGTTGGGTTCGGTGTGATGTCACTTGCGGCTTTGGATTTTAGATCGGCGATACTTTGGGCGTTGAAAACTAACCTTCGGCTACTGCATTTGACTTTGCCGCCTAAGTCTGTTGGTGGGGCGGCGATTGGGATTCCCTCCGGCGATGGTACCAAAGATGTTTGAAGAAACTCTGGCTCCACCATGTCGGAGCCTAGCGCCGCCGCTGACCAGCTTTTTAAGATTACGCTTATGGAGGATGCGTCGACTAGTTTGTGAGAGAAGCTTATGCCCATTGCCATTCCTCCGCATTCGAATAATGTCACCTTATAAATACATAAACCATTAATTAAATAAAACAACGCCGGACCTCATGAAGAGTAGTTTATTTAAATAACGAAAAAATCATATTACCTGAACTAAGAGCATGCGTCCGCCGTCGGCGGCCTCGGGGGCTTCGGTTTTAATTGGAAGAAACTGAGCGAGGAGTTCCGGCGTGGGTTCCTTAAGAAAATCGGAGAGAACACAATTGGTTCGAGCTTCAACATACTCAGCGCCGTCGTCGTTACAATCGATGTAGCTATTCTCTCTGGGACGGCCGGCGAGTGGGTAAAATCGAGTCAGAATCTCCGCCAGTGACTTCTTCAGACGGTCGGATCTTTCGTTGAAAGGCGTTGCTCCATTGGAATTGGGGAAAAAGAGAATGACAGGGACGTAACCGGCGGTGGAGAGCTGGTCGAGCAGAGAGATGTTGAAACGGTGAAGATGAGAAGGGGTTGGAGAGGAAGGTTTAATGATTTCTTTGGTGAGAATTTGAACTTCCATTGTTGGGATTTTTGAAGCTCTGTCTTTGAATTGAAAACTAAATCGACGGAACTAAATAGAGTTGAACGACGACGATGATGGTTTTATTTTTTAAATAATGGATATGAAAATATGATAGGTTGGCCAAATGTGATCCCGTTTGACGTGAATCACGTGAACTTTCATTTTACTTCCAATGATCATTGGTTTTTTAGACTAAACATATACTTTACAAACAAATTAATTAAACCTATTTTTCTTGACTAATCTCACATAGGTGGATAAAGTTTTAAAAATAATTATAATAAGTAATAATAATGAAGTATATAACATGTCTTTTAAAAGAATTTAAAATTATAAATATAACAAAGTCAGTCTATCAATCTTAAATTAGAAAAAATACCTATACGAAAATAAATAAAATAGGAAAGTTGGGCCCAATGACTGGAAGTCAATTCTGAAAGGTCCAATGGATGAGTTGGACCGATCCATAAAGAGCCCAAATTCATTTCGGGAAGCCCAAATGTATAGCTTGCTTCGGTTGTCCGCCTTCGATTCATAATCATCGCCGCAAACTACATTCTTGAACTGAATGTCACCCCGTCGACATGAAAACGGCCATTCACAATCATAACAAAGCCGAGGGCAAATTTCGGTACCCCAGTCGTTGAATAAAACAGTTAAAATGGAAGACGATAATCCAAATCCCGTCATCCAAACCCGCCGTTCTTCAATTAAGACCCATCCTCGTTACAACAATCAACAATCATGGAAGCAGAAGGTGAGTTTTCTCTTTTCTCTATGCTTTGTTCTGTGTTTTTTTGGCGGGTTTTTGTTTAATTGGAAAATGAAAGTTTACTATTGATAGCTGAGGGAAAACTGTTGCAAGAGAGTCAGAGAAGGAAGAAGCCGCTTGCTCTGGAAAATGAGGTTGCCCATGTCGTCGCCCACTTATCCCCATTCTCTCAACAATCGACAGCAGGTCAACTTTTAGAATTTTTTTTTTTAATTGCAATTAATTTTAGCAGTTAGTTGATGGGCGTTGCATATAATTTGTGCTCCAACTACTTCAATCCTTCTTTTGTTATGTAATTTGCTGTTCTTTTTGGGTATTTTGTTGGTTGTAGGATTTTATCAAATCTGCTTTTGAAGACATCTTTTCTGATGAGCTGAAAAAGATTAAAGATGAATCTGTGAATGACTTTAATGAGAATTTACCTTCTGTCCCTGAGGCTGCTGATGTTCTTTGGGAATATGAGGGGATTCATGATGCTTATGAAGGTGATGGTGAAGAAATACTGTTGGAAATGCAAAGGATCTTTTATGAGGATCTGAATGTTGATATGAGACAAAAAGGTGATTTTGCTGATGCAGTTTATTTTCTGAAGTTCATTGTCTCAAAGTTTGTATATTCTGTGGCTGTCTTCCAAGGACTAAATGGTTTGTCATTCTTCGGGGAAACTGTGTTTTATGGTAGTCGTTAATTTGGATTGATTTTCATTAGTTAAGTGCATGCAGCAATAGTCAAAGTCAAGTAATATAGTAATTGAACTTGTGCTATTGTTTCATCTGTTTGCTGCAGGTTCTGTTGTAAGATATAGTGATAGATCTTCTCTGTTATTATTTTAGCTTTTAAAAACGCTATTTTGAGTAGGATGTTTACTCAGTTCTTTGCAGAATCTGAAGGGCCTATTGTGACATGGGAAGATGAAGAAGACGAGTTCTTAGCCCGTGCAGTTTATGAACATATGCAACTTAGTAATGAGAAGGTTAGTTTTCATCCTTACTTTTGAGGGTTGTGCACACTTGTCCATGCAAATTGCAAAATCCTATGCCTTCTACAAGAATTGACTTGAAATTTTGTTTGGCGTTCTTTTTAATCATATCTTACATTTACATTGGTTAAGCATGATTTATTCTTAGTGTAATCATAAGCTGACATGTCCTGTTTAAAATTTGATGTTAGATTCTTGAGAAGTTCTGGTGCCCTATGTGTAAGCAAGGAGAGCTGCAAGAGAACAGCCACTTCATACATTGCACTCAATGTGGACTTCGGCTTAACAAAGGCAATGAGGTTTTCCACTTGATCTTAAGACCTCGTAGTTGATCATCCTCTTCTTAATCCCATCTTTTACTCCAAGGTCCATATTAGGTTATTAGGCGGTTGCTATTACTTTGAGTGAGTACCAATCAATTGTTGTTGTCACTTTAACATGTCTGATTATTCTTGCATCTAATATGCTACTTCCTGAATGAATTACGAAGACCACTCTCAACTTAGACTGGAATTTGGTGTGTCTATGTTTATTGTCATAACTGCGTGCAATATCAGTATGTGATATTGAAGAAGTAATTCATCGAAATGTTAACTTGCAATCTTTTTATTGTTTGTCATATGGCCTTTTAGGTTACTCTGGACCTCCTCCGTTGCCGGTTGGCAGATGTGCATGCTGAACATCTCGATCGGGGCTGTAGATTGAAGCCTAAGTTTTGTGTTGAGAGTAGATTTAACATTACTGCATTGTACATCTCTTGTGAAGGTTGCAACACATTTGAGGTTGTAATATAGCATGTTAATTAAGAACCACATGTCTAAACGTTTGTGATTAAAATCATTTTTTATTGGTTATGACAAAAGATGATTTTGACACTTGAGGTTGTGAACTTGTAACATACCATGCTAAGAATCAAGTGCCTGAAGGTTTATGGACGAGATTCTTCTTACTTAGATATGACAGAAAAACGATGACACATTTGTGTTTAAAATAAAGGCTCGTGAAGAATTTAGTGATTCAAATTTCACAATTGAAATCATTTTCATTAGATTAAAATCAATTTGTTAAGGTTGTAAACATGCTTATGTGTTGGTTATGCTGGTTGTAAACAGTTAAATCGAATTTAGTTTCTAGAAATGAAAGTCGAAGTTTAGTCTAAAACCAGGTCCAATATTTATCAAATCTTGCCCCAAGGTGGACGTTTCTTCCAATTAGTTGATGTTTTGTTGATAAAGTAAAAGGTAACCAAATATCCCTATGTCATACAAAAACATATATGACTAAATAAAGTGGACTAAGATGGAAAGGGAAGAATGTGGTAGAAGTAAGTAAATGAGAGGAAAACAATACTCCACATTATTTATTCATCAAAGTAGAGAAGAATGAGCCATGAAACAGATTTGAAAGGTGAAGAAGAAAGCTAATTCAATGGAGTGGAAGAATTACTATTTGGATGTTATATTGGTTCCTTTTGGTCTTTCCTTAACCTTCATTTATCATGCTTGGTTATGGTACAAGGTTAAAACTCAGCCACTCGCCACCTTCATCGGAGTTAATGCCACGGTCCGCCGCCAGTGGATCTCCACCATGCTCGAGGTATTTTCCTTTTAATTATTTCATATCTAAGTGTCATCGATGTTCAATAAATGCCTTTTCCACAATCTAGTTCTACTCCTATGTTTCCATCTCCTCCATAATTGTTCTAATGAAAAAGGATGCATGGTAAAATATATTTTTCATCCTTGAAGTTTGTTCAAATCTAATCTCAATGGGCAAATCTTTAGTCTTCCTATTCTCAAATAATTGAAAACCATAAACTCTTAATAGAAATTGAACATAAAATTATTTTAGGTCGAGAATGTGAATACATGGATAAGTATAAGATGTTTTCATTATTGTAAATAAGTTTTCTTAGAGCAACCAAAATTTAAAAGATAATATACAATACGTTGAAAAATATAAAAACTATTGTTATGACAAATGTATTATATTATAGTATAGTATGTGGGTAAGAAGTTAGGCAAGGTGGTTTAGAATGAAATTTTGGAGTTTATTAATGGTACAAGCTTTGCTAAGTATATATTAGTATATATAGTTAGGGTTCACTTTTACTATACGTAAAATTTTCTACTTTCTAAGAAATAAAATTTTAGGCATGTTCTAGATTACACTCAATCGGACGCATTATAAAAATCTGCTATATGCTCATGACAGATCATTTGATCTAAGATTTATCCATTGGTTATTATAATAAAAAGACATATGATGACATAAGAGTGTATATATTTCTCAAACTATATATATATATATTTCTTCGTACTAAATTCTTCAGGACATAGACAAGAAGAACATTCTTGCAGTCCAAACCCTAAGAAACATGATAATGGGTTCAAGCCTGATGGCTACCACTTCGATCCTTCTCTGTGCCGGTCTGGCTGCGGTCCTCAGCAGCACGTACAGCATAAAAAAGCCGGTGACCGACACTGTGTATGGCGCACATGGGGAGTTCACGGCGGCTCTAAAATTCACAATAACCCTAACCATATTTGTGTTCTCATTCTTCTTCCACACATTGTCTATTAGGTTTATGAATCAAGCCAGCCTTCTAATGAGTGCCCCATTGCAGCCCTTGTCTGTGCTAACAGAGAGCCATTTGGTGGAGATTTTGGACAAAGGTTGCGTTTTAAACACAATTGGAAATAGAATCTTTTATTTGGCTCTTCCATTGGTGCTTTGGACTTGTGGACCTTTGCTTGTTTTTTTGGGCTTTGGAGTGATGGTTTTTGTGCTTTATAATGTTGATTTTGTGTGTGATAAGAGGAGTAGTAATAATCATGGGAAGATCAAGATGAATGAGATTGTTTGAATTTGTGTGGTTGATTATTGAAAATTTATAACATATAAGACTTCGTTTTTGAGATTTCAATTGTGTACTGTGGTCGATGTGCGAACGATATCTTCTCTTTTTTCTTTTCTTTTTGATATTCATGAGTATTCAAACCAACTTAAGCACATCTCGATCGTATGTCAAAGAAAACGCTTAACCTAATTACAACATTTGAGTGTTAAGGAAACTCCATGTATTAAACCTATGACATTACAACAAAGCTGTTATAAACTCTAATCAGTTATTAAGAATATGTCTCTTTTATACGATGAATGTTGATCAATAAACCAACGGCAAAACCAAGCTCTTCATTTTGAGAATTCTTTTAGTTGTAGGAATGACCTAAATTTGATAACGTTAATGTCAAAGGACTCAAATTATAAAAACAATGAAAATCAACGTTTTGCTTCCGTTACAAAGAATGGACAATTTATGAATTGATGAGGCCTCAAACACAATTTCACAGTTCAAACAAATTAATCATAAGACTGTGAAATTTTAACAATGAGTGAGAACTTAAATTTTTATAAAAACGGAATTTGGAGTCTCTCGTCAATTTGTAATGGGTGCCAACTCCAATCACGAATGAGCTTCAAGGAGAAGTTACCATTGTTTGGTGCTTTGTGAACGTAAACATGCCTGAGGGTTCTTAGTTAGTTAATTTTCATTGTTTTTAAAACTTCAGTCATTCGACATTTGCAAAAACAGAAACCCACATATATTATCTACTCAAAAGTGAAAAGATTGAATCTCCAACTCGTATGTAGTTGAACTCGAAAATATATATATATATATATATATATATATATATATATTACTTAAAAAGGGCAAAAGGGTTTATCTAAATCATCCCTATGAGAAGGAATGGTAAAATGTCTTAGTCTCCCTTCTTGTTTAACCATATAACCTTCGCATAAAAACTCCATTGAAAACTTATCTTCCACTTCTCTATTCACATCATGCACAAACACGTCCGTACTTCCTCCTTCCTCTCTATTCCTCGCCATCATCCCGGCCGTATAAATCGCCGTCATCCTCCCCGGCGCCTCGTCGTGGAACCCCGTTGGCGCATCCACCATAATCAAATCCCATTTCACCCCATACACTTCCTCAGGCAAACCTTTAATCGCCAACGGGCAAACTGAGTACTTCGGGTCTCCGACCGCAGTACACTCTGGCCCCTTCCCGACATCCATCAAACCGTCGGCCTGGTGGACCTTGCTATCATATAACGTGACGAGACTCAAGCATCGGAAAACGACGACTTATTTGTTGGATCCATGACTTGTCTTCTTCGAGGAATAACGTCCGACCACCGTGGTTGAGAGTGGCCCACATGAGGCTGTCGTGGCCGAGGCCGAAGACGAGGAAGTTGCATGGGGATCGGTCGAGGAGGACGGCAGCGGCGACGGAGATTTCTTTGAAGGTTTGTTGTGGGGTTATGGAGGAGGTGGAGTAATGGATGAGAGTGTGGGAAAATGAGGGAGGGATTTTGTTGCAAAAAGATGGGGAGCAATGAGTTAATTTTTGTGAAAAAGATTGTAACTTTGGAGATGGGTTTTGTGTGGGTGAGTCAAAGATGTTAGATTTGAAGAGAAAGATGAGAAAAAATGAAAGAAATAGAACTAAAAGGAGGGTTTTGAGGTTGAGAAATTGATGAATGGGGTTTGTTTTCTGCCTCATTGTTATTATTACTATTTTTTCTTTTGTTGAAGTAAAGAGATTTGAGATTTGGGATATGGAAATTTAAAGGCCATTTTTTAGATTTTTTTTTTTAATAATATATAGCTTAGAGTGGAAGAGAAATTTGGAAATAGGGTGAGATTTTGGTTGGGGGATTGTGACAAGAAATCAACTAATTATATTTTGAATGAAGCAACATAGAGTTATATATATATATATATATATATATATACACAATACCCTTTGTTGATATTTGGTGTGGAGTTCCATCACAATTTTTTCTTTCTTTTTCATTGCCTTTTTGTAACTTAATTTAATGGATTTATATAGAAGGAATTATTGGTTGAATCATCTTAATTTCAAATGTGGTCTTCAATTTCATTTTTAGGGTTTGCCTCCCTCAATAGTTTGATTTTTTATTTTCAAAAAATTTCTAACTCTTGAAAAAACATATATACTAATTGCCTCAAACTCATCTCTATGATTACAATTTTGTTCTTTGTAATACTTTTGTAATCATCATAAAAAATTTGAAAATTGATTAAAGAAAAACATATATTTTTGGGATATATATTTTTCGTATTTTTAAAAAACTTATTCCGACCTAAATTGATCAACAAGATGGCTATTTTATACCCACAAAAAAGAAGTAGAACATACCAAAGTTCTTTTCTTTTGAAAAGAAAAACTTCTCGTTGATTACTTCATTAGGGTTTTCAATTCATTTTTCATTTCTTGTATTATTCTTTTATTATTTTCCATATTAGGATACGCTAATGTTTATATGCTTTTATATATTTTTGTTAGTATCTTTTTATTTTAAGATTTACTTTCAAATACAATTGTACAAAATATTACGGTGTATCTTTGAAAGATAGCAACATTTTCATTATCCTTTACGTATTCTTCATGAATATTAAATAATCAAAAATAGAGTTCGAAAAAAAAGAAGAACAAGATCAAATCCTTAATAATATTTTCGCAAATTATCAATCTAAATTGCTTAATTATGTCTTGATGTAAACCTCAAAACATGACACTTTTTTGTTTTATATAAACTAAAGGAAAGAAATTTTGTGAATCAAACAATCATATTTTTTGAAAAACAACAAATAAATACCAGCATAGGTCTTTCTTTTGTTTTTTTTTTTTTTTTTTCCAATTTGACAATAATATGTCAATCAATTAAATATGATTAATTTAAAATTGGACATATGTTAAAAAAAAAAAGGAAAGAAAGAAAGAAGGAAATGAAAAATTGGCATATGAAATATGGATATTACTTCATTTAATTATGTCTCATTATTCTAAATACATCCATTGACTAATTTTGCTATTCTGATTTTAATTAACTTTTGAAAGTATGCAAATACCCCATGAAACCTTAATTATATTAGAGTAGAGATATATACTATTGTAAGTGCATGCGTGTGTGAAACTTTTTCAACAAAGTTTGGATATTTTCTTAAGCAAAATGAATTCTCTCTCACACATTCAAGCTATCACGTAAGTTCACAACACGTCCTAACAATCATAGAGTCGAGGGCAAATGATATCAACATGAAGAGAAACAACACAATATACATCTAGGAAGTTGATAACTTAGAACGTCTAGAAGCAGCGTGTCCAAAAAGACAAAAAATTTATGATAATAGAAAGTATATTTTCTAAATTGCAAAAGTAGCAAATTTAAAAATAGATATTCATCTAATAGTCCTTTAATAACCGTTTGATATATCTAATTACTTGACGTATTTGTTATATTTGTAATATGCAAAAATAAGTGTTGTGAGCTGTTTTTTTTTATATATATATAAATTTTTGTGTCATCTGATGCAATTTTTCAAAAAGTAATTTACAAATACATTCAAGATAAGCGATTATAACATTATAAATATCGGTATACAATTAAGATTATTACAATAACAACCATAAAACATATTAACTCATCGTGTAAACATTTAAGACACTTGGGAGACAAATTTTAAATATGATAAAATGTCACTCTCTATCAAAGATAGACGCTGTCGTAGATATGGTTTTTTTTTTTTTTTTTTAAAGTTTAGCAATGATCCATTAATTAAACCTTTTCCCACGTGATATTGAGTCGATATTGAGTCAAAGAGTTCAAATAAAATAACATCTCCACGTGATTTTAATATTGCATAAAATAAACTCAAAAATCAGTACTTAATTAATACTTAAATTTTCATTTTAATTACAGCATCATCCCTTTGATCCATATCTTTCCTTCATTATTATCTTCTTTTAATTATTAATTAAAAGAGGATTTTCTGGCTGTTCATTACTCATATGCGCACTGAGTACTCTAATCTTATTTTTCTAATTTAATTATACAATAATCTTTAGGGTTTAGACTTTTTTCTTTTTTCTTTTTTCTTTTTTCTTTTTGAAGAGCATTGAAATTCAAATAAAATATTAAGGATTAAAACCCATTAACATCTTAATCCAAATTACTATAATTATAAGTTTTCATTTTAAAAAATCAGTATGGAAATACTAAAAAAAATTAAACAATGAAAATAAACTAAAGGAATAATATACTTCTATTGTTAGTTTTTAAAAAGTGTAATCTTCAATTTTAACTTTATCTCCCACCACATTATTGAGTAGATTGAAAATTATAATAAAATCTTACTCTAGCTGGGATTGACTCAATATCAAATTTTTAAAATTATAGATTTCTTTTTTCTATTTTGTCAGATGATATATATATATATGATATGATATGATATGAAAGAATTAAGATAGTATTTAAACATCATATTTTTAGGTGAATTTGAATATAATTCAACTACTCTTAAGAGTTCTTCATTAGAGGTCATAAATATTAAGTAATTTTCGGAATTATCGGACTTTAAATTATTTATTCTTTGCAAAAAAAAAAAAAATTATTAGTATTATAAATTATGCAATATTGATGTGTATAAAATGATAGCATATCTATTACTTTGGCTATTTTCAATAATAGAGTCCTGTTTTATCGTTTTCAGTCATGTGCTCATCATTAATTATTATTGCAAAAAGTATATATATATATATATATATATATATATATTCAATGTCTATAAAAACTAAAACTCATCCATTTATTGGAAGGAGTATATTCAAATATATAAAAAAATTTGAAATTATTAGTAAAATAAATCAATTTTTTTATAGGTCATTAAAAAAGATTTTTTTTTTTGCTATATTTTATAAATGAAATTATGAGTATATTCTTTTAATACAGTAATTAAATTGTTTTTTTAATTCCTATAGAAAATGCAAATGAAGAAGAATTATATATACAAAAATAAATAAGTTACCTATATATCAATTTATAAAGTAAAGTATGTATCATAAAGTCAAAAAGCTAACAAGTTGTGGATGGAATAAAATGTATATGATATTGTGCATCTGATTTAATGAAATATATCACAATAATTTAGAGTCATAAATTAGATTAGAATCTAAGGTTTAAAAAAAAATTAAATGAAAGACTTGGTAGTATTATTTTCAAACACAACCAATAATAATTTTATTATTATTATTATTATTATTTATTTGAAAATCGAAGTGCAAATTAAATTACATGTAATAGAATTCAACAAAATTAAAAATAGATATAGAATCAAATTTAACGTCTAATACAACTCAAAGACTTTGATTTCGGTCCTAAGTTTATCAATTAATTATGTTAAATAGATTCATATAACATTAAATTAAGAATTTAAAGACTTATTTTATTAAAACGTGAAAATAAAATTATAAAAAAAAAAAAAACTTACTAATATACACAAACCAAGTTCTTAAGTTTTCGTATTCGACATATTTAAGATATTTTACAATTTTAATCTTAAAGTTCAGAAAGGAACATAAAACATATATTTTATAATAATAAAAAATAAATAGAAATAAACTTAAATTAAAAGAAAGAATTAATGAATATTAAAATAGTTAATTATATAATGGGGATTCGAAAATAGAGGACGTGGAGGCAATAGCACGTGACAATGAACACAATAAATATTATTTTTCCAAATGCCAACTAAAATCAGATCATTCTGCCACAAGATTTCATTGTCATCTTAAAATCTTTCTTCTTTTAATCTATACATGAAATATTATTTTAAAAATTCATATATTTTTTTTTTTATAAAGTTTTTCGGTGTTATTTAACTGCAAATGTTCTCTGTTACGTAGTCAACTTGCTCTCAACTTCCATCAGTTTGATACATACCATAATTAGATATTTTCATTTAAATAATAATCTAAATTTCAATCACTCAAGATTAATTAATTAGTTACAATGTCAAAAACTGTACACTATTGTATATTAACTTAACTAGCTAATTAACCCATGTGTAATTTTTATCATTAAGCTTGTCTATATCACTGCTAATAAACAGAAAGCTGAAAAAGTACACTAAATTTTGCTTAAATGATAAAGGTATTATTATTATCCTTGATAATAACGTGGTTATTGGAAAAGTACATGAGAAAAACAAAATTACCATGTGCAACCTCTACTTTTGGTAAGTATGGAAATAAAATTGTTGTTCCAAAAAGGGTAAAACAAAAACGTGGAATATATAATTGTTGAAATGTAAGACACTTTTCTCCCCTCGTTATACGTAAAACAATGAAGATCAAATGTTCATGTAAAGAAAGAATTAAAAGGAAGGAATAATTACCTTAGTATAGATTTTTATGTAATTTTTTTTTGTAGGTTGGGTTGACTACAAATGTATTAGGAGGATTCACCGACCGTCCAGTTTTTTTTTTTTTTTTTTTCTGTGCAAGAATATATAAAATATATATATATATATATCAACGTATGTATATGTATATATAGAGAGAAAAGATTGATGTGTGTATTTAAGTATATAAAAATGAAAGTAGTATCGAAAAGAGAAAGAGAAAGAGAAAAGTCGGTGGGTATGTAATATAATGGTTGATATGTATGGAGAAGGTTTGGGGGAGGGCACGTTGTAAATCTGGCGAACATGGATGGAACTGGAAGCAGTTATCAACTTTGACTGGTCAACTCATTTATTATTCCCCTCTCCGCTACCGATTCCTCCACGTATTCCCATTTCCCCCCACCCTTACTTTTCTATTTTTCTTTCTCACTAAATTATGCTTTTAAACGGTTTAAAATATATTTACGAATATCATCAAAAATAATAATCAATTATTAAATGGTGATATTTTGTAATAATTTTAGAAACAAATTTTGTTTAATTTTGGTCTTAATTAATTTTAGCGACGGTATATACATTTTTTATTGTTGGGTTTTTTACTAAATATTGAGGTTAGTACTTGTGAAAGTTTATTAATTAATTTCGAAAAAAAAGTGAAATTGTAATAATTTAAATTTTAAAGCACTAAATATCAATATCAATGAGTTTATTTTAATGTTCAATTTTAATTCCTAGATTTTTAATAGATATTAAATTTAGTTCCTACTATTTACTTTCTATTAGCAATTTAAAAATTTATTGATTTTTTTTTATGAAAATTATTATAATTATTTAATTAATTTCAATAAAAAAATAACTTCAACGAATTAAATTTAAAAATTCCTAAAATATAAAGACTAACGCTGAACAAATTGGACCTACAAAGATATTTATTCTATTATTTATGTTGTTTTTAAGTCCAATACAAATGTTAATAAAATTTAAAAGATTTTATTTTAAAATTTAGTAAAGAAGAAAATTGCAGAAAAAGATATATATTTTTAAAATGTGGAACTCATAGATATGTATGAAAAATATTGATATGTGTGCGACAAGAATTATGGTTTTTTATATAGTTTGATAATTGAATTATAAATTTAATAAACTCCAAACTTTCAATAACTACTTGTCTACTAAATCATTAATTTTTTGAATTCTAAGATCACTCAATAATGATTCTTACAAGTCAATATTAATTTGTTCATGAATTTAACTTATTACACAAAGTCCAATTTTTTTTTTTCTTTTACACGTGTCGCCATGAATTTATTCAATTGAGAAAAATCATATAGGTAAACGAACTACACGCAAACTTCAAAATTGCTTCAAAAATTTATTTGACAATTTTTCTTGGTTAGAAGACAAATTTGAAATCTAAACATTTTCTTTGAGAGTATTTTCAAAACTAACAAAATGAATCAAATATAACAAAATTTTAGATCATATATTAAAAATCTATCGATGCGTATCAATATCTATGGTTGATATAACTTAAAATTTTGTTATATTTTATAAATATTTTTAGCGCATTTTAGGGGTGTAAATAGTTTGGGTTGAGTTGAGGGGTAATTTAGGACCAACCCGAGCCAATGACGATCCTAGAAGTATTTCCAACTCAACTCAATCTTAAAAATATGGGTTTGGTTGGGTTATCGGTTGTATAATTTTTTTCTATTTCTAATATTTTTTAAAATTTGAAAACATTAAAACATCATATCCATAAATCCACACATCTAAAAATAGCCGTAAATTACAACATTAATATAATAATACTTAACAAAAAGTTTTAAACATCTAGTATTAATTACTTAAGAAGAGTCAAATATAAACAAACTTCTAAAATTAAAAAGCATCCAAAATTATAGTATTATGAAAGTTCGAGACGCAACCCAAAAAATTAAAAAAAACCCAATGTTTTATAATAATTTTCAAGTGTTTCAATTTCTTTTTACCATTCATGAAAAATTGTTGATGAGCTCAACCTAGGAAGATAAGGAGAATTTAGAGAGGGTTAAGGTAGGTTTTATTTAGGTAAATTGCTATAAGATTCTCTTATAGCAACAAAAATAATAAATAATAAATGGAGCATTCCTAGAGATTCATTATTACTTCTTCTTTTTTTCGTTTTTTTTTTTTTTTTGTTTTTTTGGCTCTCTTTCTCAAAAAAATAATAATTTTAAAAAAACCTATTTAAATAGAGCCACATAGCCCAAGCTTTTTCCCCATGCATTTGCCTTCTTCTTCTTCTTCTTCTTCTTCCTCATCACATTCTCCAAACTCTCTTCATCTTTTTCCTCAATACCCCCTTTTCTAGATTCCATTTTTATATAGCTCAAAAGAATTCAAAAACACATCCAAAAAACATATATATATATATATATATATATATATTATATCAATATGTCTGGTAGATCTCGTTCAAGACAGTCAAGTGGTGTAAGAATCAGCGACGAGCAAATCACTGATCTTGTTCACAAATTGCAGCAACTCTTGCCTGAGATTCGTAATCGTCACTCAGACAAGGTGTGCATGTATTATCAAAATCTAAAAACTTAATGTGGTATTCAGCTAGCTAACTTACCACCTGAGTTTTTCCTTTTTCTTTTCTTTTCTTTTGTTGAGGTTTATTCAAAGATTTTTCTTTTCTAATTGTGTAGGTTTCAGCAGCAAAGGTTTTGCAAGAGACATGCAATTACATTAGAAGCTTACACAGAGAAGTGGATGATTTGAGTGAGAGGCTCTCGGAGTTGTTGGCCACATCGGACACAGCTCAAGCCGCCATTATTAGAAGCTTGCTCACTCAGTGACTCAGTAGTACTCATGAGTCATGACCATATTATATTTTTTATATATATATATATATATATAATCATATCATGTGGTTGTTATAAATAAATCAAAGTTTTTATTTCTTTCTTTAATTAGGGTTTTCTTTTTTCTTTTTTGTTTCCGTACATCTTTCTTCTTCCATAGATCCATTACTAAAGTTTACCTAAGTTGATAAATCAAGGTAAATTATGTGCACCTTTTTCCCTAATGTAAATCTTAAAGCTCTAATTCACACAAAGTCAATCGAATGCTTATTAGTAGTAATTAAAAAAAGATCAAATTCTAATGAAATAAGAACAATCCTTGCAACAATAGTAGATATGCATGAATATCTCAACTAGTAGCACTAAACGACACATAGTTTAATACTCTCTTTCTTTATGGAAAATATATACATAAATCAAAATTATGTGTTGTTATATGATATCATCTTTAAATCACATATATGAGTAATTGATGGGTAGCGGTTAACGAAATTATTGCGCAATGATTTTTCCTTTTCTGATCGGGAAGAAGAAGGATATGGCCGTGTTGAAGTGATTTGAGAGAGAGGATATATGGGGCAGTGAAAGGCAATGGATGAATGTGTGTATGGCTATAAATTGCAAAGGGAAAGCATGGGAAAGGAGATAAGAAGAAGAAAGAAGAGTGTCATATACATACATACATACATATATATATATATATATAATTATATATACACACACACACATGTAGGGTTGTAGTTTGGCCCATATTGGGATGTACTCGGAAATTCATGTGGGGATGCCCTAAACAAAAAATTAAAAGAAAAGGAAAATGAAGAAAGAATAGATGCTGCTCAGAAACCACGCGTGAAGAGCGTTCAACCGCACAAACAAATCTCATTTTATATATATATATATATATATATATATATATATATATATATATATATATATCCTATAGACACACACTGTTGAGTCTATGACTCGTCTTGTAGAATTCCTATGCCTTCTTTTATAATTTAGTGTAGGTTTCAAGTTAATATATATATAGTTTTATAGTTATAAATATATATATGAATTATTTTTGTTTGTGTTTTTGAAACGAATATTATTTTAGTTTAGGTTACAATTATAATGTTTTTGAATTACGAGAAAATGATAAATATCGATATAAAAAAGAAGGTATAATCATGAAATATGAAATATAGAAATAAAAAGAAGGTGAGAGTATTTTATATTATATTAATATGTAATAGCTTCAAATTTTTACTTATATTTTTTAAATTTATATTTTGAATATTGATATGTGACCGTAGATCATAATAGAGATGTACGTGTTCATAGGATGAGATTGAAGATGACTTTTCGTTCCTATCCGATCCCTTCATTTTATTAGAAATCAAGTTTCACACCAAGTGTTATTTCTCGTTTAACTTTTAAAAAAAATTAAATGATGTTTTAAGAAAATTTCCGAAATTAAAACACTTCTTGTTTGGTAAATAAAATCTTAAAATCCTTGAATGAAACAAAATAAATTATCACATTTAACAAACGATGGTAATAATAATAATGGAATATCTACTTTTGCTTGTGAATTATATATATACACTTTCAATGCTCACGTGATCTCCCCTATTTTTTTCATCTAAATGTGAACTCTCTATAGCCAACCCTAATTCATGCAAATCCCTCTAATGTATAGAAATCATATATATATATATGATATTATTTACTACACAAATAAAATTCACAATTGTTGTTACCATTGACAACATATATAAGCTTCAATAAATTTTCAACTTATAAGAGATAATTAATTAAAGGTCTAAATATCGTTCAATCATTTATATATCCCATTATTTAAGGATATAAAATTTTTAAAAATATTGTTTTAAAAAAAAAAACAAATTTCAAAGTGTATCATTAAAATAAAAATTTTCAAAAATTATATATATGCAAGGGTTTAAAATTTAATTATAGGTTGTTGTATTATATAGATGATCAAAGTGGTCTAGTTAGATGCTCGAGTTCTCTAGACCTACATTGAATTTCTTGATAATCTTTGATATTAGCTAGCTAAGGGGTTCATGTGATCCCAACTAGAGTGTGTGTGAGAAAATTGTATATATATCTTTAGAATGATTTTAATATAAATTACACAAACATAATTAAGGCCCAAGCTATGCCCAGTAGATTTAATTAAACCTAAGTTTTATTTACAATTATTTTAGGTTAAATTATAAATTTTGTGTTTAAAGTTTTAAGTGTATTGTAGGCTTAATAAATTATTAATTTTAAATTAAACTTATTTAACATATATTTAAACTTTCAATTTTGTATATAGATAAATCTCTCTTTAGGTACTTAATTAAATTTTATGATTTAATAGAATACAAAAATAACATTTTTGTGTTTAATATAAATGAAAATTTAAAAATATTAAAGTGGTCAAGAATCTCTAAAAATGCAAAATTAAAAGTTTTTCTCTGTTAAACACAAAATTGAAACTTCAAAAATCTATCAAATATCTTTTAGAATTTAAAAATCGATTGTATATGAAATCAAAAGTTACTTTAATATATTTTTTAAAGTTCAAGACCATATAAATACATTGTTTGGGAAATTTAATTACAACTAAATCTATAATTTAAAATCGATGCATCATTGAACTACGTCTAAATCATATTTATATATCTAAGTCAAAAGATAATAAAGAGAAATAAATTGTTTTACTATCGTTATTTTTTGCACCATGATCACTACTATCCTTCTTTTAATTATTCAAACCAACTTTTGTAATAAAACTAGAATGAGAAGATTTGAGCTGCACATTTCATATCTCTTATCATATTTACATATTAATTGAGTTATGTTCGTTTTAGTTAATATGCTTAATTACTATTAATTATAATAAAATATATTATGTAATTTACAATTTCTTATTTTCATAAGGTAATAAATAATTTATTAAAAGTGAAACAATAATTATTAACATATTTACACGAGATTAAAACTAAAAGCATGATATATTATACATACTTTGATCACTATAATGTTGAATTATAAGTTAATTTTTTTGTGATTTTATTTTATATATATGTCTTTGTTTTTCTTGGCGTTATTTTATGGTTAATAGTTCAAATTATTAATTAATTAATTTTGAAAGTACATTATGGTTAATAGTTCAAATTATTAATTAATCCCAACCACCGTTGTTATGTCCACCAAACCTAACGGCATAAATTTAAATAATGTATTATTGATATAAGTTTTGTTACTATTAGGTGTTATGTCACACACAATAGGAAAAGGTTCGATATATTGTTAATATTTCTTTTGTTGCTAAATATTCTTTTTAAGAAAAAATTGAACAAAGGTCTATTCTCATATGTGAGAATACAAAGTTTATAGTAACCGATGGAATTGAAAGTAACTTATGGTAAAACTAAACTAAGTGAGCGAGACATATGGAGCATGTTTTTTATAAAAGGGAAAAGTCAAACTGTTGAGTTTTGGACCAATCAATTGAGTTGGGTAAACATATATATATATATATCAGTTGAGAAGCAAATCAAGTTGTGTGCTTGATTTGACACTCTGCAACTTTGAATGTCATAAACAACTCTAACATGTACACTAGTGTTACACACAACCACAAGTGAGGAAAAGTAAGTGATCTTCAAAAGCGAACTTCTGACCTTACTTCTTGTATGTTCGATTGAAATTATATAAGCTTCTTGTACGTAATCAAAACAACAATTTTCTTGTAACGTTTACTATATGATGCAGTATGTTGTATTTATACATACACGTAATCTCGAGAAGCTTCTATCAACCTAGCTTCTATCCCCTCCACTTTATAACTATCATTTGAACCATAAAAAGTTGAAAAAGGTATCAAATCCTCATTCTTTTCCCATCATTTAATTATTACATTTCCTAAGATTTTCTCCTTTTCTTTTGGAGCCCTTTTTTCTTGAAAATTGAAAAAGATGGATCTAATTTTTTTCTTAAATCCTAAAGGTTAATCATATATTTTTTAGACAAATATTAATTTATCTCCCTTTCTCTAAACCAACAACTATATATTAATTCAAATTTAATCTTTTCTTCTCAACAAATAAATAAATAACATTCGGTATCCAAACTTTCACAAAAGTGATAATTTAATTTCTGAATTTTGATTTGTAACGATTTAAGTCTTCGAATTTTCAATTTTGTATTAATTTAGTTTTTGAATTCTAATATGTAACAATTTAGTCTTTCTAATTTCAAATTTGTAACAACTTAGTCCCCCACCATAAAACAAAATTCATCAAAATTTGATGTTATCTTTTACTATTTTATGACGTAGGTATTGTATTTTATAAAATTGTTGAATGCCTAATTAGTTTGTTGATTTAATTATATATACAAGATACCTCTTTAAGCTTTCATATTCCTTTTTAATAAATCGCTATGAATTTTAAAGGTCAATGACTAAATTGTTACACAGTAAAGTTTTGAAAATTTGAAAGTTTAGAAACTAAATTGTTATAAACTCCTACTATAGTTTAGAGATTAAAAATAATATTATATATTAGTGATTTGTAGTACTCGATCCCATTTAAAATTAGTTCAAATGACATAAGGATATTTTCAAAAATGGTAAAATATTGAAATTATTTACAAAATATAACAAAATTCATCAAACTGTCCGTCTTTTTCTTTATATTTTGTAAATAATTTTTTTTCTATCCATAACACTTTTTCATTTGCCATATAATATTTAAAATAATTAGAGAAAAAAATAGGGGAAGAGAAGCAATTAAAAAAAATTCAAATTAATTTAGATTAGTCTTTGGAAATAAAAGAAGTTCAATATAAAATGCTTACAATACCAAATTTATACGAACTATTAACGGAATTCCTCAACAGAAAAAAAAAACAGTAATAACTATTAACGGAGTTAAAAGTGGGGGCATTTTAGTAAAAGTAGGAGTTGACGGAGTTGCTTCTGTCAAGTGCCAATGTGTTCTTGTGGTTACACGTCAGCAATTGGTCATTTTTGACATCAACATTCTCATCTTTCTCCTTTTCGCATTTAGCAATCGAATTTTCTTTCAGCGTCGCTATCACTGTTTTTTTTTTTTTTTTTTTTTTTTTTTTTAATTTTTAATCCAAAAAAGTGATAGTAATTTCTTTGTTTTGATTTGATATTTGATGCTAATCTCGATAACTAAGAGAAGAGAAGGATCAGATGCTGGAAGAGGAGCGAGAGAAGCGTCGATAGAACGAAGAACCATTCCAAACTTCTCTGCAAATTTTTAGAGAGTTTTTTCTTAGTTCTTTTGTTGCTTTCTCTTTGCCTTTTCCTTTCTCTTTTTCAATGGGTAATTGCCTCGAAAAAGCTGGTTCTAAGGTCGATAACTCTCTCAACTCCCTCCCTAATTCAGGTAATTTCTTCCTTTCCCCTGTTTCCTTTCTTTTTTTTCTTTTTTTATTGTTGTTGATTCCATGGACTCCTTTTCCCCTTTCGTTTTTCTGGTGGGTTTGTTTCTTTTTGGGTTCTTTCGGTGTTTTAACTTTCTGGGTTTCTTTGTGTGTTCCCAATGGGTGTTCTTTAATGAACCCTTTCTGGGGATTTTTTTTTCCCATTTTTCAACATTTTGTAACTTGGTAAAATCCCTCTTAAAGTACATCCTTGTAAACTTTGTATTATTGGATGTTGTATTGCGTTGAGTAAACCATCCATGGTACTGAGAGATCTTAGTGCTCTACTTGTAAACCCCATGAAGAATTTTTCTGTTTTTAGGGCAAGTGGATTTCGTTTTAAGCTTGAATTGTTCTAGTTTTTTGAATATCAAGTTAATGGAAATTTTAAACGATGGGATGCTTTTATAGATGGAATAAAATTTGTATATTATCTTCATAATTAAACACAATGTATCCTGTCTTGTAAAGGGATTGATGTATCAACTGGTGGGTTAAGATTTCTTTTTGAATGTATTGCTTTAGCATTTTCAATTTGTGAATGTTGTCTTAGGGAACATAGTATAAATACCTGAACATAGTATAAATACCTATTAACCACTCTGAGATTTTTTATTGATTATGAGCCTGATGTGGAAGGCATTGGAGATGATGGTATGATGATAAAATTTGGAAGTAATAAATTTGAGTTCGTTTGAAGATCACAATGAGTGTAGAAGGCAGAGACATGGTGGTTGTTGGACGATTAGCAATGTTGTTCAGTAAAAGTCTCCTACTGTCTCCCAAGTTTATCTGGTGTACGGAAATGCATAGGGAATTATATTCCTTTCTTATCTTTACAAATATTAGCTAACCTAACCCAAGTCATAGCAATGAAGGAATTTTGGAGAAATCTGATAGAAATATTGGCTTGTGGTTGATGTACTGGAGTTTCATAGATGATTGAGTGTAAATTGATCTCCTTATGAATCTTTCTTTGAATGAATATGATAATGAGCGTAATGCACGATATACTGCAAGCATTGGAGCCTGCTGGGATTTGACCACGTGAGTAGATGCAGAGTTTTGGTGTTTGTAGGAGTAACCGTGTCTTACTTTTTCTTTTATGTTGTTATATTTTTATAAACTGAATGGATCTTACTCTCAACTGTATCCTTTTTATCTCAATTGTGGGACTTTGTTTGTAAGATATAATTCAGTAATTACTTGTATAAATTAAAAGACAGGATTTGGACTGGGGATCTATGTGTTTGTTAATGAACTGCTGCTTAAATATCATTCTTTGAGCTTCGGCATCAATTCTTGCTTGCCAGTGTAATTAAGATTAGTCTAGTTTGTTCATTAAGCCATTGTGCACTCTTATCCCATGCAGAAGATCCAAAAGCTCATGATAGGAAAGGTCATTCATCTGCTTCTTTGAGAGCTCCATCACTTGGGGGGAATACGCCATCTAGAGGTCTTCAAGTTCATAGAACTGAAGGTGAAATATTGTTGTCTCCAAATCTGAAAGCCTTCACATACAGTGAGCTTAAGAATGCTACTAAAAACTTCCGCCCTGACAGTCTAATTGGAGAAGGAGGTTTTGGTCATGTTTACAAAGGATGGATTGATGAACATACACTTGAAGCTGTGAGGCCTGGAGCTGGAATGGTTGTTGCGGTGAAGAAGCTTAAGCCTGAAGGTTTTCAAGGACACAAGGAATGGCTGGTAGTTCTCCATTTCTTTTTTGCATGTCCTGTTGATCTTTCTGGCTTAATAGTTTGCATTATAAATCAGGTTGCTATTGATTGCAGTCTGAAGTAAATTACCTTGGTCAGCTTCATCATCCTAATCTGGTTAAACTAATCGGGTTCTGCCTTGATGGGGATAGCCGACTTTTGGTCTATGAGTATATGTCCAAAGGCAGCCTTGAAAATCATCTTTTTAGAAGTAAGTCAAATGTTTTGGCTTAACTGAAATCCTGCTGCAATCATTAACCTTTTTCAGGCATTGTTTTTACTTTATTAAACATCCATGATAAACACGTTAAGTAATTAACTAGGTTCTGAAGTTCGGTTCTTGGTTGTCCAAGGGCATTGAATTTTCTTAATTAGATCCGTCGTTACACTAATGCAGGGGGTGCACGACCACTTTCTTGGGCAATAAGGATCAAAGTTGCTATAGGTGCTGCTAGAGGACTTACCTTTCTGCATGACTCTGAAGAACCAGTTATCTATCGTGATTTTAAGGCATCAAACATCCTTTTAGATTCTGTATGTCACTTATGTCCTTCATGGCAAAGACTTCTATTATTTAGATCTTGTGAAAATCTAAACAAGTACAAGTAAATGAAATATATAGAAAAAGAGTGACAGAATAGCAAAGAGTGTATACACTAAAGTTATCTTCTTTTCCCTCGTCCTTCTAATCTATTAAATACAAATAAGCAATAATTAAGGTCACAAGCACAAGCTATTATGAATGTAAAATTAAAATTTGTCTGTCTGGCTAGTAAGTTTGAAATTATTGTGTACACAGGAATTCAATGCAAAACTTTCAGATTTTGGTTTAGCAAAGGCAGGCCCAACAGGTGATCGGACTCATGTGTCCACTCAAGTTATGGGTACTCAAGGTTATGCTGCTCCAGAATATATTGCCACTGGTTTGTTTTCTCCCCCATATTTTATAAATCTTTGGTTTTCTTGAAGTGGTTATTCTATCAAGAAAAATAATATAATTTGCATAAATACGTTTTGAGTTGATTCTAAATATCAATCTGATGGGTGGAATTACTGTAGGATATGTTCAATTTAAAGGTCGCTATAGTCATTAGTTGATGGGGATTCTATATCGGGGGATATCCATAATCCATTCCCCTTAACCCTATTATTTATTCTCATAATTACTCAACTTCTTGATAGATACATTGAGCTACCAAACTAAGTAATTTGACTTTTTTTTCTCCATCTTCTGTTTCGATATATCACTTAAACGAATCTGCCTGTTTGTCTGGTAGATGAAATCTAATTACAATAAGTCCTCTTAGGGGAAATCATTGGTGGTTTTTCTCTTGAAGTGAATTGGTTGGCAAATCCTTGAGAAGTTTTCCAGCTAGTAGGATAAGATTAGCTACTACTTACCATGAAATCTGTCTAGACACTACAGATCTCTAATACTTTATCATAGTAGTTGATGGATAAATGTCTGTTTTCAAGCTACAGTGCTTAAGGGAACCAGGCAAAAGATGTTCATTTTAGAGCTCCCCATTATACATTACATTTCTGAAATTTTATTGTTATACATGATGGATATATCTCTATATTTATTGCAGGTAGGTTAACGGCTAAGTGCGATGTGTATAGCTTTGGAGTTGTGCTGCTGGAGCTCCTCTCAGGACGTCGTGCTGTTGATAAAACTAAAGTAGGCGTTGAACAGAATCTTGTGGAATGGGCAAGACCTTACTTGGCTGATAAGCGCAAGTTATTTCGGATAATGGACATTAAGTTGGAGGGCCAATACCCTCAAAAGGCTGCTTACATGACTACGGTCCTTGCATTGCAGTGCATTCGAGAGGCAAAATTCCGACCACAGATGTCTGAAGTTTTATCTGCTCTCGAACAGCTTCCCCTGGTTAAGCATGCTGATACCCAAAGAGCAAACAGTCCAGGGCCAAAGTCCCCACTAAGACATAAGTACCCTTCACCTTTAAATTCAACGACACCAAAAGCGAGTTCTCCACTACCATCCAAATGAAAATCCTAAAGACCTTTGAGAAGGGATGGATCATCTTTTCAGCGATCACCCAAGTGAATACATATCTTTGCCTTCGGCATGTTCGGTTGGCAGACTGTAGCAGTCGGAAATTCCCGTACCCCCTTTCGTCTTCCCTCTCGTCTTCGGCTTGCAAAGGATGATGATCTGTAAATGGAGATTAAGTTTGGAGGTGGGAAAAGGTTTGGCAGCTGACACTATAAATTTTGTAGAGATAACATTTTACCTTTACATAGAAGGAGATTGAAATAATGATTAGCAGAGAGTTGGTTTAGTTTGGCATTTTACTCTGAGGGAATTTGTATTGAGAATTTGAGACTTGACAATCAAACCTTACAATATAAATGGAAGGTTTCTATTGGCTTCATAATTTCTTCTGTTGCCAACCAACAAATGTTTTGGTTTTTGTTGTCTTTGTTCATTGACTAATCACAAAAGATTCTCACACTAACAATGATTTTTAGAGATTACGTCATCTAATTTTGTTTTTTTCTTTATAGCTAAAAATTGGTTTCAATTTTGCTTCAACTAATGTTCTTTATATGTGCATTTTAAATTTTGAACTTCCAACCTAAATTAATAATAATAAAAAAAAAAAGCAGAACAAAATAAATAATAAATAAAATTCAACAAAATACATCCTCCTTCCCCACTTATTAAGTTAGTTAACAAACCGATAATTAGCATAGCATCGTCTACCTCTTTTTAAGATTAAAATTTAATCTTTCAAATGTCAATCGTACACAAAAAAAAAAAATTCAATTCTAAGAATATAGTCGCCATCATATACATGAATTATTGTTAAATAGAATTAAAAACAACAACACCAAACACAAGCAATATGAAATAGAATAGAAAAATGAAATGAAATTCAACCTAACACCTCTCCTTTGTTGAAGTTAGTTAACATATTATTCATTATAATACAAAAAAAAAAAAAAAAAAAAAAAAAAGAAACATAAGAATCTGTTTCTTAGCTTGAAAGCCACGCCATTACTTCTACATTACTCCATCTCCCGATTCCCTTCCAATTATTTTCTTAAAAATCCTTCCTTTTTTCTATTTCTCCCCCCAAATTCTCCTCTAATTAACCATCTAAAATCCATGTCCACCGCCGCCGCCATCTCCGGCCTCCACTGCGAGGTCTGGCAGCCCCAAGACTTCTCCGAACCTTCCTGTTCGTCTTCTTCTTCTTCTCAATTTCAACCCCCTGAATTCTTCATCGATTTTTACGTTTCCTCTTACGCAACTCATGGCGACGAAGTCATCAGCACACTCCGTTACAAGAATTTCCGGCAAAGATGTGATGTTCTAACTCAAGATTCTTTCTCTTGGTCCGCAATTTCCTCTATGCTTTCAGAAACCAATGTCCCTTATCATCTTCAACCTTTTTTCATTCACCAAATTTCCATTAGAGCTCGTGGAATCGCAACCGAACCCATTAACGCTCTCTCCCGAACCATTCCGATGGTCGTCGAGCTGATGCTCCCCGAAGACGCCATGGAAGGTTCCGGTTATGGGTCCGAACCCCAAATGGGAATTGGGTCGGGTCGGGCCAGTAGGGCGTCGATTCAGGAAATGGAGAGAATTGAAATTGATGGGGTTTTGAGTGATTGTGTGATCTGTTTGGATGAGATTGGTTCAATTGGGTGCCAAATTGATGCTGTTCGAATGCCTTGTTTACATGTTTATCATCTAAATTGTATTCATAAATGGCTGGAACTCAGTAATCGTTGCCCATTGTGTCGGTTCCAGATGCCATTGGAAGAAGAATGAAGCTCTGTTTTTCTCTCCTTGCTCCATTTTGTAAACATATTTACTTTTCTTTATTGTGTTCCTTTTTTTCTTAAGAATGATTTCCTTTCAAACCTTCTTTGGAAGGATTATGAATTCGGAACCCCACATTTTCTAAAGATTTATAATGTAAATGATTTGTCAAATACTTATATGATAGATTGCTCTGTTTTGATTACTTGTTTCTCTCTTGTTTTTTCTATATGATTTTGAAACCATTTCTTGGTACCAAGATTTCCCTTATAATTTCATTCAGAGTTGAGCATTAGTTTTGGTGTTAAACTAACCTCGATCATAATGGTTCCAGTTTCCATTCATACATGGGATGATCAAGAAAGTGTCTTTATGAAAATGATGATGTTTTGGGTTTAAAGTAAGCTTTTGAGAAGTTTAAACAATTTTGTTTCTGTATTTTTCTAAAGAACTTTGTGAAAGATGTTTTATGGTTAGTTGACCTATTGACAAAATTTGGTGGGGTTTTTTCTTTTTTCTATTTAAGAAAAAAATGTTTTTTTTTTTTTTTTCCTTTTATGACATAGGAAAGTGACAAAGAAAGTGATTGATTTAAAATTATATAAATGAAGTAAGTAAGGTTTTAGTTTTGTAGGATTCAAACATTGATGATTGTAGGTAGAGCCTTAAAATGTCAACCTTTTATACCTAACTTTTAGGTGCACCACACAAAATGACTCATAAATTGGAGTTTTAATCTTAGCAATAGGCTTTATAAAAGATGTTTAAAGTTAAAAGACTTTTTTTTTTTAAGTGAGTTTACGGTTTAAATCTTTGGAGAGGTTTTGAATTTGTGTCACACTATTGAAAGTTTAAGAGTTTTTGTGATGAGAAGTTTGTAAAAAGTGAGAATAAAAGGTGAGAAGCAAAAATTTAAAAGTCAATTTGTACTCAAACATGATTTTAAAAGATTTATTTTTGTCTTTGGAATTTCAAATGATTACTAAGAAAATGTGAAAATCATGATGATAAGTAGGAAATGTTATTATCTTCTATTATATCTAGATTTAATATAAAAATAAAATAAGTCACGACGACTCAAAAAATTGAAAAATAAACCATGGAATGATCTTTTTTTTTTGGAAAAGATGTTTGATAACCCTTTGCTTATGTCAAATTTGAGTGAAGTTGCCAAAATACATTTGCATGCATGCAAAAAAGGAGTCTCGTCTCACACAATCTCTCTCGACAAAAAAAGAGTCTCGTTCTCACACAATCTCTCTCAATCTCACATGTTTGGTGTTGCTCTCAACGATCTCGTTCAATCCCGTTGATGTCGCTCAATCTCACCCATTTTTTTTATTGGTGTTACTCTCGCCCATTGGTTGGTGTCGCTCAATGTTGGAGTAGATGACTACTCTAGAGAAGAAGATGTGTGAGAAGATAGAAAAAAACTTGTGAATGTCAGAGTAGAAGAAAATCACGAGGAGATGAGAAAAAACTTGTGTGTGGCGGCTGAGAGGAAGATGAAATAAGATGAAATAGAACCTCAAATCAATATTGAGAGTAATGTTGTAATTTCACGCGAGGATGACATCGTCAAAATGACATTTGACATTATTAAAAAAATTGAATCATTTGTCATTTTAGACCTTTGGTCTTCTAGACAATTAAATCAAATAAAATCCACTTTCTAAGAGTTTCTATTACCGTTAATGTACGCTCTCTCAAATGTCTAATTTTATTGAATAAAATAAAATGGCAATTTAAACTAGATTTTCATATAACCATCGTATTAATCATATTCAAATAAATATTTCAGGTACAAAAATTAAATAATGTTCATTAGATTCAATAAAAAAAAAAATTAAATTGATCACCATTCTCTTTTGAAACTTTGAAAAAGAGAAAGCAACAAGAATTCAAGAAAGCATATGTGAAGTCTTAGCTCCCTTAGCAACTTTGATAAAGACGTCTTCTAAAGTGGTATCAGACAAACCCCAAGCCAAAACTGCAAATCTGCTTTTGGCCTTTTCAACTGCTAAAAACACATCAGCAATTCGAACCTCGTGTTTTGGAAGCTCAAATTTTTGTGTTCCAGATAAATGGTAAATCTTGTTAGATCCAGGGGCTAATTGCTTCACCATGTCCTCAACATATCCCTCATGAACAGCGGATGTTGTCATTGTAAATACATAAACCCCACCATATCTGGCTTTAAGCTGTCCAAAGATTTTTCAAATTTAGTAAAGTAATTGTGTGTGAACAGCATGCAGAAGGTAAAGGAAACAAAACTTTGGGTTGAATGGAATCAAGATAAAGAAAATGTTTTTTCATAACATGTGTGTGTGTGTGTTTCTCTATTTATAAGAAAAGTATTCTTTTTTCCTTCACCAAATTTGACAGAAAAATCGGAAGAAAAGCAGTGTGAGAGTAAAGGGAAGAGGGTGAAAGAAAGGAATAATGTATTTGGAAGGGAAGTTGGAAGATAAGAGGGAATCTAGGAAGTTGCTTAAGGAAATAAAACTAGTAGGTCCTTACCGGGTTGATAAGATTGAAACTTTCTTTTTTTTTGGCTTGCTCTCGTATTTGTTCCTCTATATTGAGGGAGACAAGACAGGCGAAAAGGTTCATGGTAGGTTTTTAATGACCAAAGTTACATTATTTGTGGCTCAGAGATCAAATAAGTTACCTCTTTTGGATGTCCAACACATTGGAGGCATCCATCTACAAAAATTCCTATCCGATCGCATAAGACTTCTGCCTCTTCCATAGAATGTGCTGATGATATAAATAAGTTTTCTTCAATATTCAATAGAATTAGAAAAGAATAATGGAATAAGGAACCGCAAACAATACAAAATCTCAAGTTGTTATGTTAAGTTCTAAATGCAAAATGAGACTGGAAAGCGAAGGGAATCATACTAGTAAGGATGATTGCTCGATCTTGCTTTCCACGCTTCACAGCATTCCATAAAGTTTTTCTTGAAGCTGGATCTAGGCCAGTGCTTGGCTCATCCATATAAACAACCTTCACAACGTTTTTGAAGGTGTTTTCAGATATAGAAAGGGAATTTTGACATAAAGAATGAAAATAGATCGATATATTACTTTAGGATCCCCAATTAGTGATATAGCGACACTAAGCCTCCTCTTCATACCTCCACTGTACATCCCAGCTTGTTTGTCTGCTACTCCTCCTTTGAAGAGGTTGACCTCCTTCAGAGATTCTTCCACTGCCTGAAGCAGTTAAAGAGCAATGATGATAACATAATACTTCTTTATCTAATGCATCTTCCATTGTTTTACCCAGCAAAAAAGAAAAACAAACAAACAAAAAATCTCTATGTTTCAATCTTTGCATGCGTGCTTACTTTTCTAAGAGTTAGTGACATATGATGATATTGGATCTACTATAACCCATGACATACTTACGCTGGAATGCTACTACATTAACGTAAAATGTGTTTCCTCACAACATAATGACCTCATTTATTGTGAGGAAGGTACAATTTTATCCTAAAAAAGAGAAGTCTTCAACTTTTATACATTGATCTTTTTAAAAAAACCAGTCTATAGGTGTTTCCTCATGCTTTCTCTTTGTTTTACAATTCATCATCTGTCTCTTGAATTCAGGTTCAAACCTTCACTAATATATGATAGTCTTTTAAAGATCTTTTTGATTATTTAATAATTTCTGTGAGTATTTATGCCAATTAGTACCCATCTCAACTAGAAAACTACTCTAGAAAATTGTATAACTCTACATATTTGGTTGCCTAGGAAGGATAGTCTAAGAAATTTGTAGAATATTAAGCCATAAATAGATGGTCGTCATGACTTGAACCTATCTCCTTCAAGCTTTTTTATTTGTTAAAATTAGTAGGGCTTTGCCCTAGAATACTTTTGGAAAGAATAAAATATAAGATTTTATTTCCTAAATATTTCCTAGATCTTTTCCTTTCTTATTCCTATTGTACTCTATTTATTCTCCCATTGTACCTATTGTATTTTGTTCGTAAGAAAAATAATAAAAACTAAAGTATCGTGGTTTTTCTCCCGATTTTCGAGTTTCCATGTAAGTCTCGGGTTGTTGTTAATTGCTTTCAATATGGTATCAGAGCAGAAGGTCTTGTGTTCAAGCCCCTGCATTGTCGTTTCCTCCCCATTTAAAATTAATTTCCACTTGTTGGGCCTTTCAAAATATTTCAGCCCACAAGTGAGGTAAAATTGATTTCCACTTGTTGGGCCTTTCAAATATTTCAAGCCCACAAGTGAGAGGGAGTGTTAATGATATATTATTAAAATCTGCCTTCAACCATGAGCTTAAGCTTTTGGGTGAATTGGCAGTTTAATATTATTATTTACGATATTCACTCTTATTGACCACTAAATAATCTAACAGCGGTTCTAAAAAGCTTCTATAAATTTTTTCATTTTTTTTCTAAGAAAACAAATAAGAAAATTTTCATTTTTTTCAAGTAAAACAAATGAGAACTTTAATACTTTTCTAAATGGTAATTTCTTTGTGTTTCTTTTTAGGATGAAAGGTGCACATTCTGTTTGAAGAACATACGAATGTTATGCTAGCTAATCCCTAAACTTCATATGTTTAACAGTCTTTCGAGCCGCACAATAGCCTGAAATTTCATGGTATCAACAAGGACGATGATTTCAGTTTAATATTATGCTTACTTGTATTAAAGCAGAACCTTTTAAGCTCTTCAGTCTGCCATAAAAGAGTAGGTGTTCCCTTCCTGTTAAGTTGTCCCATAGCAGGCTACAGAATTCCAAGAAATAAAAACATAAGAATGTTCGATTTAAGAGTCAGCATAAAATGTCCAGCAGTATATATATATATAAGCTTACTCGTGCTGTGGACAAACGCCCATGCTTTCATATACAGCATTCATCTCAGTTCTTATGTCCAGACCTTCAACAAAGGCTGTTCCAGCGGTTGGTTTTGTAAGACCAATCATCTGAAAAAGGATCCTCGTGTGAGAGAAATTTACAAGTAAAAAAAAGAACATCTACACTCAGACCAGAGCATATGTTATATCCTCGTATGGGGGTTCAATGGCAACAAGAAAATAAAAATTCCAAAGAAATAAGGGAAACAGATAATAGCAACTCGGCATTCACCAAAGATGAAATACGAAGGAGAAATTTTAGCTCACCATACTGATAAAGGAGGTTTTTCCCGCACCATTAGGACCTAGCATCCCAAAGCATTCTCCTCGGTCTATAGCAAGAGACAGTCCTTTAACTGCAAACTTCTCGGGGTTTCCATCCCTTCCTGGATACACCTTTTTGAGATGGTCGCATATGACGCCATGACCTGGATGTCTTTCATTTAGCAACCGTTCGACCTTCTCCCTCTGGAAGGAAAAGTAAAAGGTTATGCAAGTCATAATTCAGGTGGTAATGGTTCAGCTCTCTTCCAAAGAAAATAATCCATAAATTTCACCTTAAAATTCAGATATATCACATAAATAAATCATGAAACCTCACAAAGAGGATAGTGCTCATTGAACAAGCAGCTATACAGTTGCAATATGACAAAATATATTCAAACGGCAGTTTGACGAAGCCATTTACAATATTCGCAATACAGAATCCCTCTTGAATCATGAGGAATAGAAATACTTGATAAAAAGCAAAAGATGAATAGATTATGAAGCTCATCAGAAGCATGCATACGTGAGTACTTGAAAAATGTAACAGTAAAATAGATAGAAGTATCACGAACAAAGTTACCTCTTCTCTGACATCATGTTTATCAATCTGAACCACAACTTTTGATCGTTGCCTCTCCAGAACAAGATTGTTCGATGTAGTTTTTTTGTCGTGTCTTTGAAGGAAAAACAATGGATGCTTCCCCGATGATAAAACTTGATCGATATAATATGCAATTAGAAGCACCACTATCCACTCAAAAAGCATAATGATCAAGATTTCTCCCATTCCATTGGTACTATCAGTCAAATCTCCCCATTGCATTCCAGAAGTCCCTATTATCTTCCCAGTGACAGAAAAAAATGCAAACTCATACAACCCACGATATAGCATAAATCCAGGATATAACTCCATTAATATAAGCCAGCCATCTACACCACAAAGAATGGATATTAGAAGCAAACATTAGATGGACAAGCTTAAACTCCATACAATTGTGGAGAGAGCCTTGCCAACCAACATGGGACCATGTGGATCATTATAACATAAAAATAAAATATTATCAGACGTTAGTAAAAATATAAGATTCCATCAAGCAATTAGATAAAGATGAATTCTATACATTGAGAATGTATTGATGCCCGTAATACTTACTCCTCACAAAGCTTCCAAGCACCCCAGTGTAGTTTTTTAAGCGGCCATACAAGTGAAAAATACTTATGCAGTTCAAATTCTCTAACTCCCTTTCTAGACAACCTAAATACTAATGAAAGAATTCAAAAGAAGTTTGAGTGAGGACTTGAATCCTTGGAACCTCTCAAAAATAATATAAAACAGTTCATAACAATCGTTGCTCAAAATTTGTAGTCCAAATGAAACCTGACTTAGGGAATTTACTAACGTGGGAATGATGGATCTTCAATAAAAAATTGGAAGAGAAATCCACCTAAGAGCCCTGTTCCAAAGACACCAATATATGCCGAAACTGCAAAATGATACACTAGCGTGTCAGCTTAGAGTTAAACTGATACTGAGTCCTGTTGATTTAAATAAAACCAAACCTTCAGCTGTCTTGACGTCTGAAAACATGCCAGCCATTAGAAAGGCAACGGAGACTAGCACATTTATAAATAAAAGATAAAACACTAACTGGATACCGTAGTCATTCATTGTAAAAAAATCTAGCCCTGCAAGAAATAAGTAAAGTTTATCAAAGCTTGGAACCAGAACGGGATGTAAAGTTAAAAGAGTGTCAAAATATATCTTACCTATAACTGAGCCAAACATCACAAAACAAAACATGTATACTGCATAAACTGTGAGAAAATAAGCATATGAAATCATCCAATAAGGCCCATCACCAAGCCCATGCATTTTCATCATGATTCTTAGTTTCTGTTGCTTCTCACTTACCAACGATGTCAAGATAACCTGACAAGATAGAAACAAAATATTTTAAAAATTAAATGAAGAAATAAAGTAATCTTCGTTGCAAGTTTCAACGCCCAAAATGTTGAACCAAGGACATCACTATATGCAGCATGAAAAGTACCACTATTATGTGACAGTGTTGACTAAGAGGGTCATATACTTAGAAACTTCTTCTGCAGAGATATTAAATACTGAGGTTATTATATTCTTTAAGTTCCTGCAACTAGACAGATAGAATTCTGTGGTAGATAATTCTTCATTATTTGTGACAGACTACTAACTTCGGTGCTTCTGAACGGTAAAAATGCACAAACATTGATCCACTTACTGGAAAAGGCTGGAGGATGACCCACGTAAAAAATAGCGCACCAAGGTTGGAAGAAAAATCTATCTGCGTCTTTGTTTCATGTTTCGGCATTTCTTTGACAAACTGAAAGGGCATCTCTGTGCCTGCTCCTAACATAAACTTAAGATAGCCATTGGATACCTAAGAACATATTGAGAGGACTACCCTTGTCAGCCTTCATCATACTAGGAAAGTAGAAAGGTAGTGACTAATGAGATATAAATATGTATCAATATAAAATTAAAAGAAACATTAAGGATGCGATCACAGAAGATGTCATCCATTTACACAAAGTTTGGTCATTCATAATCCTGATAGCCTTACTAACAGCGTATATATGTTATTTACTACAGATATTCACTACGGACTCCTGCATAGGCTAAAATTAAAGGGAACAAAGTTGTAATTATGCATAGATGTTCTGTTTTCCTTCAGTAGAAATAAACTACATGTCGCAAATCAGGAATGGATCAAAAGAGGTTTGGAATGGGGGGGATAAGGTGAGGGATCTTCAACAATTCACAAGTTTCTCTGTACCAGATTAACCAAGCGTGGCACCCGCAACCGAAAGTTCGGAGAGCCAGCGGAAGCCTTATAAGATGAATTATACAATATAGTCACATTAAAATTGTTCCTATCCGAATTTAAGAAATCAAAGCCTGCAAAATAGAAAGTTGTGAGCACTTGGAATGAAATGAAAACGGCTCAAATCAAGATTAAAGGTTTAATGAACCTGAAAGAATCTTCCGTTCATAAAAAAAATAATGAAAAATAAAAAGAACAAACCTGAAAGAATCTCATTGATTTTTCCCTCGGGATTCCCGTTTATGTAACCTCTGTATATCTCATCATTCACCTGTGAAGAACTATTGCGCCACAATTGTAGGCCTTGAACACATGCAACTGGATTCAAGAGCAAAGGATGCCAAAATTTTATTAAACTCTCTTAATTATTTGACTCAATTATAGATCTATACACATCCATGTTGACCCACAAACATAAATCTTAATCTTACATAGTGAATGGGAGACCTAGAAAGTTTGTAGAGGATAGGTAGTCTATGACATACTACCTTTTTGTGCGTTTGTAAGAGAGAATAATGAAACAGGAATTGACACTGTCGGGCTTTTCACACACTGACGTAGTATATAATATAAAGGAAGACTTGAAAAGAAAGCGGAATCAAGATAACCGTTTGTTGTAGGCTTCTTTTCTGATCCCTGAAACATTAGACCACACAATTACAGAGAAAGTGAATGATATGGTTGCATTGAACATTGAATAAACAATGTAAATTGGAGAGATAACTGCAAGAACATTAGAAATATAGACCAGGAAAGAGAGAGAGACAGCAGTTGATGGAGAATATAGCTTACCAAAACGTTAAGAGATGCAGCATTCATAGCATCAGAAGAATTCCAAAACAAAGAACTTGGGACCATATTTCCAGCCAAAACTACCCAAATGAGCAAAATAACATCATTACCAGTTAAATTCAACAAATTCAATTGAAGCAGACAGCACAAAGATAACTTCAACACCTTAGTTAAAATGTATTTGGAAAAAGAGAAATGGGTCATACTATTTCCAAGAGAACGATTCTTTCCAGTGAAAAGCATAGTAACAGGACATGACGCTGACTCCCTGCATGATTCATTTGGCAAGTCTGTATATGGAAAAAAATCTGTTCTCACAGCCCGGAAATCAGGAGCAGGCATTTGCAATATGGGAGCCCATCGTGGAGGACTTGGATTGGGGCAGTTTGGTGCTTGTGTCGAACTTGAGTACTCTATCCCACAAACTTTCTCACATTTACCATCTCCATTCTTATCAACACAAGCACAACCACAATTGAGATCCGGGTTATCCAAGTTTTTGTCGACAAACGTTTGAATTGCAGCGAGCAATGAACAGAGGATGATTGGAAAAGAAATCAGACTAATATTTCTCCTCAAATTTCGTTTCTGAGTGAAAAAAGAAGTAAAGTTTGACCATATTAGACAAATGAGATATCATTTATTGTCTCTGGTCCCTTCTATATTAGCAATAATGATCGATTGCAATGATCATAATATAATAGGTAGAAATAAATATGGAACTGGTGCATGAAAAAGATTGATTACTATTATAAAATATTTTGAGTCTGTCACTTACTAATTGGTCAAATAAAATACCTGTAGATTGATTAAAAAAGTTATTTAAACGAGTGAGAATTACATGTCCATGAATCATTTACTACTGAGCATAAAACACCTACACATATCAAATCTAATCTGAAAACTAATGATATACTTCAAAAAAAAATCGAGCATTTATAGCATTTCACAAGTGGATTTCAAAATCCAGACATACCCAGTATAAAAAAAATATCAAAATGATAAAAGGAAATCGAGAGAAAACCTGTAAGGATTGTAAAGAGAAGGAAGGAGAAGACCTGGTAGGTTAAGTTTTTTATGAGGAGGGCATTTGCTTGGGTCCAGAAGGGCGTGGCCCTTGGTGCATCTCCCAGGCGTCTGAAACCGAAACTCTGCATGGAAAAAACGAAATTCAGCCAGAAGGAAAATTCACTACAAGATTATTGTTTTCTTTTTTCCTTTTCTTTCTTGAAACTTAGAATTTCTCTTTGTTGTTATTTATGGTTGGGAATCCATCAACTAATTTTTTATCCCTTTTTCCTTTTATTTCTATCCTATACAAATTAAGAATTTTTGTCCAAAGATCTAAATATTAACGTAGTTTTACATCAGACCTCATACTCTCTCTCTCTTATTCTTGCGTCAGATAATATTTTGATATGAAACTTAGGTGAATCAAACAAAATTTCAATAAACCTTTTGTGTTTATTTCACTTTCTTCAGCTTGGCTAATCTCTAGAATTTGTAATTTGACTTTTTGTATACGTAAAATATCATCGTAACCAAAATGAACTTAGTCATCTTAATTCTATACCATCTTTTCCTATATCATAGGAATTGAAATAATAATTCTTAAGATTTTGTTGTTTCTATTTTTTTTTCAAAAACATTTTCAAATCAAATAAATAATTTGATCTATAATTTTTTGTTTATTGAACAAAGAAAACTAACAGTTAGTTACTGACCAAGCCAGGCCATGAAACTAAATAAAAAAAGAAAAGCTTTTCTTTTTGATGAAATAAAATAAAAAAAGAAAGTAGTTTCCTTTAAGAATTTATATATTCTCTTTTTCTACAGAATATATAAATTTTATTATTTTATTCTAGATTATATTCTAATCCTTAGAATAGATTCAGATGATCAATGACTCGTAAATTGTTTCCTTCAATTTCAAAATATTTTTATTTTTTATTATTTCAATCAATTATAAAGATTCGAAATCAATAAATAAATTAATTAATTAAAAGTAAGTAGACCTAAATATAATCTCACATAGCCCACACCAGAGTATTACATCAACCCCAACAAAAAAAGTCAATACTAATAGACTACTAAACAATATATCAATATACTAAAAAAAGATTAGATTATGCCAAAATTCACTCTCCTTCATTGCAGTTAACTATTCAGTAATTACCAATAAAGTTGGTAGTTCAATCTCCAAATGAAAATGAAAATTTTGTTTGCTGCACAATTATAATTTAATGCATAAAAGCCTCCAACAATCAACATTAAACCAGTGAAACAAATCATTTATCAACTTCAACGTTGCCCAATGCCATCTTTTTTTTGTCTATGGTTTGGTATTCTAGTGTCCTAGCATAGAGAAACTACACAAATCCATCCATCTCAAACTTTGTGGTTAAACTTTACTGCCGCGATAAAGCAATAAAAAAGTCCCGCAGAAAAATAGCTCAATACCAAGATTATAAAAAGCTTAACACCTCTCATTCTTATTACTTTTCAATATCAATATGAAAAGAAAATGAAAAGCAAAACCCCTTCTCTTCCACTCTTTTAATCTCACTTCAACTTGGAATGCATCGGCACCATTCTTACAGAGAGGCTGGTATGAGAAAAGGTTCCTTTTTTAGGATACCCCAAGAACAGATCCAGTGGAGATGGTGACAGATATGTAGCTCAAAGGACTAGAGCACATGGCTACGAACCACAGTGTCAAGAGTTTGAATCCCTCCAACTCTCCTCGCCCACAACCGGCCAAAAAGGGAAGGATTTTTTCCTAGAAAAATCAACTTCTGTATAATTGCAAAGCATTTTAAAGAAAATATCAAATCTGGTTAGAAGTGATGGTGGAACAGAAAACATTTCAAAGAGAGAAGATTGGAAAGAATCAAGTTCCAATCCACTTGGTGAATATATGCTACTTCCCCTTTTTACTTTTTCACTCTAAAGATAAAAATCAAAGAAAATCAGAATCATAGAGTAAGATGAGTGAAATCCAGTGAAGAACCGCAGAAAGTTATAATTCTAGTAAAAGCATGCTCAAGTATTGAACTGCTACGTTCATCCATGAATGTAGTAGATGAAGTGTTTGGAGTTTCCATGGCAAGCAACTTTATCAGGAGTAGAGGCAATGAGCATTTGCAAATTCACAAAATAATATCCACGAGACCAACATAATTAAGGTGTCCATTGAACATAATAATCACAATCAGATACAGTATAAACAACCTGTAATAGAACAGAGTACCCTTGAATAATGTGTAATTGCAGCACCATAAAAAACTTGGGGAAAAAAACAGAAAACAAGAAAGAAAAAAACTTAAACCTATGATGTACATGCACTCAAACAACCAAGATGAAAGGATAATCAGATAAGACCATATTGGCCTCAGCAGCCCCTCCTTGGGCAGAAGATGGACTCGGTTCTTGAATAGGTGATGGCTGATCACAAATGTACGAATCAAAAAGCCTTCAGATGAAATTCACCCTCAATAGTTTTCGACATCTGAGAACCCAAATTTACCTTCTCCAGTCTGCTTGGATTACCTTTCCTACATAAAATATCAGAAGATATGATGTTTCAGCAGGATGCAAAGACGGATTATTTTGGATTCTTAATGTCATTTTCAAATTGATGCAAGGGATTAGTGTTGAGAGGAAACTACACGTCCATACACATGTTAAAGATTTATATTTAGATTCAGAAGATGGAGTATTTGTTCAGTATGAATGACAGAGTTGTATGATGAGGAAAAGTTAACTCATCTCTAACAGGTAGTATGAAGATTAGGGTACAAACTCACTCAAAAGAATCGGGATGTGCACATGCTGATGGGCTAGTTTAACATGGATATAAGAAAAAATAAAGTTTATATTGAATAGAATGCTTACCATTTCCATCTCTTGATCCCAGAAGTGCCTTATCATTTCTATTTCCTCCTTTGCCACCCGCTTGAGTGAGTCTTTGTGTTCGTGGAGACTGTGAGCTAATTTTAGCATTAGTGGGCGACGGTAAAGAATGACGTCGGTTGAGGTTACTTCTTTCACTATCCTGTCCAAATCTTGGAGATCCTTGTGCTCTCAGTTTTGCCTTTGCAGATTCAGTTGCTGCCATGTAGCTAGGTAAGGTTGGACTGTGTTGCAACCCATTCTCTACTCGTTCTTGCTTGGCTGGAGTAGAAGATTTCCGGCCAGATTTCGGATTCTCGTTGTTAGTAAAATCTTCTTTGTGGTTCGATTCACCATTTGGTAATGGGCTGATTTCATCTTGAGGGTAGATCTCTGTCAGAGGCTTAGTCTCCACAGCAGCCTCATCTCCTGTAACGCTCTTATCTATGTTACTGCTCTCAATCAAAGGTGGTGAATCTACAACTGGATCAGTATTAGGTACATTAACAACCTCTTTCGTTGGTAGCTGTTCAGGCATTGTCTCCAAATCAGGCTGGACAGGATTTGTTGAGATTGCCTCTTTTTTCATCTTCTCGGAAGAATTACTGGTACCTCTTGCCAAAAGGTCACGGCTCAGACCATTAGAAGCCTTCTCCAAACTTTCCTTAGGCTTCTCAACATCAAATTCTGTTTGAGCAGGATTCTCAGCGACAGGGTTATGGACCTTTCTCAGACTACGCTTGACCTTTTCGAGCTCCATCTGGGGATTCTCCTGAACCTGCTCGGCAGCTGAATGACTAGAGACCTTCCTAAAATTCCGTTTGGGTTTCTCAAATTCACTAGATGGTTGGACTGCAGTACTGTCATTATTTGCATTATTTGCAGAAGAAACTCTCCTTGTGCGCTTTGATCTCACGTTATGTGCCTCTCCCGCTTGACCAGTGCTTAGCCTTCTCTGAGTTTTAGACTCGGGGGCTTTTTTTACTTGGGGAATTGGTTTCCAAAACCTAGAATTTGACCAACGTTCTAACCATTTCAAGACTGAATTTTCATCTCCAGTATCAAAATAGAGTTGCATAGGTTTTGAAGTTGTAGATGAAGCAAGCTACAAGAACCAAATCACAAATAGAAACAGAATCATATGAAGTACAGATTAAGATAAGAAAAAGCGGTAATTGTAAATCTTTCATGAAAAAAATGAAAAACGAGCTTCTGAAGCTCCCCCCAAGCTCAATAGTTAGGTAATAGGCATTGGATGAGAATTGAATATATTCTTAAAAATTTGCCATAAATTTTATAGTCATTCTCTAAGCTGGAAACTATTTTCTGATTAACAGATCTCCATGAACCATGTATACTGAAAATAATGAACATACAAAAAGTAAAGCTTTTAAGACAGTAGATTCATGGGCCTCAAACAGAGAGAAGATAAAAGCATATCAAAACATACAATTATCACATTCTAACAACAACCATAATGGTCACTGTAAGAGTAGTAGTACGTGACTAAGGGTACTAGGAATTTCCTTCCTTCGAGCTTAGAAGAGTTCTACTCGATGCTGATTAAAGTGATGTAGAACCATGTCTGGAGAGTGATGTAATGGTAAACTTACCTTCATAGTGAAAGCATTTGCAGAAAGTTTTGCCATTTGTGAAGAGAGACTTACTCCAGCAGGATCCACTAATGGTCGATCCTGATGTTGGAAAAAATTGAAAATGATAAGAGTTTGGTAGATTTTTCAACTACTTTTCTAAGCAACAATTCTGACACTCACAAGAGAATTACAAGGCGTCTGCCTATTTGTGTATAAATGAGCTCACTTCAAATATGCAACTACCGTCTGTTCTACAGTCACTAGGGAAGATTCTTTTCCATAAAAAAAGTCTATATACTTATATACATAACTAGAAAACATTACAGTGCATCAAATATGGGATTAAGATGATTGTTAACATAACGTGACATTTAAACACCAATATGTATGTTCAAAAATCATATGAGAATCTGAGATATCACAATCAAAAGGAATTGGAGAAAGTAGAAAACCAAAAGAAATTGTGGAGGCAATATGAAATAATTATGTTGAACTTGTACACAAAATGAATGTTGATTACAGTAACAGCGTGCTTTTCTGAAGTACCTGTATTTGCACTAATCTACATTTGCTCTGCACTTCGAACCCTACATCAGAAAGCCTCACTCTTCTTCCCCGAGCAATAGCCTGGAACTTAACAATTCCAAGCATACAACATAGAGTAGCAGCAGCCTGTCTCCTTACCAAATGACCACGAATAAGCGCCTGCAACCTAATAATACCTTTGAGGGCCCGGAATGCTCGACGAGCCTTCAATCAAAATTCATGTTAGTAAAATTTCTCAGTCTAGACAAACGAATGAAAATAGACCAAACGCATGGTACAAGACAACATACAAGAATAACAGTTAAGCCTCTTGCCTCTGTCAGTAAGAGAGATCGATTATTTCATCGAGTCCCAATAAAGAAAGAAAAAGAGTTCCATAATAAAACCAAAAGGCAGCTTGAACCTTGGTTTTCAGGTCCTTTGAACTTACCAAATAACCCCTAAAAGCAGCCTGAGCCTTAGTTGCAGCCTCCTCCTCACGGATTCTCTCAGGATCAGATGGTGCATCTTGACAGGTAGATCCTTGAACTTCTGCATCTTGATTTCCTGGAATTGATATCGATCTTTCATGCAACACATTAGCTGCTTCATTGTTGGTAACTTTTGGCACCCCTTCATTTATATCTATGGTATTTGAGGTTGGATGTGAAGCTACAGGATGACTAATAACAGTAGTAGTTTCCGATGCCTTGGCAGAAACCAATACTTCTTTCTCATTTCCATTTCTCTACACAATATCAGGGAGAAAAGTATTAAACATTTGGTACTCCAGTTTAATCAATACTATCTCTATCAAAAATACCCTGTCAGAAAATCATACTGTTCCTTTGCTGCCAATAAAAACCTATAGTTGCCTGAAAAGCAACTCTTCGAATGCAGCTGGTCAAGCTAGAACCTGCGGTTTTCCTACAGAAATTGCTTACATGTCTACTCCAAGTACAGGCTAAGTTTCTCATGCTACATCTATCGAAAACAGTAGACCAAATATTCTTACAGTAAATACATTCAAATAGCAAATGACTAACAGATTCAGAGGCTACTTTACCAAAGACATCATCAACAATGACAGGCTCAATCTGCAGCCTTGAATGAAACTGAAAGTACGTTGATAACAAGTGAAAGTTCAACTGAAGGACTTCAAGACACCATACAGCTAAAAGTTATCATTTCACTTTTAATGTTCCAACGATCGTGCACATATTTGCATGATCCTATTAGTAGACATGCTTATCTTTTGACAAATTCACTTTTCATAAAATGGGGCAGAGATTATATGAATACTTTACAATTGAGATACAGGCTCACAACAAATACAACCAGACGGATCCACAACTTGAGTGTATATAGAAGAACCTTTAAGAAAATTAGCGGTTAGATACCTAAGTTATACTGAAAAACATTTGTACAACAATAAATTCAAAATCACCTCTCTGCCCTTAGAAAGATTAGATTTGGAAGACTTCTTCCCAAACAAGATGGTCTTGATCCATTTCCCTGGCGACTTCCCCATTGCTGAAAGATTAAGCTCTGCAAAGATAGAATGTCAGTGAACAATAGAAATATGGAGTCCCTAAATAGAAAATACGAACATCAAAACTCAAGTCATTTAATTTGAATAAGAAAACTTCAATTACTCACTCCAACTTCATAACATCACCAAACTAAACATAATTGGTAGGTACTACAGCTAATGTACAGTAAATATTCTACTAGATCAACCTTAGACTAACATTCTCCCTCCCATGAGCTACCACGTTCAAAGTAGCACAAACTATTCAATCCTCTCACATTCCTAGTCAATGATCTCAGTTCACTTCACTGGCCCAGAAAGAAATATCACAATGACTTCAAACATTTCCAAGCAGCAGATCCAAGCATCCAAATCCAAAGTCTCAAAGGGTCCAAATGCTTCAAGGACCCATCACAGAACTCAAAACAAAACGAGTTGTCGGGAAAAGACCAAGAAAACTCGACAAATCACAATCACAAATGAGCAATATCAAACAAAACCCAATTCACATAGATCAAGACCACACATAAAGCAACATTCTAAGAAAACCCCATGAAGAAAAACAACCAACCCAAGAATCTAAAAAACCCTACCAACAAAATCAAAAGTTTCAGTACCCAGGAAAGCATCAGATCTGAAACTTACCCACCTCACTCAATACACCCACTTCAAATAAAGAAGGAAAAAAAATACCCTATTCTACATTCCTGAAAAGAAAACAAAACCCCAGAGAAACAAGATCGTCATCTTACCCTGTAAACCAAAGTTGCAGCCTGCTGTAAGAAACAGCTGGAAAAACAAAGAGAGATCTACCCAGTAGCCAAGAAAGTAAAAACAAATAAATAAATAATAAAAATAAAAAAATTCAAAAAAGGGAAGAAGGAGAGAACAAGAAAGGAAAGGAAGCGCGAGAATGAGAAAATGGGAAAAGAGAAAAGGAAGCTTACAAACTAGAAAAAACGTGAACTTGAAAGCTCCATCAATTTAATTTTTCTCAAATATTTCCCCCTTTTTTTCTCTTTAGCTGCTGTGGATTAGCTTTCTTTACTCTGCTCTCACTCTGACATCGGTGAGTTCAAAAACAATAATAAATTTTTAACCAAAAAGAAAAGAAAAACCGCTCCGGTCCGGCATTAGACTATCATAATACAGTGAGGGCATTCATCATCAAGCGTTGGATTGGAATAATTTAATCCTCGTCTTGAACGGAGGGTTGAAAAAAATAGAAAAAACAGTTGGGTTTAATAAAGAATAGGGAGGTGAGATGAGGTGAGTGGCCCCCAGGGGCAGTTACTTCGGAACCAAGTGTAGTAGTGTAGTGTAAGAAGAAGGGCTTCTTTATTCGGAAGCATAGGATATGAAATTACGGAATTAGGGTTTTGGAGCGGTGGTTTGAAGATGATGAAGAAGAGAGTAGGTGGGGGTGAAGGGTAGTGAAAGGTCATGGACATGGTATACGCGACGCGCGTGAGAGTGGCGGGAGGATGTCGGGTTGTGCACGTGGATGTTGGAGAGGCTTTGCATGCGGGTCACGCTGGAACCAACTCGTACGGTCATTTCATTTCCCTAATGCTTAATTTTGTTATTAATGTTTTTAGTTTATGATTAAACTTTAGAGTGGGACATCACATTCACTCACTAATACATCACCAATCAATCCTTTTCTTGTTTCATCATTAAATACCCTGGTCCGTATTTTATATTTTATGTTGGTTGACTTATATTCTGGTTGACAATTAATATGTAATCGTACGTATAGATTTTATAGAATTGAATTTTTTAAATTAGGTTAAGATAGTCTACTGATTCAAATTCATTTAGTATTTGTTTGCTTTATTTCATTTCTGTCTTTTTTGGTCCAAATATTTGTTCCAAAAACAAGTGGTTACACGAGAAATTATTAGATGTGTATGAACGGGGGCAAGAGTTTTTTTTTTTTAATCTCTGCTTCTCTTTAAATATTTGAGATTTGTAGAATACTGAATATGAAAAAATAGAAGCTAGAGTTTCCTCTTGTCAAATTTCATCTTCTCGAATCTTCTTTCATTTCTTATCTAACCATCTGACTAGACCTTCGATTTGACTTTCATTTTACTTTAACTTCAATTACTCTTTGATATAAATAAAGTAGTTAACTATCTTCTTTTTTTTTTTTTTTAATTTGTCTACTAAAGCTTTCAAAACTTAGATTTCGTTTTATAAAACATTCCTCAACAAAATTAATAAAGTCAAAGTGGTCTTAATAAGTTTATTCAAAATTTAACTAAGAATTCGATTGCTTTGTAAATACAAGATTACGGTTAAAAAAAATCCTAATAAAATCAGCATAATTTTTAATTTTAAAAAACCTATTAGTAGTTCTCATATATATATACACAGAGAGAGTATAAATTTTCATTTGATAATCTTTTCTAGTAGATAAGATGATGCTATTTGAATTAAACCTCTTAATGGCTAATTAAGGTTGGACATATAATACATTCTTTTTATATAATTTGTTGAATACACAAATTTGAAGACAATTTATTATTTATTGAGATTGTTTTTTCTTTTATCATTGTTATTATTTTGAAAAATCTATATCATGTCATGAAGGGATTGAATGTTAGTTGGCAAAGACACCAAAAGTCATTGAAAATAATAACCTAATTGGGTGTTGGTTGCAAGTCAATAATACAAATAAGAGAAATAAAAACTAACAAAAATAAAATTGGTTCTTTTGGTTGGTGGGAAATTCTATATTTATAAATAATTAATAAGCTATATTTTAATTGCATGGATTCCTTTTTTTGTGAAGTATTTTGTAAATTGCCAAAATATAATAAAGAGTGTTATTATTGTTATTGGTTGATAGCAATTAATCACTTGTAATTAAATGTGTAATGTAACACATTAAAGAATGTTGAGACAACCAAAGTTTAGATTAAGGAAATATGTAATTTTTTTTTTTTACGTGTTGATTTAACAACACAATTGATCTTAATTAAATATATACAATTTTATAAGGGTTTGTTTGACTAAATTCTAATCCACCTCTAGCTATTATATTGGTGGGTTGTTTGACTAAATAAAGTTGGGTTCGGAAAATTCGTAATACTTAAAAGAACTTAGTTTATGAAGATTCTTAGTTATATTTTGTGTCGTCGTGACTGATGTTATTTCAAAAGCTATAAAAATATGTTTATATATATAGCAATCTTATAGATAATAATCAAATATATAGTAATATTTTTAAAAAATTACAAATAATAAAATCAATTCATCATATTTTACTATTTAATTGTTATATTTAGCGATTTATGATATTTAATAAAATGCAAAAATTGAAAGAAACTAAATTGAAAAGGAAAAAGAATAATTAATGTGTGTAGTGGGTAAATTGAAAGTTTCAATTTATATTTAATCAAATTAAAGTAAAAGGGAAAATTAATAATTGATTTAATGAAATTAAAAATATAAGTTTTAAGTTTAAACATTCTTTTGGTTGGGAGAGAGAAAAAGAGAAAGAGAAGTAAAAGAACCGTTAAAGAGTGGAGTGCAGAAATTAGAACGTGGATTGTCAGTTTGTGTCGGCTAACGTAAGCATCTCTCTATCTTATCCTCCACTCCTTTTGGCCCAACTCCCCCCCCCCCCAAGGCCCACTGGGCCATTACCTCCCCCCGCGTGCTTTTCACGTGATCCTATTTATTATTATCTGTTATTTAAAAAAATCCTAAAAAATAAAACATTTCACTAAATATTTATACTATGTAAAAAAAAAAAAAAAAAAGTTTTGTCTTTCGGTTGTTTTGTTTTATGGAAGGTAAATAATTTGTCGTTTTTTCTATTTTTTGAAAAATCTTTTTTATTTAGTAAGTGGAAGTATACATTTGGAAAATTGTAAAAAATAGAAGATTTGATAAAATATTTACATTTTATGGAAAAACCAATTACAATGTATTTTGTCTTTTAGTGATTTTGTTCTATAGAGTTTAAATAGCTTGTCATTTTTTTTTCTATTTTTGAAAATATTATATTATTTAATAAGTGAAAATATATACTTTTTGTACGAAAACACAGTCGATCAAAAATTTGAACTAATAATGTAAAACTACGTTGATTGTATCAATTTCACTTCTAAATGTTTTTGTTATGGTTTTCATTCGTTCTTGAATTTATACAAACTAATTCAAATGTTGATTTTATAATATGACAAATACAATCGATGAATGGATAATTTTTAAATAAAATATTGACTAAGAGTTTAAAGTAGCGCTTGGAGTGTTGAGTTGGGTCATGAAGTTTAACATTAATATCTTCGAGCTACCTTGACTAGTTTAACAAGACTCTACAATATTTGACATTTTAAAGATTTATGAAGTCTATGTTTGGAGTGAAAATTTATTCGATACAAACTTAGCCAATTGGGAGTTTAATGTATATTTATTGGTTTAAAAATTTTATTTGTATAATTTCATTATCAATGCTTAAAAACGCAACCAAACTTTAATTAAAAGTGGAAAGTAAAACAAACAAACAAACAAATTAAGTTAAGATGTCAAAATGCGAACACCGACACTTAGAATTCTACTTTATATTAAATTCTTCGAAAATCTCAAAAAACAACCAAACAAATATATATTAACATAAAGTTGGTTGAAATGTCACTGTCCTAAGTCCAAACCATATAATATTTCAGCTATATTATTAATTTGTGTAAGACAAGACAACCAAAAACTTTTGGAGATGCCAAACAATCCAAAACATTACTTTTGTGTGTTTGCAACTTTTCTTTTGTTTATGCAGATTCGAGATGGTTTAGTAGACGAGACTTGGATTATCAATTTAAAAATAGATGGTTTTGATTCTCATAAGAGCGGAAAAAAAAACTATCTTTTATGACTTTTTGATGCTGAATTTTCAATGAAATTGAAAAAAAAAAAATCGAAGGAACGTATGCACAATAGAGAACTTCGCAACCGGTCTGGTGCTTGACCACCAACATTTCGGCGATCAAATGCTAGTTATATATTAAGAGAATAAAGAATTGGATATCTACCTCAAATTTCAAGAGTCTTCTTCGATTAAATTTAAATAAAGTTTGTAAGGTTGATTTCCTAATTAATTTATTGACAATCAAATAGTTATAAATTGTTTGATTTATTTTACTAATGAATCAAACATTTGTACGTAAAAGTAAAATATTTAAGCATAATCTTTGTCTTCGTATTTAAGGCATTATTTTCCTCTCACGGTCGTTGACGACCCTATGAGTAATCCCTTAATTTATAAAATCTACAAATAATCCGTATTCTGTGACTTTTCTTTTACTTCTATCGTTCATCTTCTTCTTGTTGATATCATAACATGAATAAGCATTTTTATCTCCAATAGTTGAGCTAATTATAGTTCTATCGCTAGACTTTAGCTACCATAAAACACTTATTTTGTAATGATTTCTGATCGTATTTTAAGTCAAACAACTATTTTTGTTATTATTATAATTATTCATTTAATTCGATGTTTAGTAATTGAACTATATGCACGGATCAATTCACCTAATTTCTTAAGCAAGTGGACAAATTAAATCTATATACCTTTTTAATTTTAATTCAAGCAAGCTAAGCAGCTTGTTGTATATGATATCTAAATATATGTGAACCTTACAAGTGTGGTTATGTCAAAATAGTTGATTTAGGATGATGAATCTTCAACTATGTTAATGAGATCGAACTAGAGATCAACTCATCCACCTTAAAAGAAAATATCAAAGCTCAAATTAATTTATATATCATGAAATAATTAATAAAAACATTCCAAAGGGCTAAGGCATGATATAACATCTCAAGTCCTAACTAATTAGATAACAAAAATTATGTTGCATGATTGTTTATTTATATATGAACAAGATATATCAGATGCCACATAATTACCTGATATATTGTTATAAGATGGTTGTATAATTGAAAAATAATAAAATTGCATTAAAACTTTGGTTATATATAAAAAGAAAGAATACAACAACATAATTGGCCAATGAGTACTTTCCCACCTAATTGAAAATGTCCTCATGTTGCTGTAATTATAGTTCTAATAAAACAATATAATTACTGTGATCATTAAATTGCAGTGATGAAAGTCCCAAATTCACACGTAAATGTTTAAATCAATCCCAACTAATGACCATAAATAGATCGTTGGTTGGTTGATCAGACAGTCAGTCGGTTTAGGTCAATTTGAGTCTTTAAAACTATTTACATCAAAACTCTCATCCATCAAAATTCTCCTTAATCTCTAACCAGTTGGATCAGTTTCAGTCAGTCGACTTGAATTTTCGGTCTATCATGCTCACCCCTACTTTAAACCGTTGAGTATACAACATTATTATATATTATTGTATTTTTCATTTGACTTACAAATATGCATGGACTCATTAGCATATCTATTTATTTGATACATGAACTTATAATCATATATTTTTATAAAATTTTAAGCAATTATATGTTAATACATTCCAAATACATGCTAATAGAATTCTATTACTTTGTTATTTGTTATGAATTACTACATTTTTTTTAACAACTAAGGACCAAAATTTCAAATTAGCCAAAATATTAGAGAGAGGGAGTGAGACAATGAGTATATATATTTATTGTATTTCTATCATTAAAAGAAAGAAAGTAATTAGGATATATAAACTCAAATTAATTAGGATAATCCAAATAACCATAAAAAAAAAATTAATTAATAGAAAAATCAAAGAGGAAACAAGTGATTTATAAATAAAGTGAGGATTATGAAGGATGAATTTACATTTACAAAGACTTTGAGAATTACAATTAAGAATTGCTTCCAATTCTTCCAACCATCTCTAGAACAGATTCCACAAATGTTAACACATAAATGACTAAACATTAACAAAATGGTATCATTTCCCACTGCTAATCCTAATCCTCCTATTAATCAACAACTTAATTAATTTCACTTTAAAAACCATATTTATTAATTTACACTTTTGTATTACCAAAAAAGAAATTCCCCAAATTAATATATCCAACAGAAACCCCCAATTAATCAAATTAATTGGTAAGATCAATATGATCACCTGGAGAAGCCGACGCACTTTTTGAATTCGAAAACGGCAATGAATTCGTTGGAACAAACACCATATTGCCTGTTGGTGGTGAATTACTCGTGGTGGTGGTGGTCGTCGTCGTCGTAATATTGTTCAAAAAGCTCGTCCCACATCCATTTCCTTTATTCGTAGTAGCCGCCGTCGTCATCAATTGAAACAACGATTGTTCGCCTCTTCCCGACGATGACTTGGTGAGGCCAGCACTTGCACTAGCACCCCCGGTGCCAATGATCGATGTAAGTGCAGCGGCAAGAGCAGATTGAAAGCTCGGATCGGCCGTGATGGCCTTGGTAGCGGCAGCAATGGTGTCGGGTAAAGGCGGTTGCTGATGTTGTAGTGAGGTGGTGGGGTTTCGTTGTTGTTGGATGTAGTTTTGATAGATATTGTTGGCAGTTGTAGTAGTAGGGTGGTTATTTCTGTTGTAACTAAGAAGACCATTATTCCACGACAACACATTGTTTCTAGAAGATCCAAAATCGAGTTGGCCAGTGAAAGGGTAACGAGAATTGGGAAAGTTAGATGTGAACTTACCAAAATGGGTTGAGGAATTTGAAGAAGAGGAAGAAGGATTTGAAGTGAGGTCCAAAGTGATTGTGGGGTGAGTTGGGGAAGTGGATGAAATTATAGAGGAACTATTATTGGGTAAGTAAAAATTAGGTTTAGAATTATTTGCGTAAAAGTTTAGGCCGTGGAGAGTATTCGATGCGGTGGATGACGAAGCCGCCGTCGTTGCGGAGGTGGTGGAGCCAGAGAGAAGCATGGAGGCAGCGGCGGAGGTGGTGGAGGCCATGGCGTTGGCAGAGGCAGGTAATGGGTGGTTGTGATTACCTTCATAGGTGGTGATCAAAATCGACATGTCGTCAGCGCATCTTTGGACTTGTTTTCTTACCAGACATGTAGGTGAACCTGTGCAACGATAATATGCTCGTGGACATGGGTTTCCTTTTGCTATCTTTTGCCCATATTTCCTCCATTGGCAACCATCGTTCATCTGCATCATTATTATGAAAATTCAAGATTACTAAAGATTATTATAAATGGCGACCTAAAGCCGAGATGCATGTAAAATAAATCATGACCTATTATGAAATCAAACCTCAATTTAGTTTATAGCTAGGTCAAATTAATACAAAAGTGAGGACTAAATTTATAATAATAATAATTTAACCAAAATTTGAAAGATATGAAGATTAGGTTATAATAAGACCAAATCATAAGAACACTAAATTGAAAATCAATACAATTATAAATTTAGTAAAAAAAACATTTTTAATAGTTAGAATTTATATGTCTATAGTTTGATAAAATTTGAATAAATTGTTCGATAAATTACTCATAGATATATAATTTATTTTTTAAAAATTATTTGTAATTATTTTATCAAAACATAGGGACTAAAATTTAATTATAAACCAAATAATGAAAGTCTAATTTTCTCTTATTATACCTTAATATATTCAAGCTAAATGACCATAAACATGGAATTTAAGGATAATATGATAGTACTAACCGTGGCGGTTTCACATCGGGCTCTAACGCAAACTCTTGCGCGTTTGGGTGGGTTTTGCGGTGTAACATCATCTTCAACACTTCTCATTGTCTTCCCCCCTTTAGATGGCCAATTTGTCTCTCCAGCTTCCTCCTTCGTCGCCTCATGATCAAAACTATTTGGAGAATCGACTTCTTTAACGACAGCCACCATCGATTCTTCCCGTTCGAATTTGCAGTTCAAACCGAGAGATAAAGCCTCTTTACACGCTGCTTCTTCGTCCTGGTCACCACCGCCTATGATGATATTCATAGAGCTTTTCTCATCAGCTACTTTTTTGATCTTCTCCGACACCGGAAACCTCCCCAAAGAAAGTGAAACCAGTTCGATTTGATCGTCATCGTGTTGCTGTTGTTGTTGTTCCTTATTCACATCGTTGTCGTCGTCTTGTAATTTCTTAGAGTCTCGTCCGACAATCCCTAGGAATTGCATTTTCAAAGCTTCATAATCCTTCATGATTTGGTTTAAACTTTGTTTTAGTCTTTGGTTTTCTTCTCTTACTTCCCCCATTTCTGCTCGAGCAGATTCCAATTGATCTTCCTGTTCGACCAAACCAAATAAATATTATTTCTTTCTTTATTAAAGTCCTCAAATTCTAAATTTTAATTAAAATCTCAAGAATTAAAATTTAGCTTTATTCAATTCTATTATAATCAATTACATATAAATATCTAGTAAATGGGTCAAAATTTTAAGAGTCAATTTTTAGTTTGATTAAAAAAAAAAAGGATTGTGGTAAATTATAGTTGCTCGTTTTTAATTTGTGTTATCAAGTGTTGATCTACATTAATTTGGACATTTAAATACTAATATTATTTGTAATCTACAAAAAAAAAAATGGAATCTTATACCATGTGATTAATTAAATGGCCACAAACTTCAAACTTCAAATTTAATTATTTAATTGTGGATTAATTTAACTTGTTACCCTTTATTTCTTTATTATTTTTATTTTTTATAAGTATTCCAAATTGCTGATTATTGTAAGAATAATTAGGTGTGGATAAGAAATTTTTACTTTCTTTAATCTCATATATATATTTGACCATTTTAATTAAGTAATAATAATAATAATAAATCGAAAATATTACAGAAAATTTTTATGTAATATTATCAATTCTTCTTATAAAAAGTATGAAAAAAAACTCTCCCAGTCTTTGTTCTTTGTTTATACAAAATGATTATAGGCTGAATTGAATTTAAAATGAAATAAAAAACAATTAAGCTAACCTGCAGTTTGATGCAGCTCAAATCCTTTTGATCAGATGAACAACTTGTTTTATCTTCAGTATCATGTTCTTGTTTTGCATGGTTGTTCCCAGCTCTCTGATATAAATTAAATCAACAACAACCATAGTTAAATTAATTAAACAAAGTATTAGAAATTAAACTTCGATTCAATCTTATATATATATACACGAAGGAGACTAAATTATCATGTAACGAAAATTCGTACAAATCGTTTACTTTACTGTCAACTAAATTAAAACCGTCTTTCTTCGAGTTGAAAAGGCGAGATCTCTATACATACCTTAACGAGGAGATGTTGTTGTTGTTGTTGTTGTTTAGAGGGAGAATCCCGATCGTCGTCATGACTAACGTCGCGAACCGGAGGTTTCTCGGTCTTGACAACGGGCCTTGGACGGCCAAAAGCAGCAGCAGCCTCCATGAAAGAGAATCCCTAGTCTCTTCTTCTTTTTTGGTTTGAAAAGGGGGTTTTTCCTAATTGAATGAAGTCTATGGGAGTTGTAGAGAAGATATATATAAAGGGAAATCAAAGAGAAAAGGGATCAATAAGAGGTTTATTATTTTGACTTAGCCATACCAATTTTAGTTTTTGCCAATCAAACCTCTAAATTTTGGGGTTTCAAGATTTCAACGCATCCCCTTTTCTTCTTTAAATGTCAAACCCCCCATTTCAAAGCCCTCAACTTGCAATATATATATATATATATAATTTCATATTATAGGACGTAGAGAAAGACTTTGTTTTTAATTCACTATTAAATATATTGATAATCAAAACCTAAACAACCTCTCTACAAAGAATTCAAACGTCAACTCTTTGGATAAAATGTGCCCAACAACAAGTCTCTCTATTCTATTCCTTTTTCTTCGATCCTTTCCGTTTTTTTTTTTAATAGTGATCCATATTTTCCCCCTTTTCTTATCCGACAAGTTAAAGACGACGACTATTATTTATGCCCATTTTTAGTCGTATCGGTTATTATCGAAAGTTGTGTGAACCTTTAATTCATGAATCTTTCATTTTCAAATCGTGTCTAGTAAGTACTCATAAACCTTCAACTATTAGAACTCTTACATCTAAATTACACAAATTTTGTAAGTCATTTAAGAGATTCAATAAACACAATGTTCAAAGTTGAAACCTATCGTACACATATTTAGTAACTACATTTAATAATAACTATTAAATGTAATTGTTTTGAAACTTCAAGATGATTGAGAAATAGGCTTGACAAAAAAAAAAAAAAAAATTCTACATCGTTATTTATTATAATACAAAATCTCGCGTTTGAGAAATATGTGAATCATATCTTTTTATAGTAGTTTTAATTCATACAAGATATTTTAGGCATTATATTAGAGTCAAATATATGTGTCAAACTTTAAAAGCAAAATCAGTTTAAATTCATTGGTCTAATGTTAATAAAGAGGGTTGAAAATACTCATATATGTTGTAACATATTTTAAACCGAGAGTGTATACATTAAAATAATACGATATCAAATTTTACCTTCACCTATTAGTTCAAGCTTTTAGGTCATAGGTGACTACATACATAGGTCAAATACACGAGTGAGAGAATGAGCGTCAGATGATATATAAATATTGTATATTCTTCACCTTTCACCTATCAACTTATTGGGATACTACATCAATTATCCTTGAGTTATGCTCGACCGAATATTAATGAATCGAGAGTTGATTATTTGTGTTTTCAAGAAGAGAGAAGAGGGTGGAAGTTTCGTACGTAAAGAAGTGAGATTGAGAAGTGGATTTTTTAAAATTTAAGGGTCAAAAATCTCCATAGATTAGCCACCGGCGTGCTGCCGTCGTCCACCTCATTCCTTTTCTTTCTTTCTCTCTTTTCTTTCTACATTTACAACATTTAATAACGGTAAAGTCAAATTTTGAGTATCGATTTAATTAAGAAGCTTTCTGATTGGTCCCTTCCTTTGACTTTTTTATTAACCAAGAATACACTAATTATAATAATGACACATCCAATGCTGACGTGTATCCCCTCTTTGTTTCTACTATACACCAACTTGTGGCTTCCCCCTCCACCGTGGCATTTCAAAATAAAATTAAAAGCCCCACAATTTCTGTATTATATATATATATATATACATGTGTGTATGAGACATTTTCAACTCTAACAAAATAAACTAAAATATTTATAATATATGGCAAAGTTTTAGATTCTATAAATGATAAATTTCTATCATCATCTATCAATATCACTGATAGAAGCATATCAGTATTTATCAATGTCTATTATTGATAGAATCTGAAATTTTGTTATATTTTGTAAATAACTTGTCAAATTTGTTAGTTTTTATAATTCTAATATATATATCAAAATGTTGTAATTTTATCTTCTAAATTTTGAATTTAGTTTTTCATTTGTTCATAAGTTTCAAAATGTTAAATTTTACTCTCAAGTTTCTTCGACAAGTGATTTTATTAACTTTAATTTTAAAAAATTAATTTTTTAATAAATAAATAAGTTTTCTATCACTATTATTAAAATTAATCTACTCGTTCACATTGTAATTATTGAAAGTTAATACTAAGAACTAAAAGTCGAGTCTTTGACCTACACAGATAAAAGTATAAAGTCTATGAACTAAAAAATCGAAGATAAATATATAATAGTTTGAAATTTATGGACAAGCAATGACTAAATTTTTTTTTAAAACAAAAAAATTTCTTTTTTTCTATTCTTTTGTGCTTAATTTTCTCAAATTTAAGTCATTTTCATTGAAAAAGAATATTATTAGTCTCCTCTCTCTCTTTTATTCATTTTTTCTTGTTTTAGGTAATCTTAAAAAAGAATAAAAATGAAAAAAGAAGAATATTCGAAGAGACAAAATATATGGAAATTTGGATGGCATTTTCGTAAATTAACTTTTAAATTTTTACAACATTATCTTCCCTTAATTATTTTTTTTTTCTTCTTTCCCAATAATTCAAATTTCAACGTATAGAGAGAGAGAACATGCATGCAAAATTTGTAAAAAGAAAAAAAAAGTGATTTTATTAGAATTTTTAATTATATTATTCAACAGCCACACTATATTATATAATTAATTTATATAAATATGAAAGTCAACACATGAATAATAACATTATTTTAGCTTAAAGTTAGAGCTTTTGACTTTAAAATGAAGAAGGCCAACTTAGCTTAACATTTACTTTCTTGTTTTTTTCCTCTATATAGCTGTGTTACCAAGTGAATTGAGAAGACTTTTCATTCATCAACATATACATATATGTGAGTTGTACACATCAATCACATTTACAAATCTATCAACTTTAATTTATATTATTATCTCGATTTCGTTTTATTTTAGCGTTTTTTAAGTATCAATTTTATATCCTATTTGTAATAATGTGTGAAATATAATTGAGTACTTGTGAGTCGTTTATAACTATTTAGTGATAGTTCTTACGTAACAATAATTCTTTTTATATATATTATATGATGTAGATGGTGTAATGAACTAAATACGTTTAATCGCTATTGTGTATATATGCATGTAGTTTTAACTTGCATTTAGGAATTAATAACTAACTTTTATATAAACGTTGGCAAAATTTCTTGAGATTTGTCAACAAAGACAAAAATTCTTGTAGCGTGGTACTTGATATGATATTGATATAGAATTTATTTAAACGAGACATAACATATCTTTTGTGGACAAACGTTAATCATATAAGATGAATAACCCTAGCTAGACTTTTAGATGGTATCAATTATAGTGTGGATTATATACCATCGGTCTAGCTCGTTTATTATTTTAAAAATTAGTTGTAAATATACAATTTTCAACACAACCCACGTAAATTATGCCGACGTTTTTTTTGACGTCGGGAAAAGTTCGATTTCTTGTAGTGATATATACCTAATATATAGAAAGGGAAAAGATATATATAGATGTCTAAAATTTTGTGGAATTATTTGAATTGCCAAAACACATGGAAGAAACACAACAAATAAATAAATAAATGAAATTAATTGAAGTGGGCTGTCAAAGTTCAATGATTTAGGTCAAATTCATACACTAAGTTAGACTTTTTGGAAGAAATGAGTGAACAATTTAAGAATATATATATATATATATATATATATATATATAAAACCTAGAGATACCCTCTTTTTTCCAATTAATACAATCAATAAATAAAATTATTATTTTAAATTATTTCAACGTTACACAAATAAACATAAAAATTAAATATATATTTTTCTTCAACCACACTTAATTGGTTCCATTAACCCTTGGTTAAAACCCAAAACAAAATTAATTAAAATTTCAAATGGTATTGTTTTTCCTCAATTTATATAAATAATATTTTGATCAGGTCAAATTAATATGTCCTATGTTTATATTCTCATGTTTATATTAATCATGTCGATGTGGTAATAAAAATATTGAGGAAGAGGAAAAAAAAATGTCAAAATTTTAGATATTGTGTTTTACCACAAGGTGTTTAATTTTATTTTTTAATATGGTCGATCGAGTTAGGGAGATTAGATATTTCCAAGGCATCGTCCTACTCATGTCAATGTAATAATACAAACACTTATATATATATATAGTTTAATATAAATTGATGTGTTACTAGAAATTAAATTACATCATATCTTTAATATCTTATAAGATTGTCTTACTTTAACAAATTGCTTAGTTTAATAAGAACATGATCTAATACAAATACATTAAAATAATTAATGGTCAATACCCATCATATTTTTATTATCAATCGGTCATGCAAACTACGAACTTTATATTATACCCTATAGTTTATATTTTAATACTAATGAATCAATCAACTCTGTTTCAAAGTCATTGTATTTAAATATTCATGAAAAAAAATTAAAGTTGAAATCGTACACTTACATACCCTCCTCCTTAATTAATTAAATATGGTTCTTCATCCAAGATTTTCTTAATTATCGTCATTTAACTAAATAATTATTTAATCCCTAGTTGTCATTACATTAGATTTTCTTTCTTTGTTTTAAATTTGACTAAAAAAAAACAAGAAGAAGAAGAAAGAATTAATTTAGGTTTATTACTTGTAGTGATAATTAAATTATAGTAATCACTATTTTTTTTTCATTACTTCAAATTAATCCATCTTAATTAAAGTTGACAGTTTACAATTTCATCATGTTGACTTTGATTAAGTAATTATTTAACCATATGTTCAGTCTATTTTTTTTTTTTTTTTACAAAATTCAATAACGGAATTAAAACCCTAACGTACGCTATGACATCTTGATCGTTTAATTTTTAGGCTAAAAAAAATACTCTTGATTTCGAAATCTTGCAAAAGTGATAATTTAGTCTATAAACTTTAATTATTTACCACATGATGGAGAGCAATACATGCCCAACAGAGTAAGGATCTAATCTTATTCTAATTGCATCTAAACCAATTTAGAAGTTAACATGCATAATAACTATATCCTAAATACACTAAATTAGGGTTTAGCTCGAATCCTCGTAATCCGATCTCTTCACGAACTCGAACTGGAACTTCCACTAGAGTTGATCTTCAGACTTAGAACCGGGTTGCGAGACCTGTTCTTAAGTGAAGGAATAAGAGAGCGTTATATGGAAATTGGAGAGGTGGAAATTTAGGATTGAGATATTTCGAAAAGATAATTTTTTTTTTACTTGACTCGAAAGTATATAAATTAATTGTAGTATAATTCAACAATAATTAACACATACTTATTGTCGACGTGATTATACAATAATAAATATTAGATATTTTAAAAAATTTAGACTAAAATTAAATGTTTAAAAGTAGCTAATTTTCAAAGGAGACAAGTCTTATCTTATGCTTTATTTTTAGATTCTTATCATCATCACATGCACACGTCATAAACCCAATTAACAAATAAAATGACAAATAAGATTGAACAAAAAAAAAAAAAGAAAGAAAGAAAGAAAGCAATAAGAATAATAAAATTGAAAATAAATTCAAAGTTGATAATCAAGTTGGTATTATATTACAAAGCAATTGGTCGTTTCTTTTGTCTCAATGCTGACCCTGACCCCTTGGAGAGGGTTTTAAGCCACTTTAATTCAATTATTGACAAAATTAAAACACTTTTATTTTAATTAAATATTAATACCAAATGTAATTGAGAAAAAGAAAAATTATAGATAGTTGAAAATTAAATTGTTTTTCTTCTTCTTCTTCTTCTTCTTCTTATAAGTACTGCTGGAATCCCTACATTTTGTGAATGAATGGGTCTTGGAATATCCTTATTACATGATTTGCAATTTGATTTCTCTTTTTTTTTTTTTTTAATTGAATACGTGTGTATCGTGTATTTAAGAACAACGATAATATAGAAAACGGAAAATAATTAATTTGAATTTCTTTTGGTAAATTGATGAATTGTTCAAATCTAACTATCAATTGACAAAATAAAATTAAAATTACTATTTTTTTTTTTGTGTGTGTGTGTGTTGATGAATAGTAGATAAAGTATTTATAATAGTCTATGGAGTGGAAAAGTTGATGAAATGAGGTTAAGAAATGACTTTATGGAAAAGTTTTAAATAAAAGAAGAAGAACAAAAGGTGACAAAAGCAGCCAAGCTGTTAAATTTTTCAATTTTTATATTTTAAAGAACGTGAAGAGAGAAGGAAATAATAGAAAAATATATATATTTTAAAAAAAAAAAACTTTTTTTTTTCTTCTTTTCTTTTTTTAAAAAAATATGTTTTTTAATTTGTTTGTTTAATTTAAACTTTAAGTTTGATGAGAAATAAAACTATTAATTAAAAGAAACTCTTGGGACATGAAAAAGGCAAAAACTGAAAAAGTGGTTGAAATTGTGAATTGACCAACTAAGATTTTTGAGATAAATAATAAGAAAACTTCTTCTAAGCAAAAAAAAAAAAAAAAAAAATTATAATCATGTCAATTTAAAGTATAATCTTTGGTATGGGTAAGTGTATCGATTTATATATTATTTTCAAAATTTTCATATAATTTGTATCAATTAAACTTCTAAATTTTTATTATATCGGTGAAACGATAATTTATATTCTTTAGTATTATTGCTTTTTAAAGTAGTAGAGTTGAAACGTTGATGATTTTTGAAAGAGCCTAAATTAATTATGAGTCTCATTCGTGTGTTTTTCGAACGAAATTTAAATTGAAATATTTTCTTGAATAAAAATAATATATGTGCGGATGGCTTTAATAATAATCAAATATTTTAATCTTGATTAACTAATAACTATTTGGTTTAGATACTATTGTGGTTTTGTTTTGATTATCAGTTTTTGTTTGTGTCATTTTAAAAAATGAGTATCTTAGTTTTCATTTATATTCCATTTTTTATAGACTAAAATTGTTGTTTTTTAAAAGTACGTGGAAACTATAACTCAAAGTTGAAGTATAAAACTAAAATGAACATTTTTTAAAATATACGAATCAAAACGAACCAATGTTATAAGTACAATGACATAAAATAAACATACCGAGAAAGTCTAAAAACCAAATGAAGTGGAATTGAGAATGCAGTAAACAAAGTATTGTTTCAATCAGACTATTTCTTTATACTTAATTTAAACGTGCTAACCAAAATTTAAATTATTAAAGTTGATTGACAAAATAAACTATGCTCATAATACCATGCTTAATTTCCCAGCCCCTTTTTTAGAGTAGGATAGATAAGACACGTTTGTTGTGTTGATGAGATTTTATCTTTGTTGCAGGCTCAAGTTTCATTAATATATGCTCGTTGGACCTTTTTTCATTGAAATATTGACAAATAATAAATAAAAAACCAAATGTTAAATAGTCTGATCAGAATCACAACTTATTAAAAGTATTATATTGACATGTTTTAGATTTATTGGATATTTTGTTTCTTGAGGTTAAAGTGATTACAACCATGTTTATGGAGAGTGGATTCGATCGTGCAATCATCATTAGTTGGTAGAGGATTAAAACAACATGATAGCAGTGTAATTATTGATAAGCGTATAAAATGAGTTAACTCTAATAGAGTTTACGACAAAAGATCGAATTTTGTCATATTCGATGATCTCGAACTGTGGTTGATGACATAACTTATTGGACAATGGATAGGGTGGATTCTCATTTAGGTGAAATTATTTCCCTAATTCAACACTATGCTTTAAACTCTATGAAGTAAAACAACTGGAAAAAAAAAAAAACAAAGAAAATAAAAGAAAAACAAATAATTAGTAATTTTTAAATGAATTTTCTTTTTCATCGAAACTATTTCATTTTGGCCCAATCCATTATAACCCATTCACTATTAGCCCAAAATTTTTGAGGTCCAACACAAAAGACTTATCCATCATTTATTCCTCAAGACTAAAGTTTGTATTGATTTCATTCATAAATTTTCAAAAACTTATAATAGATTTCTAAAAACATATAATTGTAAGACCAAATAGACAAACTTAATAACTAAACTTAAAAAGAAAAGAAGTTAATATGTAATTTTGGTTTTATTATTAACCTTGAAACAATTTTAAATTTATTATAATAGTTGTCTATATAGAAGACGAGTTACCCTATGTGTATCTATGCATTAATATATTCTACAACCATACACTTTTGGTATTCATATAATTCACCTCCTATTTGTTATTTAGCCTTTAAGTAAGAGACTTCTGAGAGATGTTAGAAGGTGGCACATTTTCTCTATATTAGTAGTGTGTTCTTTGTGCAATGTTTATCAATTTTACAAACATATTTTCTTTCAAAATGAATTTTTATTAACTAAATAGATTTGATTTAGTTTGTCATTCGTTGGATGTCCTAAAATTAGGATTTGTGAGTGTATTGGATAATTTCAAGTCACACACGTATTTGTAGGAGAAAGATAAGACTAGTGACTAGATCTTAATTCTCAATCCTTGCTTCCATAGTTTTTTGTTTAAGAACAAGAAAACAAAACAAAACAAAAATTGTAATTTAATTTCCATTGAAGAGCTGCCAAAAAGAAAACCATACTCAAACTCACATAAGGAAATCAGTGAGTGGGTTGGTCTCCTTCTCCCTGTCTGACAGTACCTCGAAGTAAAGAACTCATCTTTTCATTTGGGATTTTCCCATTTTGTGCTCTCTGCTTTGATTCTTTCCCTTTGTTATGGCGCCGGTTTTATCTCGGTTACTTCTCCGACGGAATGTTCACACACCATTTCTTCGCACCTCCACCACGGCCTTTAGCTCTTTCAGGTAAGATCGATCTTTCATTTTTTATGCAGAAAATCCGTTTCCGTTTTGTCGAAATCTTGACTGCTGATGATGGTGGGATTTTGTTTTCCATGATTATGAGATTGTTTTGGATGTGGGTTTAATCTATTTTGATCACTTAACTTGATGTTAGAATTATTATCAATCTGGTTGCACGTTTTCCTAGTTCTTATTTTCATCCCAAATTGAATTGGTTTAATCCAAATCAAATCTATATGTATAATGTAAAAGGGTTTAATTCATTATTTTCGTACTTTGTTTTTGTGATTACAGTTTATAACAAATAAACAAATAATTATTTATTTTTTTGGGATCCTATGTTATGTTCTCTTCATGTTTTTATGTAACCCTTTTCTTCTTCTGAAAGCAGAACGGTTCATTCTATGGTTTTCTCCACTGTAGAAGTGGACCAAATATCAGGTTCTAAGCCAGGAGACGTTCTCAATTTGGGTGAGTAAAGTTGCTGTAATATCTTGTACGAGCTGCAATGATTAATAACGGTTGTTTATTCATTTTTTTTATTTGTTATCTTATACTAAAATTAATGTTGGATATTGTGTATTTGACTAAACTTATTCATTGCATAAGAAAAGGAATGTTTACACAACATGTTTTTATTTTAGTGCAGGGTAAATGGATTGGATCGTCCGGTTGGAATACTATTGTAGATCCTCTAAATGGAGAACCATTTATTAGAGTTGCCGAAATCAACGAAACAGAGATTCAGGTACTGCTACTAATGACTGCTTATTTCTTTAAAAATCTGCTTTCCTTTACTTGGTGGATTGCTTTTGCAGCCATTTGTGAAGAGTCTGACCAAATGCCCAAAGCATGGCTTACACAATCCTTTCAAATCGCCTGAGAGGTTCTTATAGATCACTTTGTAGATAATTTTCTTTAGTTTCTCTCTAATTTTTGTCTCATTGGTCCTTTGCTTGAGCGAGATTGTTAATTTGACATAAATATTCTATTACATTTTGTCATATTTGCAGATATTTGTTGTTTGGAGATGTATCTTCCAAGGCTGCTGACGTGCTTTCCAAGCCAGAGGTGTGATGAACATTTAATTGTTTAACTCTTTCCTTGTCAGTGTTTTCTTACTTCTCTTGCCCTTTGTACTTTAGGTGACATTCTTTTTACAATAGTTTACTCAAACAAAACATGGTTTTGCAGGTGACTGACTTCTTCGCAAGGCTAATTCAAAGAGTTTCTCCAAAAAGTTATCAGCAAGCTTGTGCTGAAGTAAACGTTACTGTTAAATTTCTACGGAACTTCTCTGGCGATCAGGTAAGGTCTAATGAAAGTAGTTGGTCAATGGTTTTTGTTGTAATACTGCTTAATTGGTTACTTGAACAACTCTTTTGAGGTCAGCCTTAAGGAATGACCATGTTGGCTTAGGTCTAGTGAACTAAACTTTCTAGGAAAACCCTTGATGTCTCTAAACTTTGGGTCTTGGACAGGCCCACATTTTTTATGAGAACTCATTTAAAGTCGTTATTTTAAACATAATGCGTGAGAAAATTGACTTGAAAGAAACTATAGAGACCCTTCTAAGACTCCTATGGACGAGTGAGGAAATTTAGTATATCATGCACTTAAGTCTAACTCTCCCTTTATCTTCGTCAATGTAATTTGAGTTGGAGTTGTTTGTGTATATATATGTATGTATATATTTCTTTAGCAAATAAGTAAGATGAATCTTATGAATATTGCATTTATTACTATTTTAAAAACATGATTGTAGGTGTGTTTCATGTTTTAGTGATCTTGCTTGTAAGTTGTAACTACCTATTTTTTACAATGCTTGCAATATGATCTCTATTCACGCTCCAAGGATTGAAATGTACTTAAAAGTTAAAACAATTAGTTAATGAAACCAAATGGAGTTTTGTCACATAGAACATTTCCTAACAAGTTATTCGTGTGAAGAGTTTGTTTAGTTGTTTATGATGTTTGTATACAGGTTCGCTTCCTAGCAAGGTCCTTTGCAGTACCTGGAGATCATCTTGGACAACAAAGTCATGGTTTCCGTTGGCCTTATGGTCCCGTAAGACAACTTAGATGACTCCTCTATAAAATCAAAAAAGAAAATAAGAAAAGAAAAGAAAAACTGTTGTTATTGATTCTCTTTTGATAAATGAAATATTCATAAAATATGTATAGATGAATTTAAAAACAACATAACTAAGAGATATATAATTGTAGTAGTAAATAATTAGGTTCGCCTGGCTTTTTCTTAGGCCAGATAAGGTTTGTCTATATTAAGTAATTTCAAGTAGTTTTCAAGATAAAGTTTAAATGCTCGATATATTTTATGTCCTTAATTTTCAATGTTTATATTTCTGCTCAATAAATTGCAAACATTTGTAGGTTGCGATTGTCACTCCTTTCAACTTTCCATTAGAAATTCCTGTACTTCAGTTGATGGGTGCACTTTACATGGGCAACAAACCCGTTTTAAAAGTCGATAGCAAGGTAATTTTTTATGGTTGAATAAGAAAATTATATTATGGTATACACATAAACTAATAAATATTTTAATTTTAACTTATAAATAAAATAACTACGATTTTTTTTTTAAATATGTTGTAGGTTAGCATTGTTATGGAGCAAATGATTCGATTGCTTCACCATTGTGGACTACCTCTAGAAGATTTAGATTTTATAAATTGTGATGGGAAGACCATGAACAAGTTATTGATGGAGGTAAATTTGTAAGCATACGATGGTACTTGAATATTTTATACTTGATTGCTGCAGATATTATGTGTGTGTAAATATTATTATGAAATCTATCTATCTATAATTTTTCAAATATTGTTAATAGTTAATACAGTAGTGCTTGAAGATGTGCCATGATTAGAAAAAAAGAACTTAGTGTTCAAGTTCATTTACTTTTGTTGAATAAAATAAATGAATCAACATGTTAGATTTATGGCCTAAGTTATCCTACGAATTTTATAGGCAAATCCATCCATGACTCTTTTCACCGGAAGCTCAAGGGTGGCAGATAAGTTAGCTGTTGACTTGAAGGGTCGCATTAAATTGGAAGATGCAGGTTTTGATTGGAAAGTCTTAGGACCAGATGTTCGAGAGGTCATTAGCTGTATCACATGTCATACCATTTCTGCACCTTCGATACAAAATGTCAATTTTCTTCCTTATTTTTTGTGGTTACTAAATTGCAGGAAGACTATGTTGCATGGGTTTGTGATCAAGATGCATATGCTTGTAGTGGCCAAAAGTGTTCAGCACAGTCTATACTGTTTATGCATGAGGTTTAATGTTTAAGTTTTGTTTTGCGTACTACATCTATGGGATTAATTGCTTTTTTTCTTATACTTTTTATTCTCCAAGTCCAATATCTTTTCTAACGATATCATTTTGTTGCAGAATTGGTCAACCACTTCGCTTATTTCGAAGATAAAGGATCTTGCAGAGAGAAGAAATTTGACCGATTTAACAATTGGCCCAGTTCTTACAGTATGATACTACCCTTTTTTGTTTCAATTCATATTGTGATCCATGTGATATATATTTTTATTAAAGTAACACTTTTGTTGGTTGTTCAGTTGACAACGGAAGCGATACTAGATCACATGAATAAATTGCTCAAGATTCCAGGGGCAAAGTTGCTTTTTGGAGGTGAACCTCTAAAAAACCATTCTATTCCATCCATATATGGCGCTATAAAACCCACTGCATTATATATTCCACTTGAAGAAATGATGAAAGATGAGAACTATGAGCTTGTGACCAAGGAAATTTTTGGACCATTCCAGGTAAATATGAAGAAAAGAAGTTATTTAAAACCTAAAATTTTTTCTAAGTAGTGTCTAAATATGTATGGAATTTTTCTCGTGACCAACTCCGTTTAAATTCTTGTTGCCTTTTACCATGAATAAAATAAGCACCTTTTAGAATCAATTTATTGCTGGTGTTTGCAGATTGTTACGGAATACAAGAGAGATCAACTTTCGGTTGTGTTGGATGCTCTTGAGCGAATGCATGCTCATCTAACTGCTGCCGTTGTTTCAAATGACCCTCTTTTCTTGCAGGTGAGTTTATAGATCACTTTCTGTATTTTCTCTAGAAAAAGTTCCTGTCACGGGCCATCATTCATTCATATCGGTTAAATACGACTCAAAATTCCTTGTTGTCAATAGTACTTTGAACTAGATGCTACTACTATTTTAAGAGTTGTAGATTATAGTAACTTGTGGAGTTGTTTGCAGGAAGTTATTGGCAAAACTGTGAATGGAACAACGTACGTAGGTTTACGAGCGAGAACAACGGGAGCTCCACAAAACCATTGGTAAACTATGAATGAGCTCTTTCTCCTTTTGAACCTCAGCAGATTATTGTATAGATATATTTGATAATGGTGGCTAAGAAAATGTTTTGGTATATATATAGGTTTGGACCTGCAGGAGACCCAAGAGGTGCAGGTATTGGAACCCCGGAAGCCATCAAACTCGTATGGTCTTGCCATAGAGAGATCATATATGATATTGGCCCACTACCCTCGCATTGGAAAATTCCATCAGCTACTTGATGAAATATGAGAGTAGGTGCTTTGCTTTGTTGTTCCACCCTCTTAGGCCAACCTAACTTTGCCTAGAATCTTATGTCAATTTTGTAGTTCAGAAAATAATAAAAAAGAAGAATAAATAAAGGGTCATTTGGCAAAAACAATTCTTTAGTTACTTTTTCTTTCGTTTTTATCTGTCTTTTCATCATATGCTGCTTTCTTAGGAAACATCTCATTCCTGATTAATAAATATCCAATCTCTTTTCAGTTTAGTTAGTCAGCCTTCAAAAGATATGAATGTGTGTAGTATCCATATATGATGTCTATTGAAATAATACTTTATGAACATATTTTACCAACACTACTTATCATTTTTATATATTATTAACACGATATAATGCAAAAAAAAAAGAAAAGAAAACTGGAAAGTATAATATGAAATATAGCACAACAAGAGATTTGTATAGTGCAAGAAATTGAAAAATACTATAAAACAAGAAATAATCTATGAACTCGAGTTGTTGTATACTGTGTCCTGAGTCCTTCATAACTATCATGCTTAGGGTTTCTTCGAGGTATCTTTTAATAGAATCTCAAATAATATGACCTTCCGATTTTCTTCCTTAAACATCAAAATTATATGTATATATAATATACAAAATCAACTATTAATGTTCTTGAATGGGCTTACTTCCATACGATACTAAGTTTAATCTAAAAGTATATTAAACTACTAACTTAGGTTATATTTGTCAACCATTTTGTTTTTGGAAATTAAGTAATAAAAGATCACGTCAAACTTTTTAGAACTTAGTTTAGAATTCAGTCATTGCATTTACAAAATATAATAGTTGTATAACATAAAACATAAACCATATCCGTACAAATTCAAGAGAGTAGAAGAAATAATTTTAAATCGTGTTCGGAGAAATAGATGCATTAAAATTACAAAGTGTAAAAGGAAAAAGGTGTTGAAGAATTTACTAATAATCGATGAAATCATTTATCTAACTTACTTTAAAATCAGGAGCATTTTGGCCCGAAAAGTTTTTGTATGATTTCAAAAACATGTGCGATAACGGAGAACAAATTTATTTGAAATCTAAAGAGAAGATGAAGAACCACAAATTACGTTTTAAAAACAATAAAATTGATTTGAATTTGACTAATTTGTGATGATTATATAATCTGTAGCCGCTTGTTTCATCTACTACTTTTGTTTTCCTTAAGTTTTTAGTTTTCTCGCATGGTCTCGGCCTTCTTCATCTTCTTCACTGAGTCAAAACCAATGAGCAATGAGATTCTAAAACCCTAATTCTTCGCTGGGGTAATCTGTTTTTGTGTTTTTTTTTTTTTTTTTTTCTGAAATTGAGTTTCAGAATGGATCAACATCTTCATCATCCTCAACAATGGCATCCCAGGCCAATCCAACCCACTCTCTGTCCAATTTGCACAATGCCCCACTTCCCCTTTTGCCCTCCCCATCCTTCCTTCAACCAAAACCCTAGGTATCCCTTCGGACCCGATCCCTCTTTCCAAGCCCCCGGTTTTGACTCTCATCGTTCTCCCATGAGGATGCCGCCCCCGTATATGGCGAATCCTGACGATGGTTTCGCAGATCAGAGGCCGTGGATTAGGAATTCTGCCAATTCGTATGGGCATGTTCCGTTCCACCCTCATAGAGAAGGGTTTTTCCCGCCACCGTATGATTATGGCGGGAATGAGTTTGTAAACGACGCTGAAAGAAGCTACAAGAGGCCGAGGGTTGATGATGTGGGTTCGGAGGGGGGTGTTCATGAGCTTAATCAGAATACCGGTAGGAGTTCGTTTGAGGATGAGCGTAGGTTGAAGTTGATTCGGGATCATGGAATTGTATCGAGTGGGCCGCCTGAAGGTGGGTCTAATTCCTTGCCGAGAATGAATTTGGGTTCTAATGCCGAAGCTAACAGACGCAGTCTTGAAAATTCAGTAGGATCTGGAGACCCAGAAGATGTCGGCAGCTCTAGAATCTTGGAAACTAATAACTTCCAAGATCCGGGTAATGGCAGTAATAATGGAAGAACTCAACACTTTCATGAGAATGGTAGAGTTGACAAGCGGTGGCCTTCCCAAAACGAAGAATTTTCACATGCTCGTTATGATCAGGTTGGAGGAAGCCATTGGCATGCTCAACATATGCCGCACTCTGTTCATCCTGAAGCCACCGAAGACAATTATCTTTCTCATAGACACGAATTGCATTATTCTGATGATCGGCAAGCATTTTCCTGGATGGATGAAAGAAATAATAGCAAAATGAACGTTCTTGATCGTGATTATCATCCGCCTCCTCGCTCTGAGATGAACCCAATCCATATGAGACCGTTTTCATCACACGGAAACGCTCATCACGGTACTCGAAACTTGAATTTTGGTGCTGGATACGCTCCACGGCTTTCTGGGGGTGGCAGATTCTTGGAAAATGGAAGCTCAATTGAAGATTCTCGCTTCTTTGGTGAGCAACCTCCTCTTCCTGCTTCTCCACCCCCGCCTATGCCTTGGGAAGCACACTTGCACGCTTCAGCAGAGTCTGTAGCTTACTCTTCTCAAGCAAAACCTCCATCCCTGTTTCCTGTTCCTGTTAGTACCTCAACAATAACATCATCAGCATATTCTTCAGCTCCCGAACACCGTTCCTTTCACCACCATAAACCAATGCCTCATGTTTCTTCTAGCCCTATGATGGAGGTTTGAAGAATTAGATATATGTATTTTTTTAGTCATAGATTGCAGCTTTTTGGTAGGATTTTTAAGGGGATAGTGCTTGAATTTTTTTTAATTTTATTTATTTGTAGGATTCCCTGGCATTGCACCCATACTCTAAGAAGTTTGCTGCGGATGGCAAACCTTTTGGAGTGAATCAATTGCCTCCACAAAAACTCAAAGTCATTGATGCTTCGCAATTATTCAAGCTACCTCATCGGTCTACTCGTCCAGACCATATTGTGGTTATCCTTCGAGGGCTTCCAGGTATCAGTTTCTTGTTTGCACCTGACTACTTAGAATTTAATAGAAAGCCAGGCTTCTTAATTTAGTTGTGATTTTTGAAGAATAGAAAAATGGTTGTTGTATTTATCTCCATGCTCTACATTCTACACTCATGGCTTCACATATCATTGGCTTCCTTTGCTTTATGGTTACTCAAAAAGTTCATTCAAAATATTTTCTTTGGAGGAATGATTGTGACAAGACGACTCGTCTACTAAATCCAACTGTGCATTTCATCATAAGTCGTCATATGTTTTGGTGATGATAATAAGGAAATGTTTCTTTGAACATGGGAATAGAAAATGGACACCAAGAATTGCTTTTTTTTTTTTTTCCAGGTAGTGGAAAGAGCTATTTGGCAAAGATGTTGCGTGATGTTGAAGTTGAAAATGGTGGTGATGCTCCTCGTATACATTCAATGGATGATTACTTCATGACAGAGGTGGAAAAGGTGTGCTTGATTTATATCCCCTTTTAGTTTGTTTACAGTGGTTATTATTGTTAACTGATATATAATTAAATTTTCCTTCGCCTTATGAGTTTAAGCTTTTGAATCAACTGGTGATTTAAGATGATATCAAAGTTGGTGATACAGGAAGGTTTTGTGTTCAAGTCCCTATATCATTGTTTCTTCCCCATTTAATAATGATTTTCAATTGTTGGGCTTTCATATATCGAGCCCACAAGTGAGAGGAGTGTTTAGTGATTTATATATAAATTCGCCTTCACCCATCAACTTAAGCTTTTGAGTCCATTGTGATTTAAGAATTATGATGTTTGGTTTTAGACTTTTAGTTCTTTTTAAATGATAGTTGATTTAGGTTATTATTCAACTTCATATTTAACACCTTCATTTTCTGACAGGTTGATGAAGGTGATGCCAAATCCTCAAATTCATTTAAAGGCAAGAAGCCGATCACGAAGAAGGTCATGGAATATTGTTACGAACCTCAAATGGAGGAGGTATATGTAATGGTTAATATAGGGAGTGCCATTTTGCACACACATGTTCCTTCTGTTTATTGGATCCCAAGAGACATAGTATTTTGGGTGCCTTGGTAGTTCCATTTGATTGCAGTTGCTTTGGTAGATTAGGAGCAAATATAGTTTCACCATCCATTTTGCTGTGGCATGTTAGCTAACAGCATCAATGTCAATAGTTAATGACAGTAGACCATTTACATTGGTATATGGAGCTATATTGCACCTGTGTCCCATAAGAAATTAAATGTATGATTGTTTGTAGGTGGTTTCTAAGTGCTGCAAAGCATTTTAGTTTTCCAAACATCTTTCTGAGACAGTGTCTGATGATGATATATTTTTGTCAGGCTTATCGGTCAAGCATGTTGAAAGCATTCAGGAAGACCCTTGAGGAGGGTATATTCACCTTTGTGATCGGTATGAACTCTGCTCCTATGAGAATCTCAGAATGATTGTATGAGGTCCTACATTTTCCTTATCATTCTAACTATTTTTGAACTATTTTTAAGTACGTTTTAATGTTGAGGTCTTTCAAAGTGAAGCCAGTGGCCCTATATTGTGATTTTTGTACTTAATGTGATGACTTGGCCTTTTCTTTGTGAATTTTTGTTTCAAAATTGTTGGTGCCTAGTTTAGCATTCAGCTTCTCATTCCCATGCCAGTGGTAGCATAAAAAGAGGTGGCATGGTTGGTGATAGTCTATACCTTAGGTATCTAAAAAGGTTAAAAAACGATAACAATTCTCATAGTCTGAGTTAAGACATGCATTAGTTAAGTGATCTAAGTTTGATTTTAGATTTAGCGGTGATGCAGTGCCAATGCCACTGCATTCCTTTGCACTAACTACAATGCAGTTTGTTCGGCAATTGATCCTTTTGTTGGTGGTATGTGTGCCTCGTCTTAGTGGATGACCGCAATCTGCGGGTAGCTGATTTTGCTCAGTTTTGGGCAATTGCAAAGGTATATTCTCAATTCTCTCTTTCTTACAACCCTAGCCGTCGTGTACTGAAGTGGCGACTTAAATGTGGGTGGCAACATCATTTATTTAAGTTTTGAGTTATCCAATGGGATTGTGCATGGTGACGTTAGTAAGTAGTTTGGAATAGGTAGTGAACAGGTTGAAAGCATAAAAGACTGAGATGATTTCTTCAGATCCGATCTTGATATAGGCTATATTTTATTTCATCTACATTTAAGTCTTGGTGACAGTACTTCCATGCTGTCGAGGCTGCATTGAAGTTGTAGGGTTTTGTTTTGTTTTGCTTTTTTGTTTTTTTTTTCTTTGTTGCATGTGGATTCACGCACCATTCTTGTGTGATGTGGCTTTTGCTTTGGACCCGAACCAAAGGCCTGAAAACATTCATTTTGAATTTTAAATGTCCTTGTGCACACTTTAGTATGCTTTTGGCTTCTATCAGTGTTATTTTGGATGCCCGTATTTGATTTCATGCATCTTGTTGGTGCACTTTTATGGTTTTGTGATAGTAATTGAGTCCATTTAGGGAGCTTTTACGAAAACCTCATGGGAGTTTGTGAGCATTTTGTCTATAACTTCTCACTAAGTTGATGAAGCTGGCTTCTTATGCGATAAGATTGTGATTTGGTATTTTACTTTTCTGTGTTTTTACACACGCCCATGTTTAAGTTTTTTTACATAATTATTCCAATATACTTTGGATGCTTGTGGTTCTTGGTCTGAAGTATTAATGGTACTTTCACTGCTTCCAGTTGTTAAACATAAATCTTGTCAATTTTGTAATACTCAAATGCTAGTGCACTACCTTATATTTTCCTTGCAAATCTTTGGCTTTTGGATTTATTTTGGTAGTTTCCAGATAGTGTCATGTTAGTCTGTTTATAAAAGGTCACGGGAGACCAAAGGAAGTTCATAGTGACCTTTCTCTACGTGACTTTTGCTGCTTCTTACAAGGAAATTTGGCTATTGAATTATATTTCTTTTTTATTTACACTAGGTCTGACCAGTAGACTTATGATGATAGACAATAACTAACATGTGCAATGTCTGACGTTCAACGAACGTAGTTTCCATAGATGTGTTACTTATTACATAACCTGCCATGGAACTTGGAAGCTTAGTTATAGTAAATAGTCGAGAGTGGTAATACAAGGTTTTGCTGTCTGTTTTTTTGTGTTCTTATTATATCTTTATTTATCTCATGCTAGAGTTCGGGCTATGAAGTTTACATTTTGGAAGCTACGTATAAGGACCCTGCAGTAAGTCCTTTTCTCTTCCTATCTGTTGTTATTCACCAGTGTTTTCATAAGTATCAGAAAACCAAGGTCTTACATGTTTTCTTAAAAACTGGAAATAAGAAACAAGAATGTTATGAAATGGGCCCTCAATGTCCCATTTATTTAATTTCTAGTTCCAATCCTGGTAACAAATTAAAATTATTTTTTATGACTCTGTTCTGCGCTACTAGAATTGAGGCCTTGTCAATTGAAAACTAGGAAAATTTTTCCTTAAGATGTTTTCTTCTATGGGGCTTTAGGGCTGTGCAGCAAGGAATGTGCATGGGTTCAACCTTGATGATATACAAAAGATGGCTAGACAATGGGAAGAAGCTCCGCCTTTGTACTTACAATTGGACATCAAGGTTTGTTAGAATAAAGCATGAAGTTTATCTGTTTTGAATCTACTGTGCTTTTAGTTGGCATGAATAATCCAAGAAAAAGAAAAGCATTCAAATTTATTTCTGACGAGAATAAGCTAAATTTTGGGAAGGAATGGAAATTACCATTTTGTAAGGTGGTAAAAGGAGAGAAGACTAAACCTGTAATGAAATTTTTTCTGTTTATTGTGATGACTTGCAGTCCTTATGCCATGGGGATGACCTTAAAGAAAGTGGAATTCAGGAGGTAATTTTTTTTTTTTTTGGTAGTGAAATTTTGAAATAACCTTATCTATATTAGTGCGATTTATGCATGTCATGTCCGTCTGCCAGGTTGACATGAATATGGAAGATGAAGACGATGGTAGTCCTAGTTTTCAAGAAACGATCTCAGAGAAGACTGCATTACCTTCTCTAAGACATGATGCCTCTGAAGGTCAGTAAAATGATTGAAAAAAATAAATATATATATATTTTTCAGGAGTTCGTCCGGTACTTAAAAAAATTTTCAGTTAGTGGTAGGCTAACAGCACATCATTACCTGCTTTGGCTCATCTTCTGTCATCTCATTTAGTTTTCTTCGGCTCAACAGATTTCAGATTTTGGTTTCTCACATCATATTGTTCTGCAGATGATGAGAAGAGATGGGATGCAGAACCGGACCATCTGAGAGAGGAAGTAAAGGAGTTAGGTAGGAGTAAATGGTCAAATGATTTAGATGATGACGATACAGAAAAAATTGATGGCCGGAACGGTCATTCAAATGCTCTTTCTGGACTGATTCAAGCTTACGCCAAAGAAGGAAAGTCGGTGCGCTGGATGGACCAGGTTTGCATTGAGCTTATTTTCTCCCTACTGATGGGCCATCTGAAATTTTCTTTAATGAAAAGCATGCCAAATGTATCAACTTTTCATGTACACAAGTCTGCTTTTCCTTTAATATTACACCACTCCTTTTTCCAGGTTCGTAATACCGGATTCTCAATCGGCGCCGCAAAAAAGGCAAACAGATTATCTTTAGTAATCGGTCCTGGTCCTGGATATAACCTGGTTAGTCATCTGATTCCATTTGTGAAACTAAAATCTTGTGTCGTGGAATTATGAATTAGTTGCCTGTAGCAACATGAACTTACTATGAAGGAAGTAGTTTCAAGAATCAGAAAAGTGTTCATTCTCATTTGATATAAAATTGCAGAAATCCAACCCATTAGCAGAAGAAGAATATCGTGGCTCAACCCAAAACAACAGCAACGAGTCAAAGAAGCACAGCAGATTTGAAGAGCGATTGCGTGCAGAAAGTGAATCATTCAAAGTCGTCTTCGATAAAAGACGACAAAGGATAGGAGGACTTGATTGGGAAGAGGAATAGGGATTGGTCAAGAAGCATAAAGTTTGGATATGGAAGCATACATTATTCCTTTTTTTACACATTTTCTGAGAGGAGATTTTGATCTCAATTCAGAATGGTAACTTCTTTTTGCTCCCAATCTAAACATCATTTGTTGACCATTTTGCTGGTCTCTTAGTTGTATAACGAATAATACTAATTATATGCATTTTGTTAGGAACCACTCAATTGTAAATTGAAATTATTCTTGAATTTTGTTCTGAATGACTCCGATTTAAATTAAAATGGAACCAATTTTTAATGATGTTTTTCCAGTTTCGCACTATAGAATAATCAAGTCAAAACACAACTAAATTTTTTGACAACCGTACTTTCATAATCTCACCTTCTTGGTGGACTTAGCCTCTTGTACATTTTTAAGATATAGGCTTCAACATCAAGTAGTCATTAGATTATTTTGTGCAACACAGAATCAAGGTTCATCTCTTTCACAACCTTTATTATTATTTTAAATTATAGATTGTCAATTAAAAGGTTTGAGAGCAAGGTCATTTTACTTGGTTTCAAAGTTATTATTATTTACTTTTTCTTATTTATTTATTTATTTATTTTTAAATTGTTAAGTGCTAGCATGAGCATAGTTAATTTCTAATACAACATCTGTATTGTTGTATTAGATGTTTGATTCTTTCATTCTATTTGTTAACAAAATTGTTAAGTCAAAGTCTTTATAACTTTTTAAAGAAGCCATGGTTTTTTTGAAAACCTATACAAAATCGACAGTCATATCGAGAGATTCTTGTTCTTTTATTTCATTGGTTTTGTATATTGTTCTCTTCTTTCTTTGGTTTTGTATATATCACATTTCAGTTGAGAGTTTGTAGAATATCTCACATCATCCTTGGTCAAGTTCACCACAAGAATGGAAAGAAAATAGACAAGAAAAATAAACAACATTCAAAAGATGAATAACCAATATTATTTCAATAGGTAATATCACACAAGTGATTCACAACTTTACAAAGGCAAAAGCTGCCGTAGTTATGTCCGTTTATCTTCTATCTAAATCTTTACTATTCAAAACCTCTGCTGATTACAGGGTTCATTTGAACTTTGAGTATTTTATATACATATCATAGTTTGAAGGTGACGTAAAGAATTTCACTAACAGGGTTGATTCATTTTACATTTCAAAGGGCCGGCAAATCGTGTAAGCCTGGTGACGAAGGTCCCGGGTTTCGAATGGATAACATCCTTCTTGGAGTATCTTCTAATGGGGTTCCCAGATTGGATGAAAAAAGCTCCATTCATCATCAGATCTCCCTCTGACCTCCAGTTCCAAGATCTCCATTCGCGTTCCGATGCATACACCCTTTTCGTCACCTAAATTGGCCGACAATAACAATTGCTCAATACATTGCTATACATTTGGACACAAGTAAGATAGGAGGATATTGTTTCTTGTGTTTTGTAAAGGATCCCAAGGTTGGTTTCAATGGATAATACTCAAGAACCCAATTATTAAGGAATGGATGTGGCAGTGTGATTATAAGTGATATTTGTCTAATCTTGTGTTCTTCATACCTCTTTGGAATTTGGATTTGGCGGAGCAATGAAACGGTTGCCCTGGCTGATAATGGTGGGATTGTGGCTGCCGCCGATGGCGTACATAAGCCAGTGAGTGTAGTCATTATTGACTACATGAATAAATCCCCATCGGCATCTCGGCATCCTTTGCACCAACCCTTTACCAAAGTGATTAAATGCAAGAGTTACCTGCATTATCTTATCATTCGAGTAGCTATCACTTGCACCTAATAAAATCACCTTCATCCACAAAAGAATTTAGTCAGTTATCAGCATCGATATAGAAGAAATGCCATCCCACCGAAGATAAACATCATCTACCAACAAGTTAGATGTTCAAATCCCTTAAAAAGAAATAAAACTAAGGCTATTTTGTCTTTCTTTTATGGTTTGAGGGGCTTACATCGTTATGGTGGGTGAAGTGACAGTTGGAAATGGTAATGGCAGTAGATGCCATGACTGCATCTATTAGTCCATCTTGACAATTAGACATTGAAACATGATCTATCCAAACCCTCGAGGATCCGAACATTGAGATTCCATCACCATCGCTCTGTGTTCGGTATCCATAGTGGCTCACCGAATCTCTTATAAAGCCTCCATTGCCAGCCTTGATGTCATGAATGTGAAGATTATGAATGATTATATTCCTGACAAATTGTAGAGTAATTTGACCACCATTAGCAATGTGCACATTGGCACCGCGCCCATCTAATGTTTTATTATCAGTCATTATAAGCTCTTCACTTAGCCTAATCACCATGTCATGAGCAAATATAATCCAAAGAGGTCTCTCCTGAATCACAGCATGGCGCAAGGTTCCTGGTTTAGGATTCACCAAGTCGTTATCACTCGAATCTCGGACCACGTAAATCTTTCCATCTTTGCCTCCGGTCGTTCCACGACCAAAACCAAGGGCACAATCAGCTAGTTTCTTGCGGTTCCTAGCCCAATTTCTATCACATCTCCAGCACCGATCAATCGGATTCGTGGCCAAACATGGACCAGTGTACTTCCTCAAATGTCTCCTTGTGTTATTTGCACCATCTAAAGATCTGTCTCACAATTAAGAAAAGCCAGAATTACATACATACAAAACATAGAATCATTAATTTGCTAATGAGAAAATGGGGTTAATTACCTATGAACTTGCTTGTTGAAATTATTAGTAACTTCTTCTGGATGGGGTTGGTAGGCCTCAAGGGAAGCTTTTTTTGCTTCTATAGCTCTTTTCTGCCAGACTTCATCAAAATCTGCAATATTAGCCTTTAGTGTAGGAAATATCATTACAAAACCAAATATCATTAGAAGTTTAATCCCAACAATGGTGGTTTTTGTCTCTCTCATTTTCTCTAATCTCTTTGAGGAACTTTTTCTTTGTAAATTTCTCTGTTAATTATCAATAATCCATTTGAATTTGGAATGATTATCTAACAATGATAAATTTATAGCTTCATTAAATATGTAAATGAGAAATGAAGAGGAAATAAAGGGGAACCATATATCCCCTTCAATGGTCAACTCCTTATTTGCTTTCTTTATCCATTTTCAAGGAATTGTGTTCTTTGAAATTATAACTAAATTAAGAAATAATTACTTCTTCATTCATAAGAAATTGACAAATGATTAATAGTTACATAAATAACCGCCGGTTAGAAAAAATCTAAGAGACTCCGATCTAACTGAATGAAAACCAAGTAGTAATTACAAAAATCTTTCGCTACTTAAGTCCAAATCGAGAGCTTCTCGCTCCCTCGAAAAATCCTATGATTCCTTTCAAACTAAATCTATGTAACAACGAAAAGATAAACTCATGTAAGGATTTTAACATTCTCCCCAAAGAGATAACGAGAAATTTCCTCAATCAAAAATATTATTACGTTTTGTACTTCATTTTCGTCTAAATTTAGAATGCAGAAGCTCTAACAGCAATCAAGATTTAGTTCTAACAAGAATACAGAAAATTACATATTAAGTAAAGAATGTTTCTAATAATAAAATAGAATTGAAGTATGTTCCATTCTAAACAAAGATTAACCCAAGATTTGGATTAAGAGAAAATTTCAGATTTTGAAGATATCATCACCAGAAAAATCAATTGTCCTCTACATTATTCCTTTTTGGAGCCAAGAAAGAGCATAATTTTGCTATTGGACAGAATTTTGTTTAAAAGCTATTGGATACAAATAAAATAAAGCAAAGGAATAAAATAAAGCAGAGATATAGCCTTCTCAGCTTGTCTCAAACACCATAAAAATTAATAAAATCAATATTAATTTGGAGGGTTATTTTCCAGATAATGGCATAAATCTACCTTTTCCCTTCAAAAGGGAGAATTTTTTTTTTTTTTATTCTAAAAAGAAAAATTTTCATAAAATTTATGATAAAAGGGTGGTAAAGTATAAACCAAACCAAAATATGGCAATGCCATCCAAGCAAAATGTAATTACAAATGAAAATTTGGAAGAATCAAACCTCTAACTTGTGATCGAGTACGAATTTAAAACTAAGCTTACTTCAACTGATTAGGGATAAGGGAAACAAATGGATTTACTTTTCATAACCTAATAAAAAAGAATCTTGATTAAGTTAATAAAGAAAGAAAATTCTTTGCGTGAAACAAGTGAAAATCTTATTGAAATAAGACTGTGTATCCAATAAAAGCAGTCACAAAATGATGGGTGAATCAGTCTTATCTTATTGAAGAACATAACATAAATCATAGTCAAAAGAAACAAACACCACCAGAAATTTCTCCTTAGGGTAATGCACAACAAAAGAAAGAAATGGATGAGATAATTATTGAAGATATGTACAGATTTATGTTAAATCACCCGTCAGAACTCCTAAACCTTAATTATACCTACCTTTCAACAATCTTCCTCTTCGTTTAAGGGCTTGAAAATTAGAAAGAAAAATGACATTACATAAATTAAGAGTTCAAACTTTGGACATATTGCTCTAACAAACAATCAATTAATGCAAATAGGGGGTCGTGGTAATGTACGGAATTTTTGGATAGATGACCCGATCGAATGATGTTAATGCAAAATGACCAATCATTGAAAAATAATGAAAACTAACATTTTGCTTACGTTTTGGAAGATTCCACTACTTGGAATGCACCATCGTGTTAAGGCATCTCACCTATCGCCAAACCGTAGGAAGCCTATCATGGTTTTCATTTTTAATCACTAGTTGGTCCACCGTTGATTAAAAAAACAACTGTTGAATGGAAAAAAATCTCAATTTTAATGAATAGTGTGTTACGGCTGTGATTATCTGGGATGGAACCCTTCCTAACACGATAATGCTATGTGTTCAAGCTTTGCATTGTTGTATCCTCCTCGACTAATATTAATTTCCACTTGTATTTTTCTTTATTTCAAGCATAAGCGAGTGGAAGTTTCGAGGTCAAGCCCTGAGTGAAAGTTTTGAGGTAGTTAATCGCAACTCATTTCAGAGTTAGGCCAAACAATATGGAATCCAACTTTCTTTTTCAATGGGATAGACATAAAAACCAGAGATATGGATTAGAGCCCTAAAGTTAAACATTTTTTTTTTTTTCTTTTTGGGCGGGGGGGTAGGGTAATATTGGTCATGGAATGGAGAAAGTTGAAGAAAAACACATCCTTTTTCACACCCATTATCATATAATAAGAAGCATTGAAATGATGTAATGGACAAAAAAAATAAAGGAAAAAGAAAAAAAAATGCCAAAAGACAGAAGAAGAAGCATCAGTGAGAAAAGAAAATTACTTTTTTATGAGATGAGAGGATCAGATTCTCACCACAAAGTCCACCCATTCAGAAAGTGCAGAATAGGCATGCATTGGGGTTGAGACTTGAGAAGAGAAGCTTCTTCCACAAGGGGAAAAAGTAACTAGACGATCGCACTGACAAATAATATGTACAGTCAACACCCTCTGTTTCATCTATTGCAAAGCTTCTGGTGAATATTGGCATCTCCATTGAAGAAGCAGGTAGAGAAGAAGAAAGAAATTAGAAAATGAAGGGTCAGGGTCTGAGTGGGAAAGGGAAGAACTTGGGAAAATGATTAAGGATAGTCTAAAGATTTTAATTTCAAAAGTAGTACATTCTTTTATAATCTTCTAAACTAGAGCTTTTCTCGACACATCTTGTCCAAGTTCTACTAACAAGTATCCATATTTACTTAAAAATCTAAACTTTCTATGCTTTCTCGGTTAAATTTTGGTTAGGTTTATACTGAGTTTTCTTAATATATTTTTCCAAAATTTACAAGAAAATTTCACAAAGTTCGTTTTTTTCTTATGATTTCAAAATTTAAAAATCACAGCTTGAGGTTCATTTGAAAATTAAAAAAAGGTATAAAATTGTAAGCAAAAACTAGGGGTTAATTGGAACAAAAGGATTGTTTTTTTTAAGAAAAAAATTAGATAAAAAAGGTACAAATGAAATTATTTAGCTAAAAAGGGTTATTTTCTTGTCTTTTATTAGAAAATGTCTTTTTAGAAAGTTGGTATAAGATTATATATTATTTGGAGAGACTATATAATACATTATCAAAATTACTACCAACTAAAGTTTAAAGATTATGAGTTAGCTTGATAACACTTTATTTGTATATTTTTGCCTTTTAAAAGTACTTATGAACACTTACTTTCGTCTCTAAATTTCTTTATTTTGTTGTATTCTTTTTACGAATGTTTTTAAAGTTTGAAACCAAAATTTGATAAATGAAAAAAAAAAAAGAGAGTTTTTAATTATACAATAATTACGAGGAAACTAACACAACTTTAAAAAATCAAATGGTTGTCTAAGCAAGTGCTTTCAAGTCAATAATTTAATTTCTACTGTCGAGAAGTCAAGAAAAGAGAGAGATGTTTCCTTAAATGATGGATTGAAGAATGAATGGATTCGTTCATGAGAAAATTTATATTATCAGTCGTTCGTCCCATGAGTAGAATTTAAGAATTATGTAGGATCATAAAATAAATGAACAATAAACTAATATATCATTTAATAACATGTTTAATTATGAATGAGAAGAGTAAATACTATCATGATACAAAAAATTTATTTTGTGTTTGGTGTAGTCTCGTAGGTGTAGTATACCCGTGCATTACAATAAATAAGCATTTTCTCCTTTTTGTTAGAGTTTTGATATGCGAACAAGGAAAATAGAACATCTAATTCAGAGATCAATAATACATTTTCTTTGAGTCGATTTTTCTTTTGAGACGAACACAACCAGGATATAACCAACCAAAAAACTACACCCTCTATACATCGATTGAACTATATTAATTTTAACATTGAGAAAATGAAGTTAAAAGAACAAAGTAGAGGTTTTTTTTTTTTTTTTTTTTTTTGTTCATTAGGAAATAATTTTTAAGTCAAGAAACCCCACTTTTAGGGTTACTTTCAAGTTTACACTTTATGCAAACTAATTATTTTCTTGCTTGTAGCCTCTAGCATTTTTTTTTGTTTGTTTAAAAGGCAACACCTATTTATAGGTTAAAAGTTAAGTTAATTAACTTACAATTAATGGATTAATTAGTAACTACAAGTAGACAATTATAAAATACCTTAACAATACTTTATTTTATTGCTAAAACATTATTAAAATTGCTTATGAGAGAAAAGAAAAACATTTCCAATTTAATATGATGTGTTGGAAGAAAAATCTCTTGGAAGTTGGAATCCAAACACTCATACAATTCCTCTCTCTCTCTTTTATTCTACATTTTTCTAGTGTATATTATAAATATAAAATATATATATATATATACATATAGTAGAAGAATAATATTTTATTTGTTTTGGAATAAGAGAAAAAAAGATAAAAAGAAGAGGGAAACCAAAAAGTGGATTCAAAACCTTAAGAAGAGAGAATGGAATCTAATCTCTCCACCTCAACCCTCCCTCCTCCCCACTCTCTCAACATTCTTATTCTCTCTTTTGGTTTTTTTTCCTCCTCGAAGAGAATCTTTACGATGTAAAATAAGAGTTTAATTCAACTGATATATGCATAAGAGAGCATTTGAATATTTATTAATTAGATTAAAATGTTGGTTTTTGAAATGATGGGTAAGAAGATAGTTAAAAATTAGTATGAGATTGGAAAAACAAAATAAAGGAAAGAAGGAAAAAAGGTGAAAAGCAAAGGGGGGCATTAATATTCAATACATTATAGCAAACTCTTCTTTACAGTTTCAATTCCCTCTCTTCTCTTCTTCTTCTTTTTTTTTTTTTTCTCCGCTATTAACGCTTTCTCTTCTTTTATTTTTTATATATATATTTTTATTATTATTCTCTTTGCTTCGTACGAAAATGAGACCATGACGACGCCACCACCGCCACAGCCACAGTCACAGCCACCGCCACAACCGCCGCCATCGCCGTCGCCATTGCCGCCGGTCAAGACAGTTAGAAAGCTTGTTGTGGAAGTTGCCGATGCTCGCAACCTTCTTCCTAAAGATGGCCAAGGAAGCTCCAGTCCGTACGTCGTCGCTGATTTTGATGGCCAGAGGAAGCGTACAGCCACTAAGTTTCGTGAGCTCAATCCTGTATGGAACGAGCCGCTGGAATTTATTGTATCTGATCCTGATAATATGGACTACGAGGAGCTTGATATCGAAGTTTTCAATGATAAGAGGTACGGCAATGGGAGTGGCCGGAAGAATCACTTCTTGGGGAGGGTGAAGCTGTATGGAAGTCAGTTTGCGAAGAGAGGGGATGAAGGTTTGGTTTACTATCAATTGGAGAAGAAGAGCGTGTTCAGCTGGATTAGAGGCGAAATTGGGCTTAGAATCTGTTACTACGATGAGTTGGTGGAAGAAGCTCCGCCGCCGCCTCCGCCGCAGGAGGAGCAACCACCTCCTCCAACTGAGAAGCCTAAAACTCCGGAAGCTGTAGTCGAGGAAGTGAGGATGTTCGAGCTTCCGCCACAGGGGGAGGTCGGTCGCGATGATTCGAATTCACCGCCGGTGGTGGTCATAGAGGAGTCGCCGCGGCAGGAGATGCCGGTACATTCTGAGCCACCACCGCCGGAGGTAAATGGTCCTCCGCCAGGGGAGGGGCAATTTGCACCGGAAATGAGAAGGATGCAGAGTAACAGAGCAGCAGGATTCGGGGAAGGGATTAGGGTTTTGAGAAGGCCGAATGGAGATTATTCTCCGAGAGTAATCAATAAGAAATACATGGCTGAGACGGAGAGGATTCATCCATATGATCTTGTGGAGCCGATGCAGTACCTCTTCATCCGAATTGTGAAAGCCAGAAATCTCGCTCCTAATGAGCGCCCTTACTTACAGATTCGCACATCAGGCCATTTCGTGAAATCGGATCCAGCTAATCATCGGCCTGGTGAACCGACTGAGTCGCCGGAATGGAACCGTGTCTTTGCCCTCCGTCATAGCAGGCTTGATACGGCAAATACAACGCTGGAGATTGCCGTCTGGGATACGGCTTCGGAGCAGTTCCTCGGCGGCGTTTGCTTTGATCTTTCCGATGTACCAGTACGAGATCCGCCCGATAGCCCTCTGGCCCCTCAGTGGTACCGCCTCGAAGGCGGCGCCGGAGATCAACAACCATCCAAAATATCTGGTGACATTCAGCTCTCTGTTTGGATCGGAACTCAAGCCGACGACGCATTTCCAGAAGCTTGGTGCTCCGATGCGCCACACGTGGCTCATACACGCTCGAAGGTCTATCAATCTCCCAAGCTATGGTACTTGCGAGTATCAGTGATAGAAGCGCAGGATCTTCACATTGCTTCAAATCTGCCTCCATTAACGGCACCGGAAATTCGAGTCAAAGCGCAACTGAGTTTTCAGTCGGCTCGGACCAGGCGAGGTTCCATGAACAACCACAGCGCCTCATTTCACTGGAACGAGGACCTTGTCTTCGTCGCCAGTGAGCCTCTTGAAGATTCCCTGATCTTACTTGTTGAAGACCGAACAAGCAAGGAGGCCGTACTCCTCGGCCACGTCATGATTCCAGTGGACACAGTGGAACAGCGGTTCGATGAGCGATATGTGGCAGCGAAATGGTATTCCTTAGAAGGCGGCAATGGTGGTGAAACATACAGCGGCAGAATCTATCTCCGACTCTGTTTGGAGGGTGGATATCACGTGCTAGATGAGGCGGCACACGTGTGCAGCGATTTCCGTCCAACGGCGAAGCAACTGTGGAAGCCGGCTGTTGGAATTCTGGAGCTGGGGATTCTCGGAGCACGAGGGTTGCTTCCGATGAAGACGAAAGATCCGGGGAAGGGGTCCACTGACGCTTACTGTGTCGCGAAGTACGGGAAAAAGTGGGTCCGAACCAGAACGATGACGGACAGCTTTGATCCACGTTGGAACGAACAGTACACGTGGCAGGTTTATGACCCTTGCACTGTTCTCACCGTTGGCGTCTTCGACAACTGGCGAATGTACTCGGACGCGTCGGAGGACAAGCCCGATTACCACATTGGAAAAGTTAGGATTCGGGTGTCAACCCTCGAAAGCAACAAAATCTACACAAACTCGTATCCTCTGTTGGTATTGCAGAGAACAGGGTTGAAGAAAATGGGTGAGATTGAGCTAGCCGTCCGGTTCGCTTGTCCGGCATTATTGCCGGATACATGTGCAGTTTATGGCCAGCCATTACTTCCAAGAATGCACTATCTCCGTCCTCTAGGGGTGGCTCAACAGGAGGCTTTACGCAGAGCCGCCACAAAGATGGTGGCAACTTGGCTAGGCCGGTCGGAGCCACCATTGGGCTCGGAGGTGGTTCGATACATGTTGGATGCAGATTCACACGCTTGGAGTATGAGAAAAAGCAAGGCGAATTGGTTTAGAATTGTGGCAGTTTTGGCATGGGCGGTTGGATTGGCCAAATGGTTGGATGATATCCGAAGATGGAGGAACCCCATCACCACAATGCTTGTTCATATACTGTATTTAGTGCTCGTTTGGTACCCGGATTTGATTGTCCCAACTGGGTTTCTATACGTGTTCTTAATTGGAGTGTGGTACTACCGATTCAGACCGAAGATACCCGCTGGAATGGACACTCGGCTGTCGCATGCTGAGGCAGTGGATCCAGACGAACTAGACGAGGAATTCGACACAATTCCGAGCTCAAAGCCACCGGATATAATCCGGGTAAGGTACGATCGACTAAGGATACTAGCTGCTAGAGTCCAAACAGTGTTGGGGGATCTTGCAACTCAAGGTGAGAGGGTACAAGCGTTGGTCAGTTGGAGGGACCCTCGAGCCACAAAGCTGTTCATTGGGGTATGTTTCGCCATCACATTGATCCTCTATGCGGTGCCGCCGAAAATGGTGGCAGTTGCGCTCGGATTCTACTACTTACGTCACCCCATGTTCCGGGATCCTATGCCATCGGCGAGTCTGAACTTTTTCCGACGACTTCCGAGCCTATCGGACCGGTTAATGTAGGGTAGAATAGTAAATGAAGCATTAAAAAGTGTATTTTTTTATCCACCTCTTTGGGTGGGGTTTTCCATAATTAGAACCCCAAATTGATGGGGCGACTGAGTTCGTCACTTGGTGGCCGGTAGGGACAAAAAAGGGAAAAAAAAAAAAAAGTTCAACTGGTTGAGTTGAAAAAGATGTCCCAGAAATAACATGGTAAAGTGTGAAAAAGGAGTTGGGAAAAAAGTAACGAGCTGTCATCATGTTCTTTTGTTCTTGGAGTTGGAATTCGATTGACTAACACTATTTCAGATTTTGAAATAAGAGACGGAAATGGTGGGAAAATAGAGTATTTGATTGGGAAGCAAAGTCCATAGTTTGTTGTAATTGTGTCTTGAAAAGTTAGAACATCACAAATGATATCATCCTAACATATCAGATTTTCTTCTACTATTGGTAGTAGGGCTTTGAAAAAGATCAGAATAATACGAGAGCTTTCCTTTCCTTTTCTTTTTGTTTAACTTATTGTTATGAGTATTTCGATTATTTTGTTTTACACTTGGTGTTGAAAAATGGCTTTTAAGAAATGAGGGCCACTAGAAATGAGATTACCAAGTCATGTGGCTGAATTCTCGGCAACCTACAGCAATTCCTGGCCATTGGGTTGCCATATTTATGGAGGTGAGGCGTAGATCCAATAATTGCACAACATTGTTCATTCAGTTTGCCTTCAATTCTGTCTTGGAAGAGAGTAACTATTGGTACGGACCTCACTGCCATTACAGGTTTTCTTCTTTCTCTCTCTCTCTCTCCACTACTTTAATAGTTGAATGAATTGGCTCATGTTCTGGATCTGATTTACTTTCACTCTAATTTGTATGAATTCTCTCCGGGGTTTCATGTTCAAAACGTTGATCTCTGATTCCCTCACCAATGATTTATGCCAATTAATAGTTGAATGTTGCCCTTTGTTTTTTTTTTAAAAAAATTACTCCTAATTTGACATTCCATTTATGTTTCCATACTAATCCCAAAATGAAAGTTCCTTTTAATGAAAATTGGTACTTAGCGCAATGCGGATGGCTTAGAAATGATATGCATTAAAAACAAAACATGAGTTCCAAAGGACTATTCATGAAACAATCGTCAAGTGTAAGGTCTATTGATTTCTTTAACAAGGGATCCTCAACTGTGTGATAGTGTTCGGGGACCCTAGTTAGCTACATCTTCCGTATCAAAGAGGATTTTGAAATTGCAGACCTCTGTGGTCTATTTTTAGGAGTTGAGAGCCAAAACTCAAAAAGGGTGATGTACAAGAGTTATGCGAACTATATATAACCCACAACACTCGTTCGCCACACCCTACCTATCAAAGAGGTTTTTCTTACTATACACTATTGTTGTTTTTTTCTCAAGAGTGGGGCATAATCCTAGTATCCAAGTGGTCATTCTTTTAACGAATTTCTAGTTTTAGAGTAGTTTTGAAATGTTTATGTAAGGTTAAAAGAAAAATGATAAAGTTTGAGAATATGTTTCGTAGGAAAGTCAGCTATCTATGTAAAATTAACATCAGTAACATGTTTAGGAACGGTTGGAATGTTTGACAGATTAAATAATGGGAGAAACGTCAGAAGAGAAGCACGAGGGTAAGGTAGAGAAGAAGGAGAAGAAAGATAAAGAGAAGCATGGAGAAGGAGAAGATGAAGAGAAAAAGAAGAAGAAGAAAGAGAAAAACCCTGCAGATAAGAAAGATCCTACAAAACTAAGACAAAAGCTTGAGAAGCTTGAAGCCAAAATGCAGGCTTTGGCTGTAAAGAAAGAAGAGATCTTGAAATTGCTCCATGAAGCTGAACAGAATCCACCACCTCCCTCTTGAATCCTTTCCTTCTACCTTCTTTGAATTATATATACACACTTTCAATTTTCACTCCCTACAATTTTTTCTTTTCTTTTTTTTTTCCTTTTACATCTATATTGAGCTTAATAAATACATTTCTTTTTTTTGACAACATACACTTTCATATCTTTTATATGAAAATATTATCTCAGTTATATACTAAAGAATGTTTCCTCAGTTAAGTAATGGACTAAAAAAAGACTCCTAAATTCTATAAAAAGTGAATTACAATTTGATTCCATAGTTTAAATAAAGATAAAATTCGTATGGTGTAATAAAACGCTAATAGTTTCTACTATTTTATCAAATCATAAAGACTAAATTCTACCTTCTAACTTTTTTTAATTTTTATATCTCTTAGCACCTAAATAAATAGAAATGTTCGGACAAAATGAGTTATTTACTAATCCATATTATAAAAAACTCACTTAATTAACACCATAATAATTTTCATAATTACACAAAAAAGACAACTAAAACTATTATCAAAAGGAGTATTCAATTTACCTACACACACCATCTTCAATCAGCTTCTTGCAGCCCACCCAGCACCACAGATCCAACTAACAATCCGGCAGCCCCAAGCGCCAATCCACCGCCGACCACCGCCTGCAACGCCACAAGGGCCACCGAATCATCGGGAATTACAACAATCGCCACCAGCGCCGCAACCAAAATGGGCAGTGCAAGAGAAGCCAAAGCGGAGGGAGAAGAACTCGCAACTTTCTCGAGCAAGCTAAGAAGCCCTAATTCTTCAGCTTTAGAGAAAACCCCCAATTTCTCAATGGAAGAAAGCGTAACCCCTAATTCCTCCGCCTTCGATAACAACCCTGCTTTTTCAACATTGCTAAGAACTTTCTTAGTCTCAAGCTTCTTGAACACATCCACTTCCACATCCTCCGCACTCTCGTAAAAAATTCCAGCTCCAAACCATTTCTTCTCCCAAGCATCGTCATATTTGTTCACCTGAATCCATCAATTTCCATTTTTTTTTTATCAGCCACTAGCGATGATCGACCGAAAGAGAAATTAGAAAGAGTTGCAGTGTACCTTCTTCTGAGGGGCCATGGCGACGATGGTGAGTGGATTGGATCTGGAAGAAGGAAAGGGACGACGGGGATGGTTAGAGATGTGGTGGATTCTGGAAATGGAGAAACGGTTGGGAAGGTGAGAGAGAGAAGCAGTGGAGGAAGATGGAGAATGTGAAGTGATCACCGCCATTGTTGAAGATGAAAGGAAGCTTTGGTGTTCTTCAGCTTCAGCCAAGCATTAGCGGAAAGAGGGAAGTTTTAACATTGTATGATGAGAGAGATCTCCAAGTGTAATCTAATGCCCATTGATCTCCACCAATCATATCCTCCATTGCTTTATCTCAACTTTCAACCCTTTTGTCTTTCAACGAGTAGAACTGCCTTGAGTTGAGTTGTTAATTATTTCAAGATTACCCAAATTTGAGTCAAACAAATATGGTTTGCTTTATTATATCAATTCAACCAACTAATATGATTTGCGTATTTAAACTTAGTACAAATGAGAAGATCTTGTTCCTCAAAGTAAAATTGTGACAACTTGTTATAAAGAGTGTGTGAATTTGAAATTACATCGAAGACATTTTGTATTGGGCCGATGAAAGAAACAGGCCCAATTAATATGGACCGGCGACGAATAGTCTCGGCCTTAACGGGCCAACGGTAAGGTCCAAAACCCACATTTAGGGAAGCTGGACAAGGCAAGGGTTACTTTTTTCTCTTTTTCTCTCCTTTCACTCTAACAACAAAAGTGTGTGATAAATTTTAAACATCTAACCTCTTGGTCGAGAATATTTAATAGAATGGAGAATAAGGATGTAGGAAAACAAATCTTTATAAGTTAAATAGAGACGATGAAACTATTTTTCGTCTCCATCTTATCTAACCAACGCCTCTAGTTATAAAATATCACAATTGGAGACAAACCGAACACCACTAGTTGTAAAAAGAATTGATTAATTTCACACGTCTACCCTGTAAATATAATTGAATCTAAAATGCTTAAACTAAAGAGAAAAAGGAAACAATAAATAAATAAATTACTAAACAAAGAAAATAATCAATAAAAGACAACATAGAATCTTTACGTTTAAGTCTCCACAATGTAACTAAGTTTCCCGTGTTTAATTTATATTTCAACATGGCATGATTTGATAATTTTTCGTGATTTTAGTGAATTACACTTATTATCGCTAAGTTAAGTTTACCTACTAAATTTGCCTTTACTGACTACCTAAAACTTTTGAGTTAAATTGGTGATTTAAGACTTATATCTTATACTATGCTTTTTTTTTCTTTAAGAAAAAAAAAACATATCTTCAAGATATCTGTATCCCAATCTTTTAGAAACTAACATATCATATCTTATCATATTTGCATAAAAAACAAAAAGAAAAATTGCAAAAATAACTCTTAAATATGGTAGTAGTTGCAGCAATATATTCTTAAACTCGGAAAAATTGAATCCTCAAATTCAAACAATAGTTAAAATCAACTCTCGAACTTACATAATTATAGACACCGTAACAATTGTATAAGTTTGAAGGTTGAATCTTAACCCTAGAGGAAGTTCGATGATCCAATTTGAAAATGTAATTAATTATAACTATCACGATACTTCGGAAGTAGTTTTTGTTATTTACCCTAAAAAATGATATAATATATTAGAGAAAGGGATAGAATGAACTTCAACAAGAAGGCAGTTTGTCAAATTGTGAAAGGAATTCTAAAATATAGAAATTTTTAATTTTGTCATTGTAGAAACTAAGGTCACATTGCAATAGCAATTCCATGAAAGATGTGGTCCTTCTCATCCCCACTTTTATTATTCTTATTATTATTTTGCAACTTTGGATACTTAATTGTACCCTAAAGTTTCCATTTTTTTCTAAATTTTCTATTCATTAGAAAAATATATATATATATATATATACATAATTACTATTGTAAAGATTAATTAAGAGTTTTGATATGATTTTTAAAAGTGTCTTTGTTTTGTTGTGACTTTTAAAATTAGTGAAGAGGGAAAAGAAAAAAAAAAACTTACTTACTTTATCTAATTGAAACTGCTTTTTGAATTCATCATGATGTTTCTTTGATCCCATCAAAAGTGGTTTTCAAAATTGATTAGAGAATTAAGACATGTTAGACTAACTTGTAAAAATTTGTTTCATTCTAAATATATTTGAAGTGGGTTTTTGAAAAACTTTTGATTTGGATTTTATTTTCATTATTAAAATGTTTGAGAGAAGTATTAATTTCATATAAATTAAATTAATTTAGCATCCCATATTAGTCTAGAAGTTTCATGTAAATTTGATAGATCAATGCCATAATAAAATGACAAACCTTTGTATAGTATTGTGATTTTTCATATTGTGTGTTGATTATAATTACCATTGATGAACATTATGTTTAGAAAATGATAACATAAAATTGTGGTTGTGATGAAAGGAAATACACACACACATATATATAGATTATAGTCTATAGGGTAATTGAATAAAAACCATAGAATAAATCAAAAGACTAGTTTGTCCCTTTCACCACCACATCATTTTAGTTAACATCAAACCTAGATTTAATATATATATATATATATATAACATGTTTATTAATATGGTATGTTGAAACATATACTAAAGTAACACGTAGAGTATCATTTAAATGGTGAATATAAACTTCTTCGAACAAAAGATAAAAGGATTTGAATAATCCAACGAATATATGATATTGAACTAAAAACTTTCACACATAAATGGACTAGGTTAACGTATTAGACAAATACGAATATTACAAAATATAAGAAAACAAATGGAGTAGAAAAATTTGATACGAGCGCATAAAGATAAAGATAATAGAATAGACAAAGTAGAAGAGTTTGACTTGGGTCCATATATGTGCTCATTCATAGTCACATGAGCGTCAACGAGTTATATTACACATTTTAGCTATGTTGTTTTTTTCATCTTATGGAATAACTGCACATATTTTTATCTACGTCACATCAATAAAATTTACTTTCAAAGTTTACGAATTAATATATATATATATTGTCCTAAACTTTATGAATCATATCAATTTAAATTTCGGAGTTTTTGTAAATATATCGATTTGCCCTATATTATGTTATTTTTTGAACATGAAACTTAGCATTGTATCAATTAAACCACCGTACTTTCAATAAATGGATTAATTTTAGACTCTTAACTAAAATGTTATTTGAAAATCGTTTGCACACTTATTTTAAATAGTCCATTTTCTTAAAACAACATATAGAAAAACTACCAATTCAAAAATTAATACATATGTATAATTTATAAAGACGAACATTATGAAATGTCCAAATTGATTGACTTATCGAAATCATAAAAGTTTAAATTTAAATAGATATAAATTATTAGAAAATTATTTCAAATAACAAAACTTTTAAAAATATTTACAAATATAGTAAAATATCACAATACACCTGTGATTGATAATTTATTATTTATATCCACCTTGATAATTTATTATTTATATCCACCTCGATGCACATAGATACACATAATAATTTTCTTTAGTACTCTATCTCTGTCTATCATAGATAGATCATAATATTTTACTATCTTTTAGTTTATTTTGTCGTATTTAAAAATAACTCTATAATTATTAAAAATAAAAGAACCTTAAATAGCCTATAATTTTTACTATTTTTTTTTATAAATAATTTTAATATTCAATTAAATGAAACCGAATTAATATTTTATGGAAAAATATAATTAGAACTAAAAATGGAAGAAATTAGATTGTGAAAGGAAAATAAAAAAGAAAAGAGAGAAATTGGAATGGGAATTTAAAAATGGTGGAGAGGGGAAGGGACAGGTGGAGCCATAAGCACATGACGTGGACCATTGGTAGGACCCACGTAGATGGTGGGCAGCCGATGAACGAGTGACATGTGCCCCCTGACTCAGCCTTATTATTATTATTACTTTTTTTTTTCTTTTCATTTTGGAGATGAAGATGATCAACTCGGGCCCATCACTCAGTCCGCCAAATCACAGAAAGCGACTGATTGGACACGATTCCTTTGTTTTCTGCCTCACCTTTCTCTCCTTTGCCTCGTTGTCATCTCCATCCTCTTCCCCCCCCCCCCCTCCCCCCTCCCACCTTTTTATTCCCTGCATTCCCCGTTTTATCCTTCTCGGAGATTCAAACCTATAATCTCTCAAAAATCAGTACACAAGACTTCTCTTCTCCCACACACACGATTAATATCAGTTTCTTCGTGAATACTCTTATCATGCAATGAAGACCGTGTGCGTGTATTCGATTAGGGTTTGTATTTTCGAATGGATAGAAAAAGGAAGAACATGTTAGTACTAAATTATAATATAATAGCAAGTTTTGATCGCTAACAAAATGGCATAATACAAAAAATTAATGAAAGGGAGGAAGAAAAAGAAAATGAAAAAGGTGTTTGAATGGTGTGTCACATGCAATTATTTTTCTATTTATGCATAATATCAAAATGCTTGTACTTTGCACTTTTAGTTTGATGGAGTAGATACAAATACATGTTTTATTTAATGCATTTCAATATTAATTCTTCTTTTTAAAGGGTAATCTTCACATGATTCTCAAATTATAATCTATGGCTTTCTTTCTGTACTACTAAATTATTACATACAAGTTAAGTTTTCTATTTCAATTCTATAACTTTTGGAAAATCGTGATTTGAATTCTTTTATCTTTAAAATTTTTTAATTAAATTTAGTTCGATAATAATTGACATGATCAGAAAATATTTAAACGTAAAAGTTAATGTTTATCGTGTTTGTTTTTATATAAAAAGAAGTTGCAAAATTTCAATATATTGTACGAAAGGAAAGGAAATTAGATAATTGAATTTAGAAAAGGAAATTAATCATTTCAAATCAATAGAAAAGATGGGTCGTTGAAATTAATTAGAATTTAGAAGTAACAAACACTCTCTTTCTTATTCCCTCTTTTTCAAACAATGAAATTTTAATTAATAATATAGTCAAAGTATAATTAAGGATATTAATGATATATTCATTAAACTTGAACCAACATTGTCAAGACACTAAACAAACAAAATACAAATTATCACATTTTGTTTCGCTCAGAAATCAAAGTTTATTTTTTCTCTATGTCCTAAAATGATTTGTCAAATTAATTAACTTTTTGAAACCCTACTTTTTTTTTTAGTTTTCAAATCTTAAACCATTGATCAAATATAAATAAAAAAAGAGAAAGGTTAGAAGCAGAAGCAGCAGAAATAATATCTATAAGCTTAATTTTGAAAAACAAATGATAAAATGATTATCAAATAAGATCTTACTTTCGACTTTACTTTTCATTAAATATTTATTTTGAATGATAGATGTTAATGTATATCAATTAATTTAAAAGGATTGTGAAGGTTTGATTCTGTTATATCTTACACACACTAAAAAGAGTCAGGTGTCGTATAACTCTCTTATCATCAATATCGAACATGAGGTTTGATTACCCTACCTTATTCGTTGTAAAAAAATTAGTTATTTATTTTGAATAATTTAGGGTTTATTAATATTGAAATAAATTTCACATTTTTATCTAGAATTCCTTCCATGAGGACTTTATTTTGATCATAAAAATACATTTGTACAATACTTGATTTTAAAATTAATATAGAGGGTACTATATATGATTTCATTTTATTAATTTTGGTTGAATGTTTGGTTGGCAAAACATATTATTGGGGAAACATTATGCTTCTCTCATGCCATTATTCACTCTTAGGTCATGTTAGCTCCTTTGACATGCATTAATCAACATTCACATATATTCATCCATAATTCTTTTTCTTTTTCTCTTAAATAACAATCATAATAATTTATTTATTTTTCAATAAATAGAGCTATACAATTATTCTCATCTAATTATATTACGGATTGAAATTTTTTAAAAATGGGTTTTCATGACATTAGAATCTCGGAGTTAGAACACCACGACTATAGTTAATAATAGTAAAAAATCATATGTTTTTTTTTAGATTGAAAAATCTCGATACTCTTTTTTGTTGTATTAAAAATAATTTTTGACATTATTATCACCAAAGTTTATAGAATCTATCTTTATTGTCATCTAATTAACTAGGGTCGAGTAAGGTAAAATATCTTACTCAATCGCTCAGTTATTATTGTTGTTGTTTTTAGAATTATTGCAACGACAATTGGGACATCTTTTCTTTTAATTGTAGAAGAATCAAATATCTAATCTTGAAATCGAAGTACAAATTTATGTTAGTTGAGTTGCGTTCGTGTTTAGGATAGGTAAGACGTTAAGGGAAGGTAAATCTAATTTAAAAGAGAGAGAGAGAGAGAAAAAAGAGAACTTAGTTGTGAAGTAGAAGAAGCAATAAAGGTTATTAGAAATAGAATTAAGAATGAAACCACAACAAACAAACAAGAAGGGTATTGTGGTGACTACAAATTTGATCAGAAGCTTTCTGCTGCTGCCATTAAAAGCCCACCAAGTTCTTCCTCCTACGAAGAGAAGAAGAGGGAAGGAAGAGAAAAAAAGGAAGAAGATTCTCTTTTATTATCCTACAAACCCATAAATCAATTCCTCTCCATCTTCCATTTCAATTTTTGGAAAAAAAACTCATCTCTTAATCGTTCTTCTTCTGAGTGATGGGGGTGAGCTGCCGTTGTTCCCACACTTCACACATCACTGAAATCATAATCACCAGCTTTTTTCGCCATAAGCCTTAAGATTAACCACCAAAATCACAGACCCACTGGATAAATTTTATCCCTTTTTCTTGATGGCTGTTTGAAAAGAAGGAATCGTTTCTTTTTCTTTAGGCTTATGGCGGGCCGGAGAGTCTACGGCGGCGGCGACGGTGGTAGTATAAGTGGTGGTTCTTCTAATCATAGTGTTTTACTTCAGAATTGTGGTGGGTCTTTTGCTTCTGAGCCTCTTAATGCTCTGTTCCTTTCTGGGTCTTCTTCTTCTTCCTCCCCTTCTCTGCTTGGTAACTCCCTTCTTCTTTATCTTTTCAGTTCTTGTCTCTGTTTCTTTTGTTTCTTTCTTATGGAATTTATGGTTTTGTTTACTCCTTTGATTTCTCTATTAATTGTGATTGAAAAAAAAAAAAGCTTTGTATCTGTTGAATTTTCAATGCTTTTTTGGCTGTTTGAATTGGATCGTTAATCTCTGATTTTGAGAGTAAATGTAATTTCCTTTTCCTGAGTTTCTTTCTGATTTAAGTTTGTTTTCTGTTTGTTACCTCTGTTCAATTTGAAGCAGAATGTGTGAGATTGATCGATATCATTTGACTTGTATCACTTGTCGAGTAAAACTCGTCTGCTTGTTTTGAGATGATATTTGATTACCACTTCTAGCGTTTTTAATGTAAATTAAACAGATTCTGTTGTTAGACTGATTTAAATGGCGCATTAATTAGACGTTGTGTGATTACAAACATGCCCAAGTTGATCTTCTTGACAGATTGTTCTGGTGTAGGTTCAAGATCCATGATGAGTTTCGAAGATATTCGTGGAGGAAACGGATCGAATAGATCGTTCTTTTGCCCGTTAGATAGTGAAGATAATGGGGATGAAGACTTGGATGATTACTTCCATCACCCTGAAAAAAAGAGGCGTTTAACCGTTGATCAAGTCCGGTTCCTCGAGAAAAGTTTCGAGACCGAGAACAAGCTCGAGCCAGAAAGGAAAGTTCAATTAGCAAAGGACCTTGGTCTGCAGCCTCGTCAGGTTGCTATATGGTTTCAAAATCGCCGAGCTCGGTGGAAAACTAAACAGCTGGAGAAGGACTATGAGGCTCTTCAATCCAGCTATGGAAGCCTTAAGGTTGACTATGAAAACCTACTCAAGGAGAAGGATTCACTAAAAGCTGAGGTAAAATTTTAAAATGTTCTTGAAATCTCAAAATTCACTTCCATCATTACTTATTAAGCTTTGTTGGGTTTTCATGATTACTAAGAAACAGTAATTACATGGATATTGCAGATTCTTCTCCTGACAGACAAACTGCTACACAAAGAAAAAGAAAGAGGAAACTCTGTGCTGTCTGAAGTTGACAAATTTGGTGAAGAATTACCACACAATCTGGTTGCTGATTCAAATTTGGAGGATGAAGTTTCCAAATCTTCAAAGCTGGGTTGTAAGCAAGAGGACATCAGTTCAGTCAAAAGTGATATATTTGATTCAGATAGCCCACACTATACTGATGGGGTTCATTCTTCACTCCTAGAGCCTGGAGATTCTTCCTATAGTTTCGATCCTGATCAGTCCGACTTATCGCAAGACGAAGAAGATAACTTGGGAAGGAATCTATTGCCCCCTTATATCTTCCCAAAGCTCGAAGATGTCGATTACTCTGACCCGCCCACGAGTTCTTGTAATTTTGTATTCCCCATTGAAGACAATGCCCTTTGGTCCTGGTCTTAGTGAATCTTTTTCCATGTTGTGCTTTCCTTTACCATCTTCATTACCTAAAACCATGTTTTTCTAGTAATTTTAAGTCTAAATCCAAGCAATGGTAGCTCACGACCATATTTCGTGCCTAGTCGAGCTGGGTTTAGTTTCTGTCGACGATTTCGATCCATCCTGTAATCTTCTTGGGTTTTGGTCGAGGGTGGCTTTTATTGTTAAATAATCCTTGTTTCCTTTTGAATGTGATTAAATAATATATTCTCAATTATGTTGCCACCTTGAAGGATGCTGTTCATTCACCCTATGAGTTTCTTGTTGCTTTTGAAGATGTTAAGGTTTTTCAAATTGAATGCCATTATTTTCACTGTATTTTGAGCCCCATTTCAGGGGTTTGCTTGGCTCTCTCTTTCTAGACCTTATATCTATAGGCTTTTTGTTCACAATTGTTAAAAATCACAAATCAGAACAAGCCAATGGATGGGTAAGGAGGCAAAATGATGAGAAGAAAAGGCTAATTTTTTTTCCTTTTCTTTTGTGGAGCAGTGTCTCCACAAACAAAATGAAAGACTGATCTGATCCCTTATGGTATTTGATGATTTCTTTTTGAAGCAATGTAATGAAGAGAAAAGCTAGTTGACTTTATCATATGCCATTAATGGGTAGCTTGCAGAATCATGTCACTAATAAAGTTTTCTTGTTCTGGTGGGGATTGTTCTTTTTTTCTTCTTTTCTTTGAAGGTGTTGGCAGTCAACTTCAAGATCCTAGCTTTGTTATTGGACCAAAAAAAAAAAAAAAAAAAGGAAGAATCACCCTTTGAGTATTGCACTCCATCTAAGTGTAGTGACACAGTGACAAACACCAAATATATACCCCAATACACCTGAAGAACTCACATGTTTGACTCATCATTTTAATAGAAGAAATCTTGAATTTGTATATGCAATTGGTTTCTGAGTATAGGATAGCAAACCTTCATGTATTTTCATGATTATATGCTATTGTATACTTTGCCGATAAACAATTATGGTGATTTTGTTTCCTCTTTCACCTACAATTTCCTCATTTCTAGAGGAGATGGTTGTTTTTACATATATCCCAACGATACTCTCCTTATCTAGTCAATACGAGATTTTGTTACGTTTTTTTATTAAAATCGATGAGCCATAAGTCGATATATAGTACATATAAGTTGTTTGGATCTAAAAAGGTAAATCTAATAAAAGAAAGAAGAAACTAGATTGAGATAGGAACCAAACATGAGGCCACGATGGGCTAAGAGATGGGAGTAGGACTTCCAGGCCTCTCGACCTCGATCTATGTGGCTGAGATGCGCTTAACCCGCCTCCAAGGTTAAGAATCTCACGTAAGATCCAATCAAGTTATCATATAACTAGATTATGAAAAGACATAGGTCTCTTTGGTAAATATACTCTTATAACTCTATGTGAGATAATTTGAATCCTTACTAGCTTTCACATTCTATCACCGACTTAAACGTCATAGTATGTACCATACATACATGTCGTAAAATTACAAATCAAACACTAATTCTGCTTCATAATTTCACTTTTCTAAACAAAACTCAACCAAATCGTGAACAAAACGCTTAGAGAGAGAGAGAGAGAGAGAGAGAGAGAGAGAGAGAATGAAGGGAATAAAAGTATAAAAAAGAAAGAGAGAGTGGAGAGGAGACAAAGCACATGGTGAATTGGTAAAGTTGATGAGAATCTGTATAGTGTTGTTGTATGGAGAGGCATTATTTGGAGTGGAAGAAGCTGTGTGTGTTTTCAATGGAACACAAAATCTTTCATTAACAATATGACTTTATTATTATTATTACAAACATATATAATGGATATGAGAAGATGTCATTAAAATCAATTGGATATTTCATTAATAATAGTAATAATAATAATAATAATAATAATAATAAAAAATGGTCCATTTGATGCTGATTTCCCACTTACATCCCATTGCCCACATAAAACCTTTTGAGTTTAGTCAAATTATCCCATCCAAATCAAATAAGAAAAAAACTTTCTTCTTAAATATAACCCATTCATTTTTTTCAAACTTATTCCCATCTTTTTCCTTACTTTCTCCAAAATATGACACAAAGGGATCCAATTTCAAGAAAATTAATAAATCGCAAGAACATTTACATTCTTGATGCATTATGAATTTATACAAGACCCAATTTTTATTAGTCAGTAAGAGCTGGTTTTTCAACCAACCCACCACCGGATTGTCTACAATCGATTTAGTAAATGTTAAAACTGAATCCAACCATAAAGAGTTTTTAAAAATGTCGTCTTGACCAAACCTATCCTTATCTCCGATTAACTACCTTCGATTCAATTGGTTTAATTTTGGTTGTTTCGATCTATCATATTCACCTTTACTAATTCTCATATTTTTTTTCAAGGAAAAGTGGAAAAAGAAAGAAGGATTTGGATCTAAAAGAAGTTTTGACGGGAAGTATTGTTGTGATCCATGGCTAGATATGATATTGATGAAAGTTCAATAGCCTTATCAAATATTAAACCAAATTAAGGGAAGATATTATAAAATTAAGAAAATAATAATAATAATAATAATAATAATAATAATAATAATAATAATAATAATAATAATAATAATAATAATAAAGAAAGGGGGGTACGTGGCGGGGATTTATTGGGGAATAGAAAAGGTCAAGGAAAAGGATAGGGAGGGGAAAACGCCGGAGCTACCTTATCCGTTGACTGTAGAGGTTGGAAAACAAAAGCCAATGAGAGAGGGACGCGTGTAAGGTAATTACCGGAGGTAGCCGGTAAGATCTACCGACCAAGAAAGCCCGGAAGTGAGGGGATTCGATGGATGAAAGACACGTGTGCATATGATGGGCAGGATGTTGTCAGATTAAGGTTTTTGCTTAAAGGCGAGTTTTATTAAAACGACACAAGCGTCACCATCGAAGTGGGGACAGACAGTCACCGCACTATGGTAAAATTAAAAATAATAAAATAAATAAAAGCCTAAAGCCTCGTCTTGGAATCTCCATCGTGCTTGGTCCCACTGACGTGGACGTGCTTGACCACCTGGCAAACGATCCGTGACTAGATCAGACCCAAAACACTCCACCCCCCCCCCCCCCCCGGCCCTACCACTTCCACCTATTTATTTCTTTATAATTTCATTTTTTAATTAACTTGAGAATGAAGTTTTATTATATTGTAAAAGAATTTGTGAAATATATATATATATATATATATATAATAAAATAGAAAAACATCCATTTATACTCTTACAAAAATTGGAGTGGTATAAATAAATATTCCAAACTAAAACTTGTCTTAATTTAAATTCAAAACTCTCAAGACTATGTTAATTTATACTCTTTTTTTTCTAAATTTAATACAAATAAAATTTTATAAATTAATCAATTTAATTTAGGACCGATCACATGAATAGCAAAAAAATGAAAAAAAAATATGATAATAAAATACATGTTACCATATTTTCTAAATTGCAAAAAGTAAAAATTTTAAAAGTGGATAACTCTTTAGTAGACTTTGAATAATATCGTCTCATATATAGACTATTTTTTTCTAATTTTTTTGTCAAATTTTCTTTAATTTATTTATTAAAATTGTACGACACAATATTCATTATTTTTAATTTATTTTTTCTTTTCGAAGGGATTCAAATTTAGTAATTTAGCGCAATATTTTACTATTTGTCAAATCAAGAGACAAGTTCAATTAACCCATTTATGTAATTATGGTAGAAGAACGTTCACCATGACATGATAATATCGATTAGATAGTTTAATATTTGATAATTTGACTAATTTTTCATAAAATTAAAAAAAGAGTTACGTTATATGATCTAAATCAAGAAAAAAAAAATAGAAATATAAATATGTCACATGAGATTATAACAACTATTATAATCGATATTTTCTTTAACAAAAATTATATCATTGTGAAATTTAAGAAAATAACTCAATTGATTGGAGTATGGTAGATTTCAAAGGATAGAGGGGTCTAGGGCAGTATGAGGTGGATCATAATGTGACAAAATGCAAATTCATTAAATGTGGACGTCACACGTGTGCATTGAGGTGATGACATGTACCTCCTAGTTTTGTGTTGGGTTCCACTCCACGTCATATATATATATATATCCACATATATTTGTCTACCCTAATTAATATATATATATATATATATATATATATATATATATATATATATATATATATATATATATTTCAACAAATTTAACCTTATTTCTTCATCCTTTCCTTTTATAACATAAATATATCCATCTTATCTTAAATTTTCTTCATCTACTCTTTTTATTTACGCAATTTCATTCATATGTTTACACGTACTTACTTATTCATCCAACTCATCCATTTCTCTTTTCAAACTTCTTACCAAGTTGTATCGTATTAACTAAAGTTTGTTTAATACAATAGAATACTACTATAACTAAAGGCTTAATCAAAAATTGTTGTGTGTTATGTTTTTTTAATTAGTCTAGGTGATGCATTTTTTTTAATTAAGCAGATTAATTTTTTTTAAAAAAAGTCTCTGTTACTATGCCTCGCTTTAAAATTATTAATTGAAATGTTAGCAATACCAATAAAATAATCTAATTTGATTCGATTGTTTTGTCATTTAAAACAAATTTTCGTAATATTAACCATTTTTAGTCCTTAGGTTTTGAACAAGAGTGTAATTGAAACAATCGATAAAGATGCAATCGAAGTATTCACGGCATAAAAATAATAAATCTATATTGTTATAAATTAAAGGAAAAAAAATTAATTTACATTCCTAAATCAATTCAAACTTAAGCCTTTATAAACTCATCAAATAACAATCGACTTTAGATTTAGTTAAAATGTGGGATTGTTTCAACTAAATACCTAAATTGTTATTAGTAAATCAATTTAGACTGTTTATTAAGATTATCATCAACAATCATCTATGTACTAATTCTTACATGGATACTCAATTAATAAAATGAATGGACAAGAAAAATTGATGTAGAAATTTATGAACGAAATCTTAATTAAGAGTTTAAATCGATAAAATTATAGGCATTTTCCTTTTGTATTTTGGAGTAGTATTAATTTCAAAACTTGACTATAGAAAATGTGCAAAATAATATGAGTACATCCATCAACATTCAAACCCCCCCTCGTTTTGCCCATACATATATCTCAATCTAGTCAACAGTCTTCAGCATGGATGTCACCAAAAAATTGCATCATATCTATATATACACTACTAAGCCAAACCCATTTTAACCATAAATGTAGTTGGACTCATTTTGAGGAAAAAAAGAACTTATCACATCATACTTTCATAACCCAAAGCAAGAAACCTTTTAGTGATACAAAAACAAAAACACAAAGTATGGTGGGTGGGGGGGGGGGGGGGGGGGTGAAATTTACAACTTTAAATTAAGAATGAATGAAGAGGCAATTGATTGAATGTGGTGTGTGTGAGGTTGAATTTATGAAGATGGGTCCAAAATATTTGGTTTGGGGGAATGAATTAGTTTTCTTCCATCAGATCATAAGGCTATGAGAGACCTTCAATAATGGCTGTTCAACTCTTTCTCCCACACTTCAAAATTTGATCTTCTCCTTCAACAACACCACTAGCTCTTGCTGAAAAGAAAAAGAAGAAGAAAAAGAAAAAGAAGAAAACAGGTTAACCAATCAGATCAACAACACTGTCCCCATACAATTTCGTGTCTAAAGAATTCGTCACTAGAGATGTTCAAATAACCCAACAATCTAAACAACCCGAATGGTCCAATTCAAATTGTAAGGATTGGGTGGTTTGTTTGGGTTGAGTTTTCCTTTTTTAATGTTTTTTTTGAGTTAGATTGAATTTGGATTATATTTATAATAATTTGGATCGATCCAACTAACCCATATTCTTAATATTATTAAAATATATATAATTCATACAATTATGAAATTTAAAATAGGTATGTTGGATTCGGTATTTAACATTTAAGTTTTTTGAAATTTTAGTTGCTAACCTGTGTTCTAAATAAATTTAAGTATTTTAAGTTAATAAAAAACATACTTAGAAAAAATAAATAATCCGAAAACTCGAATCTTATATAGATCTTAATTGGTTCAATTTTTACCATTCGAAAAATTTGAGGTTGGTCCAAACAAATTTTGTGAAATCCAATCAAACCATTTACATCCTAGTTCTAATATATTCAAAATTTATTTATGCAACTATTTTTATATTACTCAATTGAACCTCAAAGTTGCAATTATGACCTTTCCTAAGAAAATTAAATTAAATTTCTATTTGTTTCTTTAATTTTGAAAACAAACCTTTCATTATAGATCAAACATTAATTCTCAAAGTTCGAGATTAGATTTCAAATGAGTTATTGGATTATCAACAATCTCTATAGAAAACAAGTAAAAAATCAAATTCAAACTCGTCTAGATTTTATATGTGTATTTTTTCATACAACTTGAATTTGTTTATTTATTTATCTATTATACTGCCATACATAATTAAAAAAATCAATTTTAAGAAATGCAATTAAACATAACCTTTAACAAAATATTTACGTTTCATATAAAAATCAAGTATAATAAATTATATCTTTTGGTAGTTTTATTCCATGAAATGTAAATAGTTTGTGAGGTTTTTTTATTTTTGAAAAAAAGTCTTTAACTATATCTATTTTTAAATATTTAATTCAAAGATGAGTAACATTTTATTATATATAAAAAAAGTGATCGACCAATCAAATTTAAAAATTCTTAAAAATAAGTAGAAGGTAAATTGGAATCTAAAAAAACCTAAAGAGCCAATTTTTAAAACAATTGCCTATAACTTACAAAATGAGTAGGAAGTTTAGTGTTCTTAAATAATTGCTTTATCAACCTTTTCTTTAGTCCTCTATTAATAACATATGAATAAGTAGACATGTCATATGAAATAAATGGTTATGGTTGAGTTTCATGTAACATTCAAAGCTACAATCTATCGTAGCGTAAATCAATTTAATAAAGGAGTGTTTGGACTAATTTGCACGCACATGGACTAATTTCACAAAACCAACCTATCTAATCCTATTAAAAAAAACTCAACGCAAAATTAATTCTTAGGTAGATGATCATCATGTATTGAATCCATAACCTCTTAGTTATGAAGGTCAATGGTTAAATCATCACCGAAATAAGTGGGTAAAGTTTGAAATTATGAATTTTAGAAGGTTGGGTAGGAGTAAATTATGAGTGAAAGAAAGGAGAGAGAGAGAGAGCTTACTATTAAGCAAAGGAGAATACAGCCGGCGGCACCGGGAAACAGAGCGTACCAGAAATTGAGCTGTTGCATCTTAGCTCCATCGATGAACAGTATCGGCAAACTTGCAGCTGTTAACATTACAATAAAAAAACAAATTCATATCCATAAACAAATCACAAACGAACTCGTACATTTTCAAATTGAGTGGCTTCGTTTTAACCTGGTGGGTGCGTCGAACCAGTATAGATCATAAACGCCATTGATGCAGCCAAAGCAGAGCTTCTAGCCAGCCATCCAGGCCCCAACAAAGTGAACGCCAAAACCCCAATTGCCGCACACCCAATCTGAGCCATGAAAATGTTGTATTTCTGCAACCAAAAGAAGAAGAGAAAAAAAACTCATCTCAGCAAAGAAAAAAAATGAACTTTTTGGTTCAAATTAGAGAAATTGCTAGTACTCGAGCTGCAGGGGCTGAGGGTGTTGCGAACAGGACAGCACAGACGGCTCCTAATGGTGCAATTGTCATAGAAAGCCCCTTTGGCGCTAGAATCTGATCCATTTTCCCCAGCAATGCCATTGCTGCAAATGCCCCTGTTTCATCGATTACAATACAAACATTACCCATCTCGTTATTTTTGAATCGAATTTCAGTTATGCGACGTTGGTTTCATGGAAAATTTCTCATAGATTATGATTCAGGAGTCTTCGAACCTGCAGAAGGCCAAAGGATGTCACTGAGGGGAGGAGAAACAAAGCCTTTCTCTGGTTTTGACTCATCTGAAACCGGTGTCCCAGCAATGCTGGACGCCACAATACTCCGGTGACCGATTCCGTCGCTGCCCCTGCTTCGTCTTCTTCTCCAATCGTTGAATAATCCCAGCGACCTAACGGAAATCCCTCGTTTTCCATTCAATAAATGGCAAATCGGCAGCAACGAAACGAATGAATGGTTGAGCATGCATGCGGATGGAGCTTGGATTTTTTCTCGGTAACTGGGTTTATACGGCTTGGGGCAATGGTGGCCGCCATGGTGGTGGAGGTGGTGATGAATTGGCTTCAATTGCAGGCTCATTCCGGATTCTACCCTTGACCCACGTCCAACCCTCTGTAGTTCTATCTCAACCTGACGTTTTTTGGATATTTGGCGACAAAATATGGGGAAGATCGAGAGAAACAGAGAAAGTATGGCAAAAGCCGCAAAACGAAGTTCGTGATATAAAATAAAAATATATAGAAAATAGAATATTGTCAATATATTAATAGCATGCAATGTAAATTCAAACGTGAATCTGACAAAGACACCATTTGGAGGGGAATGAGATTTGGGGAAAAGTTATGAAAGAATGGCAGAGGCTTGAAAAAAATACTCGAAGCTGAGTTGCAGACTTGACCTTTGACGACGTCCAAAGGTCATTCCCATAAAGAGACAACTCCATTTCTGTATCTTTGCCACTTCTCAAACATTAAAAAGAAACCCAAAGGCTAAATCACATTAATAATGGGAAAATGAATAAACAATAGCAGCCTCTCTATTTTTCTCTGTCCCATCGTGCTTGTCCTTATCTAGGATTACTAAAAAAATCTTCAGCACCCAATCAACGAAATGGGATTTGAAGTCCAGTTGCATTTAAATCACTATTTGAAGTGAACAGCGACTGAAAGGGTCAGGAGTTTGACGAGGAGAATCCTTTTGCAGAAGAATTGTCAACTCCTGATAAAGATTTGACTTTCTTGAAAGTAAATATCAGTAGAGAAAAAAAACCGTCATTTATCTGTCAGGAATGTCTAGTTGTATAAAAGAAACTATTGTTTAAAATTTAGAGGAAAAGGAGACAGCAGAATGTTAGTGGCAGTAGGTGGCAAAGTTTGGTGGCTTAGAGTTTACTTATTAACGTGGTGTTGAAACTTAACTATTCTTTTGCCACAGCTTAAATATATAATAAAAATTAATAATTATGATGACAACTTTCCTTCTACAAAACCATACTTTATCTGTAACTTACCAGTCAAGACATAGTGATGCAAACTATCAAACTCCATGATCTGCATATTTCATTGAGAGAGAGATGAAACATTCAAGTGCTGCAAGAGAGTTGCAGATGATTAACAGATCTGGGGTCAAATAAACATTTCTGTTACAGAAAGTTTCAAGAATAGTCAGACTGAGACTCGTAGAAATCACTAGGACAAGGTGACATGACTTCTTGCTCAAGAAACTGTAAAACTTGACTCATTGATGGCCGATTGTCTGGGTTGGCATCCGTGCATTTGGCTGCTATTTCGAGAATTGCTTCTACAGTATCGGCGTCAACGTCCTTGCACCTTTTGTCAACTATCTCATCCATTTTGTTTTCTCGCAATAATATGTGCATCTATAAAATAACACATTGCAACGGTAAAACTTCTGCGGCAGAAAAAGGAAACAAACTATGCATGCGAATGTATGTGTCTGTACATGCGTGTCTTGAACATTACCAAAACTAATCTTCTCGAATAAAATTGTTTCGGATTTTATCACTGTGATTAAAGTTATTGCTTAATCTAACTTCTCCTAAAGAAGTGTGCCACACATAAAGGTTATAGAACCATGTAGAGTAATGTTTTGGGCACAAAGCACAGATCGTTTTTAGAGCATACCCAACCAACAACATTTAAGCCTCGCTCTACAAATGATGGTTCCGTTGGTCTCTTCCCAGTCACCAGCTCCAGTAACAAGACTCCAAAGCTATAAATATCTGATTTTTCAGTTGCCCTTCCACTTTGCAGATATTCTGCATGGAAATGACAGATTCAGCCATTCAACAGACCAAGGAAATATTTTGAATCATTCATGAATTATCGTATCAAGCCTTTCTTTTTAAATACAGAACTAATGAGCACCTGGAGCCAAATAACCAAAAGTTCCAGCAACAACAGTTGTGACATGAGCATCGTCGTCAACCAAAAGCTTGGCCAGTCCAAAGTCAGATACATGGGGCTCCAAGTTTTCATCAAGTAGAATGTTACTCGATTTAATATCACGATGCACGATCTTTGGACAACAATCATGATGCAAGTATGCAATCCCCCTAGCAGAGCCAAAGGCTATCCTAAGACGAGCTCTCCAATCCAAAGGCTGTTTTCCTGGTCCATGTTCTGCATGAAGTTCAAGAGAAAAGGAAAAACGGAATCAATATAATCTGTCAATATTTTCAATACATATTGACAGGACAGTATAGATGGATTCCCAAGTCATAAAATGCTTGTCAATAAACCAGTAGAAATACTAGACGAAAGCTGGAAAAAAATGAGGCACAAAATCTTTCAGAACCACTATGCCCATGTTAATGTCATACCATGCAAGAAATCATCTAAGCTGCCCATTGCTAGAAAGTCATAGATAAGAAGCTTTGAAGATGGAAGACTACAGTAACCCCGCAAATTGACCAAGTTTATATGTTTGATGCAACCCAAAATCTCCAACTCTCTCTCGAACACTTGATCTGAACCTTTTCTGCTTCCATCAATCTTTTTCACAGCAAAGGTTCCACAATCATTCATGACCATCCGGTATACAATACCAAATCCTCCTGAACCGACAACATCTTCTTCATCTAGTGACTCCAGCTTTTCTATAATCTCAGATGATGGGTACGGTAGGTCACCATGAAAAGTAATAAGTTTTGTGCCTGTTATACAGTGAACGTTTAGCATCAGTTGGACAATACCTGAGAAGAAACATACCTGTCACGAGAACTGAGAAATGAAAATTACTTGGTTCGTGAACCACTTGTTTTTTGACTTCTGTATATCTCTTGGCAGCTCTTTCCTTCTTTGATAGCCACCGTATCCACAGGAATGGAACAAGCACTACAAGTGCAACACCCATAGTGGACATTGCACCAATTAATACCCCTTTGATGTAGTGTGAAGACTTTTTCACAGGAACTACAGAAAATCGTGAGCAAGTATGTTTAAGCAAGATATTTTAAGTTTTATGAGGCAATAAAAGTGATTCAAGTTGGAATGTCATTTCTCAGCAAGCTAACCAGAAGCTTCATCGCTTTCAGCATGGGGCAACACTGCAGGGAATCCCAGTGAGGTTCGGCAAGCCTTGTTAACTTGATGACCACAGAGATCTAGATTTCCAATGAACCTGTAGTAACACACTTAACTATCAATACAACAAGCTCAGAATCCTCCTCCAGTTGAAAAGGAAGGAAGAAAACGGAGACAAAGTTAATGGAACTAAAAAAGTAAAATAAAATAGACGGGAATTATTAGAGAGAAAGTGCGGAAGTAGAAAAACCACAGCAAGTCTTCAAATCATTTAGTACCCTATCAGAATCCTCGGTCTCGGACTCCCATCCTCCAATTTTAGGCAGTACCCCTATGGGTAATAGTCTACAAATGGAATTTGGACTCTGAGGAAGACAACAATTTTTTAAACATGTAGAAAGGGAGTAAGAAAAGTACTAGATCCTTTTTAAATTACTGCTTCAACCAGTGCCAACTGGAGGCCAGATTTATAATGACCCTTCACCCTGGTTAGAAGGATGGTCTTACCCCGAAGTTCCTAATGAGTTCTATATCCATCTTGATTATTACAGTAAAACAACACAGTTCCTTTATGGAGATGATGAAAATAAATCCTAACTCTAGACTATTGTTAGTAACTACCTGATGATTCAGGACACAAAAAATAAGTCCTAGAGTTACGAATGTTATTTGATTAGACCCATGCTAGTAAGTGAAATCATCTATGCTGATCGGCGAGGTGCAAGAAACATAGATTGTTCATGACAACAGGAAAGTCTCTTTTGAATAACAAAAAAACACTCCAAAAGCCTTGTTCACAGTTCCAAAGTTTTAACACTTTAGGAGGTTCAAATTTCAGGTATAGGATATCACATTTTCATATATGATTCAACAACTTAGCATGGGAGTAAATTTTGGAAAACACATGTGATTGGAGTACTCACGAATTGCTTCCAAATGTGCTTAGAACTCCGAAATCAGGTATTTCCCCAGAGAAAAAGTTTGTGGACAAATTCCTGTGAATGATATGAAAACGATAAAATAACCATAGCTAGAAGTGTCAAGTAAACTCTTCTTGTGCCACAGCTGCAGTGCAACTTACAAATGACGCAAAAGCGAGAGTTGACCAATGGATGATGGAATAGCACCCTTTAACGCATTGCTTGACAAATCCCTAATTTGAACCTCAATATTAAGAAAACATGCAATAATGGTATAAAAAGAGAAGTCCCCAACTTACTAATTCAGTACATACAAGTAGTGCCAAAAAGAAGATCAAGTAACATTTCGTCAAACAAATTCAATATTAACAAAATGTCCCCCAGTCAATTACGTGACTTATATTGACTGAACCAAAATCTCAAATAGAATATAAAGACAGACTCAAAAAATGCCAAACCATTCAAGAAAACTTACAGTATTGTAAGAGCAGAAAGGTTTCCGATATCAGAAGGTATGCCACCTTGAAGATAATTAGACCTCAAATACCTTGAATTTGGTAAAATGATGCATGAGGAGATTGAAGAATGTCTATAGACTATATGGAACTAATAGTTACAACACTCTTCACTTACAGAGCTCTGAGCTGAGTACATTTTGTGATTTCGTTAGGAATATTTCCATGTAAGCCATTTTCATGAAGTGCACTGGTATGGTTAACATACAAAAGACAATGAGAGAGAAGTAAGATGGAATCTCTTTAAATCATAAAGTTTCTAATCTTCAGCTTCTTGCCCATCATACTATCGGAGGAGGGAAAATGCGGGGGAAGAAATGACTCTGTAGAACTTACAGTCTCTGTAACCTGCTGAGTTTACCAATGCTGGGAGAAATGATCCCTCCAAGTTGCATGTAAGGTAAGTTACTGAAACATCCAAAATAAAAAAAAAATAAAAAAAAAATCAATTTGGAGAAGAAACAATCCAAAACCTGAAATAAAGGAACAAGGCAAATACGAAAGGTGACACCATTACATACATTGAGCTAACCCGATGGTCCTCAGGATGACAAGATATACCAGGCCATTTACAGGGAAACTCATCCGAAGCTTCCCAATCACCAAGGAGGTTTTTGCTATCATTAAACGCACTTCTAATTTCCAACAACGTTAAGCCTGTGAAATGAAGAATTTAAGAACGCAGAAAATTGCTTCGTACTGATCGAATCATACAAAGGAAACAGAAAACAGGCCACAACAAACCATCAAGGTACTCGTTCTCGTTGATTAGTTCAAAAGCATCAACGTAATACCATTTTCCTTCACACCCAAATGAAAAGAGAAAAGTGAAAAAGTAAAGAACTGGAACAGGGGAGAAACGGAAAATGAGATTTACCATCTGGGGTGAGAGCAAAAGTACAAATGCTGAAAAGGGTCGATAGTAAAAGAGATGAAACAACCAAAACGAGCACACCCATTTGGATTTTCTTACAAATTGAGGTTGCTGGAGTTGA